>NC_143059.1:65284230-65898461 GCF_052426305.1 Pelodiscus sinensis | reverse complement strand
GGGGGAAGAAGTAGGGATTAAGAAAATTCCCCAGCTAAGAAAAAACACAAGTATGAAATAAAACAAGTGCCAGACTTCAGATTTGAAGGCCTTAGGTGATTCACTGTGTCTCTTTCTCCATGCTAAAACTCTCCCACTGAAAGCTTTCTGGGTGAGCTCTAAGATTTCTTTAAAAAAAAATCATGTTTCTTCATAAATTAATAGTACTGTACTGAAATGATGATGAGTTGATAGCAAAAGGGCATCACTGTAATGGAGGGTGAGGGGAATGGTAAGGAATGAACTATGCAACATGCACGATTTAAAAAGGCAGCAAAGCCAATTTAGTCACTGTGTATAAATGTATAGTTTTTGTTTCATGTAATACTGTACTTTCTTTTAAGTGTACTTTTGTACTATAACAAGTGGCAATTTGGATATTAGTTATCAGGAAGTGACCTAATGTCTTGTTCTACAGATATTGGCTTAATGCATTCATATCAGTATATTTGTTGATTGAAAACAGTAAATTACTTTACACGTAGATCACTTCCTGTAAGAAAAATGTGCTTTGTGCAGCAGCTTAGCGTTTTTCAAGAAACATAAAGCAAAAGAATGAGACAATCTAGAGTCAAAATTAAAGTAGAATGATACAATGTTTTTTTTTTAAATTAGTCAGTGTTTCTTCTGAAGAAATATTTGGGAGATAAAAACAGGTTTTCTACTTCTAGTTATGAAGTGTCTCATTCCAACTGCAATAAAGCTAATGTTAACTTGGGGAAACATCCAAAAGAAATATAAAATGAAGTAAAGAACAATTTATTTGATCTTTGAGAGAGAGCAAAATAAAGAATTGTTCACTAAATATCACATTACAATTATAATTTCTGTTCAGCAGTCTTAAGGCTTTTCATGCCCTAAATGTAACTTTAATAGTTCTCATTTTTAAAAAAAGGTTTAAAAAGTTCACATTAATTCAGGTAAGAAATCATTTAAAGTCTTTTTCTACATCGGCCAGTTTCCCCCCCTATTTTTATCATTCTACAGTTATACATGTTCATCTGAAATGTATTTAGCTTTATCATAGTCAGATGGCTTATATTTATCACTATTTAGAGCAACAGACATTTTAATAGAAAAAGGATACTGAGTTGTAAGTGAAGTATAGTGAGAGCTCCAAAATGATTCTTTAAGAATGTCAAAAAGTACATTAATTGCTGGAGACATTTCACATTTTCTGACACTGACATTTTTGAAGGATGGTCCAGGAGTTAAAAAGAGAGAAATGTTCTGCAATTAGACTCCATGTCCTACTCCATTGCATTTGAACTTAAGTGCTAAAATGGCAGCTCACATGGAACTGAATATTTTGGGAAGAAGCATTATCATGCTAGACAGTTAAAATTCTGCTGAATGCTACTTCAGGTTATTAAAGATTTAACCTTAGATTTTATCTTGAAGACTCATTGCTGCACCTTCATTAAATAGGAGGGATGATGAGTACCAGGTAAAGATACAGAGAAACAAAATTAAATTACCTCCCTGTAGGATATGAAATAGTTTAATAACTTTTAATGATTAGTAATGTATTTGAAATTCTAAGAGGAAGAAGTTCTAGATTGTGTTTTACAGTTCACTGCAGAACTTTGTAACATATATTCTAAAACATGTTGTTATTGATAATAGATTCACAACTTTAAAATGGAAAAAATCAAACTTCCCATATTTTATCTTAAAGGAATTCCCCTTTGCAAACAAGGTAAATACAGTGAATACTTACTATACTTTTGTGTAAATTAGATTGACTTCTGGTGTCTTAATTGTGGCTTACTAACTCTGGGTTTCATTTGCTTTTTTTGTATATGTTTTTAATGTTCTTTATTTCCCATATTATCTGCATTGGTCACTCTCATCCTATTAGGTTAGGGGAGAGATTTATTTATTTATTTATTTATTTATTTATTTAAGTCAGTGGTAGGTACCGTCAAATGATATTTATGGTTATAGGACTCTAAGTTGCAACTCAGCATTTTTGTAAAGTATTTTTGTACAGTATGAACGATATACCTCTTCTAGTCAGAATATTTCAAAATTTAAGAAACAGGGTCTAGCAGTTTCAACACAGAACTAGGAACTCCTGAATTTACTTCTAGCTCTGCTACTGACTAGGGACTGAGCAAAGTCTGTCTTTACTGCAGCTTCATCATACTTCCCTCCTCCCCTAACTTCAGTTATTCTAAGCCCTTTCAGAGACTCTTCTACAGAAGTGTAAAGCATCACAAAATGGGTAATGATTTCTCAGCACTATGTAACTATGCATTATAGATTAGTTTGCTATCGAGCTGGAATTTTTCTAATGCAATGGAAGCACCAGACCAACATAAAAAAAAGGTTCACTGGAACAAGTTCCTCTCATATAATTAAAATAGAGGCTTGAATGCTTATAAAACCCGTGCATTAAAAATTCTTTCCATTATAGTTCTCTTCTCTTTTAAGATGTATTGGTTGTCAAAAGATTTAAAGCCCTTAGCTAGTTTACAATAGATAACTGGAACTATACATCATAGAGAATATTGAGAACCATTAAACAAAATGGTTGAAGGGGCACATTTCAAGTTCTGAAACTTTTAACAAATATTTTGCCCCAAATGTTGATATCACATTCTAAATAGTCATGTTTTAGAATGTGTATTTTCATTATGCATTTTTACATTATCCCTTATAGATCGTTTTCTATTGAGTGTTTATTGCTATTGCACATATGAAAGCGCAACTGAGGCCATCTTCATTATAAGGAACTATAAGCACAGATTCAGTAAAACTGCATGGCATTTTTCATATGACAAAAATGTGGTAAGCTTAATATGGCATCTAGACGTAATTCAAGGGACAAAATATAAGGTTGCAATATAGAAGAAAACACAAGTTCAAGACTATGTAAGACGCTACAGTTGATTACAAGATCAAAAGCAGATACCATGTAGTTTTTAAATTCTTTTTTATATAAATTAAATGGCCACCTCTTTGTGAAGCATGTAGTACTTGGTTTTGTAGCCACCGTAATCAAGTGATTAGGAATTTTGTGTTTCAGCTGCTGCAAAAGTAGTAGCCATTGACAGGTATGTCATCCTGAAAAGAAGAGGAGCCTATTAAGAATATAATGTTCTAGTAGTGACCAAATTTGCATTTAGTAAAACAGAACTGAAATAAATGGTACAAAGATGATTATTTAAAATCTAATTTTCCCCCAAAGTAATCTGAATCTTTCGTGATGGAAGTTAAGCAAAAATACTTTTGCAGAAGTTTTGTTAGTCGGCATCTTGCATTTGAAGAAAAACATGCTGAGACTTAATTAACATGGCTTGCACCTAGTGTTTAAAAAAATTAATCACAACATTGTGAAAGTGTAAATCTTTTTAGAAAATATCTGTCATGGAGAAGAGTTGGAGTTGTCTTGTTTATTGATAGCTTCCTGCTTTTCCTGTCTAATACTTCTCTTCATTTTGATGCTAAACTGACATTCTCATAAATATCTAATCTCACTCACCTTTGAGTCATTCTTCCTGCATGTCTGTAGTACTGTGTCCAATTCTGCACCCTCCAAATACAGAAAGGATATAGACACATTGGAGAGGATCCAGCAGAGGGCAACCAAAATGATTAGGGGGCTGGAACACAAGACCTACAAGGAGAGGCTGAGGGATTTGGGCTTATTTAGTCAGCAGAAGAGTGAGTGTGTGTGTGTGGGGCCGGGGTGGAGTGGGGAGGGGGGGAAGGGGGTCGGGATTTGATAGCAGCCTTGAGCTACCTGAAGGGGTTCCAAAGAGGATGGAGAGAGGCTGTTCAAGGAGCAATAGTCTCAAGATACAATGGGGGAGGTCTAGGTTTGATATTGGGAAAAACTATTTCCCTATGAGGTGGTGAAGTACTGGAATGGGTTCCCTGGGGAAGTGGTGGAATCTCCACCCTTAGAGGTTTTTAAGTCCTGGCTTGATAAAGCCCTGACTAGGGTGATTTAGTTGGGGTTGGTCCTGCTTTGGCCAGGGGGTTGGACTCGATGACCTCCTGTGATCTCTTCCAGCCCTATGATTCTGTGTAGGGTTATGCCTAGGAGAATTGTTGAGATGTTGTTTTAGTTACAAATATACAACTTAATATGAACCTAAACAATCTATAGATGCTGTCTGTTTATATACTCATGCTAAATAACTCAAGTGGACATATTCTGTTTTGGATTTGTTGCTTTAGTGGTCACGTCAGATGTCAGTCTGTCTGCAGTCTTATTCCTCATTTTTGAACGTAGAAGGGATATAACCCCACATACCCCCAGAATAAGTCACTAACTGAGGGGAATTAGAAAGAAACTTCTCTTGTGACAAATTGCTCCATAATTGAGATTTCTTGAACCTTTTTCTGGACCCTGGGGTACTTGTTACTGCTAGAGAAAGGATACTGAACTAGGAGGATTACTAGTCTGATCCAATAGTGCATTTTCTGTGGACCATAAAATCACGGCTTGATGAAGGGTTTTTAGCACCCTAGGCAAACTGACTTTGATGCCCTCTGTCCCATTCAAAATAGAGAAAAATGAGGAGACTAGAATGAAATTTTACCTTAATTTACTTGGCACTAAAAATGAACAATGTAAAATAAAAAATAAATATTTTTATTTTTTCTACTTGTCATTTAATCCTAAAACAGTTGTTACACTGTATAGGCTAAAACCACCCAGTAGTTCACACTTTAAAGTTTCAAATAAATTATCAAAATAAAGAATAATGGTAGGAAAACAGAATACTATTTATGTTAAACTAAGAAATAAATGAACGAAAATGATTACTAAGAATGATTAAATGTGGAGTAAATAATGCATAGAAATAGACAAACTATGAATTTGCAGTGGCAGCGACAATAGCACATGTAGCTCTATCTATTGAAACCTTTTCTGGTGAGCTACTACGCATGCAATCACATCATAGTAGCATAAGTCTGGTAATTTTTTTATCATTTCAACATTCACTTAAAACTATTTAAAAATGAAACAGAAAACCATAATTTCTATTATCGAACATGATTGCAATTAGAACAGAAAGAAACATGTATGTGAAGTGGTATTTGTTAACATGGCAGTCAGGTGTTTGAAAATCAGGGCTTTACTATTACTTCAGTTGACAGTAAATACATAATCTGAATCTTATAAGTACTTGTATTTCTCCTTTTACAATCTTGTTAAAAACCTCCTTCCAAATTATTCATGGCTTGTAACATGGCAGAACAGTTGTTGCAGGTCGCTGACCAGCATTCGCTAAGTGGTGAGCAACACTGATACAACTGTCTGATTCCCCAACACTGATAGTGACTGAACTGCCAGATCCCGCCCCGAGGCGGTAACCCAGGCGGTGCTCTTTTGAAGCTATGCCGTGACATGTTTCAGTTGTAATTACTAGAGATGTTCAAATACAATTATCTGGCTAATCGTATAGTTGATACAATTTGTATTGCCTATATGATTAGTCAGAAAGCGCCTCCTCTGGAGCTACCCCTGCTGGGGCTCTGTAGAGCCAACTCGAGCCGGGACTGAGCGGTTGTGGTTAGTGCCAGCTCCAGAGTCAACCCTGCTGCGGCTCTGCATTTTAAATATAATAAGAGCCGCTGGGCTCTTGCTACATTTAAGATTCAAAGATGCAGCGATCAGCATGAGCTGGGACTGCTCGGTCCCAGCTTGTGCTGAGTCCAGCAGCCCCAGTTTGTGGCAGACAGCCCTGTCCAATGTGAACAGGTGCTGGTGCCAGAGCAGCCCCTGTTCACAGTGGCCAGGGGCTGCTCAGGCACCAGCCCCTGTCTGTGGCCAGCCCTGGCTTCTGTGAACAGGGGCTGTTGCTGGAGCAACCCCTTTGTGGCGGCAACAGCCCCTTCGCAGCTTCACAGCAGTGTCCCCTATTTGCCTGCCCCCCCCCCCACACTGCCTCTGAATTAATTTTTTTAAATGGAAAAGAAAGGGAGGAAGATAGTAACAAAAAAATGATGATTAAGGTGTGTTATTTACCTGCATGGATTAAAAAAAATACCTTTAGTAGACCAGTGCAAATGCTATGAGAACCACTTAAGGTTTGACACTTACTGCTCCTGGATTAGCAACCAAATTGTCATGTTCAGGATATTGTGAACTGCAAGGTGAGCATTAGGGTGTGATGCATTGCAGCTGCTAATAAGCGCCTTTCATTAGGAGGAGAGAGATTAAATGGAAAGGGGTAGAAAGAAAGATGAGGTTTGGAGATGACATGACAGGTGGTATTTATACTTTTTATAATTTAAAGATGATTTTCTAATGTGCCTTATTTTCTGGAAAATACTTTTTAATTCAACCCTCTGACAGCAACCGCTTTGAGGTTCCATTTTTCCCAAATTGCTCGTGTGAACAGAGATAGTACATCTTCGATGTACAATTTTTATTGTTGGCATAGCCTAATTTGTATTGCTAAGCAATAGTCAGCAATGGCTATCCTTTGCTAGTTCATACTGCATTCTCCTCCAAGAGTGCTGATGTCATAATTTAGGATTCAAAATCTGTCTCCAAAAGCATGTCAGCGAGTATAGAACAAGTGATAGCTTTTTACATTTTGTGTGATATTTGCCTGTTGTTCATTTGTAGGCTTTAGACTGTTAAATGTTGTTTCATTTCTGAGAAGAACTGTTAGAATACTTATCCTGAGAATGTTTCACCTTGAAAATCTTATTGTGTTATGATAGGGTCACAATGAAATGAGATGTTTCTTAATATAAATGAGATTAGGACATACTAACTTTACATGTAAACTATTTTAGTAATGAATAGAGTAAATATGTAGATGGAGGAATTTTAAGACTAGAGTAGATCATTATATTTATTTAGTTTTACCTGCATAAAACCAGGTTATAGAATTTTACCCAGTAAAGTCTTCAGCTTGTGCCTAGAAGATCTATATTGGTAGCATAGGTTATTTAAAAAAAATAAATTGGGGATTTTTGTTAATGAAAACCTTTAATCCACTTCTATATCTGCAGAAGAATGGGTCACTTGCTTAGAAATACTTTTTAAAAACAGAGGAAGGTAGCTATAATTATAAACATGTGCTCCCAGCTCAGCAACTGTTCCTTTCATTTCCCTAATTTTTACTTTGTTTTCATCAGCAACAAGTTTTGCCCATATTCTTGGGCAAAATGCCACAGATAACCATTGCAGATGTATCTTCTGATTCTTTGGGACTCAAGCCCAATATGGACGGGGCAGATACTTCTACTATACAGTACTAAGTATCTCCTGCCTTATTAAGAGTCTCATGAGAAATCTCTATAGAAATTATGCTGAATCACAGGTTACACATGGGAAAGATCTATCAGATCATTCAGTTTCTGTCCTTGACGGGACAGGGAGAAGTCCTTTATAATATACTTTGATCTGTCTGGTTTCAGAAGTTCAAGGCAATGAGTCTTTCTCCTTGTTCCTTGGGGAAATTATTCCCCAGCTAACAGATCTCACTGTCAGGATATTTTCCTGATATTCAACCTTCGTTTTCCTTAACTTCATCTTATTACATCTGTAATAGTTTGTAATAATAATGTAGTAAAAACAATACAACAACACTGTTCATAGTAAAAAGAGTCTAACTTAAGTTATTTTTGGGAAAAACTGAAGAAGTACAGGGGAAAGCTGGGCTTCCTGATGAAAAGATCAGAATGGAGGAATATCTAAAAATTTGAATTATTGTTCATTGTGTCTCTCAGTTGTGAAACTTATAGAAAAACATATGCATATTATGCTTCTATTGCGTATTTTATCTAAGGACCTGAAAATACTTTAGCATCAGCTAATACCTTCAGTGTCCTTGTGAAGGGGTGATAATTTCATTTTACAGATGGGAAATTTGAGACGCAGAGAGGTTAGGTTTCTTGACTATGCACTTACAGTAGAAGAATCAAATAGAACAAGGTTCCTCACTGTGTTCTGTGCCCTAATCACTAAGTGACATATATTAATATCACTTTATTTTGCATTTGTAGGAAATTTGTCCAGTCTAAGTCGTCTTGGCCTAAGGTACAATAGACTGTCGGCAATCCCCAAGTCTTTAGCCAAATGTAGTGAACTTGATGAACTGAATTTGGAGAACAACAACATTTCCACTTTACCAGAGGTGAGAGGCACAAGTTGCTCACTTTGGGGGAAATATTGTAATAGGTTGTGGTTTTTTTTAGTTTTGTGATTTACACCAGAATATTGCAGATTGATCTTCTGTCAAAAGCTTTAAGGAATGAGCCTCATTTTAACCTGTGGGGAGGGTGTGTGGGGCAAAAGGGGGTATAACATTGGTCTATAAATCCATCCAGGTTGCCAAAGTGACGTGCATATCTAACCAGTTGGACAGTAATTCAAAGGACAAATTATAAGGCAACAAGATAGATACTCATTGTATCAATTTTCTAAATGCTCTTATGACACAATTAAACAAGGAAGCTGGATGTTAAAGCCCTGAACAGATACAAAATTTGTTTCTGCATCCACATCTGAGCTGCAAAACTGAGCTGTGGATGTGGATGCGCACTGATAGAAATTGAATATCCACAGATTTGCAGGGTTCTAGGTACAAAATTTGTACCTGTAGAAATGAGCCACTGATATCTGCCGGTTTGCAGTTGCTGAGGGGGAAAGGAAATAGAAAACTAAGAATTAGAGGGATCTTTCTGCCCTCTTCTCAACTGAAACAGGATTGCTTTGTTTTGATAAACAAGCAGTCAGAAAGTCCCCAGAAAGTACAATATTTGTTGTAGCTGCTTAAACATTTCCAGCATGATGTAATGTAGGAGATTGAAATTTACAGTATTGCGCTACCAATGTAGTACATCTCTCAGTTGGGTGGTGCACCACCCACTAGCTGTGGAATCCTGTGGTGTTTAGGACTATGCAGCTCTCTTGCACCCTGCCTTTGTTACTGCACTTGCTAGTCCTATGCTAATCGCTGTTGCATCACCAGAGTGACAGGATATTCCACCCTCCTCAACCCTGTAGAACTAGTAAGAGTTTTAGGGTTTATGATAAAAGCACAGAGTTTTTTCTTTGCTTTATATATTAGTGATCCAAACATAATACTCTTCTGTTTAGTCTGCCTAATCTAGTCTCCAAGAACTCATCTAAAATGAAATTGCAAATATCATATACTTAAAACCTACCTAAACCAGATGAGAAAAGAGAGAACATGTATACAGAAAAGATGTTACATTTTGGTTATCTAACTAATTGTGTAGTCAATACAATTTGTATTGACTACGACTCGTCGATAAGGACTGCTACTCAGAGCTGCAGCGGGGGGTAGCTCTTGGAGCCGGCTTGACCTGGGACTAAGCAGTCCCGCCTCATGCCAGCTCTGGGAGCCACCCGTGCCACAGCTCTGCCTTTTAAATGTAGCAAGAGCCGCCGAGCTTTTACTACATTTAAAATGCAGAGGTGCAGCATCCCAGACAAGTGCAAGCTGGGACTACTCGGTCCTGGCTCACGCTGAGTGCGGCAGCTCTTGTTCGCAGTGGCCAGGTGAACAGGGGCTGCTGCCGGAGCTGCCTCTTTGTGGCATACAGAGCTAGCTGCAGTCAGGCTGCTCCACCAGCAGCCCCTGTCCATGGCCAGCCTGGGCCGCTGTGAACAGAGGTTGCTCTGGCAGCAGCTCCTGTTTGTGGTGGGCAGAGCTGGCTGTGGGCAGGGGCTGTTGCTGGAGCAGCCCCTGCTTGCAGCCAGCCCAGGCCACCACAAACAGGGGATGCTTGGCATCAGCAGCCCTTGTCCTTGGGCAGCCCACCTCCCTCCTGGGACAGGGGCTGCTGCTGGAACAGCTTTGCCCACTGCGAGCCTCGGTTGCTTTGCAGCAGCCTCTCCTATTCCCACTCTGCTGCCTCAGATAGATGGGGGGAGAAGGGGAACAGAGCAGGCAGAACCACGGAGACGGTGCTGGAGGGAACCAGCTTTTAAACCGGCTCCCCCCAGCACTGGATCCTGTCCCTCCTCTGTTGCCTCTTATAGAGGCGTCGGGGGGGGGGGGGAAGCGAGTAGTTAATACTGCAGGTGACTACTCGTTTACATCCCTACTGTACAGGGAAAAAATGAGGTGAAAGATCTCAGCGTAAATTGGAAGACCACTGAAAGCACCCATGTACAATAATTGCTTTTCTGTGTATGAATTATTAAATCAAGAAACAACTGACTGGAAACAAAGATAATTAAATATTGCGGTAGAATGCTGTTGAGAGAAACTTGCTCTACTGCTTTCAAGAACAAAGCTGAACTGCCCCACCCATGCATGTTTTGAAAGAAGCTACAATGTGGTTACACATACAAAAGCAAATGAGTGGAGAACTGATTGCTTATCCTAAAATAAGTTGACTCCTAAACAAAATCTCCCTTAACAAATAGTGCCACCTTACCTAAATGTGTTACTGTAATAAGTTATATGTTGCAACAAAGAAGCAGCTCAAATGTTAATTTGGTAGTATAATCCATTTAACATTCCATTTTAAGCATTCTTGGCTGCAATAGAAAGAAAATTCGTTTTCAAAGAAATTGCTGAAATGTAAAATGAGCTACAGCTCATGATGCAATACCTAATAAATATTGTACAGCCGCTCCCCAAGTTACGAACAAGTTATGGACCAACGCTTGGTCCGTAACTCGAAGTGTTCATAACTCGGATCCCATAGAATTACATGGCGACCGCGCTGTTTGTAAGCACGGATCACCGTTCGTAACTCAGATCCACATTTACGACCGCTTTGGTCGTAAGTGTAGGTGGTTGTAACTCGGGGAGCGGCTGTATCTTAAAAGAATAAGTTGGGAAAGGCAGCTGTCCCACAGCTTTTGTTTTTCTTTAGATTGTGTGTAACTAAGCTCTACATCTTCCCTTCCAAAATATTTTAATTGTCAGATATTTGTGAGCTGTTAGAAAAATTATATGCATCAGATAATACACACAACATTTTTTTTATAGTTCCAGATTTAAAAAGAGCCTTTGCAAATTCCAGGGTCAGCTTGAAACAATAAGGTTTATGTGTCAGCCTCTACCCCAAAGTACTGTTGCAAGTACAAAACCAAAAATTCCAACTAAATAACCAAATCACTAAAGACAGGATTTCTTTTTTAAAGATTGTATTAAATAACAATCAGAATTTAATACGACTAATATCTCTGCAACTCAAAGTTCTAATATTTACATTTAAGGGAAAATAATGCTGCACTTGATTTTGTTCATAATTCTTGTGTTCAAATGCCTGCAAATGTATTGTCATGACATGTAATAGAGCCATTTGCAATTTGGTGGTTTATTATATAATGAATGTAAAGCGACAATTTAAAAAACAAAAATAAAAAACTTTCATTTCTGAAACTAACTGTACTATAAACATTTTATTGTAATTGCAGTATTAAAAGTATAACTAGGGAAAAGTAGATATTTTTTCTATAGTGCCAGTAGTGTGTCTGGTGCTTTACTGACAAGTAAAAACCTGAGGTACCTGGTGCCTAAAAGACTTTACAATCTAATTAGACAATTAAAAAAAAACCTCTCTAGAAGCAGTTAATTTGAATAACAAATTTTAGCATCCTGTTGTTTAATTCTAGCGGTTTTGTTTTGAATCTTTGATTTTTCTTTTAATTGTTTTGTCACAAAAACACACACTAACTTTCAGATTAGTTTATGGTAATATTAAGATAAAATGAGCATTTCTAAGGTCTTGACTACAGTACAAAGTTTTGTTGGTAAAAGTTATGCCTGTTTGTTTAAATTGCTTTAATTCAAACTGTTGTTGCATGTCCATACTAGCTCCTTGTGTCAGCGAAGTGCATCTTGCATCAACATAGAGAACAGTGCAGTGTGGTAGCTATCTCATTATGCAACTAACCACAGGATGCTTTGGGAAGAAGGGTTTGCAGTGCTTCATGGGACAGAAAAGTATCACATGATGTAGGGTTCTCTATCCCTTGATTCCAAGGGAATCCTAGTAGATTATCAGCTGCTTTTTCAACTGAAGCGTTTGTGGCGGGGGACGGGCGGGAGGAGAGTGGTGTGTCTAGGGTGGGATAGACAGCTGGCTGAGGCTGGGGAAGGGCAACACTTCCCACACATTAGCCCCCCCCCCCACTCTGCTCAGTATAGCAGTCTTTCTCAAAGCAATCCACTCTGCCTATCTGCCTGTGTTCTGTGTGTTTCTTTCTGAGCTCTCCCACAGCCTCCTCCGCTGCTGAGAGCTGCATCCTAAGCACCTGTGTGAGCTCTCAGTGCTGTCAAAGCAGTACCGCAATCTCTCAGCTCTGTGCTGCAGCAGTCTGCCTGCCACGGTGTTCCTAGTGCAGGGTATAACAGGAGTCTTCCATGCTAATGATTTTCTCTTTTTTCCCTAAATGGAGCAGCAACCTCAGCTGTCAGATACTTCCTCAAGCTTTGAAGGGGGTGGGGCACCTGCCTGCAGGGCCACAGAGATCAAAACAGTGCGCAGAGTGGTCTGGGCAGGCAGTTGTGGAATACTGTAGAAGCCAAAACAAACAGTAGTGTCTACATTGATGCTTTGTCCCTTTAACTTTGCTCCAGCTTTATGCCCCTCATTGAGATGGTTTTATTTTGTGGGCAAAATAGCAGGGGATTGGTGCTAAAAGTGTGTGCATGCGTGCACATTGTTTTTTCAAGTGTGCCTAAACGCTGGGTGCATGTTTTGCCTGTTTCTGTTAGTGTGTGTATTATCTGAATTTAAAGGTGCTTTTAAAGCAGGAATGGGGAGACTTTTGGGGGCCTCTGACCTACAGAAAAATCTGTCAGGGACCACATACAAGTGAGAAGCTAAATGGGAAGCCCTTGACTCAGAAAGAAAAAGACACTCTCCATAATCCTCTCGCTCACCAGAGCATAGGCTAGTAGATTTTTTGTGCTCCAACCTTGCGGGTAGGTGGCTGGGTAACAGCACCAGTGCGGGCTCCCCTATTCTGAAGCTCGGGGGCCAGATCCAGGTAAACTGAGGTTCCCCACCCTGGTTTTAAAGTATTCACCCACCAAACGTCAGTGGCTGAAGCTTTAGTAGTAATTATAGGACCCTGTAAAGGGGATTCTTCTTCGAGTGATTGCTCATGTCCATTCCATGTAGGTTGGGGTGGGTGAAAGGGCCTCCGCAGGCCAGATACAGACCACCAAGCAGGTTGATCTGGCCTGAGGAGGCCTTGCTGCTCCCCTGCCCCCAGGCCCATCAGGGTCTGTGGGTGGAGAAGCACAGAAGAGTCCTGGCCCCACCTCTTTTGGGGTGGCCTAGGGCCACTTCAAAAATTTCTCAAGTGGTCCCTGGTCAAAAATTATTGCCCACCCTGATGCAGGTGCACACATCGTCGGAAGTTTTTCCCTTAGGAGTACCTATTGGGCCAGCTCCAGCTGGGAAGCCCTCTAGAGTGGTGCTGCTATATTAGCTATTACGTACCCCTGCTGGCCCTCCACTTCCTCAGTTCCTTCTTACCTCTTGTGAGAGCCATAGGAACATGCTTTGTTCTTGCTCTGCAAGCGTTGCTTAGCGCCTCTGTCTTGTGTCCTGCAAGATCTGAAAGGGATTCAAGCTGCATGCCAAGCAGGAAAGTGAGTCTCCCTAAAGGTTCTCCTAATGGGGGCGGCCCTTGGCCTGGCACTGGCATTGGACCTTGCACCAGCGACCCAGAGCACAGTGGATTCAGTGCATGAGACACCTACCCATGTACGCGACTTCCCAGCACTGCGAAGACCTTGGCACTAGTCTAAATCCCCAGTGCCTTAGAAGAAACGGAGACCTAATATGGGTAGGTCTCTGTCAAGGCATGTGCCAGCAGTGCATCCTCAGGTAGGGCAGGTGGCACCAGCAGCCTTGGAACCTGGACCATCGAGGTTGACACAAGCCCAGTCCGTGCTAGGGTCCCAGCCTAACGGAGGACCTCCTGGAGTGCTCAATGCCGGATATTTTCGAGGCCTCGAGATCTTATCAAGCTGACTTTGTCCCCAGCCTCGGCATTGGGCTTGACAAAGGAGCGCGAATCCTGACACCACAAGCCACAAGGGGGCACCAGCTTGCAGCTCCGGCACTGGCAACCTCAACACTGGCACCGCCTCCATCAATGACACTGGCACTGGTTTAGAACAAAGCCGTGCATGCGGCACAGCCACTACCATCAGGCCCTTCTGTGCACACTACTCCAGCACTTGGAGGCCTGGCACTGGGACCTGTGATGCCACCGCCTCTTCCCCACACTGTGGAAAGCCAGATTCTATGGCCAGATATACTCCGAGCTGTAGGTCTCCAATTTCCACTGCTATGGCACCGCCTGGTCGACCTCTGAGTATTCCACTGACTTGGAGGCTGAGCCCATCGTCTTGCCCCAGACATCCAGGTCTAGGTCGCAACACTGGCACTGAGGCCCTTCAGCGCAGCCACAGTATCGGTCCTGACGGCTTCAGCCTACTCCTGCTCAGCCAGCGCTGTAGTCCTGGCCACTGCAGACCTTGCCCAGGACTATGGGAGTGTGTACCACCTACAGCCCAGCCCTCAAAGGTGATCTCATCGGCAGCCTCCCAAGCAGCCTCTCATACCCATGACCCAGAAGATGATGGTTTGAAGGGGCCATCATCTTCGTCTCCAGATGAGGCCCTGGGAAGGTTCTGCTCCTTCATGGGGCTTAGCCGCAGGTCTCTGGGGGATGCCCTCTTTACTCGTTGGCCTGAGAGTCCTGACTAAGCTCACCGGGCCCTGCTTTGAACCTCTGGCAACATGCTTGCTGCTACATCTATCTTGGAAGGTGTCATTCCTGGTGACTGTCACATTGGCCAGATGTGTATCAGAGCTCAGGGCTCTTACCTCAGATCCCCCCTTACATGTTTATTTTCAAGGATAAGGTCATGCTGCACCTCCACCCAACTTTCCTGCTGAAGGTGGTGTGATGGACCAGGTTGGGTCTGGGCACCACTAAGGGCGTCCGCTCAGGGCAAATTGCTCAAAACCAGGGCTGCTTACAGCCCCTGACTGGAGACCTTTCCCCAATAGGCCACAAACCAGTCACACCGAGCGCTTCAGCTGTCAATCCGGCCAGCAGGAAGCCTCACGAGCAAAACCCCTCTGACACCCCAGCTCCCTCTGTGCCACAATCAGCCCTGGGCCTACACACAGGTGAGGGGTTATAGAACCCAATCTCACCTACCCCGAACGGGTCTTTCCAGCCCCAAAGAACCAGCCACAAATCCCCGGGCAGTTTACACATTGGATCTTACCCACAAGATCACGCTGGGCCAGTCCTTTAGAATTTAAAATCTAAAGGTTTATTAATAAAAGAAAGAAAAAAGGTATATGAGTAAGGTTGTTAAGGAAAATACATTACATGCACCAATCACCAAGTTCTTGATGAAGGCTTTCAGCAGAGATGTTATAACTGCTATCTTAAAAGTCTCTGGTGTACATCCTATGTCAGGATGGTTAAGCAATCCTCCTTCGTTCCTTGCAAGGCTGCATCTAGGATCAGTAGCAGAATTGAAGACAAGATGGAGACCACCTCATGGCACTTTAATATCTCTCCTGGCATCCTCCTAGCCAGAGTAGGTCACATGGTCATGTGACCCGTTTGTGTTTCACATGCTGGCAGCCATTATGCCCTGGCTGGTTTGCATGTTCCCAGATGCATTCCTCAGGTATGTATTGAGCACCTTGAGAGCCATTGTCCTTGGGGCTGTGTTAATTAGCGTAGTCATTCATTGGACAATCCTCCTTTACAGCAGGCAGTCCAGACCAGTATCAGCACAGAGTCCATATTCATAACTCCACATATAGACATCATACAAGTACATGAGTAGCATACATAGAATCAGTAGAACATAAAATTTCATTTGACACCTCACATGCCCCCCTTTGTATAGGCTTTGGGGCAAACATCCCTCCTCCCCCCGTGGGAGCAGCAGTGATGTGGCTGTTCCCCTTAAAATCCAGTAATGTGACAGGTGGTTTCTCAGTTTCATGTCTCCGAGGACATTTTTCTCCCAGTGTTTTACCACAAGCCCCATTCCTCTGGCAAAGAACAGGCTTTACACACACTGGATGATAAGAGGGCCTTAGTTTTTTATTGAGATAGGACAAAGCCTTTTCGTAATTCTCCACAGTTGTTTGTGGCAACTGCAGAGAGGCTAAAGGGGCAGCTGGTCTCCGCCCAGAGGATTTCCTCCTGGATAACTTCCTGCATCAAGGAGTGTTATATCCTGGCTGGGGTGCCAGTCCCTCCTTTGACAGCCTATTCCACCAGGTGCCAGGACTCCTCCACAGTCTCTATGGCTCAGGTCTCTATCCTGGAAATCTGTAGGGCTGCCACATGGTTTTCGGTCCACACCTTTGCCAACCATTATATGTAGCAGCTCATCAAACTAGGGAGGATGCAGCTCTAGATAGGGCTGTTCTCCACTCCGTGGGAGGTTAAACTCCGACCCCACCTCCTGGGTTTCTGCTTTGGAGTCATCTACAAAGACTGGACATGAGCAATCACTCGAAGAAAAAAAAAAAGTTACTCACCTTTCTGAACTGTTGTTCTTCAAAAGTGATGCTCATGTCCATTCAATTCCTGGCTGCCTCCCCTTCTTCGGAGTAGTCCAGTAAGAAGGAACTGAGGGGGTGGAGGGCCAGAAGGGGTATATATTACCTAATATAGCAGCTCTCCTGCTGGCCCAATGGGTACTGCTAAGGGAAAAACTTTCGACAAAGCTTGCAGGCAGCGTGCGCACACCTACATGGAATGGACATGAGCAACACATCTCGAAGAACATTTATGAAAGGTAAGTAGCTGTTTTTTCATCCTTGACATCAAGTTTATTCATAGTATATATAGGCTTTTATTGTGTTAATACAAATTGATAATTTTTTAAAAAGCCTTATTGGAAAGCAGTGTACTGAGTGTAGTCTCCAATTCTCTGAAAGAACATTGCAATCAATATTCATATATTTCAGTGCTAGAAGGGACCTCTTATAATCCTCTAGTCTGACTGTGTAGCCCATATGCCGTGGGTCGGAGGGCCAAGGGGCCAGAGCCTCTCGACAGCTCAGAGGAATAATGGGGTGGGTCTGGTGCCTGCAGCAGGGATCCGGCCTGCCCACATTCACTGGCGATAGAGGGCATCAAAAAATGATATGGCCCTAACCCTCTCCACTCTCTTGGTTTCTGGCTGCATCACTTGGGAGAGGGGGCAGGACTGCCCCCCCCCCCATGCATTCACTGGCAGGAAGTGGAGTGAAACAGCCAGGGGAGCAGAGTGGACTGGAGCCGTGTTGCTTCACTTCTCCCCACCTCTGCCAGTGAGTGCAGGGATCCCAGCCTCTGATGCCAATGCCAGACCTTCGCTAGTTCCCTCAACAGCATCATGCAGGGAAAAAATTTGAGTGTGGGTGAGGGATGGAGCCAAGGGTGGGGAATAGGTGGTGCGAGCAGAAAAGGGGTGGGGAAAAAGCAGTGAGGAGGATGGGGGTTGTCACAGCCATCCCCCAGCTAGGGGTAATGCAAGGAGGAGTCACATGGATGTGCTCATATGGCCAGTGGTCTCACCCATGTCCCTCCTTAGCAGTCACCCATGCTGCCTGTATAACACAGAGCATAGAACTTCCCCCAAATCATGCCTAGATTGTCTGAGAGAAAAGCCAATCTTGATTTTAAAATTGCCAGTGATGTAGACTCCTCCACAGTATTTGCTAAATTGTCCCAATGGTTGGTTATGCTCACTATTAAAAAATTGCATCTGATTTCCAGTTTGTATGACTTGCATCATTAGCTGCATCTCGTCCACCACACAATTACTATGCTCTTTGTCACATCAGCACTGGTTGCATTTCCTCCTGTACCAAAAATGCTGGTCAGGACTGATATGATTTTTGGCTGCGCTTCCAGACAGCCTCTGGGTGGCTTGAGCCAGCGTTGTCCATGTTGCTCAAAACCCTTTTAAAAAAAGTAGAAAAAGGTTACAAATAAGCATAGCTGTGATTACAAATGTTGGTACTTCTTATATACTGGCACTGTGTGTGTGTGAAGGGTGTGTGGGGGGGGGTATACAATTTCTCCTAGTGATTGTGGAAAGAATGGATGGGAGAGTTTTTTCTGAAGTTAAGTCTGGTTCATATATTGCAACACTTACCTTGTTGGGTGGTCTGGGAGGGAGCCATTTTTTATGAGATCCAGTAAAGTGCAAAAAATACATGTTCAAATAAATCTAAACACAAACCTCAAGTGAAACTGTATCTTGAATGTTTGTGTGTGTGGTTCCCGGCCACCCTCTCTCCCTTTCTAGGGCCTTTTATCGAGTCTTGTGAACCTGACTAGTTTAACGTTGGCCAGGAACTGCTTCCAGTCATATCCGGTGGGTGGCCCATCACAGTTCTCTACAATCTACTCTCTAAACATGGAACACAACCGCATCAGCAAAATCCCATTTGGAATTTTCTCAAGAGCTAAAGTGTTAAGTAAACTGAACATGAAGGTAAGCCAGGTGATGCTCCCGTTTGTAACATCAGATTGTGTGAACTGTAACAAATTTAACGATACAAAGAATAATAATCTTGTAAGCACACAAACAGTTACCCTAATCAGATTTCAGACACATCTTTTACCGGTGGTACTGATCCATTTCTTTTTCACTTTTTTTCTGTTGGCTCTTTCACATTGCCTTCAATTTTGGAACAAAAAAATCAGTGAAGCTGCTTGTACTTTGCAAGTTCAGGCTTTTGAACGATTGAATTGAAAACACTGCAGTATTTTGTTTTTAAATATTTTCATGTCATTTAAAAATAATGATATATATATTGACCCTTTTAAAACTTATTTTTACAAAATCTAAAATGAAGACCTTGTTGTTACTATTATTTTGCTTTGGAGTACCTAGAAATGCATTAGTAAGAGCTCATATCTTATTGTGTTAGTGTATATTCTTAGAGACAGTTTACATCCCCTAAAAATCATAATATAAGTATATGATGACAAATTACGGGTGGAGAAAACAGCCACGAGGGATGATAATGTAACAATTAAGTGAATTTAGTTTAATGTGTAACAGAATACGCATTCAGAGATGTTCAGTATTCCTTGAAATTAGGCAGAGCCCCCCCCTTATGTTTTGATATAATTAAATATTAGAAAATGTGTTTGACAAATATCAATTAGTTACCTACAGTGTACAGGGCACTTTCATGCAAAATACAAAAATAGATTCATAGATGACCTCATGATTAACACAGGTCAGAGAACTTCCCCAAAATAATGTACAAAGCAGATTGTTTAGAAAAACTTTCTATCTTGTTTTAAAAATGGTCACTAATAGAGAATCCATCACACACTTTGGTAAATTATTTTAATGGTTAATTACTTACATTCTTAAAAATGTATGCTTTATTTCCAGTCTGAATCAAATGAAGAGGGCACAACATAAAAGTAAAGTGGCTGGTGGCTGTTTTAGTGTTTTGCAAAGGGTTAAAATTTTAATTTTAATTGTAAAATCTTATGTTTTAACTATCTTCCAAAGCACCTATTATTGGATGGATGAACTTTTGGTGATATCACAATAGAAATTAGTCTTGGAAGGATTTGAATGGTGAGAGGATTGTGTCTGGCACATTATTTGGAATGAGTTTTTCAAATATGGAGACAATGTAGAAAAATCAGACAAAAGGCGGAACATCTTCCTCTTTGTAAGGATGGGTCCTTAAGTTAGGAAAAAAATTCTCTATGGATGTTAGTCTTTAATCTCACTCATGTACCAGTGGTTTGAATAGCCAGATTTCTTAGAATGTACAGAGTCCACTCTAGATCAAATTATATCACTGGCACTCAAAATAGTGTGAGTGCCTGACTTCATTTTAGTTGTTTCACTGCATAAGCAATTTGGAAGTATTTGCTATTTTAAAAGGTGTACTTCTGCTGTCAGCAAACAGTGGAATCTGTGAGCAGTGGTGGCTGATATCTGTGTTCCAGCTGCCTGCACTAGACCAGTTCCTAAAACAATGCTTGACATGCAATGTTTTTTGTACTGTAATGGTACTGGACCTTTTTATTCATAGGGTTTTTTATAACACCTTTCACCATCCATATTCTTAGGTTTTCAGAGCAGTTGCTAGGTTCTTTACATGGTGTGGTGTTTGTGGTGGGTTTTTTTGTTCACGTCTTAAGTGTTGCCATCTTATCCAGCAGTACATAATGCTGAAAAGAGTAAAAAGTCAAAATTAACTATTGAGATCTTTGAAATTTCAAGAGTTATTGCCTTCATAATATGTTTCCATTTCAGTACATCATATTGGTAATACAAACCCAGCTCTGCATGTCTAGATTGGGTAGTTTTCATTACACTTTGGGAGTGCATTTTCAAGATTCAACCGTGTAGGAAGGGTTTTTTTCTATTGGTTTATATGAGAACAAATTTAAAAAATGGTCTAAATGCTTTATCTTGTTTAATCTCCAAGACTTGCATATTTTTAAATTACAGGACAATCAGCTAACTTCACTCCCCTTGGACTTTGGGACTTGGACCAGCATGGTGGAACTGAATTTAGCCACTAATCAGCTCTCAAAAATTCCTGAAGATGTGTCGGGGCTAGTTTCCCTTGAGGTGAGAGTAATACTGAATAAGCAAATCCTCAGAAACGAACTTCTCATATTTCAAATTTTAAGTAATACTATTGATCAATTTTAAAAAAAAACTTATGTTCAAACAATAGACGTGCTAACCACACATAAGAGTATTCCATAAGTTTATGACTTTCATGATTAGTCTTTTTAAAGTGTTTCGTTCCTTAAGCCTGTGTGCTTTTTCATTTGTTAACCTATAGACAACCCCACCCCGCAAAGGTACCGTGCAGAAAATACAACAAAATAAAATTGGGCTGAACACCTGGAGGGGACCGGCCTACAAACAAAGTTGGCCAAAATATTCCGACAAAAGGAGAACAAAGTGGACTGAGCTTAGTTAGAAAGTGATGGACCGGGCCTTGCGGCCAGCCGCCATGAGATTCTTATAAATCCATTTTAAAGAGAAAGTCCTATAGATGGAACCAATGATTCTGGTAGAATCTTAGGACATAGAACAATGAGATCCAAACTTAGTAGCCTTGCTGAGGCATAGAGAGAGGCAGATGCTCACACAGAACTGACATATTCAGGTTCATGGAGGGTGCAGGGCCACTCATCTGAAGAAGTGGTTATGCCAGGGCTGGGTAATCATTTTTGCCCAGAGGCCACTTCAGCAATTTTTGAAGTAGCCCCGGGCCATCCTGGAAGGGGTGGGGCCTAAACGGAAGGAGCGGGGCTACCCTACCCCCAGACCATGATTGGTCTGGGGGGTGGGGGAGCCCCTTTGCCCCTCCCTTCCCACTAGGCACTCATGCCATGGAAGAGGGTTCGCATGCTCCCCCACCCCCAGGCCAATCAAGGACGGGGGAGTCGGGAAGCCTCCTCCTGCCCTGCGAGGAGCCCGTGGCACTTTGAAGTGTGCGGGCTTCTCGCAGGGCCGGGGCAGGGTGAAGCAAGTTTCACACAGCTCCCCTGCCCCCAGCGGAGCGCGCAAAGCCTCCTCCACTCTTTCTCTTGCCCTGCGAGCAGCACTTCAAAGCGCCATATGCTCCTGGCAGGGTGGGAGTAGGCTTTGTACACTCACCTGCCCCCAGGCCAGTTAAAGCCTGGGGGTGGGGGAGAACGCAAAGCCTTCTCCGCTGTGCCCCTGTCCTGCGAGCAGCATGCGGCTTTTTGAAGTGCTGCTCACAGGGTGGAGACAGAGCGGAGAAGGCTTCAGGTGCTCCTCTGCCCTCAGGCCCTAATTGGTTTGGGGGACGGGGGAGCAGCAGGGCCTCTGTCGGCATGGTCGACCCACTTGGCGGACCGAATCCAGCCCACGGATGCCCTTTTGCCCACCCCTGGGTTATGCCCACAAAAGCTTATGATACATATTGTTAGGTGCTCTAAGGTGCTACTGTGCCACTCTTTTCTAAGTGGTTTTTATTTTGTTTTGTTTTGTTTTTTGAGGTGTTCTGAGTTGCTTGTCAGTAACTTTGAGCTACTCTTGGAGAAAGGTGTTATATTAGTGCAAGCTATTATTGAATGAATTGCTTGGGTTCATAGATGAGCATGGTACTTCACAGCATAGACAAAGAAAGATTTTTCACCTGGAGGAGTTTACGTTCTGAGATCTTGTCAGCATGGAAACAGTCAAGAAAATTAATGAATTGGATTAGTTAAAACTGAGAAAATGCCTGTGTGGACATTCTTATCGAGAATTAAAATTAACTTAATTTGATGTACTTTGGAAGTGAAGCAAGCTAAATTGAATTAATGACACTTGAATTTTCAATAAGAATTTGCAGGGATTTAACACAGTTTAGCTAATCCTCTTTAAATTCACACCTTGTTTATTTTGGATTAATTTTTCTGCATCTCCTTCTGGGAACAAGCCTTCATTTTAAATGAGCTGTCGTGTGGTTTGATTTATTTTAGATCCAAGGGAAGCCAGGACACTCCAGAGAGACTTAACTACTTTCTTATTTATTACAAGCTTTAAGCAGTTAATATAGTAGTTTAAATTTTGCAAGCCTTAACAACAATTACTATACAATTTAAACCCTAAATACCATAAATTCTAAAGTAATGAATACAGTGCAAAGCAATGCAAAAGCAATTAATAGAAGATTATTATAATACAATAAGTAAGCCTAGTTCACTTACACTTCACCCGTATGCTACCTACAGTACCAGGCAGGAGGTTGTGATCCCTTTGATCCTCACCCTTTGGGACACCATGCACTGGGGTCACCGGTGTAAAGGGTCTATTTACTACTACTTACAATGAGCAGGACCTATGGGTCAATCCTGCTCCCTCCTTCCCATCAATTCTTCTTACTAAGCTCATGTTATAGCAAAGCGAGACTTGGGTCATTATAATAATATTTACCAACTGATTACGTATTGTGTAGGATACCTAAAATGCCCAATACCCTTATTTGGGGTACATCCAGCTACTCAGGATGTTGCAAAAACTATGTGCATAGTTAACAGTTTTATGGCTGCATCTGTAATTGTTGTTCATCCGAAATAGAAGTACCAGTACGAGGTTGATTGTCGTGTGTTCTTCACGTGGTCTCGCATACCGTGCTTAATCTGCATTATTATGCAAAACATTCCTGCCTCTGAAAGCTTCCCCTGAGCCTTGCCTGCATGCTACGTGCACCAGACTTGAGACAATGCTGGGATTTGCTTGTTAGAGATACGCACTGTGGTCAAGGCAGACATCACAATTTATTGTCAAGGCAGGGCTGTCCAGGCTCCCCTACATGAGCACAAACAGTAACCAAAAGCACCACAAGACTTTAAAAAGGGGGTTGATGAGGGAAGTCCATTATAGGATACTAATGCATGTGTGTAGAGTATCCAAGTATTGTGTTATATTAGTCTCTTCCCAAAATCTACTTCTTGAAGAAGTAGTGGGGATGTTTGGCAGATAGGGTCAAAGTTGGAATGGCGAGGACAGAAGGAACAGAAAGGTAGATGGCAGTGAGGCAAGCATGTGAAAAGATACAGATGATGAGAGATTATGCAGTAATCTATTTTCTTGAGTTACTTGCTTAAAATGGGCCCAATGGTTCTTTTTCCCCACTGTTTATTTTAAAATAATGTACATTTTTAATAGCCCCGTTAACCTGAAATCTATTGTTCTGAATTTAAACTTTTGTTAAAATTCATTTTGTAACCTCTTGTTAGTTTTTATTACTGATTTAAGTTTAACTTTCTCCTTTGGTTCACTTTCACAAGAGTTTCACAAAATGTATTAAACAGTATGTTAATTTTGCATTGTATCGAATGCTACTTAATTCTGAAGTGTAAATGGATTCCATTTCAGTTTGCGCTTGCTTGCTGCATTACAAAAATTCTCCCTGTTTTTTAATCCAGGTTCTTATCTTGTCAAATAACCTCCTAAAGAAACTTCCCCATGGCATTGGAAACCTACGGAAATTAAGAGAGTTGGATCTAGAGGAGAACAAACTGGAATCCTTGCCAAATGAAATAGCATACCTTAAGGATCTTCAGGTGAAACACTAATGAGAGGAGATAAACATACTAAGCCTTTTACTTTCAGCAAGCTGATTTGAACCTTTCTTTAAGGAGAGTTGACGGAAGGAGTTTATTGTTAGCAAAGAGTACAAAGATTCAGAACTCCTGAGTTTTATTCCTTGTATGGCCTTTGACTTTGACCTTGGGAACACAGCGTTTGATTTTTCAAATGCTGGTTCTTACATTTGTTCCTCATGTGGGAATATGTGCCATGCTCCTGAGACTGGCAGGTTTTCCAAGCAGCATCCATTGACCTGCATGTGTACCCTTGCTCCTTTTCATCAACAAGGATCAGTGGTGTGTCTACTGTCTGGATGAGGCATTATTTCAGTAAAGTGCAGCACCTGTAAGTCTTCCCCACTCTGAACCAGAGAGGCCCAAGAACTCAGGCTGTAGAAGTACCTGATGGAAAAGGCTACCAGGCCCTGATCTAATCCCGGATGGAAGACTTCCCTTCACCCCTCATTCCATGTACATCAGTCTCAGCTAGCCAGCAATACACCTGTAAGCATGAGCCATGGAATGGAGCCACCAGAGTAAGAAACACATTCATGGGCATAAGGACAGATCCCTGTAGCAGAATGCTATGCCATGCCAGGTAGAGTGAGTCGTCAGTTCCCAGGGAATGATCACTGAAGGCCCCTTGACCGCAGGGTAAGGCAAAGAGGAGGGATCTGATGGTGACCACAGCATCAGGGACAAATGAAGGCCAACTGCATCCATGAACTTTAGTCTGAATGTACATTGTTGCAGAGACTGGCCTTGCTCTGGTGGTGAAACCAAGTTCCTTCAGTGTCTTGGTGGGAACCTTGGAGCTTCCTGGCCGTACGGATGCTTCTCTGACATTGGATGAGGTCGTCGTTCCCTGCCCACAGTCTTTACTATTTTCAGGCTTGACAGTTCTCAGGGAAGTTCTTATACCAAGGGATGAAGCTCAGCTACTGCCACAGGAGAGACCCTCCTCCCTATCCATCACATAGGGGCTTCCCCACACCAGTAGTACCACTGTTTTCCCTCAGCACTGTCCTCAGTCTGAGAGGAGAAGGGTCCATTGATAGGCCCAGGAGCCCAGAGAGTAGTGGCAGCCCTATCCTCCTGGCTTTGGACCCCCCTTCCTGGGATGTCTTATATTGATTCCCATGGAATGCACCGTGAGCGATTGATCCCACCTTTTGGCCATACTGGGCACCCTTATAGCAGACACTCCCACCATTGCAGGAGTCCTGCCACTTTCCCCTATTGTCAGTTGTTTCTGCCGGTTTATGGCAGTGTTTCTCAGTGATCTGTGAAACTACTTTGAGAAACCTGTTAATTGGCCACGGTGGTTTGTTTATTTACCATTGCCGCAGCCTGGAGCCTCACAGCTTCCATTGGCTCCATTTCACTGTTTGCAGCCAAGGGGAGCCAGTAGGAGCCATCAGAGTCTGAGGTCGCAGCAGCAGTGAATAAACAAACTGGCATGGCCAGTTAACAGATTTCTCAGAGTGGTTTCACAGACCACTTTGAGGAACACTGGTGTATGGGAAGGAAGACACTGTGCCAGTACAGCCGATTCCAACCAGAGCCACCTTGTCATTGGATGACAAGGCCATTCCTTTGATACCCTATCTGCCAGATGACCATGGTCAATAACAATATCTTTCCAAAGCATGGTTACCAACTTGTAAATCCCATCGGAGAAGGTTTATGATCCCCAACATAATCTCCCAGATATCTGATAGCCCTAAGGCCACCCAGGGTGGCCTTTCTCTAAACAAGGCCATACTGCAACTGGTCAGAACAATCTGACATACAGCTACATAGTGTCCCCCCCATACCAAAGCAAGTGGAGACGCTGTTTGTGCTGGCCAAAAGGGCTACTTTCATCTGTAGATACCCTTCCCATAGTTCACTAGTTGTGCAAGTGGCTGTGGAAGGAGCTCGGCAGCAGCCTCAGAAATCCACCTTCCCGGACAGAGAGTCAAAGGGGATGGATCTCCTACACAGGAAAGTCTTTTCCTCCACAGGCCTTCAGTTTCATATAGCCAATTACCAGGCACTGTTGGCTAAACACAAATTTAATACCTACACCAGGCTGGCAGTATTCAGAGACAACCCTCGTGCCCATTGACCCACACCACTCTTTATACCATAGGACAGGAGCGCGAAGGGAGATAAAGTGCATGCCCAGCTCAAAGGACGCTGTTTGGAAAAATTTCCAAACATGTGTGTGAAATACAGGGACCATACATCTTGAAGAACCTTCAGTTACAGTTAGTAGTCGTCTTTTCTCTGCCCCACTTTGACCATGCATAGAATGAATAAAATAGACTTCACAGGGTTGTTTTGTGGTTTGAGTAAAACTTAACAAGTGCCTACATATCCTTAGATAAAAGTTCATGTTTATTGTTAAGTTTAATCACACTTAAAAGAACTTTTGAACGACATAGAAAGCTAGACATTTCCTTCTTTGTGCTAGACATATAGTCTGTCAATGTAATAGCTATATTTTCTGATATTACTGAACTTTTTGAAGGTACCGTTAGTAATTTTAAGAACTTATTTCTCCACCAGAAATTGGTCTTGACTAATAATCAGTTGACTACTCTTCCAAGAGGAATTGGTCACCTCACCAATCTGACACATCTTGGTCTAGGAGAGAATCTTCTCACACACCTTCCTGAAGAAATTGGTAAGATGCTGTTTCTGATAAATATGCACCATGGTTAAGCAATAACCTCCAGATATTGTTGGGAGACACAAAATGATAGGGATATATTGTGTTCATAAACAAAGGCCACAAAATTCAAGAAGAAACTTTTATTGTGAGGAGATTTGCACCATTACTTGAAATTTCTGCCAGCACTACAAAATTACATGCTTTCTTTGTTCTTCTGAGAGAAATTCCTTAGCTTTTGCTGATTAATTACTGTTCATGAAGGACTTGTAGGGGAAAACTGACTTGGATTAAGTAGTTTCCTTCTCTATCAAGCTCTTCACTCACTTTGCTAAAGAGACATTTATAGTATTGTGCAATACCAGTCAGTGTTAGTCAACTTGCCTTTCCAACCATTTCCTTGTAAAGAGCTCAGTAGGAAAAGAATCAGGCTGCTAATTCTATGACTTTTCTTTCTGGTGACATGCAAAAGTGAAATTTTGTGTGAGGAAGGAGCTCCAGCAGGCATCTAAAAGGAGAGGCACTGGCCTTCTACAAATATTTTTACTTGTATATCATCATACTGTTCACCTTGCTGGGACAAAAGAAGAGGGGAAGAAAATAAAGGGAAAGGGGAGGAAAGAGAATAAAAAAACCCCCAGAGACCTAAATAAGATGAAATGAATTAGAAATGCAGTGCCACGCAGCTAGTGAAAGAGACATAGATGCTTCAGCTATCCTAGCACTTCCAGTGAAACACCATCACAGCCAGTGCAAATCTTGCATATATAGCAGAGAGAAGGCTAAACTGGCTCTATGCATTCTAGGTCATAAATTATTTGAGCTCAGATGCCTTATAGTCTAATCATAGAGTTAAAATAAATTTATATGTTTTAAACAATTTAGTGAGGTATAGAGACTGGTTGTTAGTTTTCAAATTGGATTGCCTCATATAGAATTATCAGCCAGTACTCAGAGTTTTGCTCAACTGTGCCTTTCTGCTTTGCTGCTTTTCAGTCTCCTACCCTGGCTCCCTAATCCTCCTCAGATTCTACTTGTGGTTCTCCTGCTTGTACTCTGAACTTTTTGCACAGTGTCCCAGCCCACCAATGGTCCTGCAATCTTTCCTTCCTCAACACACTTTTTAACCCTCTAATACTCCTGTCACCCTCTCTGCTTCTCCTCTAGGTCTTTGATGTTTCACCAAGAGGTGAGTGTTGTAAGGCAGCAGGAGTATTCAGTAGAGATTTACATATTCTCATTACTGACTCTTGACTGTGAACTGTTACATGATAGAAAAAAATCTGCTAATCATAACTACAGTAATATAAACAACAGTAAAAGAATTCTGACAATACCCACTTCCACTTTGCATTGAAACTCTTATTAGTATTTAATGATGTGTCCAAGTGCATCATTTTCCACACACCCCTCGCCCCCTTACAGAATTACTTTGGGTGCACCTGTCTTCTCAATTAATACTCCTGCTAGTGTCCCCAGTGCTGCATTCCTAGGAAGCTTTGACAAGCCAGTGGTACAGTACTATCCTTGCATCATGAAGAACAATATTTTTTTAACCATTTTTATTAATCTAAAATGGAGCAGGCCCTCAGAATAGGAGCAGTGCTTATGTCATGCATGATCTGTAAGGAATGCAATGAAAAGATTGTTATATAGGGAGTCTTCTTCAAGTATAGTTTTCTAGTGTAGCCTCCAAGATAGTTTAGCTTTGGCAAGATAGAGACCATTACTTTGCTGTCTAGCATATCATATTGGTTGATTCATGTAACAGTCACATTGATAAAGGCAAGCGGCTGTGTGTGCTCAGTCTTTGAATGGGAATCTTGCAGTGATGGTCACTGCAGAGAAGTGAGATGAATGTGGCTCTTACTTAGATACTTGTGACCAAGGAGGTTGCTATATTTGATAATAGAAGTGGTCATGACTTGTTTCCACGGTGGAGAATTTCCAGTTGAATTTCACTTGTGAGTTTGAATGCTTCTAATCATTTGTTATAAGCCATGTGAAACAAAAGGGTTTTACTTTTATATTTATGACTGTTTCATTTTAACCAGGTACACTGGAGAACCTGGAAGAACTGTATTTGAATGACAACCCCAATCTGCACAGCCTTCCCTTTGAGCTGGCACTCTGCAGCAAACTGTCAATAATGAGTATTGAGAACTGCCCACTCAGCCACCTTCCACCTCAGATCGTTGCTGGGGGACCTTCCTTCATCATTCAGTTCCTAAAAATGCAGGGACCATACCGTGCCATGGTCTGATGGAAATTGGATTGTCCCATACACTGTACAAAATACAAACTGCATTAATGT
Source organism: Pelodiscus sinensis (assembly GCF_052426305.1). NCBI lineage: Eukaryota > Metazoa > Chordata > Testudines > Trionychidae > Pelodiscus > Pelodiscus sinensis. Next base: position 65,869,394 of record NC_143059.1, on the reverse strand, counting down.
TGTCATATATAATATAATATACATATAATATTATATTATATATACAATATATAAATAATATAAAAAGGCAAATTTAAGACTGCGTTATGTGTTTCTGCTAATAGAGGAATCATAGCCATTTAGATTTTTTTTTATTCTGTAAAAATGCTTGTCTAAGTTTATTTTGCTGAATTTGATGGATGTTTGTCTGAGTAATCTGGAAATGCCAGTTATCCTAAAGCAATTGCCAACAAATTCTGAAGTTGTTAAATTTAAGGGACAAGAGTGGTTTTATTTAGATCTACTTTCAGTTAGGCAAAATGCGCAATCTTTTATGAGGAACTTTTCTGTTTTCCTCCGTCTCCTTTGTGTCAAAACCTGGTAGGGTCACACATCCTGAAGCTGGTGGGATTTTCTTTAATTTATTTTGAGATTTGAAACAAGCGGTGTTTTTATATTGTTTACAGTCAGAGTAAATCACTGGATTTTGTTTTGTTTTGATTTGCTCTGTTTTAATCAATCTAGAATTTATATGCTTCTGTTGAAGAATTTTTATCAGCAGGTTTGTATACTAAAAATATTTACTCATCAAAACAACTGGTAGGTGGAAAAGATGCAGTCTAAAAAGCTTGAATTCTTTTAAATCTTGCTTCCCTGAGTTATCAGTTGTGGGCATAACATATCTGAACTGAGCCTTTTGTGGTTGGTCTTTTCTAGCACAAGTAACCTTTTCAGATTGGTAAAAATATTGAGTAGTCTCTGTGAAGAGCAGTTCTTGTTTTGTGAAGTTACAAAATCATAAAGTCTAACAGTACAGTTGAATGGCAAGAAAATAATATATATTATCTTTTTGTTATAATGTTGAGTCATAAACTACAACAGACAATTTTAAGGATTCCTCATAGTCCTTGTACAATAAATGAATGTCTTACTTTTAAACACTGCAATATATGTAAGTTTTAAGGTTGGTTAACAACATATTATGGTTTTATATCTTGACATGCCTTTCACCTCCTTCCATTGCGTAACTTCTGTGTCCAAGCACAATATCTTCACACTGTGCTGTTTTGCTGCTGAACTAAATGCACTTTTCCCCACAGCTGGGGCACTTGCTTCAAAATATTCAGTTCAGTACCATAGTTATTCCTTCTCAACCTCATCCTGTCAATTTCAGTATTAAAAATGTTCTGTTAAAAAGAAGCACCTTTTCATTTGTGCACAGATGTTGATCGCTCAATAGAAATACTGTACATGGTTCACATGAGATTTTATTTGAATTTGCTTGACTGCTTAGAAAACTAAAGATGCTACAGTTAAATATATACTGTCACACCACTTGCAGTGCCAGTTTAAGATGACCTTTTTTTTTAGAAAATGGAAACTCTTAAGGGCAGTTACATTTCAGATGTTGACTCTATTTACTATAAATTGGATATTATAATGGAATTGCTGCTGAATTGTTGTGACTTGGAGAAGACAGTAAAAATTAAATCAGTTGATGCCAGGAAAATTTATTTCACATGCAGAAGTTTGGGAAGTATAATTTTTGGCTTCTTAGACATGTTTAATTTTATGTACTGCCTTGGTCTAATTTTTCCAGCTTTAACAGTAACTTGTACTCTATTTTGTCTTATGTATATACATTAACAAGGAACAACTTTTAAAGGGAAGGCAGGTGGAGATATAAAACCGTAGAGGGCTCAAATGTGCTGTAAAACTATTGTAGATGTCACTGGATTTTAACAAGTAATGTCTGTTTCCCTCCCTTACTTTTTACATATACTGTAGCTTTTCAGTTTAGATCTTAGTTCATAAAAGAATCTAGTTTATTATAGCTCTGCCTGGAGTTAATCTGTCTCAGCAGTAAGATGTTAAAATATGAAGATGCTGAAATGTGTAGCTTTGAAGACTGTAATTGAACTTCTAAATTTATTGCTGAAGCCTACTTATTGCGCTCTCAGTTCACATGAGAGTTTTTGATACGATTCCTTAAAACAAAGGTTGCTGCCTTAAAGCATATCAGTTGTGTTCCCCATTTGTATATCCAATCTCATTTTTGATGAGAGAATTTATCCTTTAATTTATAAAACAACTTTTGTCTCAATCTGTTACAATACAGCAAGATTTTAGGTATATAATGCAGTAGGAAACTAGCCCAAGAGGAGTAGTTTTCGATGCTTCTTAAGTTTCAAGTAATAGTGTATCTAATAGCAGGCTGCCTCTTCCTGAAAAGTTCCCATTGCCACTGCTGTACAGTCAGGTATAGGTGCTGTTGGGTTGCATTTATGGAATTAAGATTGTTTAGTATGTAAATATTTTCATCTGATTTATTCATCTTGTTAAGGTACATGGCTAATGACTGTACAATTGGAGCTGGCCCCCTCTTCCAAAAACTTAGTCGGATGAGAAGTTGGCTTACCAAAAAATAATTTTTACACTCTAAACAAAAATTGTCTCTTCATTACACTTGTAGGAAGAAAGTAATGAATTAAAACTTTACTATATTAAAAACAGGATCTTTTTTAAAGTACCCTTATGCTAAAATGGTAACTTCAATACCAAATACTCCTGTGTCCTGTTTGAGAGTTTAATTTTGTACTTTTTGAAGTGAACACTTCTTGAAGTGTGTAGAGGGGAGTGTTAGTAAAACAGCATGAGACATTAAGTTCTGATGCAAAGAATTAACTCAAAGACTAATTCAAGAAGTTTCCTTATAAAATGAGTTATTTAATTTTGGTGTTAAATGGGTGAGTATTATTGCTTGGAATAAGCTTTAATGATAAATGTTATCAGTCCCTCAGCTGTTTATCTGACCTCTTGATCATCACAATAATTCCACAACCTGACCTAACTTTTTAAAATTTTCCAGGGTGTTGCATTGTTTATCTTTCAACTAAGTACAATTTTTAGGTTGTCTTTAATGACAAATGCCATTCAGTGGTATCTGTCTTCATTTGTGTAAGAATATTGGCTCATGCTAATTAAATTCAAAATGAGAAGAAAGAATTTGGTTTTGACAAATGTATGGAATTAAAGTCATGAGCAAGATGGAGGAATATGATTCTGAGGAGTATTTTTTAAAGACTAGGTCAAAGGGGTGAACTAGATTTCTGTTAAATTTTGTGCATTGCTATAGAATTCTGGGTAGTGCTCTCAGATATATTAGATGAGATGATGAAAAGTGTGACAATCTCTAGAAATCAGGATGCAAATCAAATCATGACCTCTGTTGCCTGCCTATGAGTACTTGCATTTATAGGACACTATCATGAACCATGCCTTGCCTAACGCAACAAAATACTATGCTACAGAGTATAGTATAACAGTAATCTGATGCGTATAAAACTGATTATAAGGGTTTTTTTAAACATAAAGGAAGAATAACTGGCAATATTACTTTTTATTTAAACCAGTTATATTGTGTTAAAATGACTAAATTGAAATTTAGCTGCTAACTCTTGGCTTTGAAAATGCCCCCTGTGGCTGCCTCACATTTAATTTCCTAAACAAAAACATCTAGCTGAACGCAACTTGTGCAGTTTGGTCATATGGTTGCATATTTGGCCTTTTTTTAATTTGTCAGAAGCTATTGGAAATGCTTACGTTCATGTTACTTTATTTTAAAACAATCTAACACTGTAGAATATTTGATGGTTCAATCCCTATTTTGCTTTTAGATTTTTTTGTGCAGTTTTTGTTAATGCTGTCTAAGAAACCATGTGTTCACACTATGTGAAAGAACAATAAAGTTTGTTCACTTAATTGGTTTTAAAAAACAGTACTTAGAAACATTGTCCAGCTGGTGAGCAATTGGCACCATTGCAGTACCTAAAAAGCAAAAAGTCAAGTATCGTTTTTAGTCCTGAAAGTCTGCAAAATACATTTTTAATGGAAAATCTTTTATCAAATGTTTTCTTCCTTTACTTGTTTCTCTCTTAAGGATCTATACAAAGTCATAACATATCAAGGGAAGACATGTCTTTTGTGTTGCTAAAGAATCTGAATGCAAGAAAGTGTTTTTGTATAGTCAATATTGCACCTCAATTGTATCTTTAATTGGCATGCCGGAACTTGCTTTTAATTAGACGTACAGTTGGCAGTAATTTGCACAACACAGAAACTTAAAAGGCACAGTTAGGACAATTACAAACAAATTATAGTATCTGCAAACAGTATCTAACGGTTTTTGTTTTTATTCTAGCAAAGGTCAGAAGATCATGGTTATTATTCTGATATTTTGGTCTTAAACAGGTCTGCACAGGATTTTTTGCTGTGGTAAAATACCAGATCACATGAATTTGTGGTCTAAAGCTAAACAAAAGAGTGTAAACAGTCTACAAAAAATGTACTTTTAATCTGAATTATTGTAATGTTGATTGTTATGTCTATAATATAAAAGATTGCCTTGCTTTTTTATAAATGTCATTCTGTATCAATGCATTCATTATAAATAGTATATTTGTAAATGAGCTACCACTGAGTCTTTTGAAAGTTTTCTAGTGTTAAAATCTAACTTAACCTGGATGTAAATCATACTTTTGCAGTGTCACAAATGATTGAGAACTGCATTTTCATTATATACCTCTTCACTCTTTTTGAAGATGTTTTTCCAAGTAAAATATGAAGTTTAATGTATACTGATTTCAGGAAACTTATACTTCAAAAATTGCATGACAGTAACTGCTCTAAACATAAAAATGTAAATTGCACACCTTTATAAAAGCAAATGTTGGTAAAACCTTTTACTTTCATTTTATTATATCATTATGTAGTAAGGCATAAAGAAAACAATATAGGATCATTATCTTCAGAAGGAAAAAGAAACTGACTATGGATTTCAGTGCAAAATAAGTTCCATAGAACCACAAACATGAAAATAGATGTTGAACTACAGTTCCTAGACAAGAAATGGCCTGGATTTAATATTTGGATTAATAAAAGAAAACATTTCCAAAGTGACATGACGTAGCTTTGACAGTTATCTTGCAAGTATGTGTAGCTCATATGATACATATTCAACATTTCAAGTTGCAAATATTTAGACCATATTCTGCAAGCCACAAAGCATGCGCCTTTATTCTTGTTTGAAATGAGAACATCTTCAGGGTTTAATGTTGATGCAGCCCCTTCCCCTTCCTCCCCTGGGGGAAAAAAACTCAAAATGCTTAGCATGGTTGAGTATTTTTTAAATAGTGAGGCATATTCTCTACTAGCATAATAATATCACTGCCACTCATCACAGGAGTATTTGAGCCTATCACCTCTGCTGCAATAAAGTCAATGGAGCTACGCTAATTTACATCAACTGAAGACCTGGCCAAAAGTGTTGGATATTTATAAGATTACATCTTTGACATGTCAATCTGCATATTGTGTGTTCTAGCAATCTGAGCTGGGGACTCCTGTGTTCTAAGTCCAGCTCTGTTTCTTTTTTCCCCATAGGGGCCTTTGGCATGAACACTTCATCTCTTAGTGTGTCAATTTTTCCATCTGTAAAATAGGGATAATACGGGTATTTTTTGAAAATTAATTAGTTAAAGCTTGTAATGGGCTCTGATAAATCTCAGGTACTATATTAATGGAAAATGATCTCATTATAAAATGATCAGTTTGGGGTTAAATCTGTTATATAGAAACCACTGGAGCAGTAACTGTGCTCTATTGAATTAACCTTAAAGGTAAGAATCATAACGTTCTCCTGCAGTTCATTTTGAGACAAATAAAAATTGCCCTCATTTTAAAGAACTAACATATTAAAATATTGTATTGATTATAATTCAGTGGGAGGAAATATCTATACTAGTAGAAGTAGTACTTTTCCTGATATTGACAGAGTCCATAATGCTGGAAGATATGGCTTTAACACTGCTGACAGGAGAACTCTTAATATTTTAATTGACCTTTAAGTTTTTAATATTCATAATTTTCTGACACCATTTATTAATATGTCCACAGTTGCTTTGTTTTCTCTCCAGTTGCTCTTGCTTTCTTCTTCTGTGATGGTGATTTCTCACAGGGTATCACTTAGTTTGTATTTTTCCTTATTTACTGGATCCTGCTCAGAAAAAAAATCTGTATTTAAGATCTGAGCACTTAATCACTACCAGAAATTAGTAACAGACTGCTGATAATTGGCATCAGCTAAACTCTCTCCTGTAACCACTGAGCCTTAATGGAACTCAGGAACAGCAGCCTCAACCAATCATGATCTGCTTCTTAAACTAATTGTTTTGGATACAGGTGAACTGATGGGTATTGTACCAGACCCTGAATGTCAAGAAACTGCCTTTGATAGCATGAAAAATGCATATAGTTCCAGCTTCTGGCATTCTCCATCATACACACTAAGATTGGATCTCCAAAATGAGTTTCTTTTGTTGATCCTAAATGCAAGGAAGAAGTGGAGGATGGGAGGGTTATCTAAGATATTGGACTCTAAGATGTCAGCAGGTGCCTAATGGGATTTTGAATAAAAAGCATGTCTTATACAAGACCAGGCATATTGGTGGTGTATAGCCAATAAAATAAAAGGGGCAAGGGAATGTAAAATTATGCACCAACACCAAAAGGAGCTTGGTGAGCATGAGAAATACTGCATTGCTACTGTTACACATCAAGCAAGAAAGAACAGAACCACAGAACAGTAGTCTCTTCCAAAGCACCATAGTTGGGCAGGACAAGATCACAGATTGCAGATCTAGAAATAAAACCACAGACAGTTGACCTTTGTCACCCAGAGAAGGAGAGCATCAACAAAAGAAACCAGTCTCCTAACCATAGCTGGACTTACATCAATGGGTCCAGCAAATCAGATCTCACCAGAACTAGTTTACCACTCATCTTAGTCAGCTTCTGCAACAAGAGAAAATCTTGAGAGCAAGAGGGAATTAGATTGGCAGTGTAAAGTAATTATAGTTTGGAGAAGGGGCATAATAACAGTTTGTGAGACCAACCGGCATCCTGCACTGTGATGTTAATTACCTTGGTGCATGGCTCGCAACTGTTTTTCAAGGGCCTGACCTTTAACGATTGTAGAAATAAGCCCACCCAGCACTTTTGAGTAAAATATCTGCAAAATCAGATTTTTCTTTTTAAAAGCCCTCTCGACAATACTTTTTCCTAAAGTCTCCTGCCAAAAGAGTTCAACATTTAACAACAAAGTGAATCTCCACCCTGCTCGTATTTTGCTCAGCTCTGCCAATGGAAATAACCATGTAAGTCTCCCTTTCCTTGCTGTCCTGTGCTAATGCAGTGGTAACGTGAGTTCCAAAGCTAATGAATTTTGTAATCTAAATACAAATTGACTTCACGGCAACTTAAGTTTCATGCAATATTTTAATATCAATCTCCTCTCATAATGAAGGAAGCCTGCATGTTGGACATAACCTTCCCATGCGACGCTGTGTACCTGTAACTCCTACTGCTGAGTGACTAACCCTGAAGTTGAGTCGTTTTAAATGTCAGCAAAAATAGGCTTGAATCATCTTGGTTTTGTCCATAACATTCCTTGCCCATCTGAGCATCCACTTTGTTGTTGCAGCTGTGGTCTCAAACAATCTTCCTTTTGTCCCCTCCTTGTAAAGTATGGCTCCCTCTGACCAGCTCTTCACTTTCATCAAGAAGTTACACCTTAGACTCTTAGCACCCAAGATGAGGGTTACTGGGTAGAGGATGAAGTTGTTTTCTGAGGAATGTGAAAGAGGCTGATAGTAGAGCAGGTTTTCTAGTGGTTCATACCGCTCCTTTGGAACTAAAACATTTCATGGAGACTGTTTGACCTTGGTGATGTAGTGTCTGAAGCCAGCTGCACTGCTGCTAGAAACCTGCCTGGTTTCCCACCTGCTCATCTGCCTAGTTCCCTGGTAGCCTATCGTACAGAGTGCTGGCAAGTCCAGGTTTCCAGCTCTTTGGCAGACAAGAACCTTGGGGCCCCAGCTCACAAACTCCTAAGATCCTCAGCTAGCAGGAAGCTGGGGCCTGTGAGAATTGGGCCTACAAATGTACCCTAAGTGTGAGCTCACCTGTGAAAAGTAAGTGAACATTAGTAAAAGGTCATAGTAACCTATAGCAACAAATGTTGAGGGGAAAAGACACACAAAAAAGACAAACTGGAAATCAGAACCAATAGTGTGCAAATTACAATGCTTTGTTGTAACCCTTCCCCCAGCTACCTCTGTATCTCTGTCTTCATTACACACAAAGCACCCATTGCTGTAGAAGAATCTCAGACTATCACCACTTTGAGGCAGGGACCTGTTCTAGACAGGTGGAAAGCAACTGGTAATGCTGAGTAAGTAATAAAAGCTGAAAGTCAACATTAAACTTCACTGGAGCATCTCATAAAAATAAATCTCCTTAGCTCCACATAGTAATAAATGTAACATGATGAAAAAGTAGCATGTAATAAAAATATTTCCCTGAATGACAGCGTGTATGAAGTCTACAAACCATCACCTGGAGAGAACATGCTGGTTTGAGACAGAGGGTTTCCGCCACTTTGATCTGGTGTTCAGCATTTTTAGCTGTAGCGTGGATACAGTCATACATATATGCGCAAGCTGGATGGCAGCACCTGCCAGCCAGAGTTCAAACATCAGCCAGTCCTCTCTTCCTACAGAGATGTTGCCCAGGTTGCCACGCCCCTTCTCATGGAAGTTTTCATCGGGAGGCAGAGCTGCTTGAATTTCTCTGAGTGTTTCAACCAGCTGCCTTTTTCCTAGTTCCTCAAAAGACTCTCCCAGGTGTGGGAGCCCATCGTCTTCCATGGGCTGGGAGCATTTACTAAGCGATAAGGCTACTGCTTCCTTCCAGCATCCACTGCTGGAGGCAACGGGAATAATAACACACTCGTGACCCACATGCTGCCCACTCAGTAGCCTAGGTTGCCCATCGCTGGGTCACCCAAGAGGTCTGTCCTTTTTGAGTGATACAGGTCTCATTGGCTTCGTCTACACTGCTGCTTTTGCTGGCAGAAAATATGCAAATGAGGTGCAGATTAGCATATTGCGGCACATCATTTGCATAATTTATGCATGCCGGTTTTGCGCAAAGGGTTTTTGTGGGGGAAAAAATCCCATCCATGCTATTTTTCTACAAAAATGGTGTGCATGAATTATGCAAATGAGATGCAGCAATATGCTAATCCACATCTCATTTGCATATTTGCTGCTGGCAAACCAGCAGTGTAGTCGTAGCCATTGTGTATGGTGGGGGGACTGGTGGAGGGAAGGAAGTGAATTATATAACCTAGTAAAATTGCCTTTTATAAAATCCACAGGCAGAACAAGCCCAGAAAACAGAATAATTCCTGCTTCTTCTTCAAGTGTTTGTGTGGATCCTGCTTGGGTTGCACGTGTGTAACCCACATGCTTGGACTGCAGCAACTGCTATTTTATTTGTCAGACGAGGAGAGAGAAGCAGGGAGGAGGAGTTGTGAATTGTAGCTGAATTCTCTCTCTGCACATGTGCATGGTGCAGGGCACTGACAGGAGCCCAAAGGTATGTGGAGCAATGGCTCCCAACTGTTCTGGATGCCTGTCTCCCTTTCAGGTGTCTGAATGGTCTCGTGTACCCCTAGCTTTCCCGTGCTTAAAAACTCCTTGCTTACAAAAGCAGACATAAAAACACAAAAGTGTTGCAACAAACTATTACTGAAAAATTGCTGGCTTTCCCATTTTACCATGTAATTATGAAATATACTCCAATTGATTTAAATACTTCAGTGCATAGAATATAGAGCAGTATAAATAAGCCATTGTCTTTATGAAATTGTAGTTTGTATTTACTAGTGCATTTTATGTAGCCTGTGAAGGAAAAACTAGTCAGATATCTAGATGTGCTCTGTGTACCCCTGGGTAAGAAGCACTGCGGCACAGGAGAGGGTATGGTAGTTACTGGACGTGCTTTCTAGCCATCTGGGAAGCTATGCAGAGGGTTTCAATTTCCTTGGTCCAGCAGGTCTAGCAGACTTCTTGTGGACACCAGCTAAGAGCTGAGTCAATCAGCTCCGTAGGGAAAGGTTATAAACAGGGGAGTTTTAGAGCCTTGTGAATTCAGATGCTGAACAAGGTAAGGCAGTATCCCAGACCCTGGGCCACTCTGGATCCAGACTGCAGACCGCCTGCTTTGCTAGAAGCTGAGGTGATGCTGTTGACTCTAGGCCAGGAATTTCTGCTGGCTGTGAGGCTCTTTTGGCTCCTTTTGCTGAGGTGTTCCAGTGGGGTGAGGGAGTTCCTTCGGTGAAGATTTTGGGGACCTGGCTGTACCACCAATGAACTGTGGCTAATGTTAAGGAGGAGATGTTCTGAAAACTGCTGCATCACGAATGCCCCATGTACCCACATGCCTTACGAACCCAAAAGAATGTCTTCTCCAGACTGAGAACAATGTGCAGTACATAACTCAGGCCGACTGCTCACAGAGCTATGATGGGAATGAGCCACCAAAGATACTTCCACCTTTTATTGGAGTGGGGAGCAAAGAGATCAGTGGACAATCATGAAATACAGAACATGAGAAGCCTGGTGTGGGCAGGACTGTGTGAAAACAGACCCACCCAGCCACAAAGCGGGTTGGGGTGAAATAAGCTGCACTTGGAGCTAGGAGGGAAAGGGATGGTTGCACCAGGCAGAGGAGAGTTGGCTTCTTGTTGCAGGAACTTTCTGCAGCGGAGGGAACTGGCAGGCTCTGACCCCAGCCTCTAAAGCAGGGGTGGCCAACCCACAGTTCGCGAACTGCATGTGGCTCTTTGCAGAAAGTGCGGCTCACGAAGCGAACCCCATGCCGCTGTGCCCCTTCAAAGGGCCCCCAGTTCCCTGGGCTCACCGGGTGCAAGGGAGCTGTCCACCATGGCGAAGCAAAATGGCACCAGCCGACAGGTGGCCAAAAAGCCAAACGCAGTGGCTGGGGCTTCCCTCCTCTCCCTCCCCCCACCTCTTTGCTTAAAGGATGCCAGGGCGTGGTGAGGAATCTGAGGCAGGGAGCAGTGTGCAAGGTTTGTTTTCTATGGTCACAGTGTGCCTCATACTAGGAAATATAAGAGTGAATCATAATGTTAAACTCTGGGCAGCGTCTCGTGTGTATTGTGCTTCCCAGTACAGGTTGAGCCTCGCTGGTCCAGCACTCTCAGGACCTGACCAGGCCCCAAACAAGGGAATTTTCTAGCCCAAGGGAGATCCTCTGCCACCAGTCTCCCAGCCTGCTGCCCCTCACTGCTGCCAGCCCGGCTCGGACCCTGGCTGCGTACCCTGCCACTGGGCTCTTGGCTAGCAGCACTTCCAGCCCCAGGACTCTCTGGTGCAGGAACATCCATAGTTCAGCAGCACCCTTGCTTAGGGAGGTACAACCTGTACCATGTGCCTCCTAAGGGTGTTAAATGGCAAACCAGAAGGTTCCATATTTAGGTGGCCTTCTGGGAGAGGGTGTAGGGTCAGCAAGGTCTAGGCAGGCCTGGCCTTACCATGAGACGAACTGAGACGGCCACCTCATGTGCCAGACTGCGGGGAACACTAGGACCCAGAGTGTAGAAAATTGTGTCTGCTGCTGGTGCATATGTAGGTAGCAGAGCAGCACCATGAGAGGAGTAGAACAGGAAGAAGGCAGAATTGAGACCTTCCAAAGTTTTGGCTCAAGCGAGGGGAAATGGGGGCATCGTTTGAGCTCCCCACCTCAGGTGCCAAAATGTTGTGGGCCAGCCCTGGGTCTTGGCAATGGGACTACAGCACCCAAGCTCTCAGGAAAGGGTGACAGAGGATCTGTGCCCTGAGAGGTTTGCCTGGAGACCCCAAGACTGGGGCAGTACGTGAGTCAGACTCTGGGCAGCTTAAAACACCCAGGCACCTGAGGCTTGCACTCCTCTCTGAGAGGTGTCTAAGAGACCAGATGCAGTTTGACAGGGTTAGCCCCCAACAGGCTGCCAGATGGTTTATTTACCTGTGTGTCCTTAGGCAGCCTGTAGCTCCTCTGTTGGCCACAGATAATTGTTCCAGGCCAATGGCAGCTGTGGGAAGTGGCGTCCCAGTCTGCACCACTTCCTGCAGCTCCCGTTGGCTGACAATGGTGATCAGCAGCCACCAGGAGCTGCGAGTGGCCGTACCTACGGCTGCGCAGATAAATAAACCATCTAGTGGCCCGCCAGGGGCTAACCTTGGCAAACTGCATCCAGCCTTCAAGTTGTTTATTGCCCACCCCTACCACCCATGATACCTTTTTCATGCCGCTGATCCTTTCTGAAGTATCATAGTCCACGTGCCATTGGGAAGGGGGAAACGTTATCATTAGTATTTGTATTACCATAGACCCTAGGAGTCCTACTCGTGGCCTAGATCTCATTGTGCCGGGCGCTGCATGAACTCAAAAGGAGCGTGTAGTGCGCCCTAATGTGAATCTGAGACCTACTTCAAAATGGCCTGTGTCTGCAAGAGGCGATGGGCGGCCATTTACACACACAAAGCAAGGGGGTTTGAAAGCAGTTCCTTTAGTTTTAATATTTTAGAGCATGTCTACACTTGCTCCCTATCTCGAGATAGGGATGCAAATGTAATGTACCAAAATTGCTAAGGAAGTGTGGGATTTAAATAGCTCATGCTTAATTAGCATAATTGTGTCCGGCCACCATTTTGAAATTGCATTATTGTGAAATAAAACGCCCCGTATAGCACCGTTATTTCGAGAGAAAACCCTTCTCTCAAAATAACTATTACTCCTTGAGGTTTAACAGTTATTTCGAGAGAAGGATTTTCTCTCGAAATAATGCTGCTACGTGGGGTGTTTTATTTCACACTCATGCGATTTCAAAATGGCAACACGCGATTATGCTAATTAAGCGCGGGATATTTCAATCCCGTACTTCATTAGCAGTTTCGGTACACTACATTTGCATCCCTATCTTGAGATACGGAGCACGTGTAGACAAACCCTTTGGGTGGAGTTTCCCCTTTTGTGGCCTACACAGGGAAGCAGGGAGCGTGTGAGGGTATGTTAACACTGCCAGGCAATGTGTGCTCTTAATCTGGATTAGCTAAAATAGGTTAATGTGGTGTCTACACTGCTGAGTTAACTTAGTTTAGCTAATTCGAAGGTATTTGCTTCCCCCTGGTGCATTTCAAATACCTTCAGCACGGCAGAAAGGATAGCAATGAAGGGCTAGGCGCACAGGGAACTTTTACAAGCAGGGTTTTTGACGGCTGGATGATCCCTTCGCATTATTTGCTTTTGCCACTAGATGGTGAAATACGTAATCCATGAATGCACCCAAGCCTCATAACATTCTGCTGCGGAGCCGCCTCGCTTGTAAAACAACTCCCCTGCGCTCTGCTCTCTGGGAACCTGCAATTTCTGCCCATTATCCTTTGATAGCTCAGCTGCTGTTGCATCAGCACACACCTGGCTCTTTGATCTGTGTTAACCCTAAAGCAGCCAGGCTGGATCAAAGGAAACAGATAAATCTGTGCTAAAGGTGGACAGAAAGCCAGTGTGAAATGAACACTTAGTTCAGTCTGTCCCCTCAAGCTTGTTTGAAATAGTCAAGAGCAATACAGGTTGAACCTCTTTAGTCCAGTTTCCGTGGGACCTGATAGGTGCCAAACCAGAGACCTTGTCAAACCACAGGCAGCACTGCCAGCCCTTCCGCTGCTCACTGGACTCAGATGACGTGTGGGGGTAAATTAGAGCTAACCAACAGCACAGAACACTGAGCGCCAGGACTAGTGGCTGTAAACCAACTGTATAGGCTGCGGGAAACGGCCACACCCATGATAAGTGGCCATCTGGCTAACTCAAATCATGCTGGACCATGGATGTTGCTGGACTAGAGAGAGCAGGGCTAGAGATGTTCAGTGTCCTGCTTTCAATCAAGCCATATGTTAGCCCCGCCCTCCTTTCAGTGGGGACATGATCCTGCAAATAGCATCATGTGGATGGAATCGCTGGCGAGCTCAGAGGTGCCAGGGTCCTATTGCAGGATGTTTTCAATTGCTATCCCTCAGCATTATCCCTTTGCAGCCTTCAACACATTGCTTATTTAACTTAACAAAGTGAAGGTTAAGGGGTGACTTGTACCTTACAGTCTATAAGCACCTACACAGGGAACAGCTCCACTATCGCTTTGAGAGAGTTTATGTGTCTGTGCACACGTCTCTCTGGCTACATCTAGACTGGCATGATTTTCGGAAATGCTTTTAACGGAAAATTTTTCCATTAAAAGCATTTTCGGAACAAAGCGTCTAGATTGGCAGGACGCTTTTCCGCAAAAGCACTTTTTGCGGAAAAGCGTCCGTGCCAATCTAGACGTACTTTTCCGCAAAAAAGCCCCGATCGCCATTTTCGCGATCGGGCCTTTTTAGCGGAAAACAAATCTGAGCTGTCTACACTGGCCCATTTGCACAGAAGTTTTGTGCAAAAGGGACTTTTGCCCGAACGGGAGCAGCATAGTATTTCCGCAAGACCACTGACAATCTTACATGAGATCGTCAGTGCTTTTGCGGAAATTCAAGCGGGCAGTGTAGACAGCTGGCAAGTTTTTCTGGAAAAGTGGCTGACTTTCCGGAAAAACTGGCCAGTCTGGACACAGCCTCTGTGTGTCTGTCTGTTTATTCAAGAACTACTCCTAAAGAGGCAGGACCACCCTCTTAAAGCAGGGTAAAGGTTTGGTTGTGCCAGGAAAATGAGATGTGCCTGTAATGGGATTTCTTTTCAGAAAGCCATACAGAAAAAAAGACAATCGCCAGGCAGGTGCAAGGAGCTGGCTGGGGGTACTTCTCCCCCCCACATCCAGGACTGCCCCAGCCCCGAGCCTCCCACTTTCCACCCTTTAGGGGGGGGCTGAAACTCCCCACCAGATTCGAATGGGAACATTGCTGGCTGCTCCTCTTCATCAGAGAGCCAGGGGAAAGTGCACAGTTTGCTGCATTACTCTCTGGCTGGGAAGTGCAGGGGGCAGATCAACCTGGACCTGTCCCAGCCGGGGGACATGCACCTCTCCCTCAGCTGTGCCTGCTGGAGCTGCAGCAACCATGGAGATGTGCTTCTCACCTGGCCCCAAGCTGCTATAGCGAGAGAGCTGAGGTAGTCTTCTCTCCCTGGCGCAGCCTGCATACTGAATCCCTCATCCCCCAGGCCCCACCCCAGAGCACTGATTTGAATAAAGTATGCACGTTTTCATTTTATTTTCAAAAAAACAAAAAGTGAATTAAGGACTTGAGCAATGCTGGGTGAATCTGCTCGTCTTTAATAAGGGCTCTTTGATCTAGCAGAGAACGGTAAAACATAATCCAATTCATCCTGTGGGGCTGGGCTGGAGCTTGGGGGGAGTGCGAGGGGGTGTTTTTCCTCCTCACTTGGGGGCCAAGTCAGTGAGGGTTGTTTTTTTGGGGGGTGGGGGGTTGCTTCTCTCTGTTGTGTGTTTCCTGATTTTTCTGTGGGTCACTGGCCCCCAACCCAAAAAGGTTCCCTATCCCTACCCTAGTTATTGAACCTGGCCCTGGCTGATGCTGGCTTCATCTGGGAGAAGGGTTACATGCAAAACGGAAGTGATTAAAAACCGGAGCCTGAGTGCTCAGGGGAGAGCCAAACAAGGACTGCAAGGGGTGCCGCAGACTGTCACCATCAGTCCCAGAAGCGGGGTGCCTAGCATCAGCCAGGCCTACCTAAGCATTAGGTAAGACACATGGGTGCAGACTGTTGTGTTGGGAACAAACCTTTTCTTGCAATGCTCTGTTCCCCGGCAGGACTGAAATAGCACGTTGCTTTTGGAAAGGCTGTTGTGACAGGAATCAAACGCTGGCTACTGTCCCCAGTGGAAGAACTGCAGGGCAGCTGACTCCAGCCTGGCCTGGTGAGTGACCATAGTGGGGATACAGGGTGCAACCATCCAGGCCTCTGAAGAGTGGGAGCGTGGTGGGGTTCCTTCCAGGAGAGGTGAAGGCTCAGGGCATCTGTGTGCGCGCCTGGCACTCAGAGAGACTGAGGTGTGGTCTACACTTGAAATTTAGATGGTCACACCTGTGCCTGTCAGGGGTAAATTCACACCCCTGAATGCTGTAGCTATGCTGATGCATTCCTCCCCCCCCCCCCCCGCGCACACACACATACACACATAATCAGTGCTTTTTTTGTGATGGTACTGTGCAGTACGAGCACCTCCAGTCAGAGCTTACCTGGAAAGAACAGAGTGTACTGGCACCGCTGTAATGAAAATGGCTGACAGTCAGCTGGGTCTTAAAGAGTACCAGCACCTTTTTGTTTTGTTTTGTTTTGTTTTGTTTACAAAAAAAGCACTGCACATAACCATGGTTCCTCGGGTGTCAATCTCGCTACTATCACCCGAGGAGGTGGATTATCTACAAAGATAGAGGCACCCTTGCCCCTGCTGTAGAATGCTTCTATGAGACCATGCTGCAGTGCTTGAGTTGTGTCATTGTCACATCTGTAATATAGACAAGCCCTGAGAGGGGTCCAAATGTAGCTAGCCCTGACCCATGAGGGTCTGTGCTATAATATTGCCTAAAGAAAAAATGAAAAACAAGGGAAATGAACATATGTTGAGGTTTTGGATAGAAATAAATATTAGAAAATAAATGCAAATAATTTATAAAATAAACACATCCCATACGCTGCATCAGTAGCACTTCTCCCTCCACTGAGCGATCACCTCTTCCATGGAGCTATTGCTATTGGCAACACAACTGCTCCTTTCTTCTCCTGTGCTGTATTGAGAGAGTCTGCGCTGTTGACTGCAAGCCCCGTCCAAGTAAGAATCCTGCCAGAAGAGGGGACTCAACCCAAAGAAACCGGGAACTTGCCCAGAACAACAGAAAAGCAATTTACAAAAATTCAAAGGGTGATGGAAGCCTGGCAAGATAATCCCTGATGTAAATCTCTCAGCCTACGTGCCCCAGGCAGGCAGCTCTATTCAGCTTTTTCCAGTGCAATGGTAAACACACTCAAAAGAGTAGGTAATATTCAACATGGCAGCCCTGCAACCTGATCTAGAAGCCTGATGTATGTGGGGCAGAGACAGTTTGCCGGCTTGCACATCAAAACAAAGGGATTAGGCATCTGCACAGAACACAACATGAAAAAGTGTTTTTTTTGTACTGGTTTATTCAAATACTGTATAAAGTACAGCCTGCAGCTAAACAGCCAAGCTTGATGGAAATACACCGCCACAAACAGGGCTCAGCATCTAGACATGAATAAGCAAATAGTGCGGGACTGATATGAAAAAAACAAACCCAAATCTACTGGCAAACCATGACAAGAGAGCGCCATATAGTTCACCGCTGCCAAGCGGGCACACATATAGCTTCATACAGCGTTTCTAATGGTACTCAAGTCACCCGGTGACATGAGCAGGACGTGCGTAGAGTTCAATGGTTCCCTATCAGGTAAAGACTTTTAAAATTAAAGACGATCATTAAAATAATTTTCCTGGCAGGGCTCACACCCTCCATGTTCTCTGAACATGGCCCTGACCTAACAAAATCTTCATCAGCGTTGGAGTTTTCCATCAGTCTTCATTATATGATCATGATCTGTGCCATTCCTCTGCATTCACACCACCTCAGCCACCTGCCTGAGTATCTTGCAGTCGTGGCAGAGGCAAAGTTCCCATTGAAGTCACTGGGAGTTTTGCAGGACCAGGCTGCAGGAGGGAAAGCTCACAGAAAGCCTGTTTGCAAAAATGAGTCCCGGTTCCTTTTCCAATGGGCAGCCAAAGGAGAGGGAGCAGGGCTAAAACTGCAAGTCCCTGTGTTTACCCATCTATCTTATAGCTAGAGGACTGAATGGAACAGTTGGCTGATTCATAAATTTGTTATAGGCGAAGGGACTATTTTCATCATCCAGCCTGACCACCTTGCAGGGCTGTCCCTAGGAGAGTGCAGGGACTCCTAGTTTCTGCTCATGCTCCACCCTGCCGCTTCCTGTTCTTGCTGTCCTTCATCTACCGCTTTCCCCACGCTCGCTCCCGAAGTGAGGTGGGAGCTGGTGGAGTGGAGCAGTCTGGGTCCAGGTCACTCCACGTCTTGTCACTGCTGGTAAGTACAGGGGTGGGTCAGACCTCTGCTGCTGGCACCAGCCCCCCACTAATCCCCCAGGCTGCCCTTGTCCTACACATCAATGTTCCCTGAAGCACAGGGCTGGCACAGCAGCCCCGAATTGTCCTAGGATTCTGATTCCTAGAATAACCCAGGCCAAAGAATTCCATCCAGTTACCCCTTTCTTGAGCCTAGTAACATGTCTGAGTAAAGGCCATCTTCCAGAAAATCTTGAGCTGATAACCATTTCAAGCACAGGAAAAATCTATCCTTCCCTTGGTACTTTGTGCCACTGGCTAATCTTTCATAAAACACTTCTCAGCAAACTGCTTCTACGTGCTTATCCAATGTCTGCTCACTGCAGCTATGCTCTGAGTCCCCAGCAAAAGTCTTCAGCTAACCCAAAGATTCCCCCGTCTGTATTAACAGTGTCCCCCCCCAAAGACGAAGCCCTGATTTGTACCTAAGGTTTGGAAAACTGAATAGATTTGAACCCAGATCGCCATGTTCCCTTATTCCACAAGCACGTTGTAATTCTGTAAAGACCTATTTCCCGGAACTGAGTGTACAGACACAGGCTGTTTTTCGTACATGTTGTCAGCATGATTGTTTTTATAGAATATCTTACCATTCATGATTTGCTTCATGGCATTAGGTTAATAGAGGGAAGGCAGGTGGAATGTTTTCATTTAGTATAATCCTGGTTTAGAGCTCAAAAGCAGGTCCACGACTCCCGTTTACCTACATTCTCTAATAACGGCTGCCTGACAGAATTCACAGAGGAGCCGTACGCACACTGAAGCCGCTTGCCTGATCAAGCAATGGGAATCAATAGCTCCCCTTGTTTGTGAGGCATGTAACAACACGTGTTCTGCTGCAGGATGGAGGCAGAGAAGTTGATCTTATGTTTGTACACAAGGCCTGAATGAGCTCTCCTCTGACAGGCCCACCAATGGGGAACAGGGCAACGGGGACAATTGCCCTGGGACCCGGTGATACAGAGCAGCTCAAGGCTCCCAGCTGCTGCTGCTGCTACTACCTCAGACCCTTTAAACGGCCTCTGGAGTGCAGCCACTGCGTGCGTTGTGCAGCTGTGAAGGTTGAGTGCTGTGCTCCTGGCGGTGCTGACAGCTGGCTGTCCTAGGCCCCACCCCTTTTGCCTTTGGCCACGCCCCTTCAGGGGTGCAGAGTCGGCCCCTCCACACCTTGCCTGGGGTCTGGCGGTGGCGGTTGGCTCTGCTGTTGCCTGGTGGCTAGTTGGGGAGGAGAGAGACTTCAGGGGCAAACTGTACTTACATGAACACACCTACTTTGCATAGATGGCCAGCAGATAAAGGGGTGTTGCTCAAAGTGATCGACTTTGGCTGGTGTTGGGTTACAAATCAGGTTAGAACAGAATGCAAAGGTAATGAAAAGTCATCAGTGTTGCCGTCCTTATTCTAGGCGTAAGGGGGAGCAGAACTGTGCTTAAACCGTTCCCAATGAGAGAGTCAGCCCCTGCTGAAAGAACCTCAGTAAGCCAGAGCTTCAAATGCTGGCCCTGCATGAAAGTAAGAGGGACAGGTATCCCAGCCAAGAGGGTTGGACTCTCCCTCAGGGTCTCCTGTCTGATTCAACCTGTCCCTTCCCATTGGTCAAAGATAGGGCTCAAAATGGCTGACAGTCAGTTGTGATGGGGGCTGCTTCTCCTCCCAGCCTAAAAGCTGAAAATCACTGAGAGCTGGTTGGAAGCTCAAGAGACCGACCTGCAGACGTCACAGCAGAAAGGCAGGTGGCAGAAGGTGACCGGCGAGTGGAATGGAGGCTGGCGAGGCAGCGAGTGGAGCGGGACAAGCGACTGCCAGCGTGGCCAGCAGAGGGGAGCAAAGACTGATGGGGCAACCCGCTGAGAGGAACCACATCTGGCAGGGTGGCCAGCTAGAGCAAGAACGCAGAGCCAGGTGGCTTCTTCCCTGGATGGGAGGTGAACCCATCTCAGGTGAATTCCCTCCTTTCATGAAAAGCCTTTTTTCTGCACTTGCAAGTGTGGAAGCATTGCCAGGGGTGCTGTGTCATTTTCCCAGGTTACTGGGAGGGGGCTCACACTGGTTTTGCACTCTACTGTTGAAAAAGAATCCTTAGATATTGAGCATGGCTCTCGTTTCTTCTGACTCCACCTGGCAGAAGGATGACGTGTTCCGAGGACTCACCTTTCCCTAGCACCTTTCCAGGGGTATGCCCTATACACAAAACAAATGCCATTGGAATGGGGGGAGGGAAGATTCAGCTGGTGGCAAACAGCTTTCTGCAGCCAGGAGGAATCAATGATCTTTGATTGCACTCATTAGCAAAGATAAAGAACGTGTTCAGATAAGTAACAGCACCGCCTTCCACCCCAAGGTCTGCTCAGTGGGAGAGCCCAGCTTATTATACTGATGAAATCAAACTCTTTTGCCTGTTAGCTGTGGGGCACTGCTCCAGCTGTGGTTGGATTCTGATCTGCTCGGTGCATCAGCCCCAAGCTGCCAGCTTCATTGAAACTGCAGAATTTTTACTATTAATATTGCCACCCCAAACCTTCGGGTATCATGAGTCCAGTTCTAAAATATTGAGGTGCTACTATCAAAATCACAACATTTTTCTAAACCAACCATTAATGGATGGTTCTTTTTTTTCCCCCTTCAAGTTGTTGAGCCTTAGAATGCACTTCACATCTTCAAGCTTTTCTTCGTGAGGGCTGGAAACTTAATTGTATAAAAAAAGTTGAGATTCTCACCTAATCCCATGATTCCTTGAAGGTGAGGCTTTAAGAAAAACACCAAATATTGTGAGTCTTGAGATAAGATGGTGAGCGTTGATGACACTATTGTATTGATGGATGAGCTAGAAAGAATCCAGATTGCTTTTCACAGTCTTACATAGTTTCTTTACAGCATTTGAAGTTCACAAGTCAGGCAACTTTTGTCTTGTAAATGGAGCAAATAAGATCGAGAGAGAGCAATAAAAAAGGGATTCAATATTATAGAGTGCCATTACAGACTTGGAGCCAAAGTCTGCTCTCAAAGAAAGCTTGCAAAAGCAAAGGAAAAAAATGGGACTAGGATAGAGTCTTTGACGTGGTGGGTCTTTTCTCGCTACCTTTTCCTCTCAAATATAGGAACGTGATGACATAACAGGTGTGCCTAGCTTGCAAATTCCAGCTGTGACCTTGGACCAAACCAGTTCCCAGCTTCTGGCCTCCCTGTGCTTATTTCTATCCAGTACTTTTATCTGACTGAAAAATGGAAATTCCTGATTGCATGAAGTTGTGGTATGCCTTGGAGTGGTGCTGGTTTGTTGGTTGGTGTTAGTTTGAGGAATATCAAAGGCAATAGGATACCTGCTAATGGGAACCACCAAAAACAAGTTAACAATTATCTCTGGAGATATTTAAGAGTAGGTTAGATAAATGTCTATCAGGGATGGTCTAGTCAGTACTTGACAGGGGACTGGACTTAATGACCTCTCGAGGTCCCTTCCAGTCCTAGTATTCTATGATTCGATGAATTATTTCTTCTAAATGTATTCTTCTACCAGGTAACTTGTTTCACTTTGTAGAGAGCAGTCACACATTTAAGATGTTTCCATCAGCACATTAGCATTACACTAATTCTAGAGCAAACAGACTTCAGTTTATGATTTAACACGATTGCCTAGCTAATTATTTTGTCTAAATCCTCTTTGGCTGGGGAAGTGCGAAACTTCTTTAATAAAGGGCTCGCTCCACTACACCACACTCTCCATCACGCTTGCCACCCTTATTTATACGCTGCCTTCAGAACTGGGCAGTAGGAGACCAGAAAGTGTGAGTCTGGCACCCAACTCTGAAGGCAGCGCCCTGTCAGCAGCAGTGCAGATGTAAGCATGGCAGTATCACACCATGCCACTCTTACTTCTGCGCTGTTTAAGAACATAAGAATGGCCGTACTGGGTCAGACCAAAGGTCCATCTAGCCCAGTATCCTGTCTACCGACAGTAGCCAACACCAGGTGCCCCAGAGAGGGTGGACCGAAGACAATGATCAAGCGATTTGTCTCCTGCCATCCCTCTCCAGCCTCTGACAGACAGAGGCCAAGGACACCATTTTATCCCCTGGCTAATAGCCTTTTATGGACCTAACCTCCATGAAATTATCTAGCTTCTCTTTAAACTCTATTATAGTCCTAGCCTTCACAGCCTCCTCTGGCAAGGAGTTCCACAGGTTGACTACACGCTGTGTGAAGAAGAACTTTCTTTTATTAGTTTTAAACCTGTTACCCATTAATTTCATTTGGTGTCCTCTAGTTCTTCTATTTAGGGAACTAATAAATAACTTTTCTTTATCGGCCCTCTCCACACCACTCATGATTTTATATACCTCTATCATATCCCCTCTCAGTCTCCCCTTTTCTAAAATGAAAAGTCCCAGTCGCTTTAACCTCTCCTCATATGGGACCCGTTCCAAACCCCTAATCATTTTAGTTGCCCTTTTCTGAACCCTTTCCAAGGCCAAAATATCTTTTTTGAGGTGAGGAGACCACATCTGTACACACTATTCAAGATGTGGGCGTACCATAGTTTTATACAGGGGCAGTAAGATATTCTGGGTCTTATTTTCTATCCTTTTCCTAATAATTCCTAGCATCTTATTTGCCTTTTAGACCGCCGCTGCACACTGTGTAGAAGTTTTCAGAGAACTGTCCACGATAACTCCAAGATCTCTTTCCTGATTTGTCATAGCCAAATTTGCCCCCATCATGCTGTACGTATAGTTGGGGTTATTTTTCCCGGTGTGCATTACTTTACACTTATCCACATTAAATTTCATTTGCCATTTTGTTGCCCAATCACTCAGTTTGGTGAGATCTTCTTGGAGTTCCTCACAGTCTGCTTCTGTCTTGACTATCCTAAACAATTTTGTATCATCTGCAAACTTTACTACCTCACTGCTTACCCCTTTCTCCAGATCATTTATGAATAAGTTGAAAAGGATTGGTCCCAGGACTGACCCTTGGGGTACACCACTAGTTACCCCTCTCCAATCTGAAAATTTACCATTTGTTCCTACCCTTTGTTTCCTGTCTTTTAACCAGTTCTCAATCCAAGAAAGGACCTTCCCTCTTATCCCATGGCCATGTAATTTACACAAGAGTCTTTGGTGAGGGACCTTGTCAAAGGCTTTCTGAAAATCCAAGTATACTATATCTATTGGATCCCCCTTGTCCGCATGTTTGTTAACCCCTTCAAAGAACTCTAACAGATTAGTAAGACAGGATTTCCCTTTACAGAAACCATATTGACTTTTGTCCAACAAATTATGTTCTTCTACATGCTTCACAATTTTATTCTTTACTATTGTTTCGACTAATTTGCCCGGTACTGAAGTTAGACTTACCGGTCTGTAATTGCCAGAATCGCCTCTAGAACCCTTTTAAAATATTGGTGTCACGTTGGCTACCTTCGTCATTAGGTACGGAAGCCGATTTAAAGGATAGGTTACAAACCACAGATAATAGCTCAGCAATTTCCTATTTGAGTTCTTTTAAACTGCTTCATAGTATACAAACTGCTTCATAATTGCTTGTATTCGAAGATCTGCCTCGGAGGGCAGTTTTTCCCTTGCTGCAGCTCGTAATAAAACTGCCTCTGGCTACTTGTTGCTTACAAACTAAAGTCTGGATCCCACAGCTCTGGACTTAGTGTACATTGTAGACAGACCCATAGGTGCCAGTGAAATTCCCAGCCTATTTTTTTCTGTGAAGTGCTCTTATCCAAGCCAGTTTTTCAATGCTGGATATGCAGGGCCTGGTCTAATGAGATGGGAATCCCTTATGCTATGTCTACACTACCCTCCTAGTTCGAACTAGGAGGGTAATGTAGGCATACCGCACTTGCAAATGAAGCCCAGGATTTGAATTTCCCGGGCTTCATTTGCATAAGCGGGGAGCTGCCATTTTTAAAACCCTGCTGGTTCGAACCCCGTGCAGCGCGGCTACACGGGGCACGAACTAGGTAGTTCGAACTAGGCTTCCAAGTTCGAACTACCGTTACTCCTCATTTCCCACCTGAAGGAATCGTCCTTCCCTTCTTTTGGCAGCTCTTGCTGTCAAAATCTCACCCTTTCTGAATTTCACCCCTTGCTCCCGGTCCCCGTGCAGCAGTTAAAGGTGTGATTTATGACGTCTGTGCGTGGTCCAGGGAAAGGACGACAGAGTCGCCTGTGCATCACAAAGGAAATGGATTCACTGTCCCATGTGTGCAGCATGTCAATTAAATTAATGCTGTATTACGCAGTAATGCTGGCAGAGCGGCACTTAATCAATCTGAACAGGATGAAATGAACAAATAGAAAGGGCAGAGAAGGAGGCACTGTGCCTTGCTCTGAGTCTCTTGCGGACGCTTGAACGAGGGGATTGGCAGCTCTGTGCAACATAGCCGGGCCTGGACATGCTTCTTCGGAGGTTATTGATGCTCTTTCCAGGAAAAACAGAAAAACTCTAGCACCAAAGGGTTGAGTTGGGGCACTGCTCTTGCCCTGCTAATTTCTAGATGAGGTTGCATAAGGTCACAAGAGAGCCTGCCATTGCATAAAGCCACGTTCACTCCCACCTCGCCAGCTCTGCCTTCTCTGTGTTGCATCACTTAGTCTATTTTACAGATGGGGAAACAGGCCCCTCACTTTTTTCCCAAATGACTTGCCCAAGGCCACACAGGAAGGTTGGCTGAGAGGCTGTGAGGCATTTTCTAACTCGCCTCTTCTCTCAACACTTGGGCTGTGTCTAGATTGGCATAATTTTCCAGAAATGCTTTTAACGGAAAAGTTTTCCGTTAAAAGCATTTTCGGAACAGAGCGCCTAGATTGGCACAGGCGCTTTTCCGCAAAAGCACTCTTTGTGGAAAAGTGTCCGTGCCAATCTAGACGCGCTTTTCCGCAAAAAAGCCCCGATCACCATTTTCGCGATCGGGGCTTTTTTGCGGAAAACAAATCTGAGCTGTCTACACTGGCCCTTTTGCGCAAAAACTGGCCAGTCTAAACACAGCCTTGTCCATCACATCTAGTGATCTTGGGGTAAGGGCTCTCTTTTGCTATGTATTTACACGCTGGTTATTACAATGGAGTTGTATGCCCTTCTGGGATTCTCATTCCCGGCTCATAAATAAGAAAAGTGCAGAAAGATCTCAATGCTAGCCTCCATCTCTTACCTGTATCAAGCCTGGAGCATGATGTAAATTCCTAGATCAATACCTCTCCACTTTGAATAGAATAGGTTTTAAAATAACACAGGATACGCAAGCATCATATGAATCAATAAGCACAACTTATGATCATCCACTGCTCTTTCTGTGCTCTCTCCCTGTATTTATTATAAATTGTTTTTATAAATGATGATATACATTACTATCAATTGTTAGTCTCTAAGGTGCTACATGACTGTTGTTTTTAAAGATTTTTCTGTATTTATTGTTAGCCTTCCCTGGGTTATGGTGTTGTTTAAAATATAAGCTCCTTGTGGCGGGCATTTTATTTGTCTCTAATGCACCGCAAGCACCTGTACAACCTTGAGCCATACCAACCAGCCTATTTGTAGGGCATTATGTGATACTGTGGTTAAAGGACTAGACTGGAGTTGATTCAATATGATGCTCTGTGTCAAATTTCCTGTGTGACCATCAGAAACTCATTTAAACTTTCTGGGTTTCAGAATTTCTTGTCTCTTAGAATGTGGCAACTTGTGCTTCCCTTTGGAGTAAAGACAAAAACCTTTCAATTGTGAAACAAAATACAGGACTATGTAGCACTTTAAAGACTAACAAGATGGTTTATTAGATGATGAGCTTTCGTGGGCCAGACCCACTTCCTCAGATCAAATAGTGGAAGAAAATAGTCACAACCATATATACCAAAAGATGCAATTAAAAAAATGAACACATATGAAAAGGACAAATCACATTTCAGAACATATGTCCTTTTCATATGTGTTCATTTTTTTAAATTGCATCCTTTGGTATATATGGTTGTGACTATTTTCTTCCACTATTTGATCTGAGGAAGTGGGTCTGGCCCATGAAAGCTCATCATCTAATAAACCATCTTGTTAGTCTTTAAAGTGCTACATAGTCCTGTATTTTGTTTCAGCTACACCAGACTAACACGGCTACATTTCTATCAATTGTGCTTTGTGAAATGGAATGGGGTCAAAACAGCCATTATCAGAGTGACAGTCAGGTTTTCCATGCAGCTCTCCCTTTCTCTTAGGGACTGGAGCGTCTACTCTAGACCTTGGAGACCTTCTGTAAAAAACTTTGTTGCAATCATTGACATGGTTCCACAAAGGTGAAATTTTCTGACCAGCTTTACTTTACTTTCTCTTCTCTCTTATCTATTTAGATTGTAAGCTCTTTGGGAGCACAAGGGTGTGGGTGTGTGTGTGTGTGCGTGCGCGCTCATCTAGTGCAAAGGGTCTTTGTCACTGAGCAGGCTAAGCCCTTAAAATTAGTGCAAAATAATCATAAAGCACTTTCTTCTGCAGCCAAGAAAGTCGTAACATTGTTCTGGTCACTCACCAGAACAAAAGAGAGCGACACAGTCAGTTCATATCCTTATTGCTTTGTGAAGTTCTCTTCCCTCTCAAATAATAAATGGACATAAACTAGACACTTTAGACTCTCGGCCCAGATTCTCAAAGGAATGTAGAAAGCTCATGATACTGTCTACATTTTTTGTTAGCCTGTAACTGAAAAAACGTAACTTAAAAATAACGAATAGTCTTGCAGCACCTTAGAGACTATCACAGCTACCCTTCTGAAACTTTTGTTCACTGAAATTGTTAGCATTTGAAGTTTTCTAATTGATCTGCGCCTGTTCTGTAAATGTAGGATGCTTACAGCTGTCATTTCCCCATTATAATAATAATCAGAAGTCAGAGTTTCCTCCAGTTGCAGACAGGATGGGATTTAGTCTTCAAAAAAAAGCAAGCTTGAAATTATACCTGCAACAGCCCACTATGGCCAGTAGGTGCCAGTGCATCCTCACTCTGCCCTTGCTGCTGCCTAGCTCAAGCCAGCCAAACACTCCTTGCACAATATCCGGTGTTTGTAATACAAATGTACGAATCCAGCTGAAGACATACCCCAGTCCTTTAAAGCCAAACAAAACTGACCTGTTCTGTTCCCTCCCTCTAAAGCACCTGGCACTGGCCACTTTTGGAAGATAGGATACGGAGCTAGATGGACCTTTGTTCTTTGACACAATTTGGTCATTCTGATGTTCTGTAAGTTCTTCCCCGGTCCTGTGTTCCCTGCACAACTAGCACTATCCAGATGAATATTACTCTAACCCAGGATCTGCCCTACATTCTTGACTCTTTAGTTTTAAAAAATGGTTTCCAGCTATCTCACTTCTTACTTCCTCCTGATCCCCTCCCCACAAGCAAACTTTGTGGGGTTAAACAAAAGGATGGAGCTTACTATGAATCTTTCCATCCTTTGGTTCCATGTACCTCGTTAATTAAACCTGTTGAGAAGAACCCACGGAAACAATCAGGAGCACTGGAACAACATGCATAGTGGGTGTGCTGAGAGCCGTTGAATCAAACTGTATATAATGAAAATCACTACAAGCCAGGGGGGCATGGCAGCATCCCCCCTTCCTGCACTCTTAGTTCCAGCATCTATGAAAACAATGTTTATTGTTAGTAATTATTTGTATTACATTACCACTGAAAGGCCCCACCTGGAGCACTGTTAAACTTCAAAGTAAGGACAGGTATGTCTACACTACAGCAGTCTGGAAGGTGCAATTCCCATCACTGGATGTCATCTGCTTGCCTTGCTCGAGCACTGGTGACAAAGGCAGTGGTGTGGGCTAGCCCCCTAGTTGGTAACCACAGGGGAGATTATACTTGGTGCTCAGCCCAAGTCCTGATCCATGCTGCTGTGAGCACACTGCTGTTTTCAGGCACTAACTCAAGCAGAGCAGGCTTGTGTATACAGTGTACCTGAGCTGGGAATTACACCTCCCAGCTGCTGTATAGATGGACACAATCCCTGCCCTGAACAGTTTGCAATCTAAATATAATTATTAGCCAAACACACCCACTCATCACTGCACAGATCACACACTCCATCATCAAATTCTCTCCCTCCACAATCTCCCTGGGAACAGGTTAGTACACAGCAGCTTCTCACGCCTGGTGTGCTGTCCCTTGGAGTCTGAGTTCATTTAGTGCCACCAGGCAGCACCTGAGAAATGCTATTGATTGCACCTCCTCCTCTCACCCTTGCAAAGGCTGCTTTCACAGCAGGACCTACAGCATGTCTGCTAAATCAAACAGCTGAGATGGGCACACTAGGCTGACCTGGCAAAATTCCAGCATGGAAAGGGGTGGTAGCAGACACAGCCAGAAGGCAGCTCTAGGAACCCCTGGGTGTTCTCCAGCTGTTAGCTATATCCAGTTTTTTTTTAGAGTGGTGGTGGCATTTGCACTGAGTTGGGGGGGGGGGGGGGTCCTTGGGTGAAACATCTGCCAGAGCAGTGATGAGCTCCTTGGGAAAGTGCTGCACTGGGCCAGTGGAGGCAAGTGCTACTCAATGCTGGGAGGGCAGAACAACTTTGGTTGCTGCTGCTGCTGCTGCTGCTGCACAGGTCCTAGAACTAAGCCTGTGGGGATGCCACTGTGGTTTCCGGTTTGGCTCAAGGGCTCTCAGCACCCCCCCTATAAAAAACGGTTCAGTACCCTTGTGCTGCAGCCCCTCTCCCCCCCCAGAGAGATGGTCAACACACACACAGGAGTACAACCCACCTTTGTCACACACAAGAAAGTAACACAATCCTGACACACATATGATAGCAACTCCCCCAACATAAACAATTGAGCAACCCCTCCTCTTCCCCACACAGGAGAGCAACACCGTCCCACCCTCACCGAAGAGCAACATCTCCCACGCTCCAGCCACACAAATAAGCAACACTCTCCTGGCACACCGAGACAAGTACCATCCTTTCCTCCTCCCCAAACATACAGGATCACAGCCCCTCCCTCCCGCCCCCTTCCCCACGATCAACAATTCCTAGTAGGCCCCCACCCCAAAGGCATTGACCAGCCCACCCAGCGCTCGCCCTCCCCCCTCACACACACACACACGACGAAAAACGCTTCAACAAAGCGCGCGCGTACATACACCCAGACAATTCTAACTACCCCCGCCCAGCGCTCTCGCCCGCGCGCACACACCCCCAGACAATTCTAACTACCCCCACCCAGCGCTCTCGCCCGCGCGCACACACACCCAGACAATTCTAACTACCCCCACCCAGCGCTCTCTCGCGCGCGTACACACACCCAGACAATTCTAACTACCCCCACCCAGCGCTCTCTCGCGCGCGTACACACACCCAGACAATTCTAACTACCCCCACCCAGCGCTCTCTCTCGCGCGCACACACACCCAGACAATTCTAACTACCCCCATCCAGCGCTCTCTCGCCCGCGCGTACACACACCCAGACAATTCTAACTACCCCCACCCAGCGCTCTCCCGCGCGCGCACACACACCCAGACAATTCTAACTACCCCCACCCAGCGCTCTCTCGCCCGCGCGTACACACACCCAGACAATTCTAACTACCCCCGCCCAGCGCTCTCGCCCGCGCGTACACACACCCAGATAATTCTAACTACCCCCGCCCAGCGCTCTCGCCCGCGCGTACACACACCCAGACAATTCTAACTACCCCCGCCCAGCGCTCTCGCCCGCGCGTACACACACCCAGACAATTCTAACTACCCCCGCCCAGCGCTCTCGCCCGCGCGTACACACACCCAGACAATTCTAACTACCCCCACCCAGCGCTCTCTCGCGCGCGTACACACACCCAGACAATTCTAACTACCCCCACTCAGCGCTCTCTCCCGCGCACGATAAACAACCGTCTGGCGCCTCCCCGCTTACCCGCCCTCCCCGCCGGTGGTGACCCCCCAAAAGCCAGTTTGCAGAGGCGCGCCCTGCCCCGCCTAGCGTCTGTCCCCGCGGGGCTGGCCTCGGGACACGGGGCGTCCTCAGGCAGCAGCTGGCGGTCTCAGGGAGGAGGGACGGGCCGGAGGAGGGGCACGGGGGCACAAGGTGTCTGGAGCGAGAGGCGGGGCTGTGGGGTGTGTCAGGGAGCGGTGTGTGTGTGTGTGTGTGAGAGAGAGAGAGAGAGAGAGAGTGTATGTGTGAGAGAGAGAGAGAGAGCGAGAGACTGTGTGTGTGTGTGTGTGTACACAAGAAAGGGTGTGAGTAATGACCACGGGGCTGTGTGTGAATGGGAATCAGAGGAGTGGGTGTGTCTGTAAACGGTAACCTGTGTGTGTGTGTGTGTGTGTGAGAGAGAGAGAGAGAGAGAGAGAGAGAGAGAGACTTGTGACAAGGGGGGGCTGAGCAGTGACCAGGGAATGGGTGCGTGAGAATGGTGACCAGGGATGGGTGCATGTTGGGGGTTGTGAATGATGACCAGGGACACGTGTGTCTGTGAATGGCGACAAGGGATGTGTGTGTGACTAGTGACCAGGGACATGCATGTGTGTTTGTGAATGGTGACAACCGACTTGGGAAGAGTGTGAATGGTGATCAGGGCTGGATGACCAAGGAGAGATGTATGTGTTGTGCACGAATGGTGATGGAGGAGGGGTGTGAATGGTAAAGAGAGGAGTGTTTTGTGTGAATGGTGACAAGGGAACAGAGTAGGTGAAAAATTGGTGGCCAAGGAGGGGTATGTATGAAACTGATGACCAGGGGTGGGTGTATGTGTGAATGGTGACCAGGAATGTGTGTGTGGAATGGTGACCAGAGAGGGCTGTGTAAATGCTGACCTTGGACAAGCATGTGTGTTTGTGTGTGTGGAATGGTGACCAGGGAGGTTGGTGTATGTATTAATGGTGACCCAGGACGTGTGTGTGCGTGTATGAGAGAGAGAGAGGTGACCAAGGAGGCGTGTGTGTGTATAGAGAATAACCAAGGTGTGTATGTGTGGTGACCAGGAAGGAGAACGTGTTTGTGCATGTGTATGTGAATGGTGACCAAGGAGGAGTGTGCATGTGAATGGTGACCAGGAAGGGAAGTGTGTGTGTCTGTCTGTGAGAGAGAGAGAGCGAGAGAGAATGGTGACCGTGGGGTGTGTGTGTGTGGGGGGGTGTGAATGGTGACTAGTGAAGGAAGTGTGTGTGTGTGAGAGAGAGAGAGAGAGAGAGAATGGTGACCAAGGAGGTGTGTGTGAATGGTGACTAGTGAGGGAAGTGTGTGTGTGTGTGAGAGAGAATGGTGACCGAGGTGTGTGTGTGTGTGTGTGTGTGTGTGAATGGTGACCAGGAAGGGGAGTGTGGGAGTGTGAATGGTGACCAGGGAGGGGTGTGTGTACGCGCGAGGAGGGTAGTTTCCCACGTGGGGCTGACGCTGGCTGCTCAGCAGCACTGGATTGATCCTGGGGCTATAAAGCGAGTCCGCTGCAAGGAAGGCAGAGCGGCGGCGGCGGTAGACGCGGCTCCAGACTCTTGCACACTCGAGCTCCAGTTGAGCGCGGCTCCGAATTGCACCGGCTCCCGCAGGCGGCAGCGGCCAGGGGGAAACTCTTGCTCCGAGTCGCCTGCAGCCGGGGAGAGAGACAGGGACCCCAGCCAGAACCCCGGGGGTTCAGCGGAGAGCTGTCCTGGGACATCGGAAAGGAGCTGTGCAGATCCAGCACCCTCGTTGGATTGCATTTGATTTTCTTTCCTGCTAGACACTGGGAGGGAGAAGATCCAGCCAATCGCTCCCACCTGGACAATCCATCTCCCTCCCCCTTAGCTGGACCCCTGGAGTAACATGTCAGACCCTACCGCGCCTGCCCGCGCTGCACAGGTAAGATGAACTTTATTTCCGAGCCTCTGGCTGATGCAGTTGATTTGAACAGTCACTAAGAACTCTTCCCAACCGTGAGAACCTGCTTTGGGCGTAGGGGAAAAGCATCTGTCTCCCGCCCCCAGCCGGCTGGAAATTAAGTAGACTTCGACGGGCAGGGAGGGTCAGCTGTTTGTTGCTTATAAAAGACCCGAACAAAACAAAGGACAGAGACGCTGCCCTTCCCGCTGCTACTTGGGTTGCTCTAGTAAACAGAAGTCATGGGCCTGGAGGCTGCTGTTGCTTATTGAATTAAGCTAGCTCCGCTGGCAGGTGTAGCCTGCGCTGAGTTTCTCTATTGACTCCTACCAGGGAGCTTGGTTTGATGTTTAACTTGGAGAATCCGTTCACGGAGAGGGGACACTTCTTCTCTTCCATGGAATACCAGCACCAGCTGGAAGAGGAGGGCTACCCACCTCCGGGTAGCAATAGGAGCCTGAATGAGAGTGACTCTGGGCCGAGGGGAGGCACCCCTTACCCTCTCCACACTACTCTGACCCTCATCAGCCTGGCGGGGCTACTCATGCTCTTCACCATCTTTGGCAACGTGCTGGTCATTATTGCCATCTTCACAAGCCGAGCACTCAAGGCACCCCAGAACCTTTTTTTGGTTTCCCTGGCCTCAGCCGACATCCTGGTGGCCACACTGGTCATCCCCTTTTCATTGGCCAATGAGGTGATGGGCTACTGGTACTTTGGGAAGGTCTGGTGTGAGATCTACCTGGCCTTGGACGTGCTGTTTTGCACCTCCTCCATCGTGCACTTGTGTGCCATCAGTCTGGACCGCTACTGGTCCATCACCCAGGCCATTGAGTACAACCTCAAGCGCACGCCACGCCGCATCAAGTGCATTATCTTCATTGTTTGGGTCATCTCGGCTGTCATTTCATTTCCGCCCCTTATTTCCATCGAGAAGAAGAACGGACAAAAGGCCAACCAGAAGGTGCTTGTGTGTGAGATCAATGATGAGAAGTGGTATATCATTTCCTCCTGCATCGGCTCCTTCTTCGCCCCCTGCCTCATCATGATCCTGGTCTACGTACGTATCTATCAGATTGCCAAGAGGAGAACACGGGTGCCCCCCAACAAGAGAGGAGAACACCCTAGTAAGAGACAAAATGGCTTGGCAGACAAGGAGGAGCTGCCAGCAGCGGCAAAGCTCAATGGGGAGAAGGTGACAGAGGGAGGAGGAGGGGAAGGAGGGCAGGGGGGAGAGCTCAATGGCATAGACATGGAAGAGACTTCCTCCTCTGAGCACCACGAGAACCACCAGTGCAGGAAGCAGGGGAGGCCACAGAGATGCAAGGGCAAGACCAAGCTGAGCCAGATCAAGCCTGGGGACAGCTTGCCCAGAACGGTGGAGGAGGAGAGGAATGCCAAAGCATCCCGGTGGAGGGGCAGGCAGAACCGGGAGAAACGCTTTACCTTTGTGCTGGCGGTGGTCATTGGGGTCTTTGTCATATGCTGGTTCCCCTTTTTCTTCACCTACACACTCACTGCTGTCTGCAAGAGCTGCTCTGTGCCTGAAACCCTCTTCAAATTCTTCTTCTGGTTTGGTTACTGCAACAGCTCCTTGAACCCTGTCATCTACACTATCTTCAACCATGACTTCAGAAGGGCCTTCAAAAAGATCCTCTGTAGGATAGACAGGAAACGGATTGTTTGACGAACGACCCTTCTGTGTCAGCATGACTGGTGATTAAAGACCCCACCGTGTGAGGATGATGCACAGTTCCCATGGGCTGGATTTGCAAGTGACTAGTTTCCTCTGACATGCAGGTGGTACCCCCTTTAAAAACTGAGATGAAACTATTAAACACCAAGCAACATTAAGAAAGCAAGCAAGCCAAACAGCCTCAATCTTTGGGTTTGCTTGCAAATGGATCTGTTCTGGCTTGCCTTGGCTTTAGATGGGTTCATGACTTATAAGCTTGACTCTTTAAAGTTAATTACACATCCCAAAATAGCTCATCTGGGCCTGAATATTTTCACTTTTTTGATTTTTGAATGTCATTAATTTTTAAATGCATTGTAAAAATACAGCCCTGAGATCTATCTTAATTTTTGTAAGGCTGTCAGCTTTGAAACTAAGAATGCTTTAAATAGTCTTGTCAACTTGAAGTATAAAAACAATTGGAGCCATTTCATCAACCCTACAGTTTGATAGTATTACCAAGATTTCCAATGTGTTGTTGGATTTTTGGCTATAAATCTTGTAAGACCTGACTATATTGGAGGATATTTTTCATACCTGATTCTGTTTTCTTTTTGTGCTATTAGTAGTGAAAGAGGCGTGTTGCCTTTTCAGCAACACTAACTGAAAAAAAAAAAGACTTAACAGTTTCACAGTGAAATCAGAAATTATCCAAAAGAGTGAGAACAATTAGCTCATTTTGCTTGTAGTGTGATGCTCAAAAACAACCAAGTTTTTGAAGGGTTAATATAAAGTACTATCTCGTAACATGTGTTCAATGCTAACTTGATTTTCCCACCCCTGATTGTAAATAGATAACATTTTAAAGTAAATATCAAGGTTACATATATCATGTTATCAGATTTGTATTGATTTTTGACATTTTAATTCCTTCTGGGTTTCCTGCACAAGAAACCAGGTTTCATGCACAAAAGCAATTCTGCCTTTTTGAGTTACCTGATTAGATTTAAGATTTTAATTTTCTATGTTCATCTTCAGTGGAAGCTGGTGAACTATCCATTTTTTTTATGTGACTCTTATACAGGAAAAACCTTTAAAGCAGGAGAAACTTGTATATAGTTTCTCCTATATTTTATAATGTAAATATACTTTTAAAAATGTGTAAATAGTATTATAATAAGAAAGAGAGAGTTAATATTACAATGCCATTTTTCAGACGTATCTATTATAAAACAACAAATCTAACATTCTTGTGCAGGGAGAAAACATCCTGAAGAATATTAAAAAGGATAAACTGCCATTCATAATAAATTGTGGGGAACCCTTTTAATGTTATAACAGCTTGGTTTAAATACTGACAGGTCACAGAAAAGATGTAGAAAACGAAACATTTGTTTAAATCACTCCAGTGTAAGCAGTATTTGACTAGACAATCAGCAACTGTCAAGTGTAAAGTAACAGGCTTGAAGGAGAATGAGATCTTTTATTTCCAAGAGTGCTTATATTCCTTTTGTTCTTGTCTTTTACTTTGTAATTAACTCCAAAGGTCCCATGGTGAATTATGGGAGTTGGACACCAATGTTTACATCCACATAAGTTTTCAGAGCTGAATCCTTGAGAGGTGACGTCATGGGGTAGGGGGTGGGGAGGGGGAGAGAAAGCTTTCCTTTACCTTTAAAAATCAAAAGTCAACAAAGTTGCTATAGCAGATTTTTATTAAATAAAAACGTTTACAGATTAAATGTGAAATAAACCAGAATGAATACTGTTATCTGTACTTTCAACAGTTTTCACGTTTCAGCACTCTGCATCCACTGCAGTTTTGACACCCTTTAAGGAATCTATTACATCGTCACTTTTGTTTTCCAAAGGCCATTGCTATACCTAATGCTAAAGCATTGAGCAGTGACATAATGAGTCCTTGATATGCTGCTTTCTTTTCTCATGCCGTACTAAGAGCATTCATATGCTTCTTAAAGAACAGGATTTAGGATGACATGGTGAGATTCGCTTGGTTAGCTAATCAGTACCTTTTTTCTTCTCAGTTGGCACAGTATTTACAAATAATAGCCAGGATGGTGAATAATTAGGTAATAAATGTGACCAAAAATGATAAGATTAGAAGAGGAAGTGTTGGGTTTAGCAGAACAGCACTTCATGTTGTATAGGACAATGGCCACCATTGCAAAGAGATGTCGATGTCTGTTGGGAGCAGGCTGATGTGCATATAAAAGTGAATTTGGTAAATTTTGACTTTTGCCCAGAGAGATGAAAGAACATCTTTCCCTGGTTTCACATAATGTTATTGTCTGTTTCACAGTAACAGTCAGAGAACCCAATCAGAACTGAGCATTGGCAAGGTCTTGTACAAACATAAAAGACATGCTCTGTCATAAAGTGATTAATGTCTTAAGGCACCAGACTGGCAAACACTCAGGTACTTTGCTTTGCTCACATGAATTTACTCTCTTGCTTCTGGTTAAATATGTGCATAAGTGTTTTCAGGATCAGGGGGCCCCAAAATGAAAAGAGGCTACTGATTTCAGTTAATAGTGTTTTGAGAGCTCAACCTGCGACTTCTGATAGGAACCTGGTTTTCAAAGCTATTGGGCCCGGTCTATACTCAAGAGGAAAGTCAACTTGAGCTACACAGCTTCAGCTACATTAATTACGTAGCTGGAGTCAGCTTATCTTAAATCATGTTTTTGCACTATCCACACAGTGGGAGGTTGACAGGAGCAAACATTCCAGTTGACTTCCCTGATTCCTTGTGTAGAACATGACTACTGGTGCCAATGGGAGCACCCTCTCAGTTCAAATTAGCGGGTCTTCACTAGACCTGCTCATTTGAACCCTGGAAGATTGACTGTGGCAGCGTTGATCTTCTGTGTAGGGCAGACTAGCCTTTGAAGAGCTACAGCATCCATTGCTATCATCTGGAGTTTGGGTACGACACACTCCTGAAAGCCAGGGCCTCATTATAGGAACCCTGCAAATCACTACTAATGTGGCTTCATAGTTTGTTTTGGTTTATAAAAATAAAATTCGTGAACAAAAGATCTTAATGGATAGCTACCATGTTTTGTGACTGAATCACTGATGAGCTTTGGGGGACTGCTACCATAGGGATCTCAGCTCCCTCATCCTGGTGAACACTCATTGGTCCTTGGTAAACTTTCAAACTGGGATAAAGCTAGAGAGGAAGCACTGAAGTGCCATTTTCAAATTCTTAATGCCCCACAGTCATCTTGAGGAGAATCTCTTGAGAGGCAGGGGGAAAAAAGGGGACAATGGAGAAGGAATAATGATAGGTATGGCAAAAATATGGGGGCGTGGATCGTGGGAGAAAATAAGTAGCACTGCAAAAGTCCCATGTAAAATGAAAATCTCAGTGATCAAAATGCTGGTGGCTGATACTGAACTGCTGTACAGGCCATCCTAGCCAAGATACGTTCCAAAAAACTTGGACTTATAGCAAAACAACTTAAAGCATGGAGTTTTTTTTTCCAGTGTCTGACTTCCATTTGCTCAAATTGTTTTTTGTGTGTGTGACTTAAGAGTGGGGAATGGGGGAACTTATAACACATCAGTTCCTACAAGTGTCAATGGCTTTAGTGCAGAACGGATGTATACTGGGGCGACCTATAGTGGGGCTGCCATGTAGCATCTACTGCTCCTTTTATATGGGAGATACCAGCTTCCCTTCTCATCCCAAGGGGAAAGAGGGCATGTCCTGGGCTGTCAGCCACAGCTATTGAGCTCACTTCAGCCTTGATTGAAATGTTACAGTACTTTCTGGGACATGGAAAAGTTGATGGTGACATGATTTTCCCCATTGTTCTGATCACCTTGATTGCTTTATCTTCCCTTCCCTAAGTTATATGATGCAGAGGCAACCAAGGCGGTGACCAGCAGTAGAAATCGGTAGGGTGGTAATGTGGGTTCCAGACCAGGACAACTGCAGCAGCATGGACTTCAGGACAGGCTGACTATGAGGTCCTGGGCAGGTTTGTAGAGCCCACTCTGATGCCACAGCTTTCCTAGTTGGTAGATACCTGAGCCAGCTAAAATTATAGCTAGCTCAGGTATGTCAGCTCCTGCTGTAATCACACCCTGTGGCTTCAGTATGGATGAACTGAGTCTGCTAATCAATAGCAGAGGTTTAAATCGTGGCAAGCCCAGGGTGAAAAGCAGCATGTCAATACTCTGCCTGAGGAGGAGAGTGGGACATTCCCTGGGGTTGCAGTGTTAACAGCACAGTCTCAAGCAGCAGGTGAGGTTGCTGCTGTCAGAGAAACTGCCCTTGAAATGTTGTTGAGTACTAGTGTCTAAGACTATTAGGAGTGTTACAATGTGACGAGTGCCTCCAGCCAAAACGTATACATTGCCACACTGGAGCAGACCCATGGTTCATCCAGACCAATTGCTATCCAGGTGGGTGGGTGTGATGCTGATCCTGCATTCCTTTCATCCAGAGACTCACCTATTTCAGCAGAGGTTGTATGAGAGATGCTGGCTTGGGCCCACCTTTTGCAAAGTGCTTTGGGACCCTTCGGCATGCAATGTACAATGTGCTGTATAAACATAGGAGAAGCATTAACAAATAGCATGACCATCTCAGCGAAGATTTTAGATAAAAGTGTAAGAGGGAGTTGGCCCCGTTTACTGCATAGGCAGGGGCTCTATAGTGGAACACTCCACCAATAAGCCGTGCTCTCTAAGGCTATGTCTACACTGGCGGGTTCTTGTGCAAGAACATCTTGTGCAAGGGTTCTTGTGCAAGAACTTTTGCACAAGAACACATCCACACTGCTATGTGCTTTTGCACAAGAGCATCTGTGGAAGTGTGGATGCTCTCTGGTGCAAGAAAGCTCTTGTGCAAGAGGGCTTACACTTGTTAGAAGAGAGCAAGAAGCCCTGTACTGTAAATCTTCTTGTGCAAGAGTGGGCGGGCATGAACCCGCTAGTGTAGACATACAGTGTAGCCATTCTTGCGCAAGAACCTGCCAGTGTAGACATACAGTGTAGCCATTCTTGCGCAAGAACCTGCCAGTGTAGACATAGCTTAAGGGTTGAGAAAGAGGCAAATTTCTCCTGGCTGCTGCAGTTGTTTCCCATGTGGAGGCTGCTGGGCCCAGTGTCCCAAGCTGGTTCCTCTAAGGGCTTCTCTTCACTTACCCCAAGATCTACACTGCAGAAATCAGACTCCCAGGGTTTAATTTAGTGGTTTTGTAAGAACCCACTAAATCAGCTGCTAATGGTGTGCCTGGTACTCCACCGGGTCATGAGGAGTAAGGGAAGTTGACAGGAGAGTTTCTCCAGTTGATCTCCAACAGTGGGGATGCTGCATAAGTTTGACTAAGGCACACCGACTCTGTCTACGCTGTTCTCGTAGCTGGGGTTGCATATCTGAGCCTCTAGCTATCATCTTTGGAAAATCATGGGAGACGGGAGAGATTCCAGAAGACTGGAAAAGGGCAAATATAGTGCCCATTTATAAAAAGGGAAATAAGAACAACTGAGGAAACTACAGACCAGTTAGTTTAACTTCTGTGTCAGAGAAGATAATGGAGCAAGTAATTAAGGAAATCATCTGTAAACACTTGGAAGGTGGCAAGGTGATAGGGAACAGCCATAATGGATTTGTAAAGAATAAATCATGTCAAACCAATCTGATAGCTTTCTTTGATAGGATAACGAGTCTTGTGGATAAGGGAGAAGCGGTGGATGTGGTATACCTAATCTTCATAAGGCGTTTGATACGGTCTCGCATGATATTCTTATCAATAAATTAGGCAAATACAATTTAGATGGAGCTACTATAAGGTGGGTGCATAACTGGCTGGTTAACTGTACTGAGAGAGTAGTTATTAATGGTTCACAATCCTGCTGGAAAGGCATAACAAGTGGGGTTCCGCTGGGGTCTGTTTTGGGACCGGCTCTGTTCAATATCTTCATCAACGATTTAGATATTGGCATAGAAAGTACGCTTATTACGTTTGCAGAAGATACCAAGCTGGGAGGGGTTACGACTGCTCTGGAGGATAGGGTCATAATTCAAAATGATCTGGACAAATTGGAGAAATGGTCTGAGGTAAACAGGATGAAGTTGAATAAGGACAAATGCAAAGTGTTCCACTTAGGAAGGAACAATCAGTTTCACACATACAGAATGGGAAGCGACGGTCTAGGAAGGAGTACGGCAGAAAGGGATCTAGGGGTTATAGTAGACCACAAGCTAAATATGAGCCAACAATGCGATGTTATTGCAAAAAAAGCAAACATGATTCTAGGATGCATTAACAGGTGTGTTGTGAGCAAGACACGAAAAGTCATTCTTCCACTCTACTCTGCGCTGGTTAGGCCTCAATTTGAGTATTGTCTCCAGTTTTGGGCACCGCATTTCAAGAAAGATGTGGAGAAATTGGAGAAGGCCCAGAGAAGAGCAACAAGAATGACTAAAGGTCTAGAGAACATGACCTATGAGGGAAGGCTGAAAGAATTGGGTTTGTTTAGTTTAGAAAAGAGAAGACTGAGGGGGGACATGATAGCCGTTTTCAGGTATCTAAGAGGGTGTCATAAGGAGGAGGGAGAAAACTTGTTCATCTTGGCTTCTGAGGATAGAACAAGAAGCAATGGGCTTAAACTGCAGCAAGGGAGGTTTAGGCTGGACATTAGGAAAAAGTTCCTAACTGTCAGGGTAAACACTGGAATAAATTGCCCAGGGAGGTCGTGGAATCTCCATCTGTGGAGATATTTAAGAATAGGTTAGATAAATGTCTATCAGGGATGGTCTAGACAGTATTTGGTCCTGCCATGGGGGTAGGGGACTGGACTCGTTGACCTCTCGAGGTCCCTTCCAGTCCTAGTATTCTATGATTCTATGATATCTTATGTGGACTTTCTCCCATAGTGTAGACCCATCCAGAAGTTTGGTGGCTGCTTATGGGGAGGAGAAAGGTTTTTGTGAGAAAAAAGCTTTTGCTTTTACTATTCATTTGGATCTCGGAAAGCTCAAAATCTTCAGAGATTATTTTGTTATTACCGCAGGCACCTTGGCAGAAATGCTGCTGCCAGAGCTGTGTCCCTGTTTCTAGGGGAAATGACACGTTAACTAGTTTCTAGCAACTTCTTTGGGATTTCTGGGTTCAGTATTTGGAGCTGAAATTGCTTTGGCTGTTTACAGGCTGTAGGAGTGGAGAAAAGAGAGAAGTCAGATGGCTGAAGATCTCTACCCCCACACCGCCTAACCTCGTCCAGTGCTCAAACAACTCACAAGGGCTGTAATGTTGAGGATGAAACTTAGACTGAGTACTCACCCCTGTCTACACATGTTTCCTGTGGGAGTCAACAGGCCAAATTCTGATCCCACTGAAATCTATGGTACAATTTCCATTGATTTCAATGAGACCAAATATTTGGGTGTTTTTTGGCAGCACATACTCGTAAGAATCGTTGAGACCTGGCACCTTTGCCCCATTGCTCCAGCAGCCTGGACATCTCTCCTTTTTATTTTCTCTCCGTCTGTGCTGTGCAGTGAACCATGGGGTCAACCAGGTAGGGTAATCACCAGCTTAAAATGGGAGAGGCGCAGAAGGTCAAAGCAGGAGGGAAATAAAATCAGAGTGAGCCTCCAAGTTACACCTCCAGTCTGACACACAAGGGTCAGTTAGCTTCTCCTTGTTTCTATTTCTTTTCCAGGCAACTCTACAGTTCCAACACGCAGTCTTGGCTCTGACACTGATGAGCTCTACAACCAGAAGCTCCTTTGGGGCTGTTGCCGGAAGGCGAACAAGGTGGGTGCCTTGGGCCCCGCGCCTTCAGGGCTCTGCACTGCCCAGTGGCCGCCCATCCGGCTGCTGACTCACTGCTCACTCACTGGCCATCTGCATGGTGCAGCCAGCCACAGGTTACTGCCTTGGGCCCCCACAAACTCTTTGGTCTGGCCCGAGACCACCTTTGCGTGAGATACTTCGGTCTCAGCCAGGCAGCCTCCATCGCCTTCTGGCTTCTCAACTGAAACAGACACCCTGAGGTTCACCCATAGCCAGAGGAGCTGACAGCCTCTCTGGACCCCTGCACAAAGTGAGTGTGTTGGATGGGGGAGGGGGAGGGGTGGCTCCATGCTCTTGGAAGGGGCGGAGCCTTGGGCAGAAAGGTGGGGCTATGGGCAGCGAGCCCTCAGTGCTCCACAGACTGCAGCACTCTGGTGGAGATTGAATGGCCTTGGGGAACTCCAGCCCCTTTTGAATTGTCAGACCCTGGGCAGTCTTCTCCCCTTTCCCCCCACACCATGTCAGCAGGCCTGTCCATGCCTGGGTCCGATTAGAAATGGCTCCCAGCAGCAAAAAGTGGATCTAAGTCAAAACTTGTCTAAAACCTGGGAACATTTAGATCTATGGTTTTGGTTCTGGCCAATCTTTAGGCCCAGAGATTCAAAGGCATTTAGGGAGCTAACTCCCATAGATTTCAATGGGAGAGAATATACCCGATGCAACATTCGGCACCCTCTCCCCAGTTTTTGGTGTGAACTAGCCAGAGTTTGCTGACTTTGAGGAAACAGGAGATCACTTTCAATAGGAACTAGGCACCTAAATCACTCTGAGGATTCAGGTCTTAGCCATTACTTATGCAAAACTACTGGAATTAATGAGAGTTTTGCCAGTATTAAGAGAGTTCAGCATTTGGCTTCCATTTCTAATTGGATCTGGACCGGTTCTTTGCCCATTATTTGTAATTAATACTCAAATAATACAAGCCTAAATCACTAGATCCTTACTTAGGAAAATACTTATTGATACTCCCCTGCCAATGTCCCCATTGCCTGAATATGAACCTTCCTGGAAGGGGGAAAAATCATTTGCTAAAGGGCCCTTTAACTTTTGGGCAAGCATACCAAGAACCAATGGCAGGAAGGAAAGGTAGACAGATTAAAATTAGAAATGAATCACTTTTTTTTTATTAAACGGGGTGATTACCATTGGAACAAAGAATCAGAGGAAGTAGTGGAGTCTTTATTTTTTGATGTCTTCAATACAAGACTTTGAATGCCTTTTGGGCAAATATGCTCAACCAAACACAATTCACCGAGCTCAGTTTGCCCTGGTCTACCCTAGGGAGTTGTTTCGAAATAAATCCCCTTACTTCGAAATAACAAGCGAAGTGTCCACACCACCGAGGCATTATTTGGACATAATGGGCCTGTTATTTTGAAATAATAACTGCTGCTTGTCATGAGGAATAACGCTCATTTCAAAATGGTTATTTTGAAGTAGCACTAGAGTGGACATTCAGCTGCTACTATTTTGAAATAATTGGCCTCCAGAGGCCGCGCGCAGCTGCACTTTTGGCCACTCTGGCCGCACTTCTGACAACTCCACTGTTCCTGTTCTCCTGCAGACTATAAAGCTGCAGGCAAAAGGAAAAGGGCTTGTGGCATCAAGCGAGCCCTGCTAGCCCCATACCACACAGCACCCCATGTCTGACCCCAGTGCTCCTCTGTGCCCCCTCAGCTGCCAGCACACCTGAAGCACCCTCTGATGCCTGGGGGGTGAAAGAGAACACTGGCCTGGACTGGTTTGGAGCTCCTGGATCTCATCGAGGTCTGGGGGAAGGCGACCAACATCCAGGATCTACACACCAAGAGGCGCAAGGCCAAGGTTCTACGGCCAGATGGCCACCAGCCTAGTGGACAAAGGGCACAGCAGGACCCGGAACCAGGTCCGAATGAAAATCAAGATGCTCTGGCAGTCCTGCATTAAGGCCAGGGAGCAACGTTCCCGCTCAGGGAGTGGCACTGCACACCTGCCACTTCTTTGAGCAGCTGAATGCCATCCAGGGAGGGGGTCCGGTCACCTCCCCCTATCCCATTGTCATCGACCCTGGCCAGGACACACCCGATGTCAGCCTTCACAAGGCCAGAGTTGTGGGGGAGGAGCAGGCTAGCCAGGACACCATGCCCACCAGCCAGGAGGTCATCACCTGTTGTTGGTCCTCCTCCCCCCCCACAAGATGTCTTCCAGGGCTTGGACTATACCCAGGAAGGCATGTCAGGCGAGTTCCATCACTTTCCCTATCTACACGTGGGGGGCAGGTGGGAGGCTGTGTGGGGCTGCACACTCCTCACTGGGCCTTTTTGGCCTGGGCTTGCACAACAGCCTGTACACATGGGTCTGGAACCCTCAGCCGCATGATACTGTCACACATGAACCTCTCGCTCCTTCTCACAAGGTTCCTGCGCAGGCCTGTCTTACTACACCTTCCCACCACAAGCCACCACGAAGGAGGCTGGGGTCATTAAACACATAGCTGGGCTGCACATGGCACAGGCTCATGCCCACACTCAGGGAACATCTGCTCCCGGTCAAGCGTTGCAATGGAAAGGAGACTGATCCTCTGCAAGGGAACCTTCTGGAGGAAGGAAGAGGAGGGAACCCCAATACTGTGCTACTCTCTCCAGCAAGTGGCCTCTGCTGCTCACACACACCTTTCCCAACATCCTCAATCCCCCTCCCTGCCGCTCCAGTGGAAAGGGGTAGAATTTCTGTCTCTGTGGGATGCTGCCAATGCCAGACCCGGCACGCGTGGGACACAGTAGGCAGCTAAGCCACCCTGTCCTCCCTCCCACACATGCCTGCTTGTCCCCAGGACATGGGAGTAGTGAGGCTCCCCTGGGATGTCTCGCCCCTGCAGGAAAGTGTCTGCTGTCTAGGCAAGAGATGGCTATGCTCGAAGCACATCGCCATTGTCCGAACCGAGACCTTTGGTGTCGGCTCAAAGATTAGGGCTGAGCTTCATGCACAGTGTCTCCTGGGATGACTGCTCTTGTCACTTGTCTTCACAGCTGGCCTAGCTGTGAGTGTGGCATGTCCACCACCTCCCACATCATCAGCACGACTCCACAGGTGGAAGGATGTGCTGTGGGAACACATGGCTTATCTCCAGTTCCTCATCCGGAGCTTTGAGGAGAAGTACAAGGAGCAGGCTGGGCTGACCAGAAGCTGAGGAAGGCTGTGTGGGAGCAAATTCTCCTCAATAACATTGATCATGGGGCACGCCAGCCACCTCCCTGCCCCCCCAACTTTCTGCACCTCCCCAACTCCCTGCACCGGTCCTCACCCCCTGGCTTCTCCTCCTAGATTCTTCAG
The DNA here is from genome assembly GCF_052426305.1 of Pelodiscus sinensis. Lineage (NCBI taxonomy): Eukaryota > Metazoa > Chordata > Testudines > Trionychidae > Pelodiscus > Pelodiscus sinensis. Next base: position 65,824,667 of record NC_143059.1, on the reverse strand, counting down.
GGGTCACCGGGGCTCGTGAACACATGGTGGTGGGACCTCCCGGGCAGCCGAAACCTCCTGAGGTACCTGGGGCAGACACCAGTTCCAGCGCCATCTCTGAGCTCCTCTTCCCCCTCATCCTCTCTCTTCCCTCCCCCCTTTCTCAAGTTCTTCCCCCAGTACCTCCCCTGTTGTATATCCCCCAAATAAAATATGAAAGTTCTTTTTCAAAACAAAAAGGCTTTATTATTTGGTCTGCAGGGGCAGAGTAAGGTGGGAAGGGAGGGCAGGGGAAGGAAGGGGTGGGAGAGGAAAGGCACACAGGAGTAATGCAGGAACCCCTTGTGGGAAGGTCTGGGGAGAGTCTCACATGTGGCCTTGGCCAAAACTTTCCCTCAAGGCCTCCTGGATGAGCACTGACCCCCTCATGCTCTCTGTATGGCAGTGGTGTCCAGCTGCTCATAAGCCCTGGCCAGCTGCTCAGCCTCTGCCCCTCACCCTGGCAGGAAAGTTTTCCCTTTGCTCTCACAGAAGTTGTGGAGCACACAGCAGGCCACCATCACATAGGGGATGTTACAAGCGCTGAGGTCCAGGAGGATGAAGAGACTTCTGAACCTCCCATTTAGGTGGCCAGATGTACACTCCGCCTCCATGTGGTACCTACTGAGCCTGGCATTGAAGTGTTCTTTGGTAGGGTTCAGGCTGCCTATGTAGGGCTTCATCAGCCAGGGGAGGAAGGGGTAGCCTGTGTCGCCCAGGATGCACATGGGTGTGTCCATGTCCCCAATCCTGATGGAGAAGTTGGGGGGAAAAGTGCTGGTGTGCATCCCATGGAACAGGCTGGAGTACATGGTGTTGTGCGCCGTCCCGCATCACCTTTCATAAATGTCCGTGAACTGTCGCGTGTGGTCCACGAGGCCTGCAGCACCATCAAAAAGTACCCCTTTTTGCTGATGTAGTCAGCGGCACAGTGGTCGGGGCCCAGGATGGGGATGTGGGTGCTGCCTATGGCCCCCCCTGCAGTTGGGGAAGCCCATGGCAGGAAAGCCAGCAACGATGGGGTCAGCGTTCTCCAGAGTGATGACCCTCCACAGCGTGGTGGTGTTGATGGCCTTGACCACCTCTAGAATCATAGAATGCTAGAGCTGGAAGAGACCTCAGGAGGTCACCGAATCCAACCTCCTGCCCAAAGCAGGACCAACCTCTACTAAATCATTCCAGCCAGGGCTTTGTCAAGCCGGGACTTAAAAATCTCTAGGGATGGAGATTCCATCACTTCCCTAGGGAACCCATCCCAGTGCTTCCCCACCCTCCTAAGGAACTAGTAAGATAGTCACACCGGCATGAGCACAGTCCCGACCGTGGGTTTCCCCCCACCAAAGTGGTTCCTGACGGAGCGGTAGCTGTCTGGCGTGGTGAGCTTCCAAGGGCTTCTCATCTGGGTGTCCCATTACCTGAGGGCAGGGGTGAGCCACTTGCAGAGCTCCAGGAAGGTGGCCTTCTGCATGGGGAAGTTCTGGAGCCACGGCTGGTTCTCCCACCGCTGCAGGACGGTGTGGTCCCACCCGTCGGAATTAGTCTCCCTCTGCCAGAAGCGGCATTCCATGGTGGGCAGGGGATGGAAGAGCATTTGGTGCATCAGGAGCACCAGCGCCTGGGTGAAGAGGTCCCCTGGTCCAGGCTGGTCATCCTGGCCCTGAATCAGCATGTGAGCAGTGCGGATCAACTGCGCCATGAGGCACAGCCCAAGGCCCATGAGCCTGGCACTGCTTTGCAGCAGCTCCATGGAGCGAGGGCTGTGGCATCTGCAAGACAACCAGAGCGCACGGTGTGAGTTTGGTGTCCTGCAAGAGGTTGGGCAGTGGAGACCTGGCATGTGAGATACGGCTGTAGAGAGACGCCCTTTTAAGCACATGTCTCAGCTAGCCTCAGCAAGCAGCTACAGGCAGTGACTGCTCTTCTGGTCTCCCCTCCAGAGTGCTTCTGGGGGCTTTAAATGTGATGCAGGCTCCAATCAGTGTGGATGTGTTATTTTGAAATAGTTATTTCGGAAGTTATTTTGAAATACTTTCCTAGTGTAGACGTGCCATTCAAGGGTACCTGGCTGAAATTCTCTGCTCTGTGTTATATAGGAGCTGTGAAATCCTTTAGAATTCAGCTCATATGGTTGAAATACTGATCTAAGAAAAAAATATGCAAAAGAAGCTTTGTATTCCTCTGGGGAAAAGAGTTGGAGTCCTTTCCCATCCTTTTATAAACATTTGTTTTAAATTGTCTTATTTCTTACACAGAAGATTTGCTCCTTTGTCATTTTAAAACTGTCATCATTTATCAGACTGCATGTTTTTTCCCCCCCCCCCTTTCTATAAAGGCTTCTCACCATGGGGTGAGCATCTGTGATAAAACAATTCATGGCTAAAGCTGTCCTGTATTCATTTGCAAGCCGCTGGTTGTTGCAGTGCATTTGTTTCATGCCGAAAACCTCCACACATTATTGAAAAAAACCTCGCTGCTTAAGGTTTGCTTTCTTGCTCTCGCTCTCTCTCTCTCATACACACACACATCCAATTTTTCTTTTGAATTAACTGAACTTTAGGAACTGAAACATCAAGTGCTGGACTTCTTATGTCTCTGTAAGTGTTTAGCATTGGGACGATTGATTTAAATTCCAGAATAGTTCATTCCTGGCAGAAATGTACAGGGCTACATTTCAGATGGTATAAATCAGCATGACTCTATTGACTTCAGTGGCGCTACCCCAAATGAGGATCTGGCACTATAGCAGAAGGTACCCCTGAATTTATGCTTTCAGGGAAAACAATATGTCCGGGAGTTTCTGTATGAGGCTGGATTTTGTTGTTGCTGACACAAATATTTGACAGGAAAATGGGGTGCGTGATGGTCCCTTGCTGGCTTTGCAAGCCATGCAATCCTTCACAAGTGTAATAGAATTAATTCCTTTACCCTCAGATCATGCAATTGTGGAGTCTATCCTCAGCACAAACCTAGCTTTTTTTAGTTCACAGGTCCACAGCTCTATGAAAACTCACAGGGAAGAAGAACACCTAACTATTCATCTGTAGGTCTCCAAGGGCTTCATCAGTGCGGTCAGTTTCATTATCCCCATCCTGGCAGCGTTTCAGGGCTCGAACATCTCCACTGCAATTGTGTAGCCCTACAGCAGCCTGTATCCCATGGGCCCGAGAGAGCTGGCCCAGATCAGCTTTTATTGCAGTGCAAGAGCTGACTCTGAATACAGAGAGGTGTGTTAAGTAATCCGGGCCCAGCGCCTCCAAGGTGTTACATGCGTATTGCCCATTGATTTCAGTGGGCATTGGGCGACTCAATACCTTTGAGGTTCCGGACTTAGGTGCCCTTTTTACATATAGTCAAGGGAGCCAACAGCCCCAGCTCTGGGCAGAAGGGGAGGGTTGGGGGCAGCCAGCCCTCAGTGCTGCCTGGGCCACAGTGCAGCCCTCGCCTCAGCCCTCAGAGCCACCAGGAGCGTGTGGCACAGCACTCCTGTGCTGATTTAAAGGGCCTGGCGCTCCAGCCACTGCTGCTAGGAGCCCTGGGACTCTATGAATTGCTGGGCCCTGGGACAACTGCCCCCTTTCCATGCTCCTTGGTGGGCCTGCTAACAATAGAGACTTTTCTCAGCATAAGTACATTTGAATGGCTCCACAATGCTCCCTAGAGGCCCCCGGCTTTGCTCTGACATGGCCTAGGAGCAGCTGTCTCTGAATGCTGCGGTGCTTACAATCCCGGACCCCGGGCCCGTGATGGGGCTCTCATCAGCACCTAGTCTCAGAGGCATACATTTGCCAGGACTGGCCACTGGGGAGTAATTATGATGAAACAGCGGCACCAGAGCGTCCACACTGCCATTATTTTGACCTTATGAGGTCAATTTCGAAATAAAGTCCCCGCGTAGACCAGGGCTGAGGTAATTAGCTGTCAGGAATAAAAATCGGTATAGCGGAGTAGGCACTGTGGCCTGGATCCTCAACATATTTAGGTGCCAAATGCACGTGGTCTGCAAAGGGAATTAGTTGCCTGAAGACATTTGCACGGCAGGGCCTTTGGGCCTAGTACAAAGTCTGAGTGCAAAAGGAAGGTGTGAGGTATGCTGAGACAGGAGGCAGGCTAGACAGGACACAGGCACGCTGAACACAAGCCTATTTGAGCAGGCTCAACCCTAAATAAAGCCGGAGGAGGCAAATGTAACAGTGAGATTCCAAAACCAGGAGCTGGACAGAAGACAAAAAGTATAAATTCCCCTCTGCTCTTCAACAAGGCGTCTCCTGCGTGTTGTATTCTTGGTGGAACCAGGTGTAGTCTATGGCAGTTCTGTGTCTATCCACACCAGTGTTCAGTTTAAAAAATAGGTGCATACATGTGCACCTTCCATCGGAGCCAGGTTGCACATACATCCAAGGCGGCTAGTGTGGTTAGAGCCCATTTCTAAAGACCCAGCTGGCCAACAGAGCATTTTAGGTAGGGGGAGGCAACCTGCAGCCGACCGGGGCTCTATGTGTGGCCTGCAAGACATTTTGTTTATCTTTGCCCCTGTGCAGGGCTGGCAGATTCTGCTGGTTTCCATCTGTGTCATTTTTCCCCTACCGATATTACTAAACTGGCACACACATAAAGTGAGGGGCATGCTGACTGCATATGCCATTGACCAGGAGAGCCGTACGCTCCCTTTGCATCCAATGAAAGTACTGCTACAGTTCAATACCCCACAAATTCTAGGCACGCAAGTGCATTTAGCAAAGCGACCCTATCCTGGGAGACCATCTTGGGTATGACAATCTTGTGCCAACTGAGACGGAGGAGGGCCACTCATGTGGCTCACTCACTAGCCTAGTTTTCCTGTCGCTAATTGAAGGTGAGCTAGCCACACAACCACTGAACATGAGTGCTATGGGACTGATACGGAAATTGGTGTTGCCAACTATCATTATAAGAGAGAAAGGCTGGGGTGGGCGGGTGGATGGGCTGTTTGAACACAGGCCCAGTGCTAATCAGAGCTGGTTGGAATTTTTGATGAATGAGCGTTTCCCAGCAGTCCGCAGCAACATGTTAATTTAGATGAAATTCTGGTGGAAACCAGGCAGGTTTCTAATGGACCAGGCCTGGCAGAGACAAGAGTATCTCGAAGCTCCCCAGCTCTCAAACTCCTAGCTCCTTGGCAACCTGGGGATTCTCTAGGGTCACAGGGCTTGAGTGCAGCCCTAAAGTCCTGAGCTGTGGGGCAGGCTATAGAGACTATGGGGCTACATCTCACTGCACAGTTATTTCAGAATAAGCTATTTCGGAATAGTTATTTCGAAATAGCTCATCTACACTACAGGGAAGCCTCAAAATTAGTCCAAGGCAGGATTCCCTAATGTAGACGTGCTATCTGGATTTAGAGCCCCAGGAGGAATAACTCAGAACGGCCTTGGAGAGGGGCTATTTCGAAATAGCAGAAGTGGAGCATCTACACGCACCTTATTTCAAAATAGCTATTTCAGAATAGGCATTATTCTTCATAGAACAAAGTTTACAGAAGTCGGAATACACTGTCCATTATTTCAAAATTATTATGAAATAACGGATTTGCTGTGTAGACGCTCGCATAGTTATTTCGGACTAACGGCCGTTATTCCGAAATAACTTTGCTGTGTATACCCACCTTGGGTGTGTGAGGGGTGGGAGATGAGAGACATTTGGTCACTAAAATCACACTACCCCTCTTGTACAGTGGGCCTGGAGGCACGATACTGACTGAATCTAAAACAACCCTGTCCAGCTATGCTGAGTCATTATTACAGCCACTAGAGGTGGTAGCAAATTGCAGACTTTGAGGATCTTGGAGGAAATGGTTAACATGCAGCAGCCAGATATGGCTATACGTGGAACAGAATGGGCACAGAATGAGTTAAGCTATCTGGCTAGCATACGATCCAGGGCATGTAAGTGCAGCCATAGTAAGCAAACTGTCAATATAAAATGTCATCTTTGTACTCCGTGTCTTTATTGCACATGTCTTCTGAGTCAGCTCTAATTTGCTGTACGGGCGAGAGCAAGTTCTTTTTCCTGTTAGTGGTGTCAAGCGAACACAGCTACTGGAGAGGGAGCCAGAGTCTAAACTGATTTACCTCTCATTCACAGCAGCAGAATCTATGGCTGGAAATGTTGCACACCCACCTTTCCCAGAGCAGGTGGCATGGGTAGTGCTGGTAGGTGACAAAGGTTGTACACCGGAATTATAATTCACTTTTTCTCATACACTCAGCCACTTGCCTGGAATATCATATAGTTCATATGCATCCCCACAGGGACATTTTTACCTTCATTTTTTTCAGTCAACCCTCCCTTATATCCCTTTCCTTGCACCTGAAATGGAACCACCTATTTATTTCTAAACACATTGAGAGGCGTAGGGTTCTTTCTTTCATTTTCAGTTTCCAGTGCTTAATAATGGCCCCAGAACAGGGCCATGAATGGAGCAGCGAAAGTTAATCTCAGCAGTAACCTCAGGTCATCAACGCCTCCCAGCTAGTCATTAATCTGAGAGGAGTGCCCTCTGCATGGGTGATTATTGCTTAATTCAGGAGGAGGAGGGGACAGGGAATAAAACCTCTCCAGCCAGACAGATGATTCTTCCTTTGTCCCTGGCTCTGGTAAAACAAACTGCATCCGTCTTTCACTGTTTGCTTGCAGGGGAACTTGATTGCGCAGAGGTGAAACTAGCATGCTGGAAAATTCATAATGTGCTAAGAATACCCTGGTGTTTTACAGTCTGTTTTATCTACCCCAGTGTTGCCTCCAGTATTCACTTGTCACAGGCATTAGAGCGTTGGTCAGATTATACGTTGTGAATTGATTATCCAGCCAATGTAGCTTTTTCTCGCTCTCTTTTTTTCCTGTTTGCAAATCTCCTTGTGGGCAGGCTTAGATTTTTATGGTTTTCTTCCATAGTTAAGAGTAAGGCGCTAATGGCCCCAACCTTCACAGATGGGTGTCTAATGTCAAATGCTGAACTCCCTGTTTAGAGGCCTCATTAGAAAGGGCCTGATTTTCCAAAGCACTGAGCACCCACAAGTCCAGAGGAAATCAATGGGAACTGGAAGGGTTCAGCACCCCTGAAAAATTAGCCATATAGACTGCCTAAAAATGAATGTAGGTTCCTGACTTTAGACACCCAGGTTAGAAAATTTCAGACTATGGGCTATTTGTTTGCACATTGGTCACTTGCACTTGTCCCTACATGGTGTGTGATTAGGTCATTTAATCACATGGTATTATTTAATCTGCCTGGTTGGATGACATAAACTTTTTAAAAAAGGCAAATAATGAAGGACCGAAGGCTGAGTTCTCTTGTCAATGCCTTTGAGGTTAGTGATGGTACAAATATCAAGACAGAACAACAACAACAACAACTATTTGGCTGTGTCCAGACTGGCCAGTTTTTCCAGAAAATCAGCCGCTTTTCTGGAAGAGCTTGCCAGATATCTACACTGGCCACTTGAATTTCCGCAAAAGCACTGACTTCCTACTGTAAGAAATCAGTGCTTCTTGCAGAAATACTATTCTGCTCCTGTTCAGGCAAAAGTCCCTTTTGCGCAAAGTTTTTGTGCAAAAGGGCCAGTGTAGCCAGCTCAGATTTGTTTTCTGCAAAAAAGCCCCGATCGCGAAAATGGCGATCGGGGCTTTTTTGCTCAAAAGCGTGTCTAGATTGGCATGGACGCTTTTCCGCAAAACGTGCTTTTGCGGAAAAGCGTCCGTGTCAATCTAGACACTCTGTTCTGAAAATGCTTTTAACGGAAAACTTTTCAGTTAAAAGCATTTCTGGAAAATCATGCCAATCTAGACATAGCCTTCATGTTTGGAAAGGAAGCATAAAAAGGATCTTAAATTTGGTTGCCGCACCTTTCTGGAGTCTGAATTAATGTTGGAACTCTGGTCTTGGCATATTCCTCCAGATTATATCAGCAATCTGTCAAGTTTGCAGATGATACCAAGCTTGGAGGGATTGCAACTGATTTGGAGGATAGGGTCATAATTCAAAATGATCTGGACAAATTGGAGAAATGGTCTGAGGTATACAGGATGAAGTTTAATAAGGATAAATGCAAAGTGTTCTACTTAGGAAGAAGCAATCAGTTTCACACATACAGAATAGGAAGAGACTGTCTAGGAAGGAGTACAGCAGAAAGAGATCTAGGGGTCATAGTGGACCACAAGCTAAATATGAGTCACGCTGTTGCAAAAAAAGAAAACATGATTCTAGGATGCATTAACAAGTGTGTTGTGAGCAAGACACAAAGTCATTCTTCCGCTCTACTCTGCACTGATTAGGCCTCAGTTGGAGTATTGTGTCCAGTTCTGGGCACCGCATTTCAAGAAAGATGTGGAGAAATTGGAGAAGGTCCAGAGAAGAGCAACAAGAATGATTAAAGGTCTAGAGAACATGATCTATGAAGGAAGACTGAAAGAATAGGGCTTGTTTAGTCTGGAAAAGAGAAGATTGAGAGGGGACATGATAGCGGTTTTTCAGGTATCTAAGAGGGTGTCACAAGGAGGAGGGAGAAAATTTGTTCTTCCTGGCCTCTGAGGATAGAACAAGAAGCAATGGGCTTAAACTGTAGCAAGGGAGTTTTAGATTGGATGTTAGGAAAAAGTTCCTAACTGTCAGGGTGGTTAAACACTGGAATAAATTGCGTAGGGTGGTTGTGGAATCTCCATCTCTGGAGATATTTAAGAGTAGGTTAGATAAATATCTATCAGGGATGGTCTAGACAGTACTGGGTCCTGCCATGAGGGCAGGGGACTGGACTCAATGACCTCTCGAGGTCCCTTCCAGTCCTAGTAGTCTATGATTCTATGATTTCTGGGGGGGGAGTTTAAATTTGCTTTGAGATGGGAACTCACTTATCTTTAAAAATTATTCAAAGACTTGATACATTTTGCAGCACATTCCTTTTTTCATAAAAGCCAGGCACTGACTTATAACCTGACGTGACAAATAAATCCACTCAGCTCCCACAGGAGTAGACACATGTCCAATTGTTAACAAAAGAAGATTTATTTAATTCAACGGTTTTTATTCATTTGTCTAGTGCATCAAAGCCCCGCGGAAGCTGGATTGACAGGCTTGGGGAATGGTATCTAAGCTGATTTGAGAACTCTTTGTATAACTTATGAATTCCTGTTGGTTTTATGTGCTGTGAAGCTTTATGTCTTATGGCTGTCGTTTACTGTGTAGTGCCTCTTATTCCTTGTGCTAAGGAGATGTGGGTGGGTGGGACTGTCTGTCCAGGAATAAGTGGATCATTAAAGACCATCCGTATCTGAATAGATCTTACCTGGCAGAACAAAAGAGTAACTGCCGTCTAGCTAAAACCAGTTTTCTCCAACCTCTCTGTGGAGAGCGTGGATTTGAAGGAATGGAATTTTCCTAGAAGCAAAACAAAGAGATCAGGTGCTGTTAGCACTGTGTCTTAAAGACCACAGAGCCTGAACTGCAAATGAAGGTGTGAGCGTAACCTGGGCAGGCTTACTCATGCTACCTTGAATTTAACCAGCACAGGTAACAATAGTAGTGTGGATACGATGGCATGGGCTTCCATAAGGCCTAGCAAATCTGAATACATGCCCAGGGTCCTTGGTGGGCTTGTTCTGTGGTTGCAAGCCTGGAGTCCTAGGGAAGCTGGGCCATGAAGTCCCGTTTCCGAGAAGGAGTATCAGAGAGCCCAAGAAGTGTGCCTGAGGCGCCAAGGAAAACTACATTGCTGGAGCTTACTGGGATCAAAGGCAGCTTACCACTTCCAGCTGAGGGGCGGGAGCTCCAGCACTGACTCCCCAATGGAAGTGGGGAGGCCTGAGCCTTGGGAACCGGATCCAGGCAAGCCGAGGGCCTCATCCGGTCCCCCGAGCCTGAGCTTCCTCACCCTGCCTTGAAGGAACAGTACTCATTGCCACACCCACTTCCCATGGGCCTTCAGTAGGCATCAGATGCCACCTTCCCTGGGCCCTTTGGAAAACCCCAGGCCTTAGCCACGCTCTCACCTCCAGTGCTGGTACCCTTGGCCTGAACCTACAGGAGCAATGTTGGGAATGTTTAAGCAAAAAGGTGCAGGCTAACATTTCCAACTGTGACTTAAAAGTCGAAGTCCCAATTTCCAAAGTGATGTGAGCCCCTTGGGCCAGATTTTCAAAAGTTGTTTCAGCCCCAAGAGAGACACAGCGAGGGACGTTTGCCTTACCTGGACTGGAATGGGTGGCGGGTAGGAGCCTCACTTGTTTATGTCCTTTTGAAAGTCCCACTAGGCACCTGCCAGTATCTTTCGGCACCCACATTTCTTTGAAAATTGGGCTCTTGGGCTCCTAAGCCTTGTGGCAAGTCAATGGGCATCTACATCAATTTTAAAAATGTAGGGGACAGAGGGGGGCATGCCGGGCAGTCATAGTGAAAAATGCATAGCAGGAATAACGAAAGCAACGCAACTAAATTGCGTGGGAGCACAGGGGCTGTCCTTCCTCACAGAGACTGCAGCTTGGTCCTTGCGCTAGGCCTGACCAGCAGCCTGGGCAAACACAGAGGGGAGAAGCAGGGGCCTGACTTTCCCTCTACCCCATTTTGGCAAGCTGGTGCACATGGGCATTGCTTTCCATTAGGCTCTGCACTGACTCCTGCTCCAGGCAGCCAGTAATGTAGGCAAGGGAAGGCACAGCTTTCCCAAAATTGCCTACAGGCCTGAGGGAGGGATGGGGCTGAGGCCATGGCACAGCATTCCAGATGGCCAGGAAGGATTGGGCTGGAATGGGTGGGGTGTGGCTCAGGGGCGGGGCCTCTGGCAGAAGGGGCGGGACTGAAGCCTGCCTTCCCTAGCTGGGCCTTTATCCGCCATTCATGCCCCTGCTCATAGATGCAAGGCATCTCATATCCTTCCTAGGCATGCCTATAAAATCTGCCCTTTCCACAGGGCTCACAATCCGCTTCTCCCTTATTGCCTCATGCCTCCAGACACACCCTGGCCATTGTGCTGTACAGAGATCTGGCTCCCTCCCTCCCTGGTGCTGGGCTTTTCAGCAAAGCAGAAAACTTAGCCAGACAGGGGAACCAATTTTGGGGACAGGTTTTTGGGAGCCTGCTGGTCATGCCGCCAAAAGCTGCCATTCCGTTTTTGGCAGACTTTGCCTTTCTTCCCAGACAGATGGCTCCCTGCTGGCAGCTATTGCTTTCCATTTGACTGATTGCAAAATGCTCTTCATCCACGTCTTTCCTATTTAAAGCCACCATGTCTGGGGAGGGATTAAAACGCAACCCTTACGGTTAGCTGGGGCTGCCAATAGACCTTGGGGAGCTGCCCTGGGGGCGCCTTGACTTCAGAGGAGTGCAGCTGATGTCATGCAAACTAGCTAGCTCCCAAATAGCAGATACTTTTGCAAATTACCTTGGCAACTCATTCCCAGGGAGAGACAGAGCGGAAATCATACCAGGACTGGGGAGCTCATATTTGTGTCCTGACACCAGAAGAATATCTGGGCGGCAGAAACCCAAGGAAACCATGTTTAGCAGTTTCCAGGTTGACTATGAGCAACTTCAGAATTATGACTAAAGTAGGAAAAAGAGGCTTGTAAACGATCATGTATAGAATAGAGCTAAGGCGGCTATTTTTTGCATGTGGCATCCTGGCGCCTTCTAAAAATATTAGCTTGTCTGTCAGTTACAAAATGAGAAGCAGACATGATTGTGCATGGTTTAGCATAGCCTGGCATGCTATTAAAAAGAGCGAAAAGACAGGACTGAATCGCATTTACAGGCGCAAGAGAAATCTTGCATTTCTTCGAGACAGACGCACCGTATAGAAAAAATAGGTGCTTGGAAACTGGGGTGGACAAACGTGCAAACTTTTCAGTTAGAGGCTGGTTTAATGTTCCATAACACCCCCCCCCCCCAACCAAAATCAGACCCCAAAACAAAGCTGGAACACCAAAACATTCTAAATGAGAAAAGCCTGCTTAATTCTCCCGTGTTTGTGCCTACCCATTGTGCAAATGGGTAGTTGTTTGTGGGACTGTCAGGGGAATTACTGCCCACTTGGCTGCTCCTAATTTCCCATAAGGGTGCGATATTTGTACATCAAAAAGAGCATTTGCTCATCACCAGTGTCCTGTTCTTCCCCAAAAAGGAGGAGCAGAAACTTCGTCAAGAGGTAAAATCTGAGGTAAAATCTCCCCCTCTGCAGAGGGCCAGAAGAAGGGTGATGTACCCTTCAATCCCAGCTTTAATCCAAAGGTTTCATAGGACTTCAGTAGTTCATAGGCCATGAACTGGCCCACTATCTAGGGGTGGCTTTTATTACATCAAAGCCCGGTTTGAGCAGACTAAATTTCAACCTTATGTGAGCAGGTCACTTTAGCTGCAAGGCTGTGTGTAGAACAGGCTTTTTTTGCCCCAAACTCCACTAGAGGTAGTGGGCATGCCAGTGTAGAAAAGACCCCTGTTGCCACTGTTTGGAATGCTATGGCACCTAAATTGGCTAGGAGCAGGCCGCATCACCATTAGAGTCCCACTGTATAAACAAGGCTATGTCTAGACTGCAGCGTTCTATCGGAAAAAGATACGCAAATTGTGAACCCCAATTTGCATACCTTTTTCAGCTTTTTTTTTGGAAGAGCCTTTTCCAAAATTTGGCCTGAAATTTGGTCTACACGGGGCCAAATTTTGGAAAAACCTCCTCTTTCAGAACATTCATTATTCCACATACCATGAGGAATACAGAGATGCTGAAAGAACGTGTCCACTTTTTTGGAAACTGTTCCAAAAAAGTGTAAGTGTTCCTTGGACACAGCAGAGCTTTTCTGGGACACCTCTGGTATCCTGAAAAAGCTCCACTGTGTAGATATAGCCCAAACCAGTGATACAGCTAATAAAAATAACGAGTAGTCCTGTGGCACCTCAGACACTAACAAAAATATATAGACTCATGAGCTTTCCTGGGTAAAACCCACTTTATCAGATGAACTGGAGTGGAAACAAAAGAAACCAAGTTATGTAGGACCCATCAATTGTAGGACCCGTGTTAAAAGGGCTAAATAAGTGGGCTGGATGTTGATGTGAAAATGCACGTTAAAGGCAGGAGAAATTGGCTTTGTAATGCTTCAACCAGGTAATGCTTTTATTCAACCCCAGATAACAGTGTCAAATTTGAAGATGAATTCCAGTTCTGCATTGTCTCTTTGGCTTCGTCTAGACTGCAAGCCTCTTTCAAAAGAGGCTTTTTCAAAAGATACTTTCGAAAAAGCTTCTTTTGAAAAAAAGCATCTAGACTACAATCAGTAGAAACGCAAACTTCTTTTTCGAAAGAGAGCACCCAGGCAGTCTGGATGCTCTCTTTCAAAAAAGCACAGTTTGCATTACATAGCGCCTTTTTTCGAAAGAGCACTTTGGAAAAAAGGCGTTCCTCATGAAATGAGGAGTACCGCCGTCGAAAGAAAAGCCGCGTTCTTTCGATTTAATTTCGAAAGAATGCTGCTGTAGTCTAGACGCAGGTGACGTTTTTTCAAAAAAAAGGCTACTTTTTTCGAAAAAACCCTGCAGTCTAGACACAGCCTTTGTAATCGGTTAGTGAAATTCCTTTGTAGGTTGGTCAAATAAGCTGAGTGTAGACACAGCCTCAGCAGAGGGGCTGAAATCTAAATCCCTGAGGCCGAAAGTTGTTTGCATGAACTGCCGAGCAGTATAATAGACCTTACTGAGGGAACCCTGTTTTGGTACCAGCCAGGGTCTTATTGGAGTGAGGCCCTCTTGGAATGTGGTTGCCAGGGCAACCAGGGTCATGTTTGCTGCTGGTTCTGTGTGTTCTCAGGCCTTGCCTCAAAGTTAAGATTTTAATAGGGGTGCTTAGCAGAATATCACGGACTGCCTCAGTTTACCACTACAGTGTGGATGCGGAAGAGGGAGTTCTTTCGAAAGACGAGGCCTCCAGGAAATAACACAGGTGCCCTGGTGGCCACTCTGTCCAGACTAATCACAACATAAATGCTAGATAGCGTCCAATCAATGTGAACGCTCTCTTTCCAAAAAGCAGATCGCTTTTGCTGTGTAGACTCTCTCTTTCGAACAGCTTCTTCTGAAAGAAGCCTGCAGTGTAGACATAGCCTTAGAGAGCAATAAGGTGCAGGGTGGACTACCAGCAGACGACGTATTTGCACCCAATGTAGCGGATGGATTCCTAAGTAATATTTTCTAAAGGGTCTCTGGAGCAGCAACAACAACAAGATCAACCCTCTCAAGGCAAAATTCTGCTCTTAGACCCCCATGATATTCCTAGAACGTGCTCTCTGCACCTGCAGAACTCCTGCTCCTGGCAGCCAAAAGAACTACCAGCTGGATAATAGATCCATTGTCCTACCTGGCCCAAATAGGATGCTGTCCTAACTTGAGACTTCCATTCACATCCCAGTGGAATGAATGGGCACTGGCAACAAATACATCGAGGCAGCCCTGTTTCCTGACAAGTTTCCACTGTACTCACTCACTGTTACCAGAGGCCTTTCTTAGATCGACATAAGCCCTTTGTAGGGAAGGGTATGAGCCATTGTCCTTTCTTTGGCGTTGGCAAAGTGAGAGGGTACCAAGGCATATGAGACTGAGGGCTAAGCTCTTCTGAGAGATGCCTGATATTTGGCACTGCCTACAGATGCAGAATCAATACTGCATCTCTGTGTCAGTGAGGAGGGTCCGTGTGGCCAGTTCTATGAGACTTGCGAGCTGGATACATCCAATAACACAGTTAGTTAGTTATCTTAATACTGGCTTTAATTCCTGGCTTCAGGGGGGCAGCGGTTTTCACATGTTTAAGGAAAATGCAAGAGAAGTCAACTCTCATCTTCTGGTTCAGTGCCTCGCAGGTTGTTCCCCAAGGTCAGCGGTGGGCAGTAACCAGACCAGAGGCCGTTCATGAGGATTAGACCCTTGTGGGCCTCCAGAGCTTTAGTTACCTGCGCCTCCACAGGTACGGCTGCTTGCAGCTCCCATTCACCATGGATCGCCATTACTGGCCAATGGGAGCTGCGGGAAGCAGTGTCCCAGACTGTGTTGCTTCCTGCAGTGCTCATTGGCTGGGAATGGTGATCCGCAGCCAACGGGAGCTTGAAGTGGCCAAACCTGTGGAGACACAGGTAAGTAAAGTGCTGGCGGCACAACAGGGGCTAAGCCTGGTGAACCGCCTCGATCTTATTGACCACCCCTGTCCTAGACGCATGTCATCTGGGAGAATGTTAACATTAACGGGCAATAAATTAACTCCTTAATTTGGAACCTACCAAATCTGAGAGCTGAAACGGAAACCCTCATTAGTGGCAGTGAAGGCTCATTTCCATGGGCCACAGTTGGCCAAAAAAGATGAACAATAGAATAGGTAGGAAGTTGCTGTGTTCCAGTGAGCGGCTTTGAACAGATCAAATAGTCTGTCTGCTCCCTGGGAGTTATTTGGAATCCAACAGGGAGAGCCACATCAAGCAATGTGGGGAGAGGACACAGGAAGTCTTATTTGCAATTTATCTGGCTTTGTCCATGCTCATATTTTCTTGATCATCTTGTTTGTCCAACATCCTGCCTCTGTGGGCCTAAGATCAAGACAGAGACAAAATCTACATTTTCTTTAACGGATTCTCATGCAAATGCAGTCCCACATAAAAGGTAGCATGATGCTGTTTAAAGGCTCTCGGGGTGCTTCAACCAACAATTACAGATTTTCATTTCCATTTCCAACATGCTGGAACAAAGTCTGTCAAAGACAAGAAAGAATGCAGGAGCTCTGTGGTTTGTCTGCCTGGAACTTCCTGCACTGAGGAAAGATCACACTGGATGTTTAAAAAAAAATGAGTTGCCTAGTTAGCATAGACCTGCAGAGGTAGCCCACGACAGTGGAAGTGAGAGATTTCTGGGCACTCTGAACCCCCCCCCCCCCACAGCATCTGATCCAAATCCCACTGAAGTGACTGTGATTCTTGTCATGGATTTGAATAAGAACATAAGAACTGCCATACTGGGTCAGATCAAAGGTTGATATAGCTCAGTATCCTGTCATCCGACAGTGGCCAATGCTAGGTGGGAATGAACAGAACAGATAATCATTAAGTGGTCCCTCCCCTGTCACCCATTCCCAGCTTCTGACAGACAAGAGGCCGGGGACACCATCCCTGCCCATCCTAGCCAATAGCCATTGGTGGTCCTATCTTCCATGAATTCATCTATATCTTTTTTGAAACTGGTTATAGTCTTGGACTTCACAGCATACTCTGGCAAGGAGTTCCACAGGTTGACTGTGTGTTGTGTGAAGAAATACTTCCTTTTGTTTGTTTTAAACCTCCTACCTATTCATTTCATTTGGTGATCCCTAGTTCTTGTGTTAAGGGAAGGAGTAAATAACTCTTTTTTATTCACTTTCTCTATACCAGTCATGATTTTATAGACCTCTTTCATATTCCCCCGTAGTCATCTCTTTTCCAACTGAAAAGTGCCAGTCTTATTAATCTCTCCTTATAAAGCAGCCTTTTCATACCCCTAATCATTTTTGTTGGCCTTTCCTGAACTTTCTCCAATGCTAAGATATCTTTTTTGAGATGAGGTGACCACATCTGCATGCATTATTCAAGATGTGGGCATACTATGGATTTATAGAGAGGCAATAATATATTTTTTGTCTTATTCGCTATCTCTTTCTTAATGATTCCTATCATTTTGTTTGCTTTTTTGCCTGCCGCTGCACACTGAGTGGATGTTTTCAGAGAACTATCTGCCGTGACTCCAAGATGTCTCTCGTGAGTGGCAATAGCTAATTTAGTTCCCAGCATTTTATATGTATAATTGAGATTATGTTTTCCAATGTGCATTACTTTTCATTTATCAACATTAAAATTTATCTGCCATTTTGTTGCCCCCAGTCAGCTAGTTTTGTGAGATTCTTTTGAAGTTCTTCACTATCTGTTTTGGACTTCACTATCTTGAACAATTTTGTATTATCTGCAAATTTTGCCACTATGTTGAACAGGAGTGGTCGCAGTACCGACCCGTGGTGGACACCACTAGTTACCACTCTCCACTCTGAAAACTGGCTATCTATTCCTACTCTTTGTTTCTTGTCTTTTAATCAGTCCCTGAGAGGACCTTCCCTTTTATCCTATGATTGGTCTTTGAGTTAGACCTTTGGATCAAAGATGCCTGATTTTCTCATTAATACTAAAGACCACAGTCCATATACATGCAGGCGGGAGCGGACCATGAACATCACAAGCAGAGGGTTTGAGCAAACATTTATTCCCTAGGTTGCATTCCCTTTCAGCAGCAAAAGGGACTTTCACATGTGGCTAAGACCTGAAACTGCAAATCCTTTGTGCCTCCTTCAGTTAATTTCAGTCATGTGTGAACATTTAAAAGCTCTGCAGTGGTGGGTGCATGTGCACCTGCCTCCGTAAAATAGAGTATCTGGCATTGCCAATCCCAAACCTTCAAAAATCATGAGTCAAGCTCTAAGCGTCATAGAATCATAGAAATACAGGACTTGCAAGGACTTCACCAGATCCAGTATTAGATCATCCCTAACAGGTGTTTGTTTAATCTGTTCTTAGCCACCTCCAATGACAGATTCCACAACCCCCATAGGTAAATTGTACCAGCGCTTAACCACTGAGAACAGAGCAAGAAGTAATGGACTTAAACTGCAACAAAGAAAAGGTAGGTTAGATATCATGAAGAACTTCCCAACTATCAGGGTAGTTAAGAATAGTTTATCACTCACTTCGTTATCACAACCTTTTACATATTTGAACACACGCCTCCTCTCCCCCCCCCCCAGTCACCTCTTCTCCAGGCTAACTCCCCCAGTTTTTAAACTCCTGACTGGTCATGTTTGCTAGAACTTCAATGATTTTTGTTGCCCATTAGTTTTTCACATTGAATTCCTGACATGAGGCACCTAGAACTGGACAGACTACTCCAGTTGAAGCCTTCTCAATGCTGAGTAGAATGGAAGAATTACTTCTCATGTCTTGCTTGTAGCTCTCTTGCTAATTCATCCCAGAATGGATCATGGAGATTTCACTAGAGTGCTTTGCAATTGACTCTTAGCTTTTGAGCCCTTCATGGTCATATTTTGAACCTTTTTCTGCAGGGAGGCAAGGTACACACTTGAGTCTCATGTTCTCACATGACTCCAGGAGGTGGGACTTTAAGAAAATGACCCAGTGTAATACCAACATTTTGAGAATAGGCAACACTACTAGGGTAGTCAAGACAGAAGCAGACTGTGAGGGACTCCAAGAAGATCTCACCAAACTGAGTGATTGGGCAGCAAAATGGCAAATGAAATTTAATGTGGATAAGTGTAAAGTAATGCACATCAGGAGAGATAACCCCAACTATACGTACAGTATGATGGGGGCTAATTTGGCTACGACATATCAGGAAAGAGATCTTGGAGTTATCGTGGACAGTTCTCTGAAAACTTCCACGCAGTGTGCAGCGGCGGTCAAAAAGGCAAATAGGATGCTAGGAATTATTAGGAAAGGGATAGAAAATAAGACCCAGAATATCTTACTGCCCCTGTATAAAACTATGGTACGCCCACATCTTGAATACTGTGTACAGATGTGGTCTCCTTACCTCAAAAAAGATATTTTGGCCTTGGAAAGGGTTCAAAAAAGGGCAACTAAAATGATTAGGGGTTTGGAACGGGTCCCATATGAGGAGAGGTTAAAGCGACTGGGACTTTTCAGTTTAGAAAAGAGGAGACTGAGGGGGGATATGATAGAGGTCTATAAAATCATGAGTGGTGTGGAGAGGGCTGATAAAGAAAAGTTATGTATTAGTTCCCTAAATAGAAGAACTAGAGGACACCAAATGAAATTAATGGGTAGCAGGTTTAAAACTAATAAAAGAAAGTTCTTCTTCATACAGTGTGTAGTCAACCTGTGGAACTCCTTGCCAGAGGAGGCTGTGAAGGGTAGGACTATAATAGAGTTTAAAGAGAAGCTAGATAATTTCCTGGAGGTTAGGTCCATAAAAGGCTATTAGCCAGGGGATAAATCGTGTCCTTGGCCTCTGTTTGTCAGAGGCTGGAGAGGGATGGCAGGAGACAAATTGCTTGATCGTTGTCTTCGGTCCACCCTCTCTGGGGCACCTGGTGCTGGCCACTGTTGGTAGACAGGATACTGGGCTAGATGGACCTTTGGTCTGACCCAGTACGGCCATTCTTATGTTCTTATGTTACTATCTATTGGATCACAGTACTCAGTGATTCCAGAGATTTAAAAAGCCAACACCTTGTGCTTTCCTAACTAAGGGTATGTCTACACTAGAAAGTTAGTTCGAACTAACGGACGTTAGTTCGAACTAACTTTCCTATGCGCTACACTAGCGCTCCGCTAGTTCGAATTTGAATCGAACTAGCGGAGCGCTTAGTTCGAACTAGGTAAACCTCATTTTACGAGGACTAACGCCTAGTTCGAACTAGCTAGTTCGAACTAAGGGCTGTGTAGCCCTTTAGTTCGAACTAGTGGGAGGCTAGCCCTCCCCAGGTTTCCCTGGTGGCCACTCTGGCCAACACCAGGGAAACTCTATGCCCCCCTCCCGGCCCCGGACCCCTTAAAGGGGCACGGGCTGGCTACGGTGCCCGTGCCAGGTGCAAGCCTGCCAGCACCCAGCTAGCAGACCCTGCACCTGGCACGGCACAGAGCCACCCACCCGATGCCCCCCAGCCCACCCCCTCTTGCCGGGACCAGGCTGGCGGCTCCCGGGAGCTTGCCCTGGACCGCAAGAGGCGGGCACCTTCCTGGGCTAGTGCGGACATCGTGGACCTCGTCCACGATCTCCGCACTAGGCACAGGAAAGTGGCCGTCTAGGGCAGGAGAGCTGCCAGCCTGGCCACCCAGGACCAGGTGTGCATGAAAATCAAGGGGGTCCACTGAGACCCCCGACACTGAGCCCTGAGCTTACAATGGCCGTCCTGGGTCAGACCAAAGGTCCATCTAGCCCAGTAGCCTGTCTGCCCACAGCGGCCAACCCTAGGGACCCTGGAGGGGATGGACCGAAGACAATGACCAAGCCATTTGTCTCGTGCCATCCCTCTCCAGCCTTCCACAAACTTTGGGCAGGGACACCACTCCTACCCTCTGGCTAATAGGACTCCATGGACCCAACCTCCATGACTTGATCTCACTTCCCTTTAAACTCTGTTCTAGTTGTAGCCTTCACAGCCTCCTGCAGCAAGGAGTTCCACAGGTTAACTATTTGCTTTGTCAAGAAGAACAACTTTCTCTTACTAGTTTCAAGCCTGATACCCATTCCTTTCCTTTGGTGTCCTCTAGTCCTTCTTTATGGGAACTCATGAAGAACTTTTCTGAATGCACCCTCTCCACCCAACCCCTGCTTTTAGAGACCTCTATCCTGTCCCCCCTCCGTCTCCTCTTTTCTAAGCTGAACAGTCCCAGTCTCTGTAGCCTCTCTTCATCTGGGACCTGTTCCCAACCCCTGATCATGTTAGTTGCCCTCCCCTCTCCCAGCCTTTCTCTTCCCCTCTCCCACCTCCTTTTCCCAGTCTCCCCCAGTTTTGTTCAATAAAGACAGAGTCAATGTTGGAAGAAACGTTATCTTTATTTTGTACATCAATAAGAAGGGGGGCTAGGGAAGGGTAAGTGGAAGGAGGTGAGGGAGGAATGGGGTACGAGCCCCCGATGGGGAGGACTGGGCTGGCTCTGCGGGCTTCTGGGGGTGGAAGCTCTCCTGCAGCCCCCCAATTACTCCCTCTCCCCAGATGGCAGCCTGCGGCAAGTGCAGCCGGGCTGATGGCCGAGTGGTGTGATGTGCCCAGTGTGGGCACTCAGGGCACTCCAAGCCAGAACTTCTTTGCAAGCGGGGCACCCCTTAGAACTGTGTGTCCGGGGTGGGGGTCGGGACCCTTTAAGCGCAGCCCTCGGCTAGCCTGAGACAGTATCTCCATGCTCTAAGTCCTCCTTTTATGCCCTGCCGGCACTGCTTCCGGCCATCATTAAGCCCTGTTCAGAGTCCACTCAATGTGGACTTACTAGTTCGAACTAGCAAAACGCTAGTTCGAACTAGTTTTTAGTTCTAGATGCGTTAGTTCGAACTAGCTTAGTTCGAATTAACTAATTCGAACTAAGTTAGTTCGAACTAGCGCTGTAGTGTAGACGTACCCTAAGGGGTTAATATCAAGTAGATGAAGGGTACGTCTAGACTACTGGCTTTTGTCGACAGATACTGTCGACAAAGAGTGTATCTAGACTACATCCAGTTCTGTTGACAAAGCAAGCCACTTTGTTGACATGACAATTTAGACACAAAGGACAGTGCAGATGCAATAACACCTTCTGTCGACAGAACTCTGTCAACAAAAGGCATTATTCCTCATAGAATGAGGTTTACCGCCATCGACAAAACTTCCGACATTATGTCGACAGAACTCGGCAGTAGTGTAGATGCAGGTATAGTTTTGTCAACAAAAGGCCGCTTTTGTCGACAAAACCCTGTAGTCTAGAAACGCCTGAAGGCTTTTAAAAGATGCATGGTCCTACGCTATTATGTACCATCAATGTGATTTCTCTTTCGATGCGCATTGAACCTCTGATGATATTTTAAAGCTTTTACTTGATGTAAGCATGATTTTTTTTAATGCGCAGTATTCCACTCAGAATAGCAGGTTGTACCTGCTAGTCAATATTTGCCCATCCTCGCATCTGTCATAGCTCATTGTTGCATTGCACGTCTATAATAATCCGGAAATAGCCCTTCTCCATTTCAGGCATTCTCACCAAGCTACTTTCTATCATTACCTCTGCTCTCTGAAAGAGGTTTTTAAAGAGATATTGTCAAGAATTTTGGCTCCAAATTTAATCCAAAAGAAAACCGGAGGCCACTGAATTTTACTGCCCTGACTCATGTCTGAAATCAGCTGGATTTCTTGTTAGACTATGACCTGAACACTTAATAATCATTGATGTTTTAATAATCAAAGGCGTTATTAGTATCAAAGTAAAGAATCTGTGGGGGAAATAATGAAGAGACTGCTTTCGTCTCAGCAGTGTATTTCAGGGTAGGGAACTGGACTCTCAAGGTCCCTTCCAGTTCTAGTGCTCTATGAGTCTATGATTCAGTGTTGTAATCACAGGACACGATTGGAGCTGAGGTAGATATAACTTTAATTTAGCTAGCTCAGGTACCAGAGCAATAAAATTGAGTGGCTTGGTCTGCCACAGCTCCACTATTTAGGTACTCTAGCTAGCTAGCTCAGAGTTAGCTTGAGTATATCTACTCTGGGACTCTTGCGCAAACATACCCTAAGGATGTGCAGGGGGCCAGGCCAGGGCCTGCGCACCTCCTAGTAGGGCTTGGAAGAGACGTAAGACATGCAGAGGGCTTGTTCTGGCCATCTGCACGGGGAGAACGTCAGCCAGATTGCTAAGTAGCAAATCCCATCCTCACATGTGAGCGGTTCCCATTGATAGGCTCACATGGGCAAGGAGTGGTGAGCATGGCATTTGCAATCTTTCCTTCCATGAATGTGAGCAATTCATGGAATAACTGGTACCAGGGACTGACTAGACCGATAACATTTTCGAGCATTGTGCCAGTGGATGTTGTGAAGGCCAAGACTATCACAGGGTTCAAAAAGAGCTAAATAAATGTGTGGAGGATAGGTCCATCAATGGCTATTAGCCAGCATGGACAGGGGTGGTATCCCAGGCCCCTGTTTGTCAAAAGCTAGGAATGAGGTTTGGGATGGGTCACTTGATGATTACGTGAACTGTTCATTCCCTCTCGGGCAGCTGGCACTGGTCAGTGTCGGAAAACAGGATACTGGGCTAGAAGGGCCTTTGGTCTGACTCAGTATGACCGTTCTTATGTTCTTATAAGACAGTTCCTCTCCCCGATGCTTCCCCCAGCAGTTGTAGGATTGTTCCTCCTTGTATGTTCACTAGTATTTAAGTCAGTCCAATCTGATTGAGGCCCATTTTCTTAGATCATGAGCAAAATAACTACCTTGGATTGAGAGGGGACATGATAGCGCCAGAGTGGCCAACCTGTTACAGACAAAGAGCCAAAATAGGGTGCATATAGTACAAAGAGCTGGGGAGGAAAAGTTGTCAAGCAAGATTAAAAAAAAACACAAACGGCCCAGCCACGTTTGGTTGAGGGAAAAAAAAAGGACACAGCCCCTTAAAAAAACCTCACGTTGGCTTTTTGGCCACATCAGACTCCCATCAGCCAGCACCATTTTGCTTCACTATGCTGGATGGCTCCCCTGAACCCGGTGAGCACAGGGAACCGGGGGCTGGGACCTTTTGTAGGAGTGATGGGGCAGCTTTGTGAGCTGCAGGGTACGCTTCGCGAGCCACACTTTCTGCGGTGAAGAGCTGCATGCAGCTCACGAGCTGTGGGCTGGCCACCCCGATAGTGGTTTTCAAGTACCTTAAAAGAATGTTACAAGGAAGAGGGAGAAAAATTGTTCTTCGTGGCCTCTGAGGATAGGAGAAGAAGCAATGGGAGGTTTAGATTGGACATTAGGAACAACTTCCTAACTGTCAGGGTGGTTAAACACTTGAATAAATTACCCAGGGAGGTTGTGGAATCTCCATCTGTGGAGATATTTAAGAGCAGGTTGGATAGACATCTATCAGGGATGATCTCTAGACGGTGCTTGGTCCTGGCATGAGAGCCGGAGACTGGACTTGATGATCACTCAAGGTCCCTTCTGGGTCTAGTGTTCTATGATTTTATGATCCTATATATCCATCAGTCCTATAATATGTAGGCATCTCACAGTCATTAATGGGGTTGACCCTGTAATGTAGAATTACCATATTATTGCTGGAGGACACAGGCACATGGGAAGGAACGTGAATTGCTCAAGATACCAGAGGAACTAGAAAGTCAGTGGCTGAGCTGAAAATTGAGCCCAAATCATCCCTGTCTAGTGTCCACTAGAGCAGCCTTCCTATCCTCAGCAGTTGTAGGTATTTCAGTCACTCTCTAGCAATGTGCTATTTCTTTAGGAAATAGAAAGGGCTTACAATGGTTTAAACAAGTGACAGACAAGAGTTGTTTCGGGTACAGATGGCTGTTAGAAGGTGCTCTAGATGTCATTGTTATAAGGGATCTATTGGACTTTAAAAAGTTACAGCTGTGGATTGACCATTATCAAACGTCTACTAATATTGATTAGCCCTTTCTAAAATATTAGCAGATTTACCCAGTGTTGGTCAGGTCCTTAACTCAAGGGTTTCTTTCTTTCTTTTTTTTTAAAATAAAAGGAAAATGTACATACTTTATTTAAATGATTTTATTTTTCAAAAATACAGTGTTATATTTATGAAATTAATTTTAGTACATTTTTTAAATGGCCATTTCATCAAGTGTATTTTTTCTTCATCCATATAAACTCTTTTCAGTCGCAATGTTTTAACAAAAAAGGGTGATATTGGAAACCAAATTGACTAACATTTGCTTTTAGTTTCCAAACCTTAAGCACTGATTTCGCTGTGCCAAAACAGAGCACGACTCCAAATTTCTCTGTTTTATCTCTTTTCTGTAAGGTTTACTGAGAAGCAATTCCAGGCACATCTTGTTTTCTTGGCACAACCAAACCATGATATTGCGTTAAGTTATGCCAAAAGGAAGCTGTATATCGAATTTGGTGGTCCCAGCTCTTACCCTTTAGGAGGAATCGTTGATCAAACAGACAGACTCTCTAAATTATAAAGTAGCTTTTTATAAGTGGAATCTTCATATGAAGTGTGAACAATATTTCTAAATGCTCGAGACCAAAGTGCCGAAGAGACCTTTGTGAGTGGGCCAAAGCCGTGTTACAGAAAAGAGCAGCTTCTACTTACAGTACATATTTGGCTTCGAAAGGGTGAGGAAGCAATTCACATGAGCCATAAATTCGCGCTACAGTGCGCCCCGTTAACAGCTGGCTGTGCCATCTCTACTGAAACCGGAAAAAAAAAGTCTCCCGCTGACATCAGAGTCCTAGTTTCTTAATTGCAATCTGCACTGCTCCCTTGGTTTTGCGAGCCAAAGTGCCATAGTTAATGAAGGGGCATGTAACGTTTTTCTTTCTTTTCCCCATTCTGGATTCTCTTAATTACACCGGCATGATGCCTTCTAGGCGGGAACTCTTCTAAGAACCGGGTGAAATGAAGGTGCTGGGAAGGAACAGCCAGCTGTGTGATTTTCTTCCCCTGCATGATTTGGCCATGATTAATGCACACTGAAAGTAATCAGCTCTGCCCAGTCTAACGGCTGCGATGTTATTAAAGCAGAGCGATTACAGGTGGAACGGATGCTAGATTTTTGCTGCCTTTATTACATTTTTTGTAAGGCACGCAGATGCAGCAGTGATGAACATGGGCAGATCGGATCACACCCCGCATGGCTAACCAGGCCAAAGGCAAAATTAGGAATGTTTTTAAAGGGGCAATGTCATCATAATAATCAAATTGTTGACATGTTTTTCTCACTTGGGTTTGGGCCAGACCTTTCATTCCTTGTGGGCCCCATACACCCATAGAGCTGGTGCAGGGATGTGCTGGAAGGGGTTCACCTCCTGGCATACAGAAAAGTTATTCTGGCCAATGAGATTTACCCCGGAGCTCACAAAACTACATGTGAAGAACATACTTTTTTCATGGTCAGATGGCATGTGAGTAATTTCCCAGAGATTCCCCCTCCTTCAGTCACCACTGTGCTTTGCAGGGGTGACTTTGAACCCTTATCCTGTCTTTGAACATGGTTCTACAGCAGTGGTTTTCAAACTATGGGCCAGGACTCAGTACTGGGCCATGGACTGTCAGGTGCTATGTCTCCTTGCTGCAGGGGGATCAGGTGGCCAGTGAGGGTTCTAAGGCAACTACCTGCCTGTTCTGCACTGCACTGTTGGTCCCACTTCTCCCCGATCAACCCAAGATTCCTCCCCCCTCATCCCCCACTGCTGCTTTGCTTTTACCAAGGGACCTAGCAGCTGCCTTGGTAAAAGCAGAGCGGCAGTGGGGGTGGGGGGGGGGGAGAGGAATCTTGGGTTGATCGGGGAAAAGCGGGACCAGCAGCTGTTGTTGCTGCTAGGTCCCATGGTAAAAGCAGAGTGTGTGTGTGTGTGTGGGGGGGGGGATATTATCAGTGAGTGGAACACCGGAAATCCTTTACTCACTGTGAAGGAGCAGAAATCCGCATACACACTGTGAGGACGTGTGGCTCCTGTGTGTGACTTTAAGAATACAAGTTAATATCAAAATTCCCCATGGATCATTGGTTAAAAGAAGGAACTTTAAAGAAAAAAGTGAGTACTTGAAACGTCCATATTTTTACTGAAACAAGCAAAAAAAAGAACTGAGGCAGTTCAAGTTAATTATGAAAAATTATAGCCGACTAATAAGAAACGCAGGTATTGTGAGGACTATTTGTCATTTGGATTCACAAGCAATGGAAATGAAGATGCTCCAGGTGCCCAGTGTGTATTGTGCAACAAAATACTATCTAGTAGTTGTTTAGTACCTGCTAAATTGCAAAGATATTTTGAAACAAATCATTCAGAATACAAAGATAATGACATTAGTTTTTTTAAGCGGAAGCTTGAATCACTTGAAAAAAGTAAACTCTTCATGTCAAAAATTGCCAGATCTGATAATGAAAATGCAACAGAGGCGTCTTACAAAGTTAGCTATCATATATCGCTCTCCGAAGGAGCACACACTATTGGGGAATCACTCATAAAACCATGTGCAAAAGATATTGTAACGTGTATGTTGGATCAGGAGTCTTGTCAGAGAGTTGAGACTGTGTCACTATCAAACACTACTGTCACACGTCGTTTTCATGATCTTGCTGCTGACATCGAGAAGGAGCTTATTTTTCTGGTGCATTTATGTGATGCATATGCATTACAATTGGACGAGTCCACTGACGTTGCAGGTCTTGCAGTTCTGCTTGTATTTGTCCATTATGATTTTAATAGTTCTATTGAAGAAGATTTACTTTTATGTGAATTTTTGCAAACCAATATGACTGGTGAGAATATGTTCAATTGTATCGATAACTTTATGAAAACACATGAAATAAGCTGGGAAAAATGTGTTGATGTGTGCAGTGATGGTGTCAAAGCAATGATAGGAACGGTGGCTGGCATTGTAACACGAATAAAAAACGTAGCACCAAACTGTACCAGCTGTCATCGTATTCTCCACAGACCCGCTCTGTTAGTTACGAATATTTCTCCCTCTCTTAAAAATGTGTTGGACGAAGCAGTACAGATAATTAATTATATAAAAACTCAACCATTACAATCAAGACTGTTCAAAATTATGTGTGAAGATAGGGTAGTCAGCACAGTGCCTCACGATTGCCACCTGACTTCTGTATGTAGAAGTGGGGCTAAGTGCTGGTTAGATTATTTGAGTTACATCATGAGCTCTCTGCATATTTGATGGATCACAAATTCCAACTGTCTGATCATTTAACAAACTTTTTGTGGCTATCGAGAGTTGTGTACCTTGCAGACATCTTTACAAAACTAAATGAAGTAAATCTGTCGCTGCAAGGAAAGAATGTAAATATGTTTAATGCAAAAGATAAAATTTTGTCATTGCCACGGAAGCTACAGATTTGGAGCTCCTCTGTAAGACAAAATAATTTGGATTGTTTACCAACCCTGAATTATTTCCTTGAAGAAAATGAATGCAAACTTGATGAAGATATTCGCAGCAACATTGCAGCTCATCTCCGTGATTTATACACAAACATCATTAAGTATTTTCCAACCATAAATGACAACAATAACTGGATTCGAAATCCATTAAGTTTAACAGAAAAGCTAGTCAGTTTTTCTACACAAGATTATGAAAACCTAATCAAAATCACTTCAGACGGCCAATTAATACAAAAATATAAAGACGTTTCTCTGTTTGGGGTGACATGTCAAAGTCAAGAATGTTCATCTTTATCAAGATGCGCAATTTGTCAGTTGTTACCCTTCGCCAGCGCATACTTGTGTGAAACTGGGTTCTCGAACTATGCAGCAACAAAAATGAAATACAGAAATTGACTGACTGCTGTGCCAGATATGCAAATCCAACTTTCTAGTATTAAACCAAATATAAAAAGAATTTGCCAAGAAAAGAAGAAAAACCACTCTTCACATTGAAAACTGTCAATATAATTCACATGATTTTTTAGCTTTATTTTTTGTACACATTTAATATGATTTTTGTTTTAAAATACGTTGAATTAAAATGAATGGTGATATCATGACCATATTTAGCATCTTATTACTACTAATTTACTACTAATTGTGATGTACTGGAAGCCTGCTCTATGTGCTTGGGTGATGGTTTTTTTGTTTTTGTTTTGCTCCACAAACTTTTTCCCTGGCTGTAGGGGTTCCTTGAAATTTTTTTGAGTTTAAAAGGATTCCGTGGTAAAAAAAAAATTGGGAAACACTGGTCTACAGGGCCAGGAGAGGCAGGAAGTTGCCTTAGCAACCCCGCTGCACTGCTGCCTGGGAGCCGCTCAAGGTAAGCCCTTCCTGCCTCAGCCTTGACTTCCTGTCAAAGCTGGAGTCCCCTCCTACACTCTAAGCTCTCATCCTCAGCCCCACCCTCAAGCCCACATGCTAGTCAATTTATGTTGGTCACGGGCATCAACAATTTTCTTAAACTGGGTCATGAGAAAAAAAAGTTTGAAAACCTCTGTTCTCTAGTATCCATGTTCTCAGTATAGTTCCTGAGAACAGTGTTAAAACATTCCCAGCAAAGTGCAGCGTAACAGCAGGAAGGGAGATAAATACCTTCAAAATATCCCTTAGGGCAGAGAGAAGTTTGTGTGTCCAGCCATGTTGCCTCTTTGGTTGCAATTTAAGTCCATGGTTCTGCTCATGTCAGCGTAGCCCCTATTAAAGTGATTTAAACTGGTTTATTGATAGATTGCAAAAAGGCCATTGTAAATAAGGAATAGCTCTCCTATGGTATCATTTCTGTTGGGGTCCTGCAGGGATTTATTCTTGGTATTCTGTATGTAACCAATGACATGGAAAAAGACACAATTATTGGTGGTAATTTGCAGCTGACATAAAACTTGCTAGGCAAGGGGGTGGTTATTTGAATGACATGCGTTTTAGTGCAGCCAACTGCCCAATCAGACCTCTATGCACAACAAACTTAGGTCACCCATACAAGATAGGAGGCAGTGTCCTAGAATGCAGTTGTAACCACCATCAGCTGGATTTGAACCTGGGACTTATGTTCCTGAGTATAGGAGCCTCTATCCTCTGAGCTAAAAGCCAGCTGCCTCCCAGCCCATGCTGTAGAGGTCTTTTGATCTTAGCTGTTGCTGCGGTCTAGGTACCACTTGCATCGCTCAGTAACCACACTAGGGCTATGTCTACACTCGCGGCTTCTTGTGCAAATACGGCCGTTCTTGAGCAAGAATCCGCAGCGCATCCACACTGCCCGCCCGCTCTTGCTCAAGGAAATTAACAGTACAGCGTGGTGAGAGAGGGCTTCATGCGCAAGAGCTATGCTCTATTTTAACAGGTGTAAGCCCTCTTGCTCAGGAGCTCGTGCGCAAGAGGGCAGTGAGGATGCTCGGCAGGGATTTCTTGCACAAGAAAGCCCTATGGCTAAAATGGCCATCAGAGCTTTCTTGCGCAAGAGAGCGGCCACACTGCTATGGTCACTCTTGCACAAAAGTACAGTTCACATATGGCAGTGTGGACGTTTTCTTGAGCAAGAGTTCTTGCACAAGAACCCTAGCGCAAGATGCTCTTGCGCAAGAAGCCGCCAGTGTAGACATAGCCTAGGTGTGTGGGCTACACAGTCACACTGAAAAGCCTGAAGGACAATTGTCAACAGCCAGCTGAACATGTCCCCCAGTGCGATACTGGAGCCAAGAGGATGAACGTGCTCCTTGGATGTTGAAGGAGGAACCATGACCTCTGTGCACAGCAGCAGCGAGCCTGGAGGCTGGAACCTAGAGTTTAATGTGAATGAGGCTAACACCGGCGAGGGGGCAACTTCAAGGTGTGTAGGAATGAGGATCATTGCCATGTCTTATGGCCCAGACTTCAACTCCATCACGATCACCTAGACTGGACTGACCTTCTACAAGTTGCAGGCCAACAAACTTTGCCTACTCACTCCTGTCGCAGGTTCTAACCTCTGGCTGAGTTACTGCTGTTCTCAACCCTTGATTTCCAGACAGAACAGACGAAGAGATACTTCCCAGACTCACTTCTCAAATGACTGTTGAGGTTGATTAAGCAGGATTGTGCCATTGCCAGTTAGGTCATCCCAGAATTTTGTCTCTGAACATTTAGCCAATCACGCGAATTCCTGTATTAAACCATAGTCTATTGTGTCCCAGATAGCCGGGCTCCTGTTGCCATAGGTTGATAGCCTGCTAAGAGTTACTTTGGGGTTGGATTATTTTTTTTTGTATCTATCATTTTTCATGTCAATAGAAAAAGCTAAACAAATAGCTAAATCCCCTCCTCCAGGTTAACAGAGAATGGATGTGTCCATGGAGGTTGCTGGCAAGGACATACTTGTTGGGCTGGTGG
This sequence comes from Pelodiscus sinensis, assembly GCF_052426305.1. Lineage (NCBI taxonomy): Eukaryota > Metazoa > Chordata > Testudines > Trionychidae > Pelodiscus > Pelodiscus sinensis. The sequence continues at coordinate 65,794,065 of NC_143059.1, read as the reverse complement.
AGTGAGATGAGCACTGTAGATGCTTTTGAAGGAGATAGTTCTCAAAGAGCACTAATGAAGAGCGTAAGGGATCGGTGGCCTTGGCTCATGGTGGACAAGTGTCCGTTTCAGCATCTGCACTTTGCTGCCCCCTTGTGGACAAGCTCAGCTGTGAGGCCAAGGTGCAATGGTCCTCTAGTGATGGTCTCTGCAGGTCAGGCTCCAGACATACTGGTCACATGGGTGGAAATATGGCCACCACTAGGGAGACCATCTAGGTGGCTGCCGGTTCAGGCCATAATCCTGGAAAGTGCTCAGCCCTCAGGACCCATCTTCACATGCCGTGCTAGAAATCGATCTTCTGGCATTCGATTTAGTGGGTCTAGTTACATCGAATGCTGAGGGCAGCTCCAGTTGGCACTGGTACTCCTGGCAGTGGAGAGGAGTAAGGGAAGCCGACGGGGGCTTTTGCTCCCATTGGCCTCCTCCTGTGAAGATGGTGCCAAGTTCGGTTTATGGTAAGTCAACTTCAGCTATGTTATTTACAAAGCTGGAGTTATGTACCTGAAGCCGACCTTCTGGGTCCAGTTTAGACCTGGCTTCAGGTCTAGGTTACTTTAATGGGTGTTCACGGTGCTCACTCCCTCACATAAACTTCTTCCAGGCTTCCAAACTTCTACCAAAAGGCTGGGATTTTCAAAAGCATCAAAGTGATTTAGGAGCATGAGTCCCATTGACTTTCAATGCTCCTAAGTCACTTCTGGCACATTTATGAAAAAAAAAAATCCTAAGCTCCCTGGCAGCATTAACAAGAGTTTTACAGAAGTCAGTGGAGGAATCCATCATTTTAAAGACTCCTTGCTGTGCATTTCACTCTGCTGGAAAGTTTTACGCTATCTTGCTTAGCATCAGGCGAGACCTGCTGGAACTCTTTGGTTACTAGTTCTGTTCTGCAACTCATTTGTGGGGTGGCAAAAAGGAAAAAAAAAAGGTTTAAACAGACCTTCCCCACAGATATCAGACAAGATCACAAAGAAAAAACAGTTTCTTGCCATTTTAACCAGAAAGGACACTCTCTCAATGACTTAACCACCTGCATTCTGCTACAAAGACCTTTTACATCTGCACTTGAAAGGGAATCCTCTGAACTGTCATTCATGTTAAAATTCGACACTCTCCGAGAAGGAATGAACAAACACTCAAACTATCTTACCCATTACCAAGATAGCTTCCCCAATTATCACATCTAATACCATTAGCTCACAAACATCCCACTCTCCCCACCTCTAATATCATCAATTCACAGACACTTACCTTCCTTCCTCCCCCCCCTCCCCCGCATCCCCTTCCTGTTCTGAAATGTGATTTGTCCTTTTCATATGTGTTCATTTTTTTTAATTGTATCGTTTGGTATATATGGTTGTGACTATTTTCTTCCACTATTTGATCCGAGGAAGTGGGTCTGGCCCACAAAAGCTCATCACCTAATAAACCATCTTGTTAGTCTTTAAAGTGCTACATTGTCCTGCATTTTGCTTCAGCTACCCCAGACTAACACGGCTACATCTCTATCACTCTTCCCCATAGAGATTTCTGCCTACTGATAAAGGATTAATAGGTTTTATAAGGCCACAGGACAGAATGACTAGTTTTCCCACAGAGAAGGGGCTGCTACTGCCTGTTCAGTCCGTCACGTCACTCACATGGGAATGGGAATGACGGCAAAGATCCAGCTCAAATGGGACCAGTATGCAAAGGGAAGCGTAGGCATGGGCCCTCCCTAGAAATCAAAAAACTCCTGCCGATGGCTGCTTTTGGTTCCTTGGCAAAAACACTGTATCTTTCTAAGGGGTCACATGAGCCTGGGCAATCACATGGCAAGGGGAATCTCTTGTTTAAACAATCCAAAATTCAGCCAAGTGCACGGCATCATGAGCCACTTCCCGGCTGGACAATCTAAGAGGCCGGGATGTGGAGCCATGCATGCTGTAAAGGGCAAGGAGGGGGGGTAGCCTCCCAACAATAGCTCCTTTTGCTTCATTGTGGAGGTCGTATTGATCGCACGGGCTGTGTACACAGTAAACAGACTGAGCACACCTGCTGCACCACTAATCTCAACCTGCCAAGCAGCATTTTTGCTGTTACTCTGCTGCAGGAAGGCGGCTGTCGCTTGATATTTTCCTTCCCACCGAAGCCAGACACGTGGGGCGAGCTGGTCCCAAGTGCGCCTGGGGGTTTGCTTCTCCAGCGATTCCCTTTGGGATCAGGGCAGCTGTTCCTAGAGGGGCCTGGCTGCCGCATGATCTTGGATCTCTCCCCCGGCAGGAGAGTGCAGAGCTGGGGAACAGGAGCAAAGCGGCCGCTTTCCTGTAGCTGTGAGTCAATTCATAGAGTTGCACACGCACGGTGATAGCATGAGATGGCCAGGCCTTGGGGCCATTCCCTCCACCTTGCACCAGGCCTGTGCAAATTACAGACACTGATCCTTCCTCCTGGGCTAAAGGAAGCAGGTCTGATGGCTACCTTGGTAGAGCAGCCACTGTTGCGACTCCTTTCCATGGTGTGTGCTTGGCCGGTGGGTCCATGTTCTCAGTTTCTGCCACCTTGCCCTGCCCTCCAACCATTTCTGAGCACAAAGCCCCGAGAGTACAACATGGAACCAGAGGAGGGGGGAGAAGTAGGCTAGGTAGAAAATTAGTTCTATTGCATAATGGTCGGGGGCAGGAGCTGTTCTCAGAAGCAGTCCTTGCTCCAGTTCAATAATGCTCCATATGGCTGGGTTACAGAGGAGAAGTCCCATGCTACTGAAAAGTCGCTGAAATCTGGCCGCCCGCTGGCAGGTGTCAATGTAACGCCAACAGGGGGAACTGAACCTGCGACCGCTGGAGCTTAGTGCATGGCTCTCCCGTTTGAGCAAAAAGCCAGCTGGCACTCAGCTAACGTTAGAGAGCAAACTCATTCTCTCGCTCTCTGCAAGTGGGCTGGGTGCCACTGCATGTGACAGTGACCCACACCCAGCAGGCATGTGAGTTGTATAAACACGGGCCAAGATTTAAAAAGAAAACAAATGCCTAAACGTAGGCCCCTAATCCTGTTGTGAGTCCCGAAAGCCAGTCGCTGATATTGGATAGCACTGAGCACTCCGCGAGGAACTGGCTCCCAGGGTAAGAGTATGTCTACAGTGCAGAGTTTTTCTGAAAAAACAATACTTACGTCCACACTGCTATTGCAGAAAGTTGAAAGAATGACGGTAAACCTAATTTTGTGTGGCAGAAGACTTTTTCCGAAAAAGACATGTGTGGACATGGAAGAGAGTGTTTTTTCAAAAGAAGAGGACTCCAGGAGAAAGCACAGGTACCCTAGTGGCCACTCTGTCCATAGTAATCACAACTTAAATGAGAGAGAGCATCCATTCAATGTGGACACTATCTTTCGAAAAAGCAGATCGCTTTTTCGTTGTGCTTTTGCTGTGTAGACACTCTCTTTTGAAAAACGTTTTTCTGAAAGAAGCTTGCAGTCTAGATGTAGCCTAAGACGGGTCCCTGCAGATGCAAAACGCCAGCCTGCATCCTGCCGGTGCAGAGGGCAGCCATAGAAAGGGAGGCTGCCCAAAGGAAGCAGTTCCCCCCACCCTCAGAAAAGGCTTTACTGCAGATGTTGCTTTAGAAGAAAGGGGTTTCGAGTGGATGCGGTGGAAAGGTTGGGAATGCAAAATATCTGGCTAGGTGCACAAATGAAATGGAGACTTGCTGGGAACGGTGGGCCCCAGAGAACTACTGAAGAAGCACTCCGAAGAGTCAGGCCTCCACATCTCAAAAACACCGTTTGTGTTTTTCTTTGGCAACTGCAACTTTATTTTAACTATTCATGCTCCTAGGTCCTAACGTACCAATCCAGTCAATGAACTGCAGCATGTTGTTTGGTTAAAATATTGAAACCACGAGAGCTCACGTCAGCACTTTACTCTTGCATCGGCCCTCTTGCAGCAAGACTTACCAGTTAATACTCTGGATGACAATAGGCCTAGGTAGCTGGACATGGACCCACACCAGAAAGTTGAAGGCAGCATTAGGAAGAGCTGTGGACAAGGGGAGCTCTGTGATTCTATCTTCTGCAAAGAGATCAATGTACAGGCACTACATAACAGACACTGTGGCTCGTGGCCAAATTAGGGCCTGATTTGCATGCATCAGTATAAGCTAAACCTCTCTAGTCCAGCACTCTCTGGTCTGGCAACATTTGTGGTCCGGCATGATTTTATTTAGCCAGATGCCCACTTATAGGTGTGGCTAAGTTTCCCACGGTTTCATAAAGCTTATTTACCAGTCCTGGCTCTCAGTGTTCTGTGCTGTTATTTAGCTCTAATTTACCCCTACATGTCCTCTAAGAGCCCAGCAAGCAGTGGAAGTATTGGGGATGCTGTTAGACAATATTGACCTCTTATGGTATGGCAAATTATCTGGTTCGGAGCCCGACAGGCCCCAAGGGTGCTGGACTAGAGAGATTCAACCTGCATGTGCATATACAGCCAAGATGACGAAACAGAGGCTCCTGGACAAGTCCTCCTTGCAGAGTAGTTATGTTCTCAGCGGCAATGGAGCATCAATGCAGGGGGAAGGGGTGGGATGGTTCCCTACACAGAAAATCATAGACTACAAAAGCAGTTTGAATATGAGGATTTTGCATCTTTTCAGTATAAACCAGATTCAGCGCCTTATAATTATTATCAGCTACCTACAGCTCAACCTGCAAACTCCTCCCCTGGTTTTTATTCATTTCTCACTCAGGCGGATTCCAATTTATTTTTTTTCAATTGAGCTCATTTGGTTTGAGTTGATGTTGAGGTGACTTGTGATTGATTTGCAGCCCTAATTAATAGTGATCCCATGACGGTTCAAATTGCTCACTGGGGATTGTGTGTGCCCGGTCTCTCTGCCTGCCACGGAGCAAGGACTTGACTGTATATTAACACAAAGAGTAATCAGCTGTTGAAACAGGCAAGTGGTGCATTGTCCCTCCCTGGGAGTCTTTAAGTTATGGTTGGACGTCCTTCAAGGAGGCAATTTGTGGTCGATCTAAAGCAGCAATGGCAATCTTGGCTAGTGAGTGGGTCACATGAGTGCCCCTTCTTCATCTGGGTGGGTCTCAAGATTGTTGTAATCAAGACAGTCTCCCAGAACGGGGTTGTTTGGCTAATTGCACTTGCGTACCTAGAATTTGCAGGGCGTGTCGATTGAACTGTAGCAGTGCTTTGATTGGATGCAGAGAGAGCGCACGGCTCTCCCAGTCAATGTGCAATCAGCACACACCTCACTTCAGATGCCTTTGCTCGATGTACCTGTCGCTTTAGTAATTCTGGTAGGAAAAAATCTATGTGGACGAAAACCCGCAGAATCTGTCAACCCTGCACATGGGCAGCGGTAAACAAAATGTCTCGTGGGCCACATGTAGAACCTCGATGGGCCACAAATTACCCACCTCTGATCGAGAGCATATGGGCCTGAGTGCAAGAATCATGGGACTCCTGCAGCAAGAGGATCATACCGCATCTTTAGCTTTAAAATCAAAAAGATTTTAAGAATCCAAGTTACATTTTCCACAGATCCTTTTTCATTTCGCTCAGCTTTGACAGCGCTCCTTTCTCTTTCCCCAGTCATGTTTTGTGGCTCATTCTGTGGCACGTGATGTTGTTTAGATTTCCAACACATCTAGAACAGCTAGACACATCATGTCTAGAAAGAGACATGCTACATGTTGCCGCTTTTCTCTCCTTTTAAAAAATACTGTAAGACAAATTTGGGGGATATATTTTAACATATTTTAACATATATTTCTCCAGATCTCCGAATGCACGAACAAAAATAAAGTGACAGCTCTGAATAATTATGGAAACTTTGTTTAATTTTGCTACAGGAAATAATGCTCAGCTGTCTCTTTGTATGTGCTTTTTGTATGTGCATTTTTCTCTTATTTTCCGTTCTCCTGTAAACGCCAATTACCAACACGATGTTAGCAGGTCTGCACTAGGGATGTAATCATGCAGATAAAAATGTAACTGTGCAACCGTGCAAAAATCCTAGTGGAGTCCCCTGCTCCCAGGAAGCCAGCGTGTAAGTTGTAGTGGGGAGGGAGGAAGGAGGGTTGGCCGGCCAGCCCCCACCAGGGAGCTGCTCTAGCTCCTACCAGTTAACAAGAACCAGTAAGCCTCACCCATTAACTGGTAAACCTTTTACATCTCTAGTCTTAACCCTGCTGAGTTTAATTCTCCCCACCCCCAGCATTGGTTTTGTTTGGCCAGGAAGGATTCCAGTGGCACCTGCCAGTGCTCCGAGCCCTTGCTGTTAAAGAGGGACTCATCCTTTGCAGGCTCAAAACTCCCCTTGAAGGCAATGGCAGGAATAAGGGCTACTTGGAAAAACTCCTAGAGTATGTCTACACTGCCATCCTAGTTTGAACTAGGGTGGCTAATGTAGGCATTCGAACTTGCAAATGAAGCCCGAGATATTTAAATATTTAAATGAATCCCGGGCTTCATTTGCAAGTTCGAATGCCTACATTAGCCACCCTAGTTCGAACTAGGATGGCAGTGTAGACATACCCCTAGTGTCTCCAACCGTGGGGGCCAGCTACAAATCTATAGCTTGGGCCATTTACTGTTTGGAGCCTAGGTTCATACTGGCCATAGGGTAGACTAGGGCCCAGTTTGTGGTGGGCGCAGGGGGGACATGTTTCAGAGGTAGCAGCATGGGGAGAGCCAGGGCTGCTACCCTCTCTCCCCACATTGGGTAAGTGGGCAGGAATGAGCATGGCTCTGCCCTGATGATATGCCAGCGACGTGAAGGCCTAGTGCAGGATGCTTCCCTTGCAGAGCAAGGAGAAATGAGGAGGATGACTGTGTCTGAATCCTAGGCTGCTTTTAGGCCAGCGCAGCAAGGCGAGGCCCCTGGCTTGGGTGACTCATGGTGAAGCCCTACACGACTGTTGAAAGTCAGGGGAAAAGCTGGCTTGCCTTTGGCCATCATTTCAGTCTACAGGCGGGACCACAAACTCTTGAGAGAGTTTGCCGCATCGTGGCCGATGGCTGATGTCATGGAACTAGGAGCTACAGTTCTGCTCCAACAGAAGCAGCTGCGAGAAGCAGCAAAATAAACTTGTTTTGGGACTTGGATCACAGAATCGGAGATTAGGTTTGGAAGAGACCTCAGGAGGTCATCCAGTTCCACCCTCAAACGCAACTAATGGAGGCTGCTAATACATCTGAAGAAGCTGACTGTAGCCAGGAGGACATCAGGTATGGCTAGAGTTGACAAAAACAGTGGAAAAGTTTGTCCAATATGAGAGAGAGAGAGAGAGAATCTAGTGGTGTTTATGGAACGGTCCCAGTCTTGTGGTTCTTCCCTGGGCAAAACTCCCATTGGCACTGACACAGTGTAACCCACACACCTAGTATGGTTCACTGCCCTATGTAGTGGCACTCTGACCACTTGCAACAAGAGCTAAGAACAAGGGTGCTCTACAGCCTAAGCTGGTTTTATTGCTCAAGCTGTAGAGACTCCTACACTAAGCTCCAGAGCTCCAGGTTCAAATCTTCCCCGTGGTGGTGGTGATAGCCTAGTTCCATTTGCGGTAGGCGGGTACGAAGAAAAACGAACATCCATAACATCCCGTTCTATAAAGGGAATTAGCAGCAGGCCCTTTCTGTAGGTCCAGATCCTGCTCTCTTTGGGGGAATGAAATCTAGGTGTCTTTCCTCTACAGCCAGGGCCTGAGCCGTGCTGCCTCATGTGTGCCCTGTCCCACCTTGAGGAGCTGGGATGGGAAGGGACAGAGGCAGTGCCAGCCAAAAGGAAGAAGAAATAGTGAAACAGAGACGAGAACCACTTGAATCTGTTCTATCATCTGAGGAAGTGGGTTTGCCCATGAAAGCGCATAATATTGTACATATTTTTGTTAGTTTCTAAGGTGCCACAGAACTACTCTGTTTCTGAAGCATCCAATTTAGAGCCCCACATGGATTTAACATCACGCCAGCCATTTGCCATATGACAGGATGGGAAAAGAGACATGATAACGAAATGAGGATGGTTTCTATTTGCCACGAAACCGATCGTTATTGTGAAGCTCTGTGACGCCTGCCAATCAGCTGCCACTCATTCAGAAAGTACCTCATCGACACGATCACCTATGTAGTGGATTTCAGAGCAGGGGAGGGATCAATATTCCAGCGGTAGCCTAGAACCGGGCCCCATATTTGTTTTCTCTTATGAAGTCACTTGTATGACAGGCCTGGGATGGAGATACATGAATTAAAACGGCTTTTGGATTTCATAACTAACACTCTGAAGCTTTAGCATTTATTAACTGATATTGAGCCTCGCTCTCAAGGCTGAGCCTTAATCAGACTTGTGTCAACTTTCAGGATAACCTGATCTTCTGTTAAATGAAATTCTTCAGGACTGAGAGGTCAGGTTAGCTCGGAGACTTTGGAAATAGGTTATATAATTTTTTCCATGCAATGGACACTGGCTCAGGTTTGATCCCAGTGGCTAGTCGTTTGCCCCACATGGACAGTGGATGATCATCTGACAGCTGTTTGGTGGCCTATTGGAAGTAGATTGGTGGTTTAGCTTGTTCTCAGTGGATAGCTGTTCAAATATTACAGAGAACAAACCTTAAAGTCATCTTCAGCAGTGATGTTAGGAAAAGGAACAGGCTGTGGATAGTAAGGGGGGGGTGACAGAATTGCTGGGCCCCAGGGTAAGATGAGGGGGGCATAGCTCCACATTCCTGGAAGGGGCGGGGTCTCTGGCAGAAGGGGCGGGGCTGGAGACTAGCATTCCTCCAATAGCCCTTCAGCACCGCCCAGGACTCCAGCAGTGACCGGAAGCCCTGGGCCCTTTTAAAATCACTGGGCCCCAGAGTAGTTGATAGGTCTGGCCATGGATGTTGTTTCACATGAATTTTGTGATACCAGGGGTGCTGCTGTCCTGTTCTGTGGCTAAATGAGTATCAGCTATTGTTTCCTGAAGTGTTAGTGTGCCATTTCCATTTACATACACAACAAGGGACAGGTTTTTCCAGGCATTTAGGCACCTGAAGTTGCAGCTAGGTACCTACTGGAATTTTTGAAAGCACCCAAAGCCATTGAATTCAACAGGTGCTTGGCGGCTTTCTGAAAATACCTTCAACAATCTGGCACTTATTCACTTTAAGAAAAGGAATTCAGTTTTGGCTGTGAAAAAAACCTGTTGTTGTGGAAAGAAACTAATCACACACACCTTCCCCTTTATTGTGAGTGCAGATCATTTATGCTAGGTACCATCGCACGAAATACATCATACTAGGACAAGCCCAGGTTCCCTTCTGGAAGAGAGTCAATGCAACTTACTGTTTGGCAAGAAGAGAACCCTTCTGTCAAATCATGTTCCATCGTAAGGCAATTACGATGTAAGACACTTTCCTTACATCTTCATTGTAAGACACTCTTCCTAGCTTAGAAAGTTTACTGTTAGGCCTGCCTTTGCTTACCTGCACCATCAATCTGCTTCAGCTCTGCAAAGAGTGTGGCTGAAGTGTCTTACGAGGGGTAAAGTTGGTGGGGGCTGCTCTCCCATCAATGCTGGCTACTCTTCTCATCTTGGCGGAGGACCAGCAGCGACAGGAGCGTGCTCTGAGATCGATTTATGGCACCTACAGCCGACACGATACATCGATGGCCAGTGGATCGACGCAGAACATCCGGAGTCGGACGCAGCCGGGGGAGCCAGCGCTGGCCAATAAAGTGACTGGGATTGGGGCCGGGGGGGCGGGGAGGAGGGTGGAACAACCCGCCAGGCGCCATGCACACCGATGCAGAACACCTGGGCCAGACACAGCCAGGGGAGCTGGCGCTGGCCGATAAAGTGGCTGGGATTGGGGTTGGTAGGGGGGGAGGGCAACTACCTGCCGGACAGGTAGGGCCAGCCACGCAATTTATTTGCATATTCATCATTTGCTTAATGATATGCAAATATGCAAATAAATGTTACCTGTCCCCCAAAAGCTTGTGAATGGGTTTACTGGTCCGCAGTATCAAAAAGATTGGGAACAACTGTTTTAGGGTATGTCTACATTGCATTCCTCCTTTGAGACAGGAATGTAAATGCAGACAAGTGAAATTGCAAATGAAGCGTGGATTTTAATTTCCCGTGGTTCATTTGCATAATTGTGGACGGCTGCTTTTCCGAAATAGCCTATTTTGAGAAAACAAACGCGGTCCGTGCGGACTTATTTTGAGAAAAAACCCTTCCTTTGAAGTAACCCTTACTCCTTAAAGAATGAGCTTTAAGAGTTATTTTGAAGGAAGAGTTTTTTCTTGAAATAACCTTGCGTGGACGGCGTTTATTTTCGCGAAATAAGCTATTTCGGAAAAGCGGCTGTCCTCAATTATGCAAATGAAGCGTGGGAAATTCAAATCCACACTTCATTTGCAATTTCACTTGTCTGCATTTGCATTCCTCTCTCGAAGGAGGAATGCAATGTAGACATGCCCCTGGTCTGCAAGGTGCCACAGGACTCAACTGCCAATCTCGCCTTTTAATCTGAAGCCTATTTGCTGCTTGTTTCCTATTTATGCGTGAATGCCTCAATGATCTCACTACCTGCCTTGTTCCATATGCTTTCAGCTTGTTGCTGCTTCACAGAACAGAACAACTTACCGACATTTCCAGGCCCCTGTGTGCTTTGCTGGAAAGGATCGTTCCGATGGGCTTCAAAGAATGGTCTTTGACTATTCCCCCCCGATTGGAATACTGTGGACTGGGATGTTTCTGGCTGACTTATCAATCATTTGAAGCAGTGAATACATCAGTCCCTCCATTGGTATAATTAACATATAGAAATGGATCGCAATCAAGTCTGTGAACCTGGGAAAGAGAGATGCGCAAGAGGTGTTTGTTAGCTTGGAGTCTCCAGTAAGAATACAACATGAATGCACACACTCTATAATCCCCCTGCTGTTCCACTTGGGTACATTATTCACTTGCTCTCGTGAGCTGCTATGGGGCATTGCTGTGAGCTGTTTAAAAGCTGCCATGTTAAACCTCAGAGTAAGCTGCATTTCACGGTTGGGCGGATAACTGCTCAAGGCAGCGTGGCCTGGTAGATAGGGTATTGGAGCAGGATTCAAGAAACCTGCATTCAATTTCCAGCTCTGCTACCGACTTGCTGCGTGATCTTGGGCAAGCCACTTTTCCATTCTGTGCCCCACTTCCCTTCCTACCCTCTATCTGTCTTTTATTGTAAGACTGTGAGGTCTTCAGGATAGGGACTGTCTCTTCCAATGTGTTTGCATATTGCCTGGCATACTGAGGCCCTGAACACAGCTAGGGCCACTGGCCACCGAAATACAAATAAATAATACTTACACATCCTAAAAATCTTCCAGTTTGCTTGCACGGACATGTAGGATCTTTGGAGCTAAAGCCGGGCGTGGTCAATCGGTGAATCGCAGAGTCAAACACCAATGTAGTGCTATTAATCTGGAAGCTGTGGTAGAAGCTGGACAGACACACACATGGACTTTAAGCAGTAGGCCACAACTTGTATTAAGCTTGAAGCCCAGAGAAGGGTGCATCTTCCCCTCTCCTCTACCAGACATGTAAGTGGTTCCAGTGTGGGGGGTTACAGGGCTCCTACCACCTTACCCACTGCTGGAATGGAGCTGAAGGAGGCTCTACAGTGCCCCTGCTCTAAGCTAAATCCTGGGAGCTGGTGGATGCTGGCCAATCATCATCCCTTCCCCTTACAACTGACCAATAGGTGCCAAAGACTCACTCCAAAGGGGCTGGCCCTGTCTAGTTCCACCACCTGTTGAGGCAGGAGACGATCATTTGTATCTATGGAGGGATCCATGGAATGCTAAACAGAATAAGCACCCAGGATTCAAGGTCCATGAAACTTTGTATTTATCTGCTCTGGATTTGCACTAGTGGAGTTTGACCAATCCATCAAACCTGGAGTTTGGAATCTATGTCACGGGCATGACATTAAGGTGACAAATATCTGTAACTATCAGTTATTCCTGCAGCCATTTGCAGTTCAAACAAAGCTTAAATGTGGTGATTGCTGTCCTGCAAAGGCCTAGATGAAATATTAAATGTCCTCCGCAATGTGATTACATCCGGCCGGCTGCAATCAATTCTGCGTCGTTCTCTGCTGCTTGTCTCTTCCTCTGCTTTGCTGGAAAAGACCCAAGGGCGGATTTTCACTGCCTCTGAAGGATCGCATTGGCTGGAATGGACTTTCCCCGATATACAATGGGGGCATGTTTTTAAATAAATCTCAAGGAAACAAAATCTTGGCTGGAAATGGTGAACTGGAGCCAATGGGATTCACAAGGCTCTGTGGCGATGGACCCTTTAGTGAACAAAGCTACGCAGGCCTGCTAGCAGCTTTTCCCAATCAGGCTAATTCGAACTAAGCTAATTCGAACTAGTGCATCCAGACTAAAAAACTAGTTCGAATTAGCGTTTTGCTAATTCGAACTAGCATGTCCACACAGAGTGGACCCTGAACCGGGGTTAAGGATGGCCGGAAGCAGTGCCGACAGGGCATCAGAGTAGGACTTAGAGCATGGAGCTGCTGTCTCAGGCTAGCTGAGGGCTGTGCTTAAAGGGACCCGACCCCCACCCCGGACAGACAGTTATCAGGGGTGCCCCGCTTGCAAAGCAGTCCTGGCTTGGAGTGCCCGGAGTACCCACACTGGGCACATCACAGCACTCGGCCATCAGACTGGCTGCACTTGCCGCAGGCTGCCATCTGGGGAGAGGAGGCAATCGGGGGGCTGCAGGAGAGGTTCCACCCCCAGAAGCCCACAGAGCCAGCCCAGTCCTCCCCATCAGGGACTCGTACCCCATTCCTCCCTCACCTCCTTCCACTTACCCCTCCCTAGCCCCCCTTCCTGATGTACAAAATAAAGGACAATTGTGTTCAAAAATGGAATCTGTCTTTATTGAACAAAACTGGGGGAGACTGGGAAAAGGAGGTGGGAGAGGGGAAGAGAGAGGCTGGGAGAGGGGAGGGCAACTACAATGATGAGGGGTTTGGAACAGGTCCCATATGAAGAGAGGCTAAAGAGACTGGGACTTTTCAGCTTAGAAAAGAGGAGATGGAGGGGGGATATGATAGAGGTCTATAAAAGCATGAGTGGGGTGGGGAGGGTGCATACAGAAAAGTTCTTCATTAGTTCCCATAATAGAAGGACTAGAGGACACCAAAGGAAAGGAATGGGTAGCAGGCTTCAAACTAATAACAGAAAGTTGTTCTTCACAAAGCAAATAGTCAACCTGTGGAACTCCTTGCTGCAGGAGGCTGTGAAGGCTACAACTAGGACAGAATTTAAAGAGAAGTGAGATCAATTCATGGAGGTTGGGTCCATGGAGTGGTATTAGCCAGGGGGTAGGAGTGGTGTCCCTGCCCGAAGTTTGTGGAAGGCTGGAGAGGGATGGCACGAGACAAATGGCTTGGTCATTGTCTTCGGTCCATCCCCTCCAGGGTCCCTAGGGTTGGCCGCTGTCGGCAGACAGGCTACTGGGCTAGATGGACCTTTGGTCTGACCCAGTACGGCCATTGTAAGCTCAGGGCTCAGGGTCGGGGGTCTCAGTGGACCACCTTGATTTTCATGCAAACCTGTACCTGGGTGGCCAGGCTGGCAGCTCTCCTGCCCTAGATGGCCGCTTTCCTGTGCCTAGTGCGGAGGTCATGGACGAGGTCCACGATGTCTGCACTGGACCAGGCGGGTGCCCGCCTCTTGCGGTCCTGGGCTAGCTCCCGGGAGCCGCCAGCCTGGTCCCGGGAAGAGGGGGAGGGCTGGGGGACATCGGGTGGCTGGCGCGAGCCGTGCCAGGTGCAGGGTCTGCTGGCTGGGTGCTGGCAGGCTTGCACCTGGTACGGGCACCGAAGCCAGCCCGTGCCCCTTTAAGGGGTCCGGGGCCGGGAGGGGGGCAGACGAATTTCCCTGGTGTTGGCCAGAATGGCCACCAGGGAAAGCTGGGGAGGACTAGCCTCCCACTAGTTCGAATTAAGGTGCTACACACCCCTTAATTCGAACTAGTAAGTTCGAACTAGGCTTAGTCCTCGTAGAATGAGGTTTACCTAGTTCGAACTAAGCGCTCCGCTAGTTCAAATTAAGTTCAAACTAGCGGAGCGCTAGTGTAGCGCCTATCAAAGTTAATTCAAACTAACGTCCGTTAGTTTGAATTAACTTTGTAGTGTAGACATACCCTCAGGCTGTGTCTAGACTACATGCCTCTGTTGGCAGAGGCATGCAGATGAGGGTTGTAGGCAAAGGGAAATGAAGCCGCAATTTAAATGATCGCGGCTTCATTTACATTTACATGGCTGCTGCGCTGAGCCGACAAACAGCTTTGATGTTTACCAGAATGAGGTTTACCGACAAAGGGCTTTGATGTCGACAGGGGGAACATCCAGACTAGCGCGCGAGCTGACAAACAGCTGATCAGCTGTTTGTCTGCTCAGCACGGCAGCCATGTAAATGTAAATGAAGCTGCGATCATTTAAATCGCGGCTTCATTTCCCTTTTCCAAAACAACAAATCTACATGGCTCCGTCGACAGAGCCATGTAGTCTAGACGTACCCTCAGAGTGTAAGGGTACATCTTAACTCCCCATGCTGGAGATCGACATTCTGGCTTTCGATTTAGCGGTTTAGTATACACCTGTAAATCAAACTTGGAGGGTAGCTCCATCTGTTACCTGTACTACTGGCAGTTGTGAGGAGAAAGGGAAGCCAACACGAGCATTTGCTCCTGTTAGTTTCCCACTGTGGGGACTTCACCAAGCTCATCTTAAGGTAAACTGACTCCAGCACTGTAAAATGCATAGCTGGAGTTGAGTACCTTAAGCCAACTTTCCAGGTCTAGTGTAGACCTGGCTTAAGACTTTTCCAGTTTAAGATAGAGACAGACCCCATGTAAATCCCTCATTTTCACCTCCTCCCCCAAACTCAGCAGAAGTTACACAATCCAAACACAGATCTGTGTTTTAATTCCCCATCCTCAAAGAGGGCTGAACTAGGGTTGCCAGATGGTTGAAACAAAAATACCGAACCCTTTCCACTCCCCCCCCCCCCCCAAAAAAAAAATACTGGGGAAAAATTCTGTTGAACGGGAAAAAAAAGGGAGGGAGACCAAAAAAAAAAAAAAAAAAAGGACTCCAAGGCCTTATTAAGCCAAAAAAAAAAAAAAAACCCAGCCTTAAAACAGCATGTCCCCTTTAAGAGTGAGTGCAGGGACAGGAATAGGGGAGAGGCTGAGCAGTAAGACCCAGGGGAAGCATTATTGTAGGTATTTTGACTGGCAGCCATTTTGTGACAGCAGGCTTGGGGAATCAGGTAAGCATGGGGGCTGAGAGGGAACTCAGGGGCAGGGGGAGGGGGGAAGGCCGGGCGCTGAATGTTTATAGGGTTGCCAGGTGCCCAGCATTTTCGCCTCCTGCTGGGGAAAAATTCAGAGAATACCCTAGTTCAGCCCTCTTTGAGGATGGGGAATTTTTTTACCGGACAGGAGACGAAAATACCGGACTGTCAGGGTGAATACCGGACACCTAGCAACCCTAGGCTGAACCAAAAGCCCACACGTAAACATCCCTGCATTTGTTGGGTTCAGAACTCAAATCTGAATTTCAGGGCTAAGCCATATTTCTAAACCAAAATCCCAGCACTCGACCCTCCCAAATTCGGTATCCAAACTGTGTCGCCTGAACCAATTGCTCGTTTAAATCACAGATCTTATCCTTGTGTTCTGATTGAGTCATCCCTTCATGGATTTCTGCCTTCAACAGCTTGATTCTTTCCTTCTCTTTCCGTAAAGTACCGTGGGATTTTCTATCACAGATGTGTACACTCAATTGAAATATAGTTAGACCATGCACACGGATGCTTAGTTATAAGCCATTCTGCTAAGCCTTTCCAAGAAATTTTTCCCCCGTGGAAGACAAAGACTCTGGGGTTCAAAAGCAATTAATCCTAAAAATTCATTGCACAGCAAAATGCTATACAGTAATTCCTCTTCTTCTGCACAAGGAGCAGCTCCAAATTGATTTCTTCTCCACAGAGAGGCAATTCTGTCCAGTGGACTATTGCTTTTAGAATGTCGGGATGACAAATTAAAAGAGGTGCTGGAAAACTCCTCAAAGCTGTAAAGAATCAGAGGCTTCTTTGTATATAAGGCCAAGCCTCTGGCTTCAGGGCCCCGTACTGCAATTGACAGCTTTTTGGTGTGAGTCAGGTGGCTAATTCAACCTCACAAGAAATGCCTCAGGCATTGAAACCGCCTGATTCCCGCCAAGAGGTGGCTGGCTATGGATTGCTAGTTGCAACACTAGCAGCAGTGATTGGTCTCTGCTGCTCCCGCGTTGCCCAATGGGGGCCCAGGCCCGGGGATAAAGCCCTGCTGGAGTCCACACTCCCTCCTGTTAAGGGCGCCATTTCGGGTGTCTAGCGGGGGAAGCAGCTGTGCGTTCCGGGACGCGCTTGCTTTTCATCCCGTTCCCCGGACACTAAGGGAGTGAGGGGAAAGTGCTTGTATTCCGTGCATGCCTCTCACACCTGGCTGGTGAGCTCCCCAGATGCCCAAAATGGTGCCCTTGCCTCCTGTCTGCTCCTGCAGTCCGGGATGTGCCTCGCTCTGCCTGCTGCTCCTGGCCCCTGCCGCCGGCTGCTGCCACTTGCTGCCCAGACCAAGTAGGTGGGGCTGGGCTGGCTCCCATGGCCTGGCAGCAGGATGGAGGGGTGGGGGCAGTTCCGTTACCGTCCCCACTCCCTGGGGCTATGCCAGCACCGTGGCATCCACTGTCTAGGCCCCGTTGTCAGTGTGCCACCTTGGGCCCTGCAAACCCTTTGGCCAGGCCTGTATAAGGCACCAAGTGGCTTGGAGGAGGATTATAGAGTCTTTTACCTTCAGGGCACTCAGGTGAATTTGGAAATGCTTGCAGTGAATTAATCATCTGATAGGATAATTCTTCTAGGGCTTTTCGACCAAATAACGTTGTGATATCACTGCATTTCCTAATAACCTGGTGCCTGCATATGATTAAAATCATCATCACCTTCGCTGGCATGGGGAGGCTAAGAAATTAATAGGCACAGAGATCCAGCTGCCTTTTGCACACTACAGGTCACCCCTCTGACAAAGCCCTGAGACACCCCCGCCTGCTACAGGTCTGGAGAAGGGTGATCCGCTACTTCCTGTGTTGTACCAAATCTGTGAAGAGAGAATGGTGGTCTTTAGGGCTGCCAATTTCATTTGTGTGAAATTGATTAACTCCCTTCGTCCCCCCAAATAAAGAGCTGGCTGGTAAGGTTCCTGCAGTCGAATATCCTGCTGCTATACCTGAAGTGCAGGCATTTTAAACAGAACCATTACGGCCTTTAGTTCTGTTTTTAAAAAGCTCCTCGTTTGCTCTTTCTAAGCACTGGAATGTATCTGGAGCACAGACAGAACCAACAGGAAACTGATCAATTTGTCCCTGGGCAGTACTAAAATATTTAAACACCACTTGAACAATGTGCAAGTATGCGGGTAGAGTGTGCGACTGTCAGTTCCAAAGGCATTGAGTGCAATCATCTCTGCAGGCTACGGTAAGCTGTGAGACAATCAAACACGGCCGCACCATATGGTTCGCTGTCTAGTACTAAAAAAAAAAAAACCCCAACCATTTAGAAGCCATAAACACATGGATAGAAAGTGACAAATGTCGGTGTCGTGGTGCTCGGAAAGAGAGAAAAGTCACGGCTGGCCCTGGGAATAATTTCCCAATGAACAGGAGGCTAATGACATAAAGGAAGCTGTAATTGATGGGGTCTGAAAATGGGGTTGGAGAATGTCTAGTACTGCGTGTCTTGCCTGCTTGGCAGTCCTAACCCAATACAATCACTAAGGTAACATTGCAGGGTAACTATAGATTGACACTAAGGGTGCCATATGCTAGTTTTTCTTTTAACAGCCTATTTACCCTCTTATTGCTTTGCGCTGCCTTTCTATTACTGCCCATGATTATTAATTAGTATTTTAAAGATGCATATAATTCATTTTCAAAGCACTTGGCCAACTTCCCCATGCCAGTCCTGTCTTGGACTGATCGCACTTAGAGAGAGGCTGGGGGTAGGACCTTAACCAAGACTAGAGAGGAAAGCATTATAGTTAGTGGTACCATGGTAATCCCACCAGGCCACCAGGTAAGGATCTGTGCCCCACTGAGCTATGCACTGTACCCACTTTTACTGCTTCCAGATGAAACCATGTAGGGTGGTTGTAAGTGCGAAAAAAGCAGAACATTTTTCTTTGGGGGCAGGTGGTATAGTTTGTGCATATAGGACAAATCCCTTAATATCGGGATAGAACCATTAATATTGGGACACATCTGGTCACCCTAAAACCATGTGCAGTGCACACCGCTGGCAAGTTTCACTGGAACACAGGAACGGTGCTCCATATTCCTGAGTATGGCAATGGAGCTAATAATTACCTCTACAGTTTATCGAGAACTCCTGTAACATGTCTAACAAAGAGATGGTGCAAAGAGTTTACGATCTCTGTTGAAGACAAGAGACAGCAGCAGGTGACTACAACAAACAGAGGGTGAGGCACTCAAGGTAGCAGTCAAACAGTGGTGGCTAGTGTAATAGGCATTAATTACTGCACACCAGCTGCCTAAGCAGGGTTCACATCAAAGTCAGAATTAGAACTCTGGAGTTACAGTGCCTGGCTGACACCTCATTCCCAGCTGGTGGAAGACAATGGCCAAGCATAATTTATCTCCAATGCAGTTGCCACTGAAATGTCTCAGGTAACTGAGCAGATGTAATCACTTGCCACTAGAACAGCTAATTCAGTTCACCTGCTTTTCTCCCAGTCAAAAGGCTTTCTGCTGAGTGGCACATCACTTGATCATCTCTAAAGCCATGTCTTCGCTCCAGGGAAGATCGGTGCTGCCACAAACGATCTTCTGAAGTTTGATTGAGTGGGTCTAAATTGAACTCAGAGGGCACCCCTATTGGTAGCTGGTACTCCTGCTCCTGCGAGGAGGAAGGGAAGCCATAGGAGCATTTGTGCCTATTGGCCTTCCACTGGGGGAATGCCAGGAAAACTTGAAGCAAGGTACATTGACACCAGCCACGTAATAAACGTAGTTGGAGTTGTGTATCTTGATTCAACCTTCCCCTTTAGTATAGACCTTAGAGAGGCTCACACAGAAAACAAACGTGTCAATGCCTCATGTTGTTCTGCTGACAGTGAGTAATATCCTATTTTTATATAGATATGTAGGAACTATCACCCCGGCCATAGCTGTGCGGGGGCTCATTCTTATCCCGCTGGGCCCATTTCACTTTGTCACCTGAACCATGTCTGCAGAGGGTTTCATTTGAGATTGGCTATTAACGTGGTCGGTGCAGAATGTGGTGTGCTACTCCTGCAGCTGGAGAAGGTACGGAATGTTTTCTTCTCAGCATCGTTGGGAGCAATACCGTGGAGGGCATGGAACACAAAGTGCTTGACGGCAAGCAAGGAAGTGGCTGGTTGGAAAGCCAGGCGATGCCCAAGGATTTAACGGATGTGTGATGACGCGCAGGTGCCCCGCCACTGGGCAGGTGCCACGACAGAGAATCACGGCCGTTGGGCCCCTCCCCCATGCCCGTGTAGCACATGCTTGTGCCAGACGCCGGGTGCTTTAAATGCTGGTGGTGCGGCGAGTGGAGGGGGGAGGAAGAAATGCCCTCTGAAGTGCCGGATGGAGGAGAGCCGGACGCGGAGGAGGAACCGACCTTCTGGCAGGACGAGGAGGAAGAGGGGCAACCCCCAAGGGGGAGACGCCAGACCGCCCGACTGGGGGAAGAGCAGCCAGTGGCCGAACGACGGGCTGAAGCTGCATCTCCCAGGGAAACGGACGGCATCCCAGCAAGAGACGCCAAAGACACAGGTACCCAGGGTTGAGCAAAGGGGAGGGGGTAGGAAGTAGCCCAGGGCGGGCTGAACCCATGCAGTTGGAGAGTTACGGAGTGGAATCCCTCTCCAGCCTTAGAGGATCGATGTTCCCCGACCCTTAGGGCCCTGGGCTGGGACCTGGAAGTGAGGGCCTGGGCCTGGGTCCCCCTATTTCATCCAGTTAGTTCGAATTAACTTTAATAGGGGCTACACATACAAACTGCTAGTTCAAATTTAAATCGAACTAGCGGAGCGCTTAATTCGAACTAGGTAAACCTCATTCTACGAGGACTAACGCCTAGTTCGAATTAAGTAGTTCGAATTAAGGGCTGTGTAGCCACTTAATTCGAACTGGTGGGAGGCTAGTCCTCCCCAGCTTGTCCTGGTGGCCACTCTGGGCCAAAGCGGGGAAACTCTTCTGCCCCCCTCCCGGCCCCGGAGCCCTTAAAGGGGCACGGGCTGGCTACGGTGCCCGTGCCAGGTGCAAGCCTGCCAGCACCCAGCCAGCAGACCCTGCACCTGGCACAACATAAGCCAGCCACCCGCTGCCACCCAGCCCTCCCGGGACCATGCTGGCAGCTCCCAGGAGCCTGCACGGAGCCGCAAGAGGTGGGTGCCTGCCTGGTCTAGTGCAGAGATCATGGACCTCATCGAGGTTTGGGGGGAGGTCTCCAATGTCCACGATCTCCACACTAGGCAAAGGAATGCAGCCGTCTAGGGCAGGATCGCTGCCAGCCTGGCCACCAAAGGCCACATGCAAACCCAGGAGCAGGTTTGCATGAAAATCAAGTTGGTCCAGGGAGACCCCTGACCCTGAGCTCTGAGCTTAGAACATAAGAACATAAGAATGGTCGTACTGGGTCAGACAAAAGGTCCATCTAGCCCAGTAGCCTGTCTGCCGACAGCAGCCAACACCAGCTACCCCAGAGGGGATGGACTGAAGACAATGACCAAGCAATTTATCTCATGCCATCCATCTCCAGCCTTCCACAAATAGAGGCCAGGGACATCATTACCCTGGCTAATACCACTCCATGGACCCAACCTCCATGAATTTATCTAAGTTCTCTTTAAACTCTGTTATAGTTCTAGCCTTCACAGCCTCCTGTGGCAAGGAGTTCCACAGGCTGACTATATGCTGTGCGAAGAAGAACTTTCGCTTATTAGTTTTAAACCTGCTGCCTATTAATTTCATTTGGTGTCCTCTAGTCCTTATATTATGGGAACTAATGAAGAACTTTTCTTTATTCACCCTCTCCACACCACTCATGATTTTATAGACCTCTATGATATCCCCCGTTAGTCTCCTCTTTTCTAAGCTGAAAAGTCCCAGTCTCTTTAGCCTCTCTTCATATGGGACCTGTTCCAAACCCCTCATCATTTTAGTTGCCTTTTTCTGAACACTTTCCAAGACCAAAGTATCTTTTTTGAGGTGAGGAGACCACATCTGTACACAGTACTGAAGATATGCCATACCATAGTTTTATACTTCCCCTCCTTCTTCCCCTGGCTTCCCCCTTCCAGCTCCCTCCTCCCAGCTTTCCCCCTCCCCTCTCCCACCTCCTTTTCCCAGTCTCCCCAGAGGTAAATACCCCCCCCCCCCAGTTTTGTTAAATAAAGAGAGTTTCTATTTTTGAACACACGTGTCCTTTATTTTTTACATCAGGAAGGGGGGTAGGGAGGGATAAGTAGAAGGAGGTGAGGGAGGAATGGGTCACGAGCCCCCGATGGGGAGGACTGGGGTGGCTCTGCGGGCTCCTTGGGGTGGATGCTCTCCTGCAGGGACTCCTGGATCCTGACAGCCCCCCAATTGGCCCCCCCGAATGGCAGCCTGCAACAAGTGCAGCCGGGCTGATGGCTGGGGTGGGGGTCGGGTTCCTTTAAGCACAGCCCTCGGCTAGCCTGAAGCAGCAGCTCCACACCCTAAATCCTAACCTGATGCCCTGCCGGCACTGGTTCCGGCCGCCTTAACTTCGGTTCAGGGTCCACTCAATGTGGACACGCTAGTTCGAATTAGCAAAACGCTAATTCGAATTAGTTTTTAGGTCTAGATGTACTAATTTGAATGAGCTTAGTTCGAATTAACTAATTCAAATTAAGTTAGTTCGAATTAGTGCTGTAGTGTAGACATACCCCCTCTTCCATGAGCGGGGGCGGAATCCGCCAGGAGTGACCCAGAGCCGCGCCGAGTGTAGAGGCCGGACTGCAACTTGATACCCAAAACCCCGAAGAAGGACCCTTAGACCAGAGGGGTGAACCCTCAAGGGGCCCCTGGGGTAGACTGTGTCTCTGGAGAGAGGTGGGAAGGTCTGAAGGACCAGCATAGGGGCAAGCACGCCCAGGGGACAGGGAGATGTCGGGCAGGAGCATTGGCTCTCAGCATCCCCTCTGGTCTCCCTCCCGATGGGCCAGAGGAAAAGGGCGGTGTTGCCTGGAGGGGGGGGCCCTCTCTCCCGGAAACGGGAGCGGGTAAGAGGGGCATCCGTGGCATGCCTCCCCGACAAGGTGCAAAGTGCAAATGGTGGTTAAACAAACATGCTCTTCTTTCGTGTTCAATAAAAGAAGCCCTATGGCATGTGTTGGGTTTGCGCTCTGTTTGATTGTTGGATTTCCCTGAACGCTGTCTCTCTATAACCTTGTTCTCTTGTTTCAAAGTGGGTATTAATAGCATATTAAATACCTCACTGGGCTAGCTCTGCGCTGGTTTTACAGCAGTGGCAAAAGGAAAGACCTTCTCTGTGGCTGGGATCCTGGCTTCGCTGCGTTGGCTTCAATAGCGTTGCTCTGATTCGCTCCAGCTGAGGAAGTCGCTCTGTAATCATTATGTTTGTATTACAATAATGCCTAGAGAGATCAGCTGAGACTGCTCCGATACATAGTGCATTGTCCTTGCCCGATAGGGCTGAAGCCACGTGGACAAGAATGGCTTGGGAAACAAAGAGGTGAAGTTAATCAGTGGCCAAGCCCAGCTCTCCTGTGTCACCAGCCAGTGTTGGAAGCACATGGCCTTGCCACCTCTCAGAGCAGGGCATTATTTGTTTCCCCGTTGTTCCCCATTTCCCTCAAGTTTCCACAGAAACCATCAGCCATGCAGAATGTTCCTTAGCTAATCTTCATAATACAAACCAGCTGGGCTCATGGATTTCTTTGGTATATGTTGCAAGTTCCATATTTCTCCTTTCGTGTTCTATGTCAACATTTTAACAGGGTTTTCCTGACGAACGGCTTGGCACAGGGGACATTCAGAGGCGGCAGAGTTTGCAGAAATTTTGATGGTGCCCTGAAGGCCCAAAGACCGCACCCCTGTCCCACTCAAACTCCCTCCCCCAACACCTGCCTGAGGCTCTGGGAGGGAGTTGGGGTGGGGGAGGGAGCATGGGGTGCAGGCTCTGGGATGGAGTCTGGGTGCAGGCTCTGGGCTGGGGGAGGGGGCTGTAGGCTGCTGTACTGCTGGTGGTAACAGTGGGGGTGCCTGGGCCATATTAAATCACCAGGGGGTGGCAGGTGTGGCTGGGGGAATTCTACCCTCTCATCCCATTTTTTGGTGTGAAATTGTTTGGTTTGTTGACTGTTCGGTTTGTTTGCTGGTTTGTGGACCCTTTATATTATTGATGGGTTGATGATACCAATGGTGCCTTAAGCCATCATAACCTGGGTCAACGGCTAGGGACCCCTAAAGGCGATTGTATTAGAGTTAGCAGAGTGACATCTACCATTAGAAAAATCATCTGGTCTGGAGCACATGAGAAACTACACTGGGGACCACACTAGCATTTGCAAGTTATCAAGCTTCCTTTTGTTATAAGTCTAACTATACTGATAATCAGTGCTGTAGAGTCAGATAAAAAATGACAATGGACCAATACTATAAGATGTCCAGCATCAGTACTGTCATACTCACTGCCCCAATGCTACCATCAAGATGGGTGGCTATATCAATAGGTGGCCATCTGGGGAGGGTCTCCTGATGGAGTCTTCCTTTCTTTTCATGTGGAGAGTTACACTCACACCCATAACATTTATGCATATGCATTAGGGGTCCAACCCCCTTTTTCCTTATCAGGACTCCCACAGCTCATAAAAGTTGGGATGCCCTGTTTTTCATAGCCTATCCTCTTAGCTCCTCTTATTTTCATTAGCCGTTTACATCAACAAGTCTCCGAGACAACCTGCAGCCTCTGCAGAATTTTCTTTGGAGTAATCTCATCACATTGTAGAAGAGTGTTAGCCTACTTAAGTCAACCCTTCTCTAGAGTTGCCACCTTTGGTGGAATGAATTCCTGGAGGTTTCATCACATGACATTAAGTAAGAGGAATTTTTAATTCCTGGAAACTCCAGGACAATCCTGGAAGTTTGGCAACCTTACCCTTCTCTAGGCCTAAGGCCTACTATGGCTAACCTACAATGATATAGGCATCAGCCTGTGGACCTTGCACTGCAATCTTACTTGGCTTTTATACCTAATATACACTCATCATTCATAATTGTTTTTCCTTTAACACTATCCTGCTTATTCCTATACTTACAACCCAAACCTTTTAATCACACATTGACCACATATGAATTAGCTATAACACTAGTTAAATACAATTAAAAGATTGTACAAAATAACTGGCTACTGCACATTAATTTCAAAGGGACTTAAATGTCTCAGTACCATTGAGAATCTGGGCTTTGGGGCCAAAACAAACACCAGGACCCAACAAGCACCCACCACCAATGTTCCCTCTAATCTTTTCTATCCAAGCGCGGAATAATTTTATGTGCACCAAGGCACGTGAGAATGCGCACCAGCAGTAGAAACAAAAAACTAGTGGGTACTGTGCTAATCAGCTGGGCAACATTAGAATCTCTTCTGAGCAGCCCTACAAGCATACAGATTACAGGAACTACTGCCCACCATCCCTCAGAAAGCACAGACTTAATATGCTGAAAATAATATAGGCTGTGTCTAGACTGGCAAGTTTTTCCGCAAAAGCACCTGCTTTTGTGGAAAAACTTGCCAGCCGTCTACACTGGCCGCTTGAATTTCTGCAAGAGCACTGACGATCTCATGTAAGAAATCAGTGCTTCTTGCGGAAATACTATGCTGCTCCCATTCGGGGAAAGTCCTTTTGTACAAAAGCTTTTGTGCAAACCTTTTGCACAAAAGGGCCAGTGTAGACAGCTCAGATTTGTTTTGCGCAAAAAAGCCCCGATCGTGAAAATGGCGATCAGGGCTTTTTTGCGCAAAAGCGCATCTAGATTGGCACGGATGCTTTTCCGCAAAAAGTGCTTTTGCGGAAAAGCATCCGTGCCAATCTAGACGCTCTTTTTCGCAAATGCTTTTAACGGAAAACTTTTCCGTTAAAAGCATTTGCGGAAAATCATGCCAGTCTAGACATAGCTATAGTGTTTATGACGCGGAATGCTTAGTCTGAGCTATACCAAACAAGGTAAATCCAACTTTCACATAAGCATCGATACTTTTCGTGGTCTCATCACTTTAAAAAAACACCATATCAAATCAAGTAAGAAGCTGAATCCCAAATATAAGAAATTAAAATCAATAAACTCACCCTGTCATCCATGCTACAATAAAGACTCATAATCAGAAGCATCCACTAAATCTCCATGGCTCTGCTCCTTTATTATTGCCCACAGTAGGAAAGGAGGGAAAAGACTTATATGGAATATTAGTTGGGTACAGGAATCAGTTATCTTAACATAATATCAAAAAAGGAAATATGATCTCATTTAGAGATCTACCAGATACAGTCACTGTTACACTCCCAATCGCACGGCTATTACAGCTGTCTAGCAACTGAGAGTTTTCTCACTACATTTAATAACTTTCCGGGACTATCCATCACAAAGGATCTCTTGGGATCAATGTTAGTGGTGCCCTAATGTAGAGTTGGTTACATATATAAAAAAATCTCTCCTTCCACTAACTTTTTACTAGCTATAGCTAAAATTTGGAAGTAGATGCTGGAGCATCCCTGTTTGTGCAGAGAGATCTGGGCTTTGAGTCACTTTCATATTTTCTTTCGCTGTGTTTCAGAAAGCGAGGGAAATGCCTGAAAAATGAGTCATGCTCACTTATTGGGGTCTGACACATGCTGGTCAGATAACATGGTGCGGGAACACGAGGAGACAAATTCTACTCTCCTTATTAATGCAAACAACCCTGTTGATGACAATGGACTAGTTATTCCAGCAAAGCAAGCAAGTAAGATTCATGCCCTGCTTGTTTAGTATCACTGTACTGGGACATGGTGCAGGCCCAAAATAGAACTGAGTTCAAAGAAGAACAAGGTAAATTCATGGGGTCCAAGTGCTGTTAGCTGAGATGATCAGGAAGGAACCCCATGCTTGGGGTGACTTTCAATCTCTGCTGGTCTGACCCAGTGTGGGCGTTTTTATGTTCTTATATCCCCAC
This sequence comes from Pelodiscus sinensis, assembly GCF_052426305.1. Taxonomy (NCBI): domain Eukaryota; kingdom Metazoa; phylum Chordata; order Testudines; family Trionychidae; genus Pelodiscus; species Pelodiscus sinensis. The sequence continues at coordinate 65,767,682 of NC_143059.1, read as the reverse complement.
ACAGAACAGAAATGGACTTTTTAAATATTTTGTATGTACAGAGCAACTTTCTCTCCACGGAATCCCCTAAGTGTATCCCAAACTTAAACCACAGACCTAGCTGCTTTTTCCATCACTGAAATGCAGCCACCTCTGCAGGAGAGCACCTCAGTGTTCAGAGACATTCAATCATTTAGTACAGACGGAATGCCATGTTCAGCTGAAACTGCTGGGGCCGGCAGGATGCAGTGACTCAAATGACATTTATTTGAGACACTGAAGTTAGCGTCCGTTTTGTTGGAATGGGCGATGATCACAAATAACTTGCTCCAGGCTATGTTATATTTAATCTAAGGAAAGCCATCTCCACCAGTACCGTGCTCACTGTGGCTTCATTAGTGTCTTTGTGGGAAAATGATCACCCTATATCATCCTGGACTTTCTTGTGAGGTCTCCCATTGGTCACAGACTCGATCCTCCCCTTGCTTAGCTTGGGAGCTGCTGGCTTCACAGAATAAGTGGCATAGGCCCACACCACAGCTTAAGATAAAGCGGTAAACAACAGTTTACTAATATAAAAGACTCTGATCGGGCAAAGCATTTAAGAATGTGTCTAACTTGAAGTGTATGAGTACTCCCACTGAAACTGATGTGACTTCAAATTAAGCACGTGCTTATGTACTTTCTTGGACTAGGCTCTTAATTAATAAGCGTAGAATACCAGAAAATAGAAATGTATTGATTTTTAAATAAAAATAATCAGCAGCACTCTTCAGTATTGATACAGTATGTGGAGTGTATTATTATTCTGATTAGCAAGCCATAGGATGGATTTCTTCCCAAACATCTGATGCCCTGTGAATAATTTCCTAAATCAAAATGTAGCTACAGCTAGCACATAGTTTATTACTGTAGCCATAGGACTGTATATTATAGCATCTTTATTTAATGCACCTGGTGGTTTTGTTTCATTATAGGACTATGTTAAGCAACCACTGGTTTGTATTTTCCTTTTCCTAGATGGATTGCATGAAATGCAATACAAAAGTTAGGACTCAACTATCAGGGGCTGAGTCACAAGCCGGTGAGGGAATGGGATCTGGAGTATATCATGTCCAACACGCCAGTTTGAAATAGAACAGTGCAAATCTTGTTGGTTTTGGTTCACACTGGAGTTTGCAACCTATACTGGGCAATTTTGGTTTGGAGAGAGGATGGATTTGAACCAAACCCTGCAGGTTTGCTTGAAAAAGGAGTGTCAAAAACCACCTAGTCCATCTGTGTCTTGATTGCAGTCAAAGGCAAAAATTCTATTTATGATTAGGGCACTTATGAGAATTTCCAGCCACTCCACCTGTTTCCCAACTAGTCACCTTAAAACCACCACCTTCTGCCAGTCCCGAGCTTGTGTGCTGCTCCACAGGACACTTCATTTTTCAGGGCTGGTAACCTGGGATCTTGTGTCAGCACTTCCTGACCTTGATCAGCCTGCCTGATAGAAAGCGAGATTGTAATGAACAACCTCTGCTCAGCGTGGGAACAGCAGACCGGCTGCTGTCTTCCCGTTCCCACTCCTGATCCTTTGGTCCCGGATGTGAAAGTTTTTCTAGCTACTTATCAGCTAAGCAAATAAATAGTGTTAGTGAAACTCTGTGCTGCATCTCTGCTGAGAACTCACAGGGATGGAGATGTCATAGCCATATGCCACCTGTGCACCCTCCCAATCCTATGCTGCTCTGAGGGCTGGAAAATCCCGCAGGATAACTTACACAGGGGGGTTGTTTAAGTAACAGCAGCCTTCCCCAGTTGGAGACAGGGCTTGAGAGCATCAAGGGGTCAGAGTGGGGTGAAGACCTCCCCTGGGGAAATCAGATCCTCTGAGCAATTAGGTGCCATTTTTATAGTCACCATTCAGAACAGCACTGCACTGTAAGAACACACAGCAGAAAAATGGTGTCATTGAAGGGACAGCAGGGCAAAGATCTCTCTCTCTATCTCTCTCTCTCTATCTGCATGTGTCTGTCTGTTCAAGAATTCCCCCTACAGTGTAAAAGCTAGGACCACCACATTCGGTATGTAGCTTCCTCTTACCCTAACTTGAACCAAGGGCAGGGTTTGGTTGTGCCCAGAAAACGGGAAGTGCTGGGAATGGGACTGTTTTCCATAACATGGAAAGGGAGGGCGGAGAGAGGAGAAATGCGAAGGGGAGGGGCACAGAGAGAAGGGATTCGATACTGAGAGTGGCCACTGGGGACAGATGCAGCACCGAGCAAGTGGGCAGCGGGGCTGGAGCTCTGCCCCAAACCTGGAGCCTGACTCCCCATGAAGAGCCTACTGGCTGTGGTGGGAGGCCTGGGGGGTTAGCCCCTGGAGCCTCCCTCCCCAGACAGCCTGCAGGCTGCAAGGGGGGCAGCTGGAGAGGAGCAGCCCTGGGAACCTGTCCCCTCCCCAGACAGCCTGCAGGCTGGGGGGGGGGAGCGCTGGAGGCCGGGGACAGCTCCCAGAGTCTCACGCTCCCGACAGCTGGGGGGGGGGGGCATTCCGTTGGAGGAGGGTCAGCCTCTAGCACCTGGCCACCCAGACAGACTACATGCCATGGAGGAGTAGCTGGGGGTTCAGCCCCCCTGGAACCTCCCACACCAACAACCTACAGGCCATGGGGGGCACTGGAGAGGGAACAGCTCCCAGACCCTGGTCCACTCCAGACAGCCTGCTGGCCATGGGGTGGAGGCAGCTGTAGACTGGGGATAGCTCCCAGAGCTCTGACCCCTCCTCAGTGAGCTGAGCATGTGAAGAAAACCTGCAAAGTTCCCTGTAGCCGTCAGACAAATTCAGTCAAAGCACATCTAGAGGGAGTCTGAGTTAGTTTCACTTGTTCATCTTTCTGGTTGTCTTAATGCGTAGAAGATTCCCTCAAGAGTTAGGTCTTATCTGTGCTATTTGGTGGATTGATGCTGCAGCAATCGATCCATCAACCATTGATTTATCATGTCTGCTGTAGACACGATAAATCGAACTCGGAGAATGCTCCCGTCGATGCTGGTATTCCACCAAGATGAGAAAAATAGCTGGTGTCGACGGGAGAGCAGTCCCTCATTGACCTTAGCACGTGCAAGGTGCTGTGGTGAATACATCGACTTCAGCTACGCTATTTGGGTAGCTGAAGTAGATCGATGGCGTAAGTAAGTGTAGACAAGACTTCAGATTTAACTGTTCAAATTCAGAGTTGTACGTTACTTCATTTAGACTGCATCTCGATTTACCCCCTAGACCAAAGTCGAAGGTGTTGGGTGAGATTCCTGGTCTATTGTAGGAAATTAAATCAGTATAATTATATTGCTCAAGGGTGTGAAAAATACATGCCCCCTCAATGATGCAGTTAAACCAACATACACGTCAATGTAGAGAGCCGCGAGATCTATGAGGAGATTCCCCCACGTACCTAGCTCGCCTCTCGGGGAGGTGCATTACCTAGGCAGATGGGAGAGCCTCTTCCCTCAGCGAAGGTAGCTTCTTTAGTGAAGCATTACAGACGTGCAGCATTTTACGTGGAGACAAGTGCTACTTTAGATTCCTTGTGAGCTACTGACTTTCATTCTTCAAGTGTAGGGCTATGTCTAGACTGGCCAGTTTTTCCGGAAAATCAGCTGCTTTTCCGGAAAAACTTGCCAGCTGTCTACACTGTCCGCTTGAATTTCCGCAAAAGCACTGACGATCTCATGTAAGATTATCAGTGTTCATGCGGAAATACTATGCTGCTCCAATTCGGGCAAAGTCCTTTTGTAGTGTAGACAGCCCAGATTTGTTTTCTGCAAAAAAGCCCCAAACGCGAAAATGGCGATCGGGACTTTTTTGCGGAAAAGCGCGTCTAGATTGGCACGGACGCTTTTCCGCAAAAAGTGCTTTTGCAGAAAAGCATCAGGGCCGATCTAGACGCTCAGTTCCGAAAATGCTTTTAACAAAAACTTTTCCGTTAAAAGCATTTCCGGAAAATCATGCCAGTCTAGACTTAGCCTAGTTGTACAAGTGTAGTTGTTTCATTCTACAAGGGAGTTGGAGGAGTTGTAACTCAATTGCCAAGTAGCAGGGTGAAGGTTTATATAAAGAGATGCCCAAACTGGACATTAGAATACACCTCCTCGTATTTTTATGAGACCAATTTTTGATGGTGAGAGAAAGACGTTCCAAGCTCACAAAGAGCTCTTTTCTCACCCGTCCTGGGACTCGTGGCTCCAACACCACTTTGGGCTGTCTTCTGGCTCCTCAGCATGTCAGCAGCAAAACCTTAGATCCCTTAGGAAATCCACAATGAGGGTGCAAATCGCTGAAAGAGAAACTGAAGAAATGCAAGGGAAGAGGAGGCAGGGTTTCCAATGCGGGCCGCTGAGTTTGGCTTGGTCTATGGATCAGGTATGGAGACAGTGATAGAGTCAATAATGACTTCCATTGGCTTCAGAAGACGTCAATATATATTTATTAGTAATTTAACCATATAGGAGAGAATTGGTGATTAATCCTTCTAACAGGTAAACAAAAACGTTACGGTGAGATGCAAGGTTCCCTCTAAGCTACGCAGCAGCCCAGATTCTTAATGAGCCCCGCCCAGTCACGGGCTCAGGGCTCCACCCATAGAGTTGCTTGGCTGGGGGAGGGGCATTTTTCCCTCAGCGACAGCAGCAGCTTCCTCCCCCAGCCAGGCAGCTCTGTGGGCGGAGCCCTGAACCCCTGGCTGGGCGGGGCTCATTAAACAGCTGAGAGGCCATGCTACCACACAGTTTAGAGGGAACCTTGATGAGATGGTCAGAGAAGAATTTGAGGCGGGGGAGGGACAGCCAACCAGAAAAAACATTGTAGACAAGGGAAAGACCGTGGAAAACTTCTATATTGATGCAATTTAACAACTCCCAGCGCCTTAGCACCAGAAGGAGTAAACAGCCTTTGTAATGCTTTTATTCCAGATCATTAAGCTGTCATCGCTGCAGCTAAAGCAAACGCTGACATCGCTACGAGTGGCGGTGTGCCCCTTTGTCCAGTAGCGGAGGAGAGCTCCGAATGACGAGCCTGATGGAAGTCAGCCAGTCTTATCGGGTGTGCCTCTTTTCCAGATTGAGAATTTCCTTCATTACTTCCTGGCATCTGTCTCAAACGAGTTAGTTGAATTGGGGAGGTTGAGATTATTGAACTGGACTCACTCTGGACAGATAAAACAGCAGCAGCAACGGCACTTTTGCAATCTGGGAAAGGGGAGAAGAGAAGGAAGGAAAAGGATCATTTTTATTTGTCAGACTTAGTTTGAAAAGTGACAGAAGACTAATGGGGACAGAATTTCCCGGACAACGTACATACACTGCCCCCAAAGTACACAATTCCACAATTTCTGGGAAAGAAAAGCCTTTTGTCTGCAAGGTAAGAAAAATACATCGCTGCTCTGTAGCCCCTTCCATTTGAGGAGCTCAGCTGTGAAAGTCTCCCCCTTTATGCACGTCCCTGAGAGGAAAGGAATCATGACAAACTGCCTCTTGGCTTTCCAGCTGTTGGTGACTGAAATGCTGAGCGGTCATAGCCCCAACTTGCAAAGGAAATTGGTGACTGGGATGTCTACATTTTTGTGTCCTCAGCTTGAGATGCAGATCCCTAGAATTGGAGACCCTGAAAAATATTCTCCGCCTTTGGTTTAAACGACTCACCAGAGTCACACAGCAAATCTCTAAAGAGCCAAGGATGCAAATGAGATCTCCTGACTTCCAGCCCCGTGCTTTAGGCTATGTCTACACCAGTGTTCCCTCTAAGATTTTCCAACCATGAGCGGAGTGAGTTTTGGCTTGTGCACCAATATTGGGGTCATGTGCGCTGGGTTGGATGTGTGCCACCGTGGCACCCAATTTATTAACATACACACGTTCCTGGCTGCTGGAACAGAATCCTCCCCACGCTATGCAGCATGTCCTGTTCCCATCCGCGGGAGCAGACACTCCCCTTCCACCACGCAGCAAATCCCGTTCCCAGCCCCAGCTGCCACCGGGCCCTTCTGCCACATGGCAGCCCCAGCCACCGGAGTAGACCTCCCACCCCGTGTGGTGGCAGCAGGTCCTGGTCCCCCACCCCAGCGGCTCCCTCACCATGTTGTCTCAGCTAGCTCCACCCGCTGAAGCAGCCACCTGCTGTGTGAGTGCTGCTACGCGGCTCTCCAGAGGAGGTGGGCAGGGGAAGAAGTTTCTGTGTGCGGCGGCGCGCACCTTAGTGAGAACTATGGTCAGCATACCAGTGCTTTAATGGGGAGCAGGTTTAAAACTAATAAAAGAAAGTTCTTCTTCACACAGCGTGTAGTCAACCTGTGGAACTCCTTGCCAGAGGAGGCTGTGAAGGCTAGGACTATAATAGAGTTTAAAGAGAAGCTAGATCATTTCATGGAGGTTAGGTCCATAAAAGGCTATTAGCCAGGGGATAAAATGGAGTCCTTGGCCTCTGTTTGTCAGAGGCTGGAGAGGGATGGCAGGAGACAAATTGCTTGATCATTGTCTTCGGTCCACCCTCTCTGGGGCACCTGGTGATGGCCACTGTCGGCAGACAGGATACTGGGCTAGATGGACCTTTGGTCTGACCCAGTATGGCCGTTCTTATGTTCTTCTTATGTTCTCCCTGGCCACGATCTGTGTCTACTGCAGCAGGGGCAGAAGCCAGAACCCCAGGGCCTTTAAATTGCCACCAGAGCATCACTCCATGAGGCCCTGAAGGCTGGGAGGGGGCCCAACACGTGGTCGGGCAGTGCTGAGAACTGCAGCCCCGCCCCTTCCACCCAAGGCCCCGCCTCTTCAGGAGCATGGAACCAGCTCCCCCACACCTTGCCCAGGGGCCTATGGAAGCTGTCGGCTCCCCCCTCCCCACTCTGGGGTCTGATTAATCCCCCACCCTGAGTGATATAAATGACACTGAGGTAAGTGCCAGTGTGGACAGCACTATGTCGGTGGGAGAGCTCCGCCCACTGACATGGCTACTGCCGCTTGTGGAGGTGGCTTTATTATGCAGCCGGGCGATCTTGCTCCTATCGGCATAGCGCGTCCTCACTTGACGTGCTCCGGTGGCACGGCTGCATTGGGGCAGCCGCAGCTCTGTGTGCGGATGAGCCCTGAGTCAGAGGACTGTTCTTCCCCTCTCAAGAGGTTTGATTAGCTGCAGGGACACCAAGGCAGTAACTTTCCAAGGGGAGAGGGAGGAAAAGGCCAGGAGAACGCAGGAGAGTTGGAGCATCCTTTAGTGGAGGGAGCTGGCGAACCCCAGCAGAGCTTCTGGGAGGAAACCTAAGCATGCGTATCCGAAATGAAACCGGCTCCGTGTACTGACGGGCAGGGCCCAGTTCGTTTATACAGCACCAGAGAAAGTGGCTGTTACACGCTCCATTGTGCCTTTGCAGAGTCACCGTCAGTGCAGTGGCGTGGAGAAAGTGCGGCTGTTGGTGTCATAGGCACACCGTCGGGTGTGGGGGGTGGGGACTGAGCTTTTCACGGGAAATGGAGGTTTTCCTGCCTTAGGCCAGACTCACTCCACAAGTGGTAAATCACCGTGGAACAGGAGTGAGCCCAGAGCTCTATAGTGCAGCCAAAAAACAGGGGCAAGGTGAACCCAGGCATGGTTGTGGCCATTCTGGTCAAGAGGGTGCTGCTTGTCCCCAAGACAGTCTTCTCCAGGGAGGGTGCCTAGGGAACCCTGACTGGATTCCCAAACTGTTTATCCAGAGGGAGCTAAGTAAACTAGGACAGTGGTGGGTCGCCTCCCCTTGTGAGGCTCTTTCCTCTGAATCTAACCCCAATATATACAGGTTGCACCTCTCTCAACTGGAACGCTCTTGTCTGGCAACATCCATGGTCCAGGAGGGTCTGAGCACTGTGAGGAAGCAGGGGGGCAGGAGTCTGGCACGATTTGGATCTGTGTGTGTACGAGGGGCAGGAAGCCAGGAAGCCAGGCATGTGGCTCAGCTGGGCTGTGGGATCCAGTGGGGGCGAGTGGGGGGAGTCAGGTGGTGGGGTCTGCAGCAGGGGAGCCAGAAATAACCTCCCATGGTCCAGCAAAATCCTTCATCCAGGACCAGTCAGATACCGAGGGGGCTGGACCAGGTAGGTCCAACCTGTGATATTGGCTGTGTGCAAACAGGGAGTGCTGTGCGCACCCCTGGAGCATGGGCTGGAATCCCACCGAAAAGGAGACAATGCTGAAAACACAGTGTATATCTTGGACCCTTTCAGATCTTGTGCCCTGGGCAGAATTTCCGATCACGGTATCCTGTAAGTTGTAACAGAGATACCAGAGAGTGATGCAAACAATCCGAATGGGCCCTTTGAGGAGTTGGTGCAGGAGCAGACTCCATTTTTTATTCTATACTGTACCAGAGGGGCTTGAGAGTCCAGCTTGGTTTATATGATGTAATTATTCTCTCAGTGCTCAGTTAGTGCATGTCCCCTTTATATCGGTGCGGGTATTAGTTATTCAGCTCAATAAAGTGTAATACACAGATTTTTCCTGTTGCAGCTTAGTGCTTACTGGCATCAAACAATTATACGGCCTTTTTTGTATGAATAATTTAGCCATTATTTTGTTTATTTCTTCTCTTAACCCAACCCAAAGCGGCAGTATTTTTCAAGAACTGTATTTAAAAGTTGCGGGAGGCTGCTGTGATTCCCCAGAGTATTTTGCTGCTGTAAATCCATTCCCATCCGCCCCCAGGAGTTTATAACAGCAGGTTTTGTTTTTTAAAAGTAACGCTTTGGGAGCAGGGCATTGGCCTGGTATTTGCACCCACTGCAGTGGGCTGCTGCACGGATTGAAAAGACCCCAAACTGGCTCCTCTAAAAGTTAACCCAGAAAATCGACACATGGAAAAGCGATATTATCAGTCACTTTCCACAATGCAGGATTTTATAAGTTTTGGCCTCATCTCTACGCTAATGCCAACAATCTGGAAGAGTTTCCATCTAAGAATCTTGAGAATTCGTGAATTCCGATTGCCGATTATGGAGCAAGGGGACAGAGAGTGGCTCCTTGCCGTAATTTAGTCTCAGCAAGTCAGGACCTGCTTCCCTCCCTTTCCCCCCTGATTTAGACAATATACTTTGTCAACAAACTGAAACTGGACAAAAACGTTGCAAGAAAATCAGAAAAGAGGGTTTTCAACAAGACCCTGATGGCTTTTTAGACAAAAAAGTCATTTTCTCAAAAAAAAAGTATTTCTATTGGGAACAGATTTTGATGGAAAAATGTTGACCAGTGCTAAGCCCCTTCCTCCTGTCTGGGAGGCATCTATTGTTATTGCCATGTTGCCAAGAGGGAAACAGAAGCACAAAGATGTTAAGTGACTTGCCCTGGCTGTACCATGAATCAGTGGCAGAACTATAGTGTCCTGACTCCTTTTGCACTGCCCTAACCACTCAATGACACTCTGTCAATATTTCACTCGGGCCAATATTTAGTGTTTTCCATGCACATTGTTCTCTGGTTTTACTGTTTTCCCTTTGCATGGAGGAATTCCTGAATGTCATTAAGGCAGACGGTCCTGGTTTCCCGGCACAGGAGTGATCGGATGTTAGAGCAGCGTGGCTGGAGTACATTATCCTTTGGAGAGGCTAGGTTAGGTGAATGACCTCTCAGTGGCTGCCATAAGTTGGCTCATTCAGCCTTTTGTTGCCCCCAGCCTTTTCCCTCTCACACTGAATCCTGAGCCAAATGGAGCTCACCCAGGGCATGTCTGCACTAGTAAATGATTTCAAAATAACTAAATTTGAAATAATAACTCCCCAAAAAAGCACATTCCCCGAGGAAAGCAAAAGTGCAGCTTTCAAAATAACCAGCCCTTTATTTCGAAATAATGGGCTTGGTAGTGTGGATGCTGCTTTTATTATTTCAAAATAAGGAGGGTTATTTCGAAATAACTCGTAGTGTAGACCAGCGCCTGGACTCCAGGATCTTAGCCAATATCACCATATAGGAGAGTGGTATAGAAGTTTCAAATACTATCCTATATGAACGGAGGCTCACAGCATCCCTGTGAGGAAGCATTTGCATCTTCATTGTAGGAAACTGAGTCACAGGAAGTTTCTGTAACTTGCTTCCTATGACATACACAGCCTGAACGAGGGCTGAGAACTGGCCTGACTCCTGAACTTCTATGCCTATGCTGAAACTCCAGACCATCCTTTCCAGCACCCTAAGTGGAACTAACCTTTAAATCTCATCCCAGTTAAATCATGTTTCAGAGAATGCTGCACAATCACAAAAATGCATTTCAATCGTGGTACATTAAAAAAGAAGATTCAATTTTGTGCAATGACTGCCAAAGGCTGCCATGTGTCCTGGTCTGCCAGTTTCTGTGTTTCCCGCCTGATAGTTACCTGTCAAATGAACCGAGCGACAGTGCTCATCAGCCGGAATTTAGTTGCTGGCAGGACCTATTAAAAAGCCATGTAAAATCACACACTTCCAAACCAACCCTTTCTTTGACTTCAGGTTTTTACTTCTCCCGCTCCCGGGCATCCAGCTGACACACTGAGTTTGATGTTGCTCCGTTTTCACCTTCTGTCTTCCCGGGCATTGTAATTCCAGAAAGTCACTTCTCAGATCTGATACATTACTGAGCCATTGATTCCCACCAGTGCTATGCCAGGGGAGACAAACCCTGCCACTCCTCAGCCCAGTTTTCCTATAAGCCCCTCTGCACTTTCCCTTCTGCTGCCCCACATTGCTTGGGAGGCGCTCTCCAGAACAATCCTCAAAGCTAGTCTAGCGTCTTTTTTCCAATCCCTCCTCAAAACTGCTCCTTGCTCTCATCTCTGCAGAATTGTGGCCAGTAGGTGGGCAGTGGGTGGCCTGTGTTCTGTGTATTAAGCCACTCCAGATTGTTTACCCATTTCCTCCTTGTTTGACCCACTTGCTGTTATCGATTATATGTACCGATTGTAGGCCTTTTGGGAACAACGACTGTCTTTTTATTATACATGTGTGCACAATACTCAAAGCGCTGGGCCTTGATCACTAACTGGGACCTCTAATTGCTGCTGGGGTTTCCTCTGAGAACTTTTTGTTTACTTGGCTTCCCAAGACCTTAATTTGATTCCAGACGTTTTCAGTTAGGGTACTGCTACACTACTGCAGAAAGTCCTGTCTTATGAAAGGAGGCTTAAGGAGCTTGGCTTGTTTACCTTAACCAAAAGAAGGCTGAGGGGGGACATGATTGCACTCTTTAAACATATTAGAGGGATAAATACCAGGGAGGGAGAGGAATTATTTAAGCTTAATACCAATGTGGACACAAGAACAAATGGATATAAGCTGGCTAATAGGAAGTTTAGACTTGAGATTAGATGAAGGTTTCTAACCATTAGAGGAGTGAACGGCCTTCCAAGGGAAGTAGTGGGGGCAAAAGATCTATCTGGTTTCAAGATTAAACTAGATGGGTTTATGAAGGGGATGGTTTGATGAGATAACATGATCTTGGTAACTAATTGACCATTCATTATCAGTGGGAAATAGATCAATGGAGGGATGATAGGAGTTACTATAGAGAACTTTCTGGGTGTCTGGCTGGTGAGTCTTGCCCACATGCTCAGGGTTTAGCTGATCGCCATATTTGGGGTCGGGAAGGAATTTTCCTCCAGGGTAGATTGGCAGAGGCCCTGGAGGTTTTTCGCCTTCCTCTGTAGCATGGGGTACAGATCACAGCTAGAGGATTCTCTGCATCTTGGGGTCTTCAAAGTATTTGAAGGCTTCAATATCTGAGATATAGGTGAGAGGATTATTCTAGGAGGGGTGGGTGAGATTCTGTGGCCTGTATTGTGCAGGGGGTCAGACTAGATGATCAAAATGGTCCCTTCTGACCTTAAAGTCTATGCGTCTATGAGTCAGTCTAGGGAATGCAACTTCATGTAAGTGAATAATGCAGCTAGGTCGATGTACCTTAGGTCTACTCTGAAGTGTCTACACTGTGCAGAGTTGATGGGAGATACACTTCTGTTGACTTACTTTACTCTTCTCCTCTGGGGCAGAGTACTGGGGATGACTCGAGAGCAATCTGGGGTCAATTTGGCGGGTCTTCACCAGACTTGCTAAATCAACCACCAGTGAATTGATCTCTGCTTCATCAATCCCTGCTCTCATGTAAATGTAGTGTTAGACATTTTTATTGGCATTTAGCAAGGCTACACTGAGTTTTTCAGGCTCCAGTATAAGGGATGAGTAGAGGACATACCATACATCCAAAATTACACAGAAACTCTTTTCTTTTATGTACATGTACACATCACATTATATTTACTGTACATTGCATCACACATTTTGAGATTGGCTTGGTTATTTTTTCTTGGTTACTTTTCAGGAACCAATCCTTGTACAACATGCTCTGTCCATATGGTGTCCATGGACAATCTACTCTTTACCTCCTCCTTATGTTCTCAGATTATCTTGTTCATTGTTACCTTGTCCTTTGTAAGTGGTCCTCTAGGTGTTAAGAACATAAGAACATGAGAGTGGCCAGACTGGTCAGACCCAAGGTCCATCTAGCTCAGTATCCTGTCTTCCAACAGAGGCTAATACCAGGCTCTCCAGAGGGAATGAACAGAATAGATCCAAGCGATCCATGCCATTACCCATTCCTATTCCTGTCCATCACTGTCCTCCATGAATTTACTTAGTTTTTTAAAACCCTGTTAAAGTTCTGGCCCTCACAACATCCTCTGGCAGGGAGTTCCACAGGTTGTTCTTGCTCTTATATGTCTCTCTTCTTTTACTGATCTATCTTAGTTAGCAAAAACATTCTGCTTTCACCTTGCTAATCTATCGCTTAAGAAATGAGGTCTCCCCTATGACCAATTACCCATGTCAAGCCAAGCCTGCAATCATCACCAGAATAATAATTGTAAATAGCAACATGGCAACTGCACTATTGTCATTTTGCAGCCACAAGATCAGGCAGGGAATTTCCTTTTCAGCAAGGGGAGCAATTTCATCAGAGCCCAGGAGAGGAGAAACAAAGTGGCTAAAACAGGATTAGATACTGAGCATATCTGAGTGATCAGAGGTATGCTTGCTGGGAGGCAGGGATAAATCGCTGGATCCCTTTACTCAAATGTGGGGTTTTGAAAACAACAACAACAACAAAAACCCCGTGGCATAAAATTCACCACTGGCCTGATAACCCAGGAGAGTCCAGTCCTCACTTTACCCACATGAAAAGAACACTGATGGTGGTGTCAGAGTTTTGCTTCATTGAGGGTTGCAGGATGAACCTCAATTGTCTGACTTCCACTTTGTTCCGAGCACGACAGGGCAGTTCAATCTTCTTCAATCTAAAGCAGGGCAGGCAATGAAATAAAAGATAAAAAAAGAAGAAGAAAAGGATTTGAAAATGTTGGTTTAGAAAGCTGTGTCATGAGGTTGACCCCCTCTTATTTGTTTGATTCTCTGACCCCCTATTATTTGCCTTTTTCTCTAAATCCATATTTGCTGAACGCGTCCTTGAAAATCTTTGTGAAATTAGTGGCAAGAATTATTCCTTGACAGGCTGTTGACTGGCTCCAATTCAGTCACTGGCTTCAGCTGGGACTGCCAGCAAGACTACAGCCAAAGAAAAGAACACTTAATGAGTGACTGTCTGAGGCCTAGGCTACACTGGCACATTTTGTTGCCAAACCCTGCCTTTTGTTTATAAAATAGTGAGAGTGTTTATGTTGCAATGCGACTTTTGTTCAGGGTTGGAGGGGGGGGGAGAGGGAGGGAAGAGAGCGGGAGGAGAGGGGAGGAAGGAGAACACCCAGTTTCGGTGACAAAAAACTTCCACCCCTGCAAAAGACTTTTGTCTTTTTCTATCCCTTTATTGTCAACAGAAAGCCAGTGTGGACTCTATGGTTTGTTTTATTGAGAGAACTGGCTTCCACCAGTTACCCGCAATTCCTGTCCTGATTGGCTGTGCTCAGTGTTTTGTGATCTCTGCTGCCCTGCAGGCATGTGCCCTCCCTTTTCAAAGCTCCCGGAAGTATCTAACGGCTGCGAGAGCTGCTCCCTTTGGGGAACAAAGAAAAAAATTATTGCAATGTTCCTGTTCTGCTGCTGCAGGGGGAGGGCTGCACATAAGAACAGTCATACTAGGTCAGACCAATGATCCTTCCAGCCCAGGATCCTGTCTTCCAACTGTGGCCAATACCAGATGCCTCAGAGGGAGGGAACACAACAGGTAATCCTCATGTGATCCCGCCTCTGTCAACCACCTCCAGAGAAATAGAGGGTAGGAACACTAATAGCCACTGATGGCCCTAACCTCCATGAATCTCTCTAGCTCTTTTTTGAACCCTGTTAAAGTCCTAGCCTTCACCACATCCTCTGGCAAGGAGTTCCACAGGTTGGCTGTGCGCTGAGTGAACAAACATGGTGGTGAGACTGCTGTGCTGCTCTGATATTCTTTAGTATGGAGAGGAATCCCAAGAAGCACGGGGATCAGCTCTGCCTTCCCACAACACTGCACTGTGGGATGCTTACCCACATTGCTGTGCTCTATCTGTCAACAGGAGTAATGCGGACATGGAATGCGGACAATGGGAGGCAGAAAAACTGGTTTGGCCGGTTTTCACTTTTTTGCATGTTGACAGCACTGTTGTCACCAAACCTCCCCAGTGTAGATGTAGCCTGAGAAGGGGCCAGGGTGAAGGCTTTCTGGTGGAGGTATGATCTGGATAAAACAGAAATGGTGCTAGTTGAACGAAGGAAGCCAGCTGGAAGACATGGCAAGGATTTTACCTGCCTTTTTAAGGGCCTGATCCAAAGCTCAGTGAGGGTTCTTTTTTGTTGCCTTCAATAGACTGTGGACCAGGCCTTTAACAGAGGGGCTGTGTCTACACTGGGCCCCTTATTCTGGAAAATCAGCCGCTTTTCTGGAATAAGCTGCGAGCTGTCTACACTGGCCCTTGAATTTCCGGAAAGGCAACAACTCTCTACTGTACAAAATCAGCCACTATTCCGGTAAAACTATTCTGCTCCCGCTCAGGCATAAGTCCTTATTCCGGAACACTGTTCCGGAAAAGGGCCAGTGTAGACAGCCCAGTAGTCTTTTCCGGAAAAAAGCCCCAATCGTGAAAATGGCGATCGGGGCTCTTTTCCGGAAAAGCGCATCTACATTGGCCACAGACGCTTTTCCGGAAAAGCAGCCTGCCAATGTAGACGCTCCTTTTCCGGAAAAACTGAAAACAGAATAGTATTCCGTTTTAAGCATTTCTGGAAATTCATGCCAGTGTAGACACAGCCAGGGTGTGTGGCCACCCTTATTACTTCAGTTCACAATGAAGTGGTGCTCCAGGCTACACAGCAGCTTCTAGATGACTCCCTCATAGCGATCAGCATGACTCGTTCCCCCTCTCTCTGACGAGACGATTGCCACCGTTCGGAGGAGGAACTTGCTGCCACCGTCGCCATCCCCCACAGGCCGCCTCAAAAGTGGACTAGAACAAGGTGTGCCACATAGGCCTCCATGTGAAATCTGCTTGGGAACAGCAACTAGCGCAGAATGTGGGGGCTGGCTCTTGGAGTGAGCACAAGACGTCAGGGCTCCACAGTACCACTTACTCTGAATTGTGTGCAGATGCCTCCATCAGTGAGCGAGAGGCTGGGTTTTGTGATGTGGATGTGTTCTGACAGTTTATGTTGAGCAAGGCCTAGAAGACCCAGTGATGGAAAAGGAACCCATTGTGCTAGGAGCTGTACAAACAGAACAAAAAAAACCCCCAGCCACTCCTTTCCCCAAAGAACTTACAATCTAAGTATAAGTCAACAGGTGGCTACAGTCAGACCAATGGGAGTTTACCAAGAAACAGAGAACAGTTTTCCGCTAGCCATTATCTGAGACTATAAGAGTGTTTCACACTCATTGGCCATTTGA
The DNA here is from genome assembly GCF_052426305.1 of Pelodiscus sinensis. NCBI lineage: Eukaryota > Metazoa > Chordata > Testudines > Trionychidae > Pelodiscus > Pelodiscus sinensis. The sequence goes on along the minus strand of NC_143059.1, from coordinate 65,751,796 downwards.
TTATACAAACTTTGGAGTCCTCATTTAAAATCAGCGGGACGGTTTCTACTAAATTCAATGGAAGTTGGCCTAGACTCTTGGTCACAGCTAAGCTGCGTTATTTAAACACAGAGTACTTTGACGAGAGAGGCTCCATAACCTAACACAGTCCTCATCTAAGCATGTTTTCCTTGCTTCTGGTAAGAAGGAATGTGCTACCAGTTCTTGAAATTGAACTGACATGATAGATCCCTAAGAAAATCCACTGCAAAGTATTTGATTAGATATAGATATAGATATAGATATAATGTTTTCTGTTTCAAAGAAAGTCTTCCTGTCAAAGAGTAAAACCACGTCTGTGTTTTGCTTCCTCCAAAACACTCGACTGTATATGTTAATCATTGAACTGGAAATCTAATTATATGATTATTAATCTGATGTGTTTTCTCCAACTCAGGAAAAAAAAAAAAGCATCCGGGACAGTCCACTGGGAGATATAGGCATGGAAAGCAATTAATGTGGAATTCTTATTTTGCTCACTTGCCTTGAAAAAAAATGATTGACTAGGCATGAATCTCCCGGGGTCCGGAGTGCAGGGCATTTATTTATTTATTGATGAAGCTCAACACCTTTTGTTTTTCTGCATAAACATTAATTAATTTCCTAACTCAGGACCTTTTCGATAGCGCAATATGGTAACTGACCAGAATTCAAAACGTGTGACCAAGTTAATTAAACGGGGCCTATCATGTAGTTGTCCCACCCACAGAGGGAAGCACTTACTCCTTCCCGTTACATAACGTGCTGCAGACAGACAGTCTGACAGCTGAAGTGTAGCCAGTACATTTCTTTTCCATTAGTCGCAAATTGCACAATAGTATACTAAGGTAATTACACCATAAATCTTCTTGCCAGTAAGTTTGAAGCTGCTGTTTATATCCATAAAACAGCTTTGGTTGGAAATAAAAGCTATGCATTATACATATAATCCTTTTGTAACTTGTTCAGAGCAGGCTAATGTGTTTAACTACAGTGCATCAGGGACAACGCAAGGGATTTTGACATTACTGCCATTTTAAAGAGAGAGAGAGGCGATGTTAATTAACTGGAGCTGGGTTGTAGTTGGCCATGTGCCAGCTGGTACATTACTGCTGCCAATAACCTTCTCAAAAGATATGTGGTGAAAGCTGGGCTATGCCTGGTCTCTTCTAAAAACTGGAGGAGGAGGTACAGGGCCACTTGTTCAAAGCCTCTACTCTGTTGTACGCAGTTTCAGAGCACTTGGAGGAATTCTGGCTGGCCCAGGCACAATTCTCCTGGAGGATCCTACTGTTTCATGCCCCTTTATGTTTTTAAAATACTTGGAAGACGTAGGATGGAAGCACAACATGGCTGACTAAGCAAGAACCCCAGTGCTGAAGGAATATGAGGGAATGAGGCCCTAATTTGTGCATTGTTCACATGGTCTATTTAGGCTTATAGACAAAGGTAAAGTTGAGAATTCTGTCCCAGATTCCCACAGCACCTGAGGCTAAGTTTGGCCACTGAGCATGGGTGAAGGGAACAAGAAGTATGAAGGTCTGGACCTGATGCTGGAATGTGGAGCAGGTTGCTGAAGCGTCCCCAGAATAAGAGCTGCTACCAGGCAAGTGGAAATATATATATCTTGTAGCAGTGGTTTGTCATGGGGCACAGGGTTAAGAGACTTCCTTATTCTTGTCCTTCAACCATATTCCTCTCCTTTATTCTGTTTTGAAATATCAAATATTTTGTTTTCGTCCTCCACATCCCCACAGACATGCGGATTATTGTATGGGCGGAAATTCCTTGTTATTAATCCTTTCACTGCTGGTCTTTCTCTACAACTGCTGGTGGCTGTTGTCCGCTAACTGTCCCTTAGGCCGCATCTGGAGGCACTGGCTAAATGGCAGAGGTACACAGTTTAGAAGTGGTGCACCTGTTGTATGCAAGATGTTCTTGAGCAGAGATAATTCATCCTAAAAGGACAACTTGATACTTCATGTGCATTTTGTCTTCTTACATTCAGCTGTGTAACAGGCGTATTTTGCCTCAACACTGATGCTATTGCGTTGACCAGTTTTGGGTACCACATTTCATAAAAGATGTGGAGAAATTGGAGAGGGTCCATAGAAGAGAAACAAAAATAATCAAAGGTCTAGAAAACATGACCTATGAAGGAAGACTGAAAGAATTGGGCTTGTTTAGTTTGGAAAAGAGATGATTGACGGAGGACATGATAGCAGCTTTCGTACAAAGAGGTCTCCTTGGCCTCTGATGATAGGACAAGAAGCAATGGGCTTAAATTGCAGCAAGGGAGATTTAGGTTGCACATTAGGAAAACTTTTCTAAATATTAGGGTGATTAAACACTGGAATAAATTGCCTAGGGAGGTGGTAGATTCTCCATCTCTAGAGATATTAAGAGCAGGTTGGATAGACATCTATCAGGTATCCTCTAGATGGTACTTGGTTCTGCTGTGAGGGCAGGGGACTGGACTTGATGACCTCTCGAGGTCCCTTCCAGTTCTAGCGTTCTATGATTCTGTGACCACTCAGTAGCATTCAGATCATTAAAACCCTGTTGTTAATCTCCACCTCCTTGGCCACTTACGTTATGTCTCTCAAAATAACTGGTAAACCTCATTGTGTGAGGAATAAAGATTATTTCGAGAGAAGGGTTTTCTCTCGAAATAACTGCGTCTTAACAGCGTCTGTTATTTCGAAATAGCGCTATTTCAAAATAGTGCCAAAATGAGAATATGCAAATGAAGAGCGGGATATTTCAATCCCGGCTTCATTTGCAATTTCGAATGTCTTCATTTGTATCCCTCTCTCGAAAGAGGGTGCAAATGTACACATACCCTAACTTTCTATTAATCACAGGTTAGCAACCTGAATGGTGTCCCTCCTTCACTTAGGAAGCCTACTCAGAAACTTTTGATACTTAAATGTCTCTCCCATGAGGCTGCTGCTAGTAAGAGTGACCACACTTCTGTTTGCTTCTTATTGCAGCCTCTATATTTCCTCCGTCCCAAGGTTCTTTAGAGTACGTATCACCTAAATTATAATTATTATGCCACTCTCGCAGTCCAGAGACCTCTCAAGATGTCAAAGGGGTTTAGATCAGGATGCTCTGAACGAGTTTCTGTTCTGACACAAAGCCACCAGGAATTGCTTATTCTGAGAAATTTCAGCATTTTTCTTTAATGACCTTTCAGAATCTCTTCTTCCACCAGGGAATTCTTCACAAGTTTGGATTCACTTAATCTCACATAGCACATCAATATTTCCCACTCCTTGCTAAAGGGTCACATTCCTGATCTCATTATTTCATTTACAACACATTCTGTGAGTCTACCTCCACAGTCACTCACTTTCTTTGACACCTTGTGTGTTGCTTTTTAGCTGGCAACCTCCTATAGAATTGAATAAGTTTCTAGAGAATATCTTTTCCAATAGATTTCTAGAGAATTTTAATAGGCCTTATATAAATTACTTAATCATTTATTAAATTTAATCAAGAATTCTATTTCTATAGTGGTGGCATCCTACTACTCTGAAGCATGTAGATAATTTTAGGAGCCAACTAGCCACACTCAATCGGCCAAATAGCCACGTGGTTGTCTAGAATCTTGTTAGTCTTTAAAGTGCTACATAGTCCTGTATTTTGTTATAACATGGTTGTAATTCTCTATTTCTGTGTTTCTCAAAGGCTATGTCTAGACTACATTCCTTTTTTGAAAGGGGAATGTAAATGGCAAAGCAAAAGTGCAGATGATGCGTGGATTTAAATATCCCGCACTTCATTTGCATATTTGCGTCCGAGTGCTTTTTTGAAAAAGGGTTTTTTGAAAGTGAAAGCGCAGTCTAGACGGGGTTCTTTCGAAGAAAAAACCCCCCTTTTTCAAAAGAACCCGTACTCCTGAAAAAATTAGGAGTACGGCTTCTTTCGAAAAAAGCGTTTTTTTAAAGAACTCCGTCTAGACTGTGCTTTCACTGTAAAAAAACCGTTTTTCGAAAAAGTGCTCAGATGCAAATATGCAAATGAAGTGAGGGATATTTAAATCTGCACTTCATTTGCACTTTCGATTTGCGTCATTTACATTCCTCTTTCGACAGAGGAATGTAGTTTAGATGTGCCCAAAGTGTTCTGCAGGGCCGCTTTGGGAAAGCCATGAATAGGTCTTCGCCACTTTGTTTACCTAAAGGAGCCATAGCCACGGAGCCTCACAGCTCCTGTGGCTCCAATTTGCCATTTCCAGCCAAGAAGAGCCATGGGAAGTGGCGTGGCTACGGACACTTTAGGTAAACAAAGTGGCGTGGGCCTGCTAGCGGCTTTTCCAAAGCAGGCCCATGGAACACTTTGAGAAGCACTGCTTTATTTAATGTTATCGGGCAGTTCCAAATACCTAGAGAAGGGCTTTCATTTTCAGTTAAATTCTATTGCACTCTAACAGATTTATTAGTTTTTAAAATATTATCTTTTAATTGCTGGTCGATCATTCATGAGAACGGCTTTGGAACCTTTATTTTCTAATTTAACAGAGTTTGAGCCATGACTTGACTCACATAAAGACTTATTGCTAAACACCATCTTATAAAGAACAGGAATCCTGGACGCCGCCTTTCTACCCACATTGAAAAAAAATGACAGAGAGACTCTGAGTAGCTCATTTATTCAGCATATGGACACATCCTATAGCCATTTGTCACTGAGAGAGACGGGAGGAGTTTTTTATTTGAATTCCATTCTTCCCCCGATCCAGAATCAATGTTATATCATTGTGCACTTCTGGCTCTGGGCCCATTCTTTAGAGGTGCTGATTTACACCCCTAACAGAAAGATATCCCGTCTTTATTTAAAGATTCTAATAGCTATGTTGTCATTGAGCCAAGGTATTAGGGTTGCTGCAGGACTCACCAGGTGAAATTCTATGGTCTGCGTTTCCAATCTCTAGGCCTAATTACATTTCTGAAAATGAAAAGGAACCCTCAAGCAGCTACAGGGGGACCTACTTTAAGGCCCCTTTACATGGTGCAAGAGCAATCCAAGTCAAGGGCACTCAGCCCCTATTACTCTGTGAGCTCTTTGGCCTTTGAGATGTCCTAGAATATGACCTTTTTACTTCCTTAGTTTTGAACCTGAGCCTTATTTTTTTTGCGTCTCTGCTTAATTCAGCTTGTATGATTTTGTGCCATTTTAATACAGCTTGGAGGAAAAAAGTTGGGATGTGTTTGGATTCTTTTTCTCTGCTCCTTTATTACATTTTGTTGGTTTTGCAAATGTTGGGAGTATATGTTTGTTAAGGTTCTAAGTGTGCTCTGTGTGGTATCCAGTTTGGGTGAAGGTCCAAAAATAATATTCATGCAATAGACTCAGGTTTTAACTGACAAACTCAGTAGTTTGATGTGAATGTCTGCTATGTTTAGGGAAAAAAAGCAATGAACTCAGAGAAAAAGAGAGGTAAGTGCTTATGTATTTCAACTGATAAGCATTCTCAAGTCCTTTAAGAACAGCCAAATTCATCACAAATTCTTTAATAATACCACTGAGATTAAGGAGGAGGAAAGGAATTTAACATGAGATAAGCCATTAACCTGCATGAACCTAAAAAATAGCATTAGAAAAAGGGAGTATAACAAAATAAAATTTCTGTCTTCTTTATGGTTCCAATGGCTCCTCAGAGACTCTGCAGGGTGAAAACATGCTGTGCTCTACTAAAGTAGTAAAGTTCTTTGCTGAAGTTTAGTAGACTGGCAAAGAAGTATATACATAACTCTCTGCAACTGGATACAGAGAAGCAAAATGAAATCATTTAACACAAAGACTGTGTGTACTTTTATGGAAATGTGTTTCTGAATATGAATATGCATGACTCAAATATATTTTATGCAAAATGGGGCACACAAACTATAATTCAAGATCTTGTAACCCCCCTGAATATGTATATTCTATTTGTGAGGTTATATCATTCTTTTTTGTCTAGAATTTCTAGGGAGAGTCGTTAGTGGTATTTAAGGGACTTGATGGCCCAGTGCTCAAGACAATGATCTGTAAATGGCTTCATTTTTCCTGTAAGCCTAAACTGTGGTTGGTCTTACAAAGATGTGACCATGCCACCTGATGCTACAATTCATGTTGAATTTGTTATTTTTCAACAGGGATTGGGGGAATGGGAAAAGCCTTCCTGTCCTAGGGAAATTCTATTTCAGAGATGGCTTCACAGACTGCTTCCCATCTCAAGAGGACACACGAAATGACCTGAAAAGAAAAGAATCTAACAGGGGGATGTGGGAGGAGAGAGGGGAGAAGATTTTAGCCCCAGGTCAGGAAAAGATTATCTTTGGCAAACTGTACCTGAAATAAGAATTAGGGTGAGAAATTATTTGTAACAACTTCTCTTAGGGTATGTCTACACTAGTCCCCTAGATCGATCTAGGGAGGCTAATGAGGGTGACTGAAATTGCAAATCAAGCCCAGGATTTAAATATCCCATGCTTGATTTGCATGTTCCTGGCCAGTTGCCATTTTAGAAATTAACTACGGTAGCCCGAAGTAACTCCCCGTGTCTACCCGCAGCAGTAAAACGGGATTCTGATTTAAAGCCCCTAAATTGAATTAACTGGTAAACCTCATTGCAGGAGGAATACCAGTAATTCGAGTTAGGGCTTTAAATCGGAATCCCGATTTACTGCTGCGTGTAGATGCGGGCAGTTACTTTGGGCTAGTCAATTTCTAAAATGGCAACAGGCCAGGAACATGCAAATCAAGTACGGGATATTTAAATCCCAGGCTTGATTTGCAATTTCAGTCGCCCTCATTAGCCTCCCTAGATCGATCTAGGGGGCTAGTGTAGACATACCCTTAGAGTTAGTCTACACTGCATGGCTATTTTGGGATACCAGAGGTATCCCAAAATAGCTACCCTATGGCTACACAAGCTGCCCATTATTTCAAAATATTTTTCAAAATAACATGTGTGCTATTTCGCCATCCTGGTAAACCTCATTGCACGAGGGATAAGGGATGGCTCAAAATAGCACGGTATTTCAAAATTTGGTGCTGTGTAGATGTGCCAAATTTCAAAATAAGCTATTTTGAAATAGTTTCAAAGTAAGATACTCAATTTGTGTAGCACAAATTGCATATCTTATTTGAGTTTAGGGTGCTTTGTAGATGCACCCTTAGTGTATTAGACTCAGCTGGCATGTTTTGTTTATTTTAGTTTAGTAACTTACATTGATGTCTGTCATCCCTTGCAACCACTTTAATCCCAGTTTTTATACTTAATAAAATCACTTTTGCTTATTATCAAACCCAGTGTAAATAACTGTGACCAGGGAGGGAGACAAACGCAGTGCATCTCTCTCTTTCATTGATAAAAGGAGAAACATTATGAGTTTTCTCAGTGTAAAAATTATACAGAGTAAGATGGATGGATTTATTTGGGGGTTTTGACCCCCTGGGGGCTGTGCACCAAAGTGCTGTGTCAAGTCCTGTAACTGAGCATTCCCAGAGCTGAGCTGTTATCAGTGTGTGTGTCACTCTGCTTGGGGTTGAGGGGAAGAGAGGGAAATGCTGTTATTCCAAATCTGTGCCTTTGCTGGGGGAGACCAGAGCTTCTTGCTCAGCAGAAAAGGGTGGGGTGCCCCAAAGGGCAGGTAGGTGGGCTCAGTGGTGACAGTTTCAAGGGGATCTCTGTGACCCAACCCATCAATAAAGGTATTGCCATTGTTGTCTGTTAGGGGGTGGCATAGAGCTACACAACTGCTGAATCAGGCTATTCCTGAGAACAAAGACTTGTTCTTCATTTCAGGTTAAACAGTCCCAGTGTTTTCAGTCTCTCATAATATGTAAATCCCATCAGAGTTCTAAGACACAGTTTTGTTGCCCTACTATGGCATTTTTTCAGTCTCATGGCTCTTTGAAATAGCAGTAGATGGAACTTTTAGTGTATGGCTCCAGGGTCCATCTACCAACTTTTAGTGAATAGGAGGCTAGTGTGCTGAAGTTTTATAACCCCGCCACACATTAAGTCTCCATATATGTAAGCCTTCAGTGACTTCAGTTGAAGGAATACGAAAGGACGACATGCTTCTCTCTCTAAAAGAGAAATAAGAACAACATGGGGGAATTAGACCCAGCTTAACTTCATTACTCAGAAAGATAACAGAGCAAATATTCAAGCAATCAGTCTGCAAACACCTAGAAGATATTAAGGTTATAAGTTACAGTCAATATGGATTTGTCAAGTGCAAACTGAGTCAAACAAACCTACGAACTTTCTTTGACAGAGACTTGTGGATGGGGGAAGAGGTAGATGTGCTATGTCTTGGCTTTAGAAAGGCTTTTGATACTGTCTTGTATGACCTCATAAAGAAACTAGAGAAAGGCAAACTAGATGGACGTACTATAATCTGAGTGCATAACTGTTTGGAAAACTGTTTCCAGAGACTCAGTGGTTCATAGTCCAGCTGGAAGGGCATGCCAAGAGGAGTCCTGCAGGGATCAACCCCAGTATGGTTCTGTTCATAACTTAATCAGTGATGTAGATAATGGCATAGAGACTACACTTACAAAATTTTGCAGATGATACCAAGATGGGAGGGTCTGCAAGTACTTTGGAGGATAGGGTCATAATTCAAAATTCAAACTAGAGAAATGGTCTGAGGTAAACAGGATGAAGTTTAATAACTACAAATGCAAAGTGCTCCTCTTAGGAAGGAACAATCAGTTGCACACATACCGAATGGGAAATGACCGCCTAGAAGAGAGTACTGCAGAAAGGGATTTGAGTGTCATGGTGGATCATAAGCTAACTATAAGTCAACAATTTAACACTGCTGCAAAACAAAAACAAAAACAACCCCCCCCAAAACACCTCCAAAACCCAACATCATTTTGGGATACATTAGTGCAATGATCACCAACCAGTAGATCCACCTTGGAGACTCTGACAGGCGATCCTGACTGGTTTGGCTTGGAGACTACCAAGCACCGGCACTTCAGCTGCCCCTCCTACCTCTGCCCAGCTGCTCCTGCCCAGAGCCTTAGAGCTGCCCCTGGAAGCTTCCTGCTTGTTGTGCAGGGTTGGGGAGACAGAGGGAGGGGCACTGATGTCTCTCTGTCCCACTCTCCTGTACCCCATATTCACAGAGTGAGGAGGGTGAGGCCTCAGCAAAGGGGTGGAACAGGAGTATTTGGGTTTGAGGTATATCCTGGACTGACTTAAAAAGTGATCTTATGCTTAAAAAGGTTGGAGGCCACTGAATTAGCAGGATAGTTGTAAACAAGACAAGAGAATTAATTCTTCCGCTCTGATTAGGCCTCAACTGGAGTATTATGTCCAGTTCTGGATGTCACATTTCAGGAACGATGTGGACATATTGGAGAAAGTTCCGAGAAAATAACAAAAATGATGAATGGTCTAGAAAATGAGACCTTTGAGGGAAGACTGAAAAAATGGTTTTGTGTAGTTTGGAAAAGAGAAGATGGAGAGGGGGCATGATAGCAATTTTCAAGTACATAAAAGGTTGTTATAAGGAGAAGGGTGAAAATTTATTCGCCTCAACTTCCGAGAATAGGCCAGGAAATGATCGGTTTAAATTGCAGCAAGGGCTGTCTGGATTGGACAGTAGGAAAAACTTCCTAATTATCAGGATGGTTAAGTACTGGAATAAATTGCATAGGGAGGTTGTGGAATCTCTATGAGTGGAGATTTTAAAGAGCAGATTGGACAAACACCTCTCAGGGATGGTGTAGATAATTCTTAGTCTTGGCATGAGTGCAGGGAAAAGAACCAGATAACCCAGGGATGGGCAATAATTTTTAACGGGGGGACACTCCAAGATTTTGGCAAGTGGTCAAGGGCCACACTTCTATGGAGGGGGTGCAGGGTATGGGATGGATGATGGTTGCAGAAGGGAGCTTGGGGTAGGAGACTGGAGTGAGAGGGGGTTCGCTGAAGGAGGGGGTTGTGACCTTGGGCAAAGGCTTGGAGTGTGGGGTCCAGGAGAGGATATGGGTGCAGGAGGGGATTCTGGCCTGGGGGGGCTCTAGGAGGGGGTGCAGGGTCTGGGAGGGAGCTGTGGCCTGGGAGAAGGGGGGAAAGTGGTACAGAGGGTTGGGATGATGGCCTGGGGTAGGTAGTTGGAGCGGGGAGGGGGATGCTAGAGGTAGGTTCTGGCCAGGAGGTGCTTACTTAGGCGGCTCCCATCCAGCAGCATTGCAGGAACCTGCGGCAGGCTATCTGCTGCAGTCCCAGGCTCGTGGGCTGGCTGCACCACGTGGCTATGCTCTGGCACAGGGTGGGGGCTCTGCTCTGGCACAGGGAGGCTTCACACACTGCCCCAGCCCCCAGCAAAATTTCTCAGCTCCTATTGGCTGGAAACTGTCCAATGAGAGCTGAGAGATTTTGCTGGGGGGTGGGGGAGCACACGAAGCCTCCCTCTCCCTCCCCAGAGTCCAGAACAGAGAGTGAGCTGCTCTCTACCGAAAAGTTCCAGGGAGGTGGCCCTGGGCCGGATCCTGTGGTGTGGCACCCCGAGATAACCTCTTGCGGCTCTTCCCAGTCTTCGGATTCTATGATTCTCACCAAATACAATCCATTGTTGTCAGAAATCCAAAAGAAAACAAACCAAAAATCCCTGTAATGACTGTTGAATCCCAATTTAAAGCCCTCATGGAGTCTGCAATGGCCCCTCCACATCCATGCAATTGGGGTTGGCATATGGATGATTCCATCAATGCTCCTGTTTCCTTTACTGTTTGCACATCCTGACGATCCAGCCCCTCTCTGCTGAAGCAGATCGGCTCAGATAAAAGTTGCCATTCGTTACTTGGAAAACATGCTTAGCTTGTGAGGGAGTTTGGAGGCTTTACTTTAGGAAATCGTGTCTCTCCCCTCCCCCCCCCTGCTTTCGTCTTGCTCACTTACTGCGAATTGCACAGACAAGCTACGTGAGGTTCCCTTTGTTTTCTGATTCCATGGTGGAACTCAGCCAAATTGCATTAGTACTCAACAACTTAAGATCGGCCAGTACCTTTTTTTTTTTGGAGGGAAAAAAGGCACTTACTGCTGGTGTCCATCTGAAATAATGTCTATGCAGAGTTAAGATCAGTGAGATACCTTGATTGATACCAAGGCAGTGCAAGCCAGTTGGGAAAGGTCTGAGCCTATCAGCTGAATGAGGAACTTGTTATGGAAAGTAACTTGTCTGGGTAACAACACTGGCTTTACCAATGTTTCCAAGCCCAGAAATCAGCACATCGGAAGAGGTCTTGCTGTTTTAGTGGCCTGATACCACAGCACCATGTTAGCTGGGCACCACTTCTGACACCAGCACCCCACGGCCGCATGAAACACTGACATCACAGATGACAGATACTGCAACAGTCATTCAGAGCTAGCTGGAAGGTTGGCTTCTGCTCCAGCCAGCGGATGCTTATGACTGGTAATAATGAACAAAGAAAAGACTGCGTAACTCAGAAGCCAGGACAAGAACTTTCTATTTTGCCTAAAGGAAAGAAAATGACTTTTGGTCTGGAGTGTATTTGCTTATGACTCTCCATCTGATTTTAGGCTTTCTGCAAAAAAGAAGCTGCAGATGGAAGGTGGCAAAATTAGTTTGCAGTAGGCCCCAGGAACCATGCAGGAATCCCAGAGGGAGATGCTGTGGTTCTGAATCAGTGTCCGTGCTGTTTCTGATTAGTGCTTGTCAGTGACTGTATGTAGCCATGAAATGAAGCCAGGCAGATAAAGATCACATTCCAATTTAAAAGATGTGGAGGGGTCAGAGTTTTACTAATCAGCACAACAGGTGCATCTGCAAAATTATGTGCCTTAAACATTGCACCCGAGCAGCATAGGTACACAAAGGGATCCTTCATTTTGTTACTCAACTGGCGTGTGCAACCCAGGCCTTGGCAGGTGGACCCATTGCACGGGCCTCCATAGATCCACGTTGCTAAAACCCATGTTCATATATAATATGCGGCAGTTCAACTTTTCTCAGAGCATCTCAGTTTAAAGAACATTTCTGTTTTTTTTTTTTAACATCTTAAGCTCCAAACCCAGTGCACGTTCCGTGGCTTGTGAATTTCTGCTGAGAATAGCTGAAGATGGGCTCTATAAAATCTGGATCTGGATTTCTCACACCCTGAGGGTGTTTGAATCCAAAGCTATGGTTTGACTTGTGATAAACACAGCAGCATTCTGCAAAATCCCATATCCAGATCTGGGTTCAGATCTGGGGTTTTGGTTCGGGTTCACCTCTGAGGTTTGTTATGCCTATTGCACTCCATTTAAATGACAGTGGTGTGTGTGTGTGGGGAGGGAATTGGCATCTGTTCAAAGGTTTGTATAGATTTGGATCACATTGACAGATTTGGCACAGGTTTCTGGATCTATCCTCAGGCCTGAAGGGGAGGAAGGCACCCCAGATGCAAGTTTTTATCTCTTAAGTGCTTTAGAAACTATGCTGGCTTCTTGGTTGCATAGCCTGTCCAGAACATTTTCATCACTATTGAAAGTGCTTATCATCCAGCATTAAAGAGACAAAGTGGGTAAGGTAACATCTTTCATTGGACCAGCTTCCATTGCAGTAAGAGAGACAAGCTTTAGACTTTAGGCTATGTCTACGCTGCGTGTGTTTTTCTGCAGAAGATATGCACTCATTTGCATATCTCATGCTCTCATTTGCATATCTGCTTCCAATCCTTTTTGCGGAAGAGGTTTTTGTGATAAAAAGCCCTGTGTAGACGGGGCCATTTGTTGGAAAAAAACCCTATTGCGCAAGAGCCTGTCTAAGCAGTACAAGCAGTCACGGGAAGAGGCTCTAGGCCAGTGTGTGTGTATGTGGATGAATATAAAGGATTAAAGGGAGCTTATTTTTCCTCCCGGTGGGTTTTTCTCCCAAGTGGAGGCTGAGTACACTGGGCATTCCTGTTCTGCTGGGCTATTTGCCTCCATGGATGGTCTGCAATTCTGCAGTGCCATGCAGCCTGCCTGTACTAAGCACCCCCCGGGGTCATGGAATCAGAAAGGCATTGCAAATGATTATGTGGGAATATGCAAATGATTCTTGTGGGAGTCCATTGCACAGACATCTAAGAAAGCTGACTTTTGTCTCTGGCTTGCAAGATGAAGCTCTGATTCATTATCATTTCTGTGATAAACCGCATTATGGGTTTACAGGGAATAGTCTACTCTGCAGCAACTTGGCTGCCAGCCCAAGATACCAGACAGCTGATCCACCAGAAAGGCACCAGCCTTTTCTCTCCGCTCAAAGGCGTCTTCGATGTCCTGCATTAGGAGAATAATGTGATCATGGGTGCATTGTCCTCTTTTGAAGCTAGCCTGAACAAAGAGCAGTTGTGGGTTCCTTAACATCATTGGTGGGCATCAGAATCAGTCTCTCCATAAGCTTAGAGCAGACATGAAGGAGAGAGATGGGCCAGTAGCAATGTGGATCTTCCAGAAACTTCTCTGGTTTCAAAATGGCTATGATTTTTTCCCTGTACCAAATTTGTGAGATGTAGTTGTCCTGGGAACATCAGTTGAGGAACTGGAGTGGTCTGCTTTTGGGTTTTGATGAAATAGACACTCCATGTCTACACTGCACACTTATTCTGAAATAGCAAATCTACACTGCAGGGAAGCCTCAAAATTAGTCTGAGGCAGGTTTCCCTAATGTAGATGTGCTATCTCAAGAGCCCCAGGAGGCATTGGGGAGGAATAACTTAGGCTATGTCTAGACTGCAAGCCTCTTTCGAAAGAGGCTCTTTCGAAAGATACTTTCGAAAGAGCCTCTTTCGAAAGAGAGCGTCTAGACTGCACGTTGAACTTTCGAAAAAGCGGCTTGCTTTTTCGAAAGAAAGCATCCAGTGAGTCTGGATGCTCTCTTTCGAAGAAGCCCTATTTACATTGAAGAACGCCTTCTTTCGAAAGAGGAACTTTCGAAAGAAGGCGTTCTTCCTCGTGAAATGAGGTTTACCGCCATCGAAAGAAAAGCCGCGTTCTTTCGATTTAATTTCGAAAGAATGCGGCTTGAGTCTGGACGCAGGGGAAGTTTTTTCGGAAAAAGGCTACTTTTCCCGAAAAAACCCCTGAGTCTGGACACAGCCTTAGAATGGCCCTGGTGAGGGACTATTTCAAAATAGCAGTAATAGGGCATCCACACAAGCCTTATTTCGAAATAGCTATTCCTTGTAGAATGAGGTTTCCAGATTTTGGAATAAGCCATCTGTTACTTTGAAATTATTTCAAAATAATGGAATGGCTGTGTAGACGCGCGCATTGTTCTTTTGAAATAATGCTAGTCATCTCGAAATAATGGTGAAGTGTAGTCGCACCCCATGTGAATAATCCAGACCTATCACCTTCCCTGTTTTCACTAGCTTTAAAGGCCTGGTCCAGCTCTTTGTCTGAAAAAAAGGAGCCATCCAGTTTGAATTCACATGAGTAGCCTGCCAGCTCTCTTCACTGCATGACTAAAAGGTTTATTCAAGTGCTGTGTATGGCCAATAGGTTGTGTCAGAATTTACAGTGACTGGGAACTCTTTTTTGCTGAGGCTGGAATCTATATAAAGTCTTTGAATAGCCTACTCAGCTTTCCTGCTTGCATGAGTAAAGTCCATCTTTTCAACTGTCTTGTGCCCAGTTTGCTTTATCAGTTGAATAAGTGACTTGCTCGTATTATTGGCCTCCTTATTGTTAACAGCAGATTTGAATTCGTGGTAGAGCTTAATTGTTTCTGATCATCACCAAGGTATGCGCCATGGGTGGTAATCTCTAGAGATCCATTTCTTAGCAGTGGCCTACGCTGGCTGGACACGTCAGGTCCAACTTAGCCAGTTCACTGACAGACATCTATAGTCCTACTTGAAAGATGGCCCATCACATTTTCCTAAAATTCCATTGGACTTTCCATAAGATGTTTTTTGTTGACGTCCCCAGGCCCAGGGTGATAACAACAGCTGAGGCTGAGATTTTGGGAAAGCTTCATGGATGGTATGCTAAGTGACTACTGACAGCAGTTGCCTGGAAGAGGAGAAGGTGATGTTGGTTGCCCATCTGCTATTTTGAAAGCTCGGTATTTGCTATGGGTACATCTACACAGCAGGGCAAAAATCGAATTAAGCTATGCTACTTCAATTAAGTGCGTAGCTGAAGTCGAAATAGCTTAATTTGGCTTTTGGCACTGTCTACACAGCAGGAAGTAGAAGGAGGAACACTCTTCCTTCGACTTCTCTTACTCCTTGTGAAATGAGGGTTACAAGAGTCAGAGTAAGAAGTCCTCCAGCTTGACATTTGTGAGAACCAGTGGGTATGTCAGATTCCCAGGGAGCATAGGATGAGGACATGGCAGAGAGGCTTAAGTGCACCTTGGGGAATGTCGTTGAGGGCTTGTCTATACTTATTGGAGGATCTTCTTGGGTTTGATTTAGCGGGTCTAAAAAAGACATGCTAAATAGAATGCTGAGGGTGTTCCCATCAACCCCAGTACACCTCACAGTTGTTAGGAGTAAAGGAAGTTTAGAGCTTGTCTCCTGTCGACCTCCTTCTGTGGGGCGACCCTACAAAATCACTGTAAGGTATATCGACTCCAGCTGCACAATTGTAGCTGGAATTGAGTCTTACTTCAGTTTTCAGCCCTGCGTACATCTGGCCTGAGAGAGCTGAACCCAGACCTAACAAAAATCTCTCCATCTTCACAAATGACAAGTGGAGAAAAGACCACACATAAGTAAGATTTTTACAATTTCATTCACAAAGCCAGAACAGAAACGTGCAATTTGTGCAGACAGGATCAGGAGTTGAGGACAGTAACTGTAACATGTTGTCAGTCCTGATACTGAGATTATAATGCCCTGTCCATCCTACATAATGACTGGAACTCATTCAGAGAGCAGTTGATCTCACGCTGCTGTTTTCGTCAATCACAACCAGAAAAGGATATTATATAAAGCCCGATTGTTCCCTCTCTTACACTGGTGGAGATTGGGAGTATCTCTGCTGGTGTTAGTTAGAATCCTGATGTAAGGGTGAGGTGAATCAGGCCTTATTATTCAATGTAAAGAGAGAACGAACAAGCAGTGACTATGTACCTGGGCTTTTACTGAGATTTGCTAGCATGAACTTTTGTGACACGGGCAGTTACGTGCTCTGTACGGGGATCTGTGTTATCAGATCTCAGTTCAGGATAAGTGACAAAGATTAGATATATACTTTAGGTTTCCAGGATTTTGAGATGCCCACTTTACCAGGGAGTGATTATGCTACAAGCCATCTAGCAGGTCATCCCAGGCAAGTGAAAATAAATAATGAAATCCATTCTTCATTTTTAGCTTTATATTTTATACCAAATAAGGGCAAGAATGCTAGGAAATTTGAGACGAGATGAAGTGTGAGTTTGATTTAAAAGGACATGCTATCAAAAACCTTTAAGCCCTAAATTCTGATTTTGTAAATATTAAAGGGAAAGCGTGAAAGGGGGTAATTCACAAATCATAATATGTCTCTTCATGAATGTAAAAACAATGAGGGGTCCTGTAGCACCTTAAAGACTAAGGGTATGTCTACACTACCCCTCTAGTTCGAACTAGGGGGGGGTAATGTAGTCATACGGAGTTGCAAATGAAGCCCGGGATTTGAATTTCCCGGGCTTCATTTGCATAAAGCCGGCCGGTGCCATTTTTAAATACCGGCTAGTTCGGACCCCGAGCCGCGTGGCTACACGCGGCACGGACTAGCTAGTTCGGATTAGGCTTCCTATCCGAACTAGCTGTACACCTCGTGGAACGTGGCTAGGAACTAGCTAGTCCGTGCCGCGTGTAGCCGCGCGGCACGGGGTCCGAACTAGCTGGCATTTAAAAATGGCGCCGGCCGGCCTTATGCAAATAAAGCCCGGGAAATTCAAATCCCGGGCTTCATTTGCAACTGTGGATGACTACATTACCCCCCCCTAGTTCGAACTAGGGGGGTAGTGTAGACATACCCTAAGAGATTTATGTGGGTATTAGCTTTCGTGACAAATACCACTTCGTCAGATACATCTGACAAAGTGGATCTTTATCTGACGAAGTGGGTCGTTGCCCGTGAAAGCTGATGCACAAAGAAATCTGTTAGTCTTTAAGATGCTACAGGACTCCTTGTTCTGTCTGCAGCTATAGACTAACATGGCTACCTCTCTGAAACTTGTCTTCATGAATGTATCTACAGTTCCAGTGTAAACATATTTGGCTATTTAATCATGCTCCCACACTGGAACTCTGGGCTAGGAACAAGAGCTGGTCCATCTGTTCAAACTGCACAAGCTGAAATAAATGCAGAATTGAGACCAAAAGCATAAATGCAGCAAGAGGAGACTAGGTACATCAAATGGTTATGTATAAAAGTAATAGATTTGTTCTCTATGCTAATATACATATCTATAACACACAGTAAGGTTTATATGTACTAGTAATATATAAAAATATGTATGTATTACATTCCTGCCTCTTTTTTGACATCTGTGTCTCTTCTGATGCCAGGGTTGCCCCTCTGTTGAGTGCTGTATGGAGACTTGTAAGGTTCACAGAGAAGGAGAAATCAGAGAGGTAGACTCTGGGCATATTCTAAGTGTAACTTGTTTTATTTACAAATATTCACCAGCCCCAGGACAGAGAAGGTCACAACCAGCATGCAGGGCAATCCCTTTATTCAGACAGTCTCAATGCCTGATTCCCAAGGAGCACCTGCAAACCTGACTCAGTGACACAAAATACAATAAATATCTTATCTGGTCACAAACTTATTGTACTCTGTCCATGTGTAAAGGGTTTGGTCTAACTGAAACTTTACTGTATGTTGAGCCACATCCACCCTGACTGAATTGGCCTCATTAATACTGGTCCTACACTTGATAAGTAGCTCCCTTCTTTTGATATGCTAATATATATATTTCCCTACCTCTGTGATTTCCACTCTATGCATCTGATGAACTGGTTTTTACTCACAAAACTTTAAGCCCAAATAAATCTGTTAATCTTTAAAGTGCCACAGGACTTGTTTTTGCAGATATAGATGAACATGGCTGCTCCTCTGACACTTATCTTTGGGCCTGGTAGTTTTCTGCCCAGTGGAACTAAGCATCCCTTGGTAGCTGACTTACTAATAACCTTGGGTATAAGAATTGCACTGTGATCCTTAGAACTTCTTAGTTGTATCTAGGGGCCAAGTAGTTGCATTTATTGCTGAATGGACAGTAATAAAAATGTGTACAGAAAATGAAAAAAAATTGGTTTTCGTCTTTGGTGTCTAGAAACAAAACCAAACTGACCTAACTTTATAATTAACAAAAAATAGGCTCAGGTAATAATGAGCTGTGTGGATCCATATTCCATATTATATTAATTTGGATCCTAGATACAGTGATGTAAATATGGAGTATCTTCACTCTGGTATCTGTAGGAATGGCAGATTAACACAACTGAAATTGAGATCAGATGTTGGCACATCATTCGGGAAAGTACATAAACATGTACTGAAGGCCATGGGTTTCAACAGGGCTTAAGCACATGCTCAAAGTTAAGAACATAGCCAGATTTGTTCTCAACAAGAGCTGCTGGGTATTGAGAACTTTCAAAAATCATTCTGAATAGGGGTATTTCTTTAATCAGGGTGTGCAACTGCTAAAAATGAATCCATTGTGAAGAAATCCATCTGAGGCTTTGCCCCAGAGTCAGTGCAAACTGGGATCTTTTGGGAATGACCCATCAGTTCTGTGTAGACTTCCATTATTATTATATTATTATGCATTTCATTAAAGGTATGTGTCCTGTACATTAGTAGTTGAATTCATATTTTTGGGTAACTCTGCACAAAAATATTTTCTATGGCAAAGTTTAGCTTAGCATAATTATTCTCCAAGAAATTTTTGAATTAGAAACTGGTCTGTGCAGTGAAGTTCAGAACTGGAGTAGAATTCCTAACGTTCCCAAAATGTATGGATGTATAGTCTATATTTTCGGGGAGAGGAGGGACATCAATGAGTGATTTCATTCTGAGAGTTAAAAACCTTTAAGGTTTGCTACTATTATTCAGAGATATTGCAACTTTACTGATTTCATCATCGAGTTTATTCCATCTACTACATAGCAGTAAAACAATGTGATTTCACAAGCCACTGTGTGTTTCCTGACCCATAACATTACAAATCAAAAGAAGTAAAAATAAATATTCTGTATGGAAACTCAGAAAATTGCTCTTAAAGCAAAAGAGCTTAGATGTAGTGGTGATAAACACCAACATAAGAGCCTAGTTAGGAACATAGATAACAAACACAAAGGGCTGTTTTTACATTGAAAAATGCAATATAGTCTTTATTATACTGCACAGGAAAAGAATAATCACATATTTTATCAGAAACATCTGGGTAGAAATTCCAGGATTTGTGTTTGCTTAGATTTTCTGTTAATTATGAACTTGAGAAAAAACAGCAATTTCATTCCAACCCCAAACAACATTCCAAAGATAAACCTGGTATGATTTGTACTTACTTTATAAAATAATGATAGTTTTACTTTTTCTTTGGAAATCAAATAAACTGCATTGGGTAGTCAACAGTGATTGTGTTAGAATTTAGTTTTGAGGCTAAAGGTTAATCATTATTTTTTTCCTGTAACTAGAGGGTCATAGTAATTAAGTTATTTTTCTAAATATTATAGCTTCCTTCCTTCCTTCCTTCCTTCCTTCCTTCCTTCCTTCCTTGACAGTAGAATATTAGGAGTCAAAAATCAGATCCAATTGTGAAAAAATAGAGAGTATTGCAAAATCCAGTATTTGCTTTGTGTATATGAAACAACTGATTATAACTACTCATAGTTAACCAGAGGAATATCCTCTATCTTTTCAATGAACTGCACTCAGCCTTAGAATTTTGATGAAATGTTGTGGCCAATCTGTGAAGACCATCCATAGTGGAGATCTAAATGGAATTGGGAAAAACGAACTCCTAGGCTGTGTCTACACTGCACCCCTTTTCCGGAAAAGGGATGCAGATGAGACAAGTCGGAATTGCAAATGCAGCGGGGATTTACATTTTCCCCACTCCATTTGCATGAACATGGCTGCCGCTTTTTTCCAGCTCGGGGCTTTGCCGGAAAAAAGCGCCAGTCTAGACAGGGATCTTTCAGAAAATAAAGCCTTTTCCGAAAGGTCCCTTATTCCTCTTAAAATCACTCTCTTGGGGTATGTCTACACTACCCCGCTAGTTCGAACTAGCGGGGTAATGTAGGCATACCGCACTTGCAAATGAAGCCCGGGATTTGAATTTCCCGGGCTTCATTTGCATAAGCGGGGAGCCGCCATTTTTAAAACCCCGCTGGTTCGAACCCCGTGCAGCGCTGCTACACGGGGCTCGAACTAGGTAGTTCGGACTAGGATTCCTATTCCGAACTACTGGTACACCTCGTGGAACGAATCCTAGTCCGAACTACCTAGTTCGAGCCCCGTGCGGTATGCCTACATTACCCCGCTAGTTCGAACTAGCGAGGTAGTGTAGACATACCCTTGTAGATTCAATAATTATCCTGGCAGGCTGCTGTCACTAGTTCTGGGAATTAGGCAATGAGAGGTTCTCTGTGCCCTATTCCCTCCTGGGCCACATACACAAAGCAGTACAGAACCTGGTCTGGAAGCTTCTGAAAGTTGGGTTCTAACAGCACTGGTTTAGGGTAGGCATGGAGTAGGTACAGGCTGTCAGAGCATCCTCCAACAGTTCTGCAAACTCAGGGCAGGGCTCTCCTGAGAACAGACTACTCAACTATATGTTGTCTTTGTTAGGAGGGCAGAAAAGTCCTTCTGAAGTGACACTTGTGGTTTCAAAGCCCTGTCTGACAGGATGAAAGAAAGCCCAGTTTATTAACTACTTTACCTTCTCCTTCCCCACTCCTCCTCTCTTCTCTGTCTCTGTTATACCCTCTACTTCACTGCACTGTCCCTGAAGAACTCCCATCCTCACCAGAAGAGTTTAAAGTTGACTTGTAACACCTTGTTCTGATGGGTAGGTGTGAATTAGAGCTTCTGAAACCGGTCAGCATCCCTGATGGGCTTCGCTCATCTCTAAGAACTTCAAAGCAGCTGCTTAATTTATATCTGAGTTTCCAAGTATTGAACGGAAGAGTTAGAAAGATAGAGGCAACTTCTTTCTGGGTCTCTGTGTATAAATATCAAAGTTACAACCTACCTCACTCTAGCATTTTTATGTTTCCAGATTCACAGATAAAAGAGTCTGGTCCTGTGAACTTCCTGAAAAGTTCCCTTGGAAGAATGACTAAGAACTTCTGATGATTTTTTTCTTTTCTCTTTATCCCCCTCTTCTCCCTCCTTTTGTTTCCTTCCACACTCTGCCACTCCTATTTCAATAGAGACAGTCGTTTCCTCTTCAGCTGAGACTTCTAAATTTCTCTCCTTCTGAATCCTTCTCCAGACCCACTTCTTTTGCCTCCGCTGTAAATAATCTATCAGCAGATGAAGGTTAGATTAAGAAGGGCGCAATAGCCATTCTTCTCTGTTTGTACATAAACAATGGTGGGTACAAATGAAGCAAATTTTGGTGGTTTTCCCTATCACACCCTTTGTATGTGTCCACATCTCTGTTTGTGCAACACCGGCTCAATGGGACCTGATTACAGGTGGTCAACGTGTATTTGTTAAGAGATTTTGTTTTTAAAATGAAAAGTTTTGAAGAACACAAATAGTCCCAGGATTTTTTTGACGAAACAAAATGAAAATGAAAGAAAAATGACTGTATGTTGGTCTTTCTCCCTTTTGTTCCTTTCCTCCCCTTTTAAATTGTGTTTATGTGGGGAGAGGTACAAGAGGAAAGGAGAAAAAGGAGGGAAAACACCCTAATTAAAAACTGAACAATTTTTATTTTAGTCCAGACTGAGTTGAATCAAACCTTATTCCTTCTGTTTTGATTACAAAAATAAAAAAATGCAGGGGATTTTTTAAAATGATTTTTTCATTCAATTTGATGTTTTCCCTGAAAATACTTTTCCCCATCAGTTCTTGTCTTTATTATGAACTCTGAAGGCTACCATTCTGTGTTTAACAAAGAATAACAACAGAAGAAAATCATCTCCGCTCTCTAGGCCTTGCAGCTTCTTTGGTTATGTCTACTCAGCAGCATTATTTTGGAATAACTGTTGTTATTCTGAAATAACATAGTCGACATTGACACAGCAAGCAATTATTTCGACATAATGTCAAAATAATGGTGAGTGGGAGGACTTCTTACTCCTGTAACCCTCATTGCACGAGGAGTAAGGGAAGTCAAAGGAAGAGTGCTCTCAGACTTTCTGCTGTGTAGACAGCTCCGAAAGTCGAAATAAGCTATTTCAACTTAAGCTACTCAATTGATGTAGCTGAAGTTGCGTAGCTTATGTCAGCTTTAGTCTTGCTCTGTAGATGTGCCTCTTGTCCCCGGTCACTCTTCATGCAGTGGTGGCCACGGATCCATTTTCACCCATGCACAGGTGCTATTTGTATTTTGTCACCTCCAAGTATTGGCATTTGTATGTATAGATTGCAGCCTGCTAGGCATCCCTTTTTCACAGAATCATAGAATCCCAGAACTGGAAGGGACCTTGAGTCCAGTCCCCGGCCCTCATGGTAGGACCAAGCATCATCTAGATCAGTGGTCTCCAGCCTTTTTACACTGAAGATCACTTTTTAAATCTCAGAACAGGCGAAGATCTACCGCCCCGCCCCTTCCTTGAAGCCCTGCCACTTCCTTGAAGCCTCGCCCTCTCTATTCTCCTCCTGTCCATCACGTGCTATCCCCAGCCCTTACTTACACACTCTGATAAACAGTTTATTTTTAAATTATGCGATCTAGAAAATCAAAATCACGTGTTCATAGTTATGAAATAAATAGTCTGGTTTTTATTCATGCTATTTAAATCTACAATGAAGCATTTAGAATGATGCATTTTGTGGGGACAGAGTTCTGCGGCTGGGGGCAGGGGAGAGGGAACAGGGTGCTGGGAGGGCAGAGGACAGGGTTCTACAGCAGGGGACAGGGTGCCAGTGGGGACAGAGTTCAGGGAGTGGGGACAGGGGAGTAGAGTCAGGGGAGTGGGGACAGGGTGCCAGTGGCAGCAGAGAGTCCCCTGCATCTGCCTTGTCCCAGGATTCTTCCCTCCCTCCTGAGGGAAGCCGGCACACGACTCCTCCGGGCCCGACTCCCCTTTCTCCCCCCCCCCCCGCGGGGCAGGGAAACCCCTCGTGTGCCTGCCCCAGGGCCAACTCCCCCTCCTGCGGTGGGGCCAAAGCCTGCCCCGGGGACAACCCCTCCCCTTCTGTGGCAGGGCCAAACCCCCACGGGCACCTGTCCCGGGGCCAAACCCGCCTTCCACGGCGTGGCCCAGCCCATGCCCTCTCCTCCCGCAGCGCGGCCAACCCCCACGGGCAACTGCCCCGGGGCCAAATCCCCCTTCCGCAGCACAGCGCAGCCCGGCCCAGCCAACCCCCACCGGCCAACCCCCGCCCCCCTCCCGCAGCATGGCCAACCCCCGTGGGCGCCTGCCCTGGGGCCAAACCCCCTTCCTGCAGCATGGCCCGGCCCAGCCAAACCCCAGGGCCAAACCCCGCTCTCACGGCGCAGGGAAACCCCTGCGCTCAACTCACCCCTCCGGCGCTGGCGGCGCAGAGAATCCTCCGCACTCCTCCTCCAGGGCCGACGCCCCCTCCCCCAGCAGGCAACAGAGCTGTGGGAGGGGAGCAGCCCGCGCACTTCCGGAACTACCGGAAGTGACGCAGGCTTCAAACAGGACTTCCGTCCACCCCACGGGAAGCCGGCACTACACTAGAGGTAGGTAGTGGGGCTTCGCGGGGGTGGGGGGAAAATGAGGGGTGGGGTTGCCCGAACGCCTCGCGATCGACTGGTCGATCGCGATCGACGGGTGGGTGACCACAGATCTAGATCATGCCCAACAGGTGTCTCTCTAACCTGCTCTTAAGTATCTTCACTGATGGAGATTCTACAACCTCCCTAGGCAATTTATTCTAGTGTTTAACTACCCTGACAGTTAAAAAGTTTTCTCTAATGTCCAACCTAAATCTCTCTTGCTGCAATTTAAGCCCAATGCTTCTTGTCCTATCATCAGAGGCCAAGGAGAACAATTTTTCTGCCCTTTCCTTGTAACACACTTTTAGTTGCCTGAAAACCCCTATTATGTCCCCTTTCAGTCGTCTTCTTTCTAAACTAAACAAGCCCAATTCTATCATCCTTCCCTCATAGGTCATGTTTTGTAGACCTTTAATCATTTTTGTTGCTCATCTCTGGACCTTCTCTAGTTTTTCCACATCTTTGTTGAAATGTGGTGCCTAGAACTGGACACAATTCTCTAACTGAGGCTTCATTAGCACAGAGTAGAGTAACAGAATGACTTCTTGGCTGTGTCTAGACTGCATCCCTTTTCCGTAAAAGGGATGCAAATTAGACACATCGCAATTGCAAATGAAGCAGGGATTTAAATCCCCCACCCTTCATTTGCATAAACATGGCTGCCGCTTTTTCCCAGCTCAGAGCTTTGCCGGAAAAAAGCGCCAGTCTAGATGGGGATCTTTCGGAAAATAAAGCCTTTTCCGAAAGATCCCTTATTCCTTATTTTAAGAGGATCATGTTTGCTTTTTTTGCAACAGTGTCACACTGCTGACTCATGTTTAACTTGTGGTCCACTATGACCCCTAGATTCCTTTCTACAGTTCTTCTTCCTACACTGTCACTTCTTGTTCTGTATGTGTGAAACTGACTATGCCTTCCTAAGTGGACTTTGCATTTGTCCTTATTAAACTTCATCCTGTTTACCTCAGACCATTTCTCTAGTTTGTCCAGATCATTTTGAATCATGACCCTGTCCTCCAAAGCACTTGCAACCCCTCCCAACTTGGTGTCACCTGCAAAATTAACAATTGTACTCTCTATGCCATCATCTAAATCATTGATGAAGATATTATACAGAACTGGTCCCAAAACAGACTCCTGTGGAGCCTTATTTGTTTTTGAGTAGATGATGCTAATGGCAAAGCCAGGAATAAAACTAACATCTCAGACTGGTGCTTTTACCCCGCTGGCCCAAAAATTAAGTTGTCCTGCACAGTTTAGTATCACTGTCAGCAAGGTATTTCAGTTCTGATCGGATAACAGATTGAATACGTTAGCCCAGAATTTCATTTTCATTTCCAAAGTGAATTCTGAGCAGCTTCTACAGCAGTCTGATCTTTTTTCTAAGCATTCATTTTCAAGCACCAAGACGTGTATGAGGAGTCTAGAGCCCCTAATGCCTGTGTATGATGGCTGACCACAGTGTAGCTAAGCAACAGGTTCTTACTGCTGGTTAAGTTTGCCTTTGACTGATTGACTTCTCCTATTTCATTTGAAATCTGTCATTGGTTTATTTAGTCCTGCTTGGATTGGTGCAGTTGTTATAGTTCTTCAAATATTTATACAGTGTGATGCATAATTCAAGACTAGCACCTTCTACTTTGGTTCTTTTGTTATAAATTGCCAGAGTATAACATATTATTTGTGATCTTAGGGCCTGATTCAAGACTCCCAATGACTGTAGTGTTAAGGGGGGCAGAGGAGGAAACAAGTGGTAGCTTTTTTGCATGTGACATTCCTTCACGGGTGTCTTTAGGTTTTCTTAAAGTTACAACTCCAGACCAAACTGAATGGACTGGTTCACTGATATGAGAAGGGTGGAATCTCATTCAGGTGTAATTTGTAGCTGTTTCCTTTCAGGAGCGTTTTCCTTCTTATTCTTCAAATGCTGCTCTTAATCTGGGAGTCACAATGGAGTTTGATCTTTCTTTGAAAACGCTGATTACTCATGGCATTGAGGCAGCATCAGTTCTGGGTCAGGTCATGCCACAGAGGTAAAAAACGCAGGACATCTGGACTGTTTGCCGAAAGAAGGCTTCACCTGCAGGTTAGTTTCATCCAGTCTTGGGAACTGTAATTCTTTGCGATTGTAATTCTTCAGATTCTACTCTCCAGCATTTGCATGGAGTTCCCTGAAGCAGTGCACTTTAAGAAAAGATTAAGAGAGGAAGAAGTAGCAAACTCCATTGATATCTGTAGGATAAATTAGGAGCACACACAATCATCTTTTCTTCCTTTTATTGCCACAGAGAGATATTGCTGAAAAGCCTTACAGCAAAGGCAATGCAATATTGTGTACAGCAGGAGTGTATTATTTCTGGTTTGCAGAATGAAATAATTTCACTTTAAAAAAAAAAAACAACCAGTTTGACAAGCCTCTCCAAGAAGTCGTTTCAGCCGGCTGGACCAGCTGCTGCCCCGCCCCCCTCTCCAATTTCATTGGGTAAACTCAGTTCTAGTACTCAGCTGCTGCACTGAAATGGAATTGTCTCTGCCAGTCAGAGCTCACGGATGCTGAACAGGCATCCAGTGAGAACCGACGAGAGCCTGGTTCCAGGGCTGCGGCAGCCATGGTTGTTGTGGTCAAGCTGACAAGGAACTCTCTGGGCAAATGCCAATCAGAGCAGAGTTTTAACTGTAGCCAATTAGAGTGCAGAGGTAATAGATGGAGCCTGTTCCTTGACGGTGTTGATGTCTGCAGTCTGGGAAAATAAACTATCAGGCTACTGCACTCAAGGAATGTGGCCACCTCTAGAGATGACCCATGCCTGTTTGACAGTGAGTGGCAGGGGGCAGAGAGAGGGTGGCAGGTTTCAGCAATATAGTAATTCCTTATTTAACACGATAGATGTGTTTCTGAAAATGTTCGTGCTAAGCGAAAACGTGCTATGCAGGGTCAATTTTCCCATTAAAAAGAATGGAAAAGGTGGGGGGTGCATTTCAGGTGGTGGTGGCGAAGTCAATTTTTTGTTGGTGCTGGGTCGTCAACATCTAGTGACACAAGTTGCCGCAGTTTGTTAAAACACAAAATTTGTAAGCGGCCAGCTCTGTCGGCAGCCCCTTAAAAATGGTGGCCCCAGGCAACCACCCAGCTCGCCCACCCCTAAGACCGACTCTGAACGCTGCCTCATTCGATCTTTTGAGGTTCAATTTAGCTGTTATAGTATACACCCCTAGGTCAAACTTCCCTCACCCCCATTGGCACCAGTACACCGTTTGCTCCCGTGTAAGATATGTCAACTCCAGCTACGTCATTTACATCTCTTACTTCGACCTTCCCATGTAGTGTAGACTAAGCAAGAGTAAGAGAAAGAGAACAGGTCTGGTTTCCAGCCATCCACGTGATTCTGTTGACCTGCCAACTGGAGATATAAGGTGTGTGTGTGTGTGTGTGTGATGCAGACAGTGTTGTGGTATGTGTGTGTGTGAGTGTGTGTGATGCAGCCAGTGTTGCAGGGCCAATATCTGGCTGTGGTCAGGGTTTTTATTAGCTAGCCTGGTTTGCAATGGGCAGGTGCAAGCCCGTTAAACCACATTTCAAGTGTTGCTCTTGTAAAAGCTGAAGCCTGGAAAGGCAGAGGCAAAGTGGAGAGTGTGCTTCTCCAGGGCCAGCCACAGCGCTGGCAGGAGCAGGCAGAGCTCCTCCGGGAGTCAATGGGAGCTGCTCTGGTTTGCACGATCACACATCTGCTACTGCAGGCAGATGTGCAGTCTGATCGCCCCAGGGGCAATTCTTGCTGGTGCAGCTCAGTTACCTGCTTTAAAAACGTGGCCTGGGAGAGCTTTACATTTTACCGGTTCAGTAGCTCTGGAGAGGGCTGGGAATCAAGCAGTGAGCAGCCATTTTACTAGACTAGTGTCCAATTCTGGGAGAACCCCCCTCCTCACCCTTTTAGAAGACACATTTCTGGGCCCACCCTTCCTGAGATCACTTCCGCGTGGAGCAGAATCTGTTCTGACTGGTCAGATTTTCCCTTTCCCAACAAAAGTCCTTCTCGCCGCTCAGGTGCTCAGTGACGTAACCCACGGCTCCCCGTGCCCTGAGGCAAGAGAGGAGCCAGTTGCAAGAACGGGAGCAGCATTTCAGGCCTCACGATTGTGCGCCAGCCAAGACATACACCAGATCCCAAACCAGAGGCCCATGGGTGGTGGGTGTCATAGGGAGGGGTTGGGAGAGACTGCGTCTGTGCCTCCTGCTGGCTCTCTGGAGTTCTGGGGCAGGCTAGGGCCGTACTGTCCACTGGAGCTTCAGGGTTGGGGGTGCTACTCATGGCAGGGAAGGGGCAAGGGCCTGTAGTCACATGGTGGGGTGGGGGGTTGGGCAAGAGTCAGCAGCGGCCACAACGTGGAGGAAGGGCTGTGCTTTTGTGGGCATGAAAAGGGCGGGGCTGGAGGGGCTTGCCTCTCCAAGCCAAGGGATCACCCACCGCCCATGAAGAGGCCCTTTGCGTCTTCATGCCAAGGGACGCTAATGTGGAGTGGGTACTCCCCCACTCGCCCTAAGACATTCCAAGGAGCATCTGACCCTGGGTACTGGCCCCCAAAGACCTGTCAGGGAAAGAAAGTTTTCTGTCAAAACCAAGCAACCAAGCAACTAGCCAGACATTCCAATAACAAACTATTTCTTTCCAAACCCTATTTTTTTAAACTCCAAACAAGCTTAAAGATATGAGATTAGATTAGTGATGTGAGTGGTTGTACCCGCAGATGTGTAGGAGGTGTTCCTGGTAGCAAAAGGATATTGCTTCTCAGCTCTGTTGATTGGGTGCTATGATACCTTCACAGGTAACAGGAACAATTGATCAGAGCAAAAGTTAAGATGACTCCTATTACCATGAGATGTCAGAGGCAGTACAACATCCTTGATATAGCTGACGTTTGTCCCCACATGAGTAATTAACACATGGAGGGCGGTAGATAGATAAGATAGAAGATAGAATTAGGGGTGGAAATGAATCATTAGGCTGAAAACAGAATGTTTGTGCTAAATAGGAGACGTAACTAGGTCAGCAGGCTAAGAAGACACAATGTGTGAGCCAACTAAGATAAGAGGGAGAACATGCGGGGAACTGTTTACTATGAACTAGATAACAACGGAGAAGGAATGTAGAGGTAAAAGGTATGGTAGGTAAATGAGATAAAGAGGAAGTCGAATCGTGGATAGTGTGTGCTGTACAGGGACTGATTCCTGCAAAGTAACCAAGCTGATCCAAAAATGTATGATACAATATATAGTAAATTCAATGAGAAGAAGCAATGGGCTTAAATTGCAGCAAGGGAGTGTGACGGACTGGGCCAGGTCTGGACACCGCTGAGGGCCTCCGCTCAGGGCGAATTGCTCAAAACCAGGGCTGCTTACCGTCGCAGATTGGAGACCTTTCTCAAATAGGCCACAAACCAGTCGCACCGAGCGCTTCAGCTGCCAATCTGGCCAGCAGGAAAACTCGTGAGCAAAACCCCTCAGAAACCCCAGCTCTCTCTGTGCCACAATCAGCCCCACGCCTTACACACAGGTGAGGAGTTACAGACCCCTATCTCACCTACCCTGAATGGGTCCTCCCCGTCCCAAAGAACCAGTCACAAATCCCCGGTCAGTTTCACTTTGGATCTTACCCCCAAGAGCACGCTGGACCAATCCTTTAGAATCTAAAACCGAAAGGTTTATTAATAAAAGAAGGAAAAGGTTGAGAGTAAGGTTGTTAAGGAGACTACATTACATGCACCAATCTCCAAGTTCTTGATGCAGGCTTTCAGCAGAGATGTTACAGACTGCTACCTTAAAGGTCTCTGGTGTACATCCTATGTCAGGATGGGTTAGCAATCCTTCTCTGCTATCTGTCCCTCACAAGGTCTCATCTGGGATCAGTAGCAGAATTGAAGACAAGACTTTATATCCATCTCTGGTAACTTCCAAGCAGGGGTGGATGAGAGGGCCGCGGGGCCCAGGGCAGCGCTGCGGGGCCCCGGGAAGTGAAATTTTGCAGGGCCCCCCCTTTGACACGGCACATGCACTGTGGCGCCACAGCGCATGCGCAGGGTCTCGGGAAGCTCGGGGTCTGGGGCAGCTGCCCCGCTCGCTCTGCCCTAAATCTGCCGCTGCTTCCAAGCTGGAGTGGGTTACATGGCCAAGTGACCTATCCCTGTGTCCCATGTCAGCAGACATGATATTGGCTGGTTTGCAGGTCTCCAGATGCATCCCTCAGGTGTGTATTGGGTACCTTCAGAGCCATTGTTCCTGGAGCCTTGATAATTAGCATAGTCATTGACTGAACAATGGCTCTTTACAACAGGCAGAGAACATTCCCAGTATAAGCACAGAGTCCATATTGATAACACCACATACCGATATCACACAAGTACATGGATATGCTCTACTGATTCTATGTGTGCTAAGCTTTCATTTGATACCTCACATGGCCCCCTTTGTACAGACTTTGGGGCAAATACTCCTCTGTGGGTGCAGCAGTGATCTGTCTGCTCCCCTTAAAATCCAATAATGTGACAGGGAGGGAGAAGAAGAAGAAGAACCTAACAACCCCCCCCCCCACACACACACCAAGCTCCCCAAAACAAACAAACAAACAAAAAAACCAACCAAACACAACAACAACAACAAACTCTCATTGACGTGGTGCCCTGACTGAGAAGGTAAAAGACACTCCCCACATTACCTGCACACACCAGAGCCTAGGGGGGCTCAGGCTAGTAGATTTTGCATGCTCCAGCTCCATGGTGGGGCAGCAGGGGGGCTGGAGTGCTAGCATGTGCTCCCCAATGCAAGTTACTCAGGGGGCAGATCTAGGCCTGGGCCTGAAGTTCCCCACCCCTCATCTAAATGATGCTTGGTGTGAGGGCAGGGACTGGACTTAATGACCTCTTGAGATCCCTTCCAGTTCTAATCTACTTCTAATCATAGTTATGATGCTATGAGAAGTGTAGCGTATATAAAGGGAGAAGGTTTCTGTCATTCCACCTTACATTTGAATTTGATCAACTCAGCGTAGCAGTGCTATGCACCACGTTATATTACCTGGGTGATAAAGGCCAGCGCTGAATTGAGTCCTTGGGAAGCGGAGTGAAAAGAGCACTTGGCCAGAATCCCAAATGCCAGCAAACACCTGCAGGACTTGAAAGTTTTCCAGCTGCCAGGTGAGATCAATCTCACTCAAGCAAGTCACACAGAGATGGGCAGATAAACATGTTCCTCATAGTGTCCCCCTCTCTAGAAGCAAAATCAGCTTGAATGCTGCCTTTCATTCCAGTGGCTTCATGTCAAAAAGTAGAGATCGGACCCCATTTAATCCAAGCCTCCGCAGAGATCTGGATAAAGAAATCTACTTTGAGCTCATCTCTCAATCTAATCCTATATGTTTATATTCCTATAGCACTGAAGGGGATTAGAAAATAGGGAAAATGTACTAGCCCTGGTAGAAGTGCAACACTTGTGCAACAAAGCCAGGACCAACGGAGCATGCTGGTTGTGAAAGCTTTAACCTTTAGTTTAGGTGCTTGGTGACTCGGGTGAAATGGGTTGGTTGTGTAACTCCTGTCTCGAGTGGAAAAATGTCCAAATCTCATAAATCTACAGCATATTTCCTAGTGCTGATGGATGGCATGATTGGCAACTCTAGCACCAAAGCCAAGGATCACAGGAACTAACGTACACCTACTGGTATCCCTAGATGAGTCCTTAGGGGCGAGTCCTTAGGCAGGAGGGGCATGCTGGGAGCTAACTTCCCCCTGGCCAACTCTTCTGTGCTGCCTGGACCACATGACCAAGATCTCCATTAGCAATTTAAAAGGGCCCGGACCTACGGTTGCTGCCACAGCTGCTGTAGTGGCAGCGGGGAACCCTAGACCCTTTTAAATCGTTGGGCCCTGGGACATCTGCCCACTTTGCCTCCTCTTTCCTCATCAGTGGTGCTAGTCATAAGCATAGAACAGCAGATTTCAATCTGTGGTCCTGGGGCCCCCGCAGACTACGTCTACAATTTCCAAAGGGGGCTGCTCTTCCATTTGAAAATGTTTAGGGAGCTGCGAATGAAAACAATCAAAGATTGACGACCATTGCCCGAGATAATGGCTGAGACACGCTGGAAGCAAAGCAGTTAGAAAGTATCCACGCTCTTTGCTCATTCTGTACCTTTTCCCTGGGGGAGGGCAGGGAAAGGATTTCAGTCTCTGGCAAATGTCATGAGGGTCAGGTTAGGACAGAGCTTGTAGTAGGAAGGATCTGTCTAGGGTCACAGCATTTCCAAAGCATTGATTTATTGGAGGCTTAGCCTGTTTCTCCTTATATCTAAGAGTTAATGATCTACAAACAGATGATGCTCAATCATCCAGCCTTTGATAATGTGGGGATCTTTAAGGACAAGTAAACACAGGCAGCATTTATCTTCCGGTAATACATTCCATCTCCCGAAATGCAGATTAACCTCATAAGCACAGGGCATCCCCAAGCAGCCCTGTCCCAAGGATGTGTCCTCTCTCTCCTGCATGTTCTCAGGTAATATGTCCCAAGTGACCTGAAAGGTTCGACAGCAGCACAAGGCTGGAAACTCTAATATCACACAAGTTAGTCTCTTCTCTGAGCAGAGAAAAAGCTGAAAATTGTAGTGCTTGAGGGCAAGGAATGGATACGGCTTTGTTTGGAAGAAACAACTAAAGGAAAGCCAGCCGCAAGAGTGAAAGTTTTGCTCACTGTGTCTGAGTGTATGTAGCTACGGAGCCCTCTTGTGTTGTCTTTTGAGCCACATACAGCAGCAGAAGTGACTTTAAGGTTAACCAGGGTTTCCCAAACTTTTTCATCTGAGGAACCCATACGGGGTCCTGAAAATTTGGTGAAGGCCTTAAAATATCATGATTTTAATTCAATAGGTACCCAAATTAATAAACAACGTTTGAGAATTCTATTTTAATTTCTTGCATATTTCTTATAAATTCTTTCTCTCCCCAAGAGAACTATCAGAAAATTAGTAACAAAATAACAGGGTTATACAACTGCCATTAATATTTTCTCATGGAGTTCCTGGACCCAGGGCTTCTTGGAACACACTGGGAAACCCTGTGATAAACTTACCTCTGTTTATTTTTCTGACCATAATCAATTCTCTCTGTATGTTTTTACTGGTTACTTTGAAAACGTATTATTGTAAACTGATCTGTTACTTTAAAATCAATTAACAGTCCTGTGAGACGTTAGAGACTAATCTCTGATCTGTTACTGTAAACTTTCCTTGTCACCTGGCCTGGACTCCTCAGTTGTAGCAGGCACCTTAATTATCACCTCTAATACCATTAACTCACAGACATCTACCCTTCCCCACCTCTAATATCATTAACTCACAGACATTTACCTTCCTTCCGCCCCTCCCCCCCCCCCCCCGCGTCCTCCTTCTGTTCTGAAATGTGATTTGTCCTTTTCATATGTGTTCATTTTTTTAAATTGTATCCTTTGGTATATATGGTTGTGACTATTTTCTTCCACTATTTGATCTGAGGAAGTGGGTCTGGCCCACGAAAGCTCATCATCTAATAAACCATCTTGTTAGTTTTTAAAGTGCTACATAGTCCTGTATTTTCTTAAAGACCTAGTTATCTAAATAATTAAGTTCATTAGAACTATCTGACATATCAGACGGCATGATAAATGCTGCCGGTTTGGTTCACACTGGTATATCTCAAGCAGCCAGCAAAGTGATTAACAGACAGCATTAACCTTATCTAGCAAATAGTGCTACAGTGCTTGGATTAAGTATTCTGTAAATGCTAATTAGACGCAGAGACATTTTTTTAGGTAGGCTTCTTTGGAAAAACAGGAGAGGAGAGTGGTGGAGTCAGAGACACAGAGGCTGTGTCTAGACTGGCAAGTTTTTCCGCAAAATCATCTGCTTTTGCGGAAAAACTTGCCAGCTGTCTACACTGGCCGCTTGAATTTCTGCAAAAGCACTGACGATCTCATGTAAGATTGTCAGTGCTTTTGCGGAAATACTATGCTGCTCCCATTTGGACAAAAGTCTTTTTCCGAAAGACTTTTGCGCAAAAGGGCCAGTGTAGACAGCAGAGATTTGTTTTCCACAAAAAAGCCCCGATCGCGAAAATGGTGCTTTTGCGGAAAAGCGTCCTGCCAATCTAGACGCTCTGTTCCGAAAATGCTTTTAATGGAAAACTTTTCCGTTAAAAGTGTTTCCAGAAAATCATGCCAGTGTAGACGTAGCCAGAAAGTGTGAAGCAGCAGGGTGAATGAAGAGGGGGAGAGGACAAGAAGAAAGGATGAATGATATCACGGGATGATTGGGGAAAGAGAACAGCTGCTCAGATAGCAGACTCAACGAGGAATTCTCTGGCACTTTAAAGCTTAACAGATTTATTGTGGCATAAGCCTTTTGGGGGTAAAACACACTTCCTCAGATGCATTGAATTTAAATAAGAACATAAGAACGTCCATACTGGGGGAGACCAAAGATCCATCTTGCCCGGTATCCTGTCTGCCGACAGTGGCCAATGCCAGGTGCCGTAGAGGGAACGAACAGAACAGAGAATCATTAATTGATCCCTCCCCTCTCACTCATTCCCAGCCTCTGACAAATAAAGGCTAAGGACTCCATTCCTACCATTCTGGCTAATAAGCATGGCTGATTCTATCCTCCATGAATTTATCTAGCTCATTTTTGAACCCTGTTAAAGTCTGGTCTTCACAATATCTCCTGACAAGGAGTTCCAAAGGTTGACTATGCATTGTGTGAAGAAATACTTCCTTTTATTTGTTTTAAACCTGCTACCTATTAATTTCATTTGGTGACCCCTAGTTCTTATGTTGGGTACAGTATAACTAAGCAAAGTGGAATGAAGCATATGAGGCTAGGTCTACATTAGGGGAGAAAGTTGACCTAAGATATGCAACTCTAGCTACATGAATAGCATAGCAACTGGAGTTGACATGCCTTCGGTCGAATTTCTGTGCTGTCCTTATGGCAGGAGGTCAATGGGAGAAACTCTTCCATTGACTTCCCTCATTTCTCATGAGCTGGTAGAGTTGATTTAGCGGGTCCTTACTAGACCTGCTAAATCAAACTCAGAGACCAATCTCCATAGAGCTGATCTCCCTATAAAGGGGAGACAAGCCTTATGAAAGGCAAGGGGAGAGAGAAGTAGGCAGTAATATTGAACAAGGAGGCTGCTTCTCAAAGAAGGCACCATGAGAAAGAACAGAGGCAGAGGAGGAAAGAGCAGAGCATTAGTGAGGAGTGGCAGTTTTGGCTGCCAACCGTTTGGTTCATCCTGCTCTGCTAAGTAGCACGTTGTCAAAGGAAAAGTGAAAGCTTGCTTAGGGAGCGGATTACTGCACGCTTAAAGAACCCTAATTACAAAGTGCCCCATGTACATTTTATGTTAATAAGCATAAAGAGCTCTTACTGGCTAAGCAAACAAACCCCTAGTGTTTCACCTTGATACTTTTATTCAGCTCCACGGCAGAAGAAAATGTGCAGATCAAGGAACAAAACGCTTTTATGCTTCGCACTCTGGACTGATGCCAACCAGAATTCAATTAACCTGAGATTCCTTAAATATAAGGGGAAATGAGGTTTTTTTAATTGGCAGTTGGTATCTGCAAGTGTGTTAACTTATTATTAATGGCCAGACAGAGCCTGGGGCAAGCAAGAGATCTCAGGCACATGCTCTCAGCCCTGGCTGTCCCCTTTGTTATGCAGAGTTTAGCTTCAGAAGGTGCAATGCGCACTCTGGCATGGACGATGAAAACAGAAAATAAGCCCCGGCTTGTGTGGCTCCTGATGGGAAATTCTATTCTCTGAGGCTCTCTGGAATAGCTGGTGGGGTGGGGCTTTATCCCAGAGCTGTCTGATAGGGAAGGGCCGTGGGAAGCTGACCCATCCCAGGGGACATCACGAAGCGCAGTCTCTGGAGCGTTCGCCGTCTGTTCCTCACACATCTCAGACCGCCATTGCCGGCCCTGGCTGCGCTGCGGGGATGCTGCGGGTCGGTCACTTGCTCTGGCAGCGGCCACACGCCTTCAGGTTCTAGATGGTGGAGTCCTTCTTCCCCGTGTCAGCTCCATTCCCCACATCGGGCTTATAATCCCCTTCCATATTGGGCCTGGAAGGTCTCGTGGCTGGTGGCTTCTCAGTGTGCTGGGCCCTCTGCCTGAGCTCTCTCTCCACGGGCGGTGAGTGAAGGTAGGGCCGGGGGAGGCAAGCCCCTGCCCCACTCCCAGCCTCACCCCTTCTGCCCAGGCCTAGCCCCCACAGGCGCCAAGCTGCCTCCCAGCACCATGAGGAGGGAGGAGAGTGTAGGGCCCAGCCTCCCAGCCCCACCGTACAGGGAAGGCAGGTGCTTGGGGGCAGTAACACTCCACCCCCAGTACTCCTACTCTAGGCAGTCTGGGGGTGGAGAATGGGTGGGGCCAGGTGGACTCCACTCTGCCTCAGCATGGATGGTACTCTGCTTCGAGCCTTTGGGCTGCTTCTTTGACCCCTCTGGCTCTAGTGGCTACAGCCCTGCTCCCTGCCATTCTCCTTAATTTCTGAGGATAGGACAAGGAGCAATGGGCTTAAACTGCGGCAGGGGAGGTTTAGGTTGGACATTAGGAAAAAGTTCCTAACTGTCAGGGTGGTTAAACACTGGAATAAATTGCCTAGGGAGGTTGTGGAATCTCCATCATGGGAGATATTTAAGAGCAGGTTGGACAGATACCTGTCAGGGATGATCTAGATGGTGCTTGGTCCTACCATGAATGCAGGGGGCTGGACTTGATGACCTCTTGAGGTCCCTCTCAGTTCTAGTGGTCTATGATTCTATTTACTTCTCATAACAGAAGAACTTGGGGGCCACGAAATGGAATTAATAGGTAGCAGGTTTAAAACAAACAAAAAAAAACATTTCTTCACACAATGCACAATCAATCTATGGAACTCCCTTCCAGAGGATGTTGTG
Organism: Pelodiscus sinensis; assembly: GCF_052426305.1. NCBI lineage: Eukaryota > Metazoa > Chordata > Testudines > Trionychidae > Pelodiscus > Pelodiscus sinensis. The sequence continues at coordinate 65,714,912 of NC_143059.1, read as the reverse complement.
AGGGCCACATTCACAGGGTTCAAAGAAGAACTAGGTAAATTCACGGAGGATAGGTCCATCAATGGCTATTAGCCAGATTGAGCTCTCTGTTTGTCAGGGCTGGGAATGAGCGACAACAATATTCCCTGTAATCTTTTCTATCCAAGAGTGATTTTTTTTCCATCCATGTGCAGAATAATGTTTATGTGCTCTGAGGTATGTGTGAAAGTGCACCACTAATAGAAGCACCAAACCTAGCTGTGGGTTCTCTGCTAACCAGATGGGCAGCATTTGAATATCTCCTGAGAGGTGCACAAATGCACAGATTACAAGGAACACTGTCTATAGCTTCATCAATGTTTTAGATATCGGTATAGAAAGTACGCTTATTAAGTTTGCAGATGATACCAAGCTGGGAGGAGTTGCAACTAATTTGGAGGATAGGGTCACAATTCAAAATGACCTGGACAAATTGGAGAAATGGTGTGAGGTAAATAGGATGAAGTTTAATAAAGACAAATGCAAAGTGCTCCACTTAGGAAGGAACAATCAGTTTCATACACACAGAATGGGAAGTGACAGTCTGGGAAGGAGTACGGCAGAAAGGGATCTAGGGGTCATAGTGGACCACAAGCTGAATATGAGTCAGCAGTGCGATGCTGTTGCAAAGAAAGCAAACATGATTCTGGGATGCATTAACAGGTGTATTGTGAGCAAGACAGGAGAAGTCATTCTTCCTCTCTACTCTGCGCTGGTTAGGCCTCAGTTGGAATATTGTGTCCAGTTCTGGGCACTGCATTTCAAGAAAGATGTAGAGAAATTGGAGAGGGTCCAGAGAAGAGCAACAAGAATGATTAAAGGTCTAGAGAACATGACCTATGAGGGAAGACTGAAGGAATTGGGTTTGTTTAGTTTGGAAAAGAGAAGATTGAGAGGGGACATGATAGCCGTTTTCACATATCTAAAAGGGTGTCATAAGGAGGAGGGAGAAAACTTGTTCATCTTGGCCTCTGGGGATAGAACAAGAAGCAATGGGCTTAAACTGCAGCAAGGGAGGTTTAGGTTGGACATTAGCAAAAAGTTCCTAACTGTCAGGGTGGCTAAACACTGGAATAAATTGCCCAGGGAGGTTGTGGAATCTCCATCTCTGGAGATATTTAAGAGCACGTTGGATAAATGTCTATCAGGGATGGTGTAGACAGTATTTAGTCCTGCTATGAGGGCAGGGGACTGGACTCGATGACCTCTTGAGGTCCCTTCCAGTCCTAGTACTCTATGATTCTATGGGATGGATCACTTGATGATTCCTTGTTCTGTCCATTCCCTCTGGGGAACCTGGCTTCGGTCACTGTCAGAAGACAGGATACTAGGCTAGATGGACTTTGGTCTGAGCCAGTATGGCTGTGCTTATAGTGAGGATGCTGTGCCGAAAAGCCAATGTTTCCAGTTCCTTGTGCATGTAACATTTTCTGTACTGCATTGGCAACGTGTAGCCAACTTGAAGAGGCAAAATACATTTTTGGCAAGACCCAGCTTTTACGTCACAAAGAGGCTCGGTGTCTTGCCCAAAGTCTTAGAACAGTGGACAGAAAATCCCAATGCATGAGTGCACAATATTGCACACATTCATAAAAATCACTTGCGGGGGAGGGCAAGGCAAGGAACAGAGATATTCAAGCTGCACCTAATGGTTCTGTCATGAGTGACTGTGCAAAGCCCCAAACTGGAAATTAAATTCAGACAAACATTATATAAAACTGTGATATATTATTTATATTACTTGCAGTGATTGCCAACACCAGCTGAGCTCTAGGCCCCACAGTACTAGGCAAACAGAGAAAGAGACACCTCTGCCTAATGCGTGTACAGTCTAAGGCTATATCTAGACTATGGGGCTTTATCGGAAAACGCTATGCAAATTGCGCTCCACAATTTGCGTAGCTTTTTCCAATAACTTCTCCAAAAGAGGCTTTTCTGCCATTTGGCCCCATCTAGACGGGGTCAAATGGTGGGAAAGCCTTCTCTTTCGGCAGAGCCCTTATGCCTCGTGAGTGCGTTTGCTGTTCTGTGAAAAAAAGCAGAAGAGCAAATGCGTTCCTTGGACACGGCGGGTTTTTTGCGGGTTAACTCTAGTATCCCGCAAAAACCCTGTAGTCTAGACGTGGCCTAAATGAACATGGTAGAGCAGGTATCGGAGCTTTTAGCTATCATCTTTGAAAAATCATGGAAGTTGGGAGAGATTCCAGAAGATTGGAAAAGGGCAAATATAGCGCTCATCTATAAAAAGGGAAATCAGAACAACCCAGAAAACTACAGACCAGCCAGTTTAACTTCTGTGCCAGGGAAGGTAATGGAGCAAGTAATTAAGGAATTCATCTGCAAACATCTGGAAGAAAATAAGATGATGGGTAACAGCCAGCATGGATTTGTAAAGGACAACACGTCTCATGGATAAGGGAGAAGCAGTGGATGTGGTCTACCTAGACTTTAGTAAAGCATTTGACATGGTCTCACATGATCTTCTTATCAATAAACTAGGGAAATACAGCCTAGATGGGTAAGGCTACTGTAAGGTGGGTGCATAACTGGCTGGATAACTGTTCTCAGAGAGTGATTATTAATGGTTCACAATAATGCTGGAAGGGATTCCACAGGGGTCTGTTTTGGGGCTGGTTCTGTTCAATTTCTTCATCAATGATTTAGATGATGGCATAGAGAGTACACTTATTAAGTCTGCAGACGATATCAAGCTGGGAGAGGTTGCAAATGATTTGGACGATAGGGTCAAAATACAAAATGATCTGGACAAACTAGAGAAATGGTCTGAGGTAAACGGGATGAAGGTTAAAAAGTACAAATGCAAAGTTCTTCACTTAGGAAGAAACAATCAGTTTCATACATAGAATTGGAAGTGACTGTCTAGGAAGGAGTACTGCTGAAAGGGATTTAGGGTTATAGGGGACCACAATTTAAACATGAGTCAGCAGTACTGGTGGCACTAGTGGCACTGTTGCAAAAAAAGCAAACATGATTCTGGGATGCTTTACCAAGAGTACTGTGAGCAAGAGATAAGAAGTCATTCTTCAGCTCTACTCTGCGCTGATTAGGCCTCAATTGGATATTACAAGACTGAAAGAACTGGGCTTGTTTAGTTTAGAAAAGAGAAGACTGAAAACATCATAGAGGTTTTCAAGTATCTAACAGGGTGTTATAAGGAGGAGGGACAAAAACTGTTCTCCTTGGCCTCTGAGGATAGGACAAAAAGCAACGGGCTTAAATTGCAGCAAGGGAGGTTTAGGTTGGACATCAGGAGAAACTTCCTGCCTATCGGGGTGGTTAAACACTGGAATAAATTGCGGGGCTGATTAATCACCTGTGCAGTTGTTTACAACATTCCTGTTAGTATCTTTTCCTTATTCACTTTCTGCACACCTATGCATCTGATTAATCACCTGTGCGGCTGTGCTGCTGGGCAGCATAGAGGGAATGTTGGTTACAGAAGTTGGAGTAAGAAGTCCTCCATCGTGACATTATTTTGAAATAATGTCTTGATGTAAAGACGGGCTCTTTGTTATTTCGGAATAATGTCAGTGTATATATAAGACACAGGAATGGTTACATGGTAAACAAAACAAAGCATGCTTTCTCGTGATGAAAACTTAACTTCAGAAAGTTTCAATCTTTTTCTGAGCAGGTTTCTCTCCTGTAGTCATTTCCCAGAGATTTCAGTCCTGTTAGCTGAAGGATCCACCTCTCTCAGATTACAAGAGCTCTGGCCTCTTTCATCCGCCGAGTGATAGACGTCAAAATAACTTTCTGCCTTTGCTTATGTTTCCCAAAATCTACTGGCTCCTTGCAGGTTCCACCCCCTACTCTGATGTTTAAATTGTCTTATCCCACAACCAGTCAGCTTGATGGCTTTGTTTCCCTTTTGTATAGAGGGACTTTTCATTGTCCTCTGGAGTGTTACCTCGCTCAGTTTACATTGGACATCCAGGAAAAGAGGGGAAACTACATTCCTTTGTTGGGAACAGGTTGGTCTTTTGCAAAACAATTTTTAAGAACGTATTTCCCTCACGCAACTCTAATTCTTTATACACTATCAGTACCTACGTCATTCAGTCATATTAACAAGTGTGTTACCAGTTTTCATTTGATACCTTACATGGTGCTTTTTAGATACAGATTGAGACAATAGAGCACTGGGGGCGAGGGTTGTGTTAGACCTGATGTGCCATGTGGCCTGGTGTGCCCTCTACCAGTTGTTTCTGGAGGACTCATGGTCAAACCTTCCCAATTTCACTTTATTTACACAAATGTGACACCCATTTTGGGGGCCCCTCTGAGCTTGGGGCCACAGAACAATTGTTCCCAATCACCAGTCTCACCTCCCCCCAATCAGCCCCGATGAAGCAGGAGCAGTGAATTGCCTACTCTGACTCAGTTGACATTGATTTGACACTGCTAGCAGGAGGAATGCACAGCAGGGTGTAAACCAGTATCTCTTTGTAACTGGGAGCATCCCACAACCACTACACATTGGCAAACCTATGAGCATCCTCCTGCCTTTCTCGGCCATGCAGTATCTTTTCCCTTCCTCTGCAGAATCGAGTACAAAGCCAGTAGTTTTCATTTGCTGGAATGATCCCTTTGGCTTCCATTTTAATGTTCCTGTGGTAGGAGTTTATACTTGCTGCTTCTTTGCGTCTTCATCTGCATAATTGGCTAAATTGCTTAATGTGTGTTGTTTATGCCCCTACAGTGCGCTGGTCCTCTCCTCTGCACAGCAATCACTGAATGCTGAAACTTATAGCAAGGAAGAGGACACTTTGTCAAATGCATTAAAACCCAGGATGGAAAAGTGAAGGAGCAATTGGGTGCCAGAACGGAAGTGGATGGAGGGTATCTCTTGCATCGTTCTATTGTCCAAGAGAGAACGGTGATCTCAGGAGGGGAAATGTGACACTGGGAAAGCCAGCAGAATATTGATGAGTTGAGTTTGTTGGAGACGTTGCTAGTAGATTTGTAGCGTCTAAGACCAGAAGTGATCATTCCGACCATGTAGTCTGGCTTGCTGCCTAATGAAGGTATGACATTCTGGGGTGCAATCCAGACCAGCGGGGGGCTGCATCACCACTTGCCCTGCCACTTGGGTTGCTTCTCAATGCTTTGCTGTTGAAGCTCCCAACCTGGGCACCTCAGAAACAGTCGTATAGCATGCAGGTCTCACCTTCAGTGTCTGTGCACAGCAACAGCACTGGTCCAGAAGCTCCGACTCTAGCAGCCTGTCAGCAAACACCAGTTATACTGTGGCTTCCAGTAGCCTTAGTTGTAGAGTGATCCCAATACATTTCAAGGATTCCTCTAAGAGACATGTTCTGCATTGTCCATCCCTCTCCAAGACAGTCCAGATACATGAGGTCTGTTGCCCACTTAAGGGTGTCAAAATACAGCAATCTATTGCCTTAAATAAAGTTACCCTAAAATTCACAATAATTGTCAGGGTGGTTAAACACTTGAATAAATTGCCTAGGAAGGTTGTGAAACCTCCATCACTGGGAAAATGTAAGAGCAAGTTAGATAGACATCTATCAGGGATGATCTAGGTGGTGCTTGGTCCTGCTGTGAGGGCAGAGGATTGAACTTGATGACCTCTCGAGGTCTCTTCCAGTTCTAGGAGTCTATGATTTGTGTTGATTAAGGAAACAGGTTGTTTATTTACAAAGAGATAATTTTGAGTATAAAGAGATAATTAAGTATAAATAATGAGGCAGTCAAGTCAGAAATGGTTATAAGAAAAACAAAGATAAAATGTTTCCTGAATTTAACAAGCTACACTTGGTTGAAGGTGAAGTTACTTGTCACGTTTCTAGTTGCGTTGCTGACCAAAATCTCAGGACAGGGTCTGCTCCCAAAGTCTAACAGCTGTTTCTTTTGTTGTCTTAGATGAACACAGAGAGCTGGATGGGAAAGAGAAACTGGAGTGGTTTTGCCTTTCACTTTTACACTCCAGTGCCCCTTTGAGATGAATTTACTTAAAGGTTACCCCTCAGAGCAAAAGTTAATTCAAACAGTAAAGGAGTAAACATGGTGTCTAGTAGTAAAAGAGGTTCCATGCTGTTGCTTCTCACCTGTTTGCTGAAATGTTGATATTCCTTTTCTCCTGTGTTGCCCCTCTCGCTGTCTGAGGACCTCTGTAACCTGTTTAGGTGGGACGATGTGGGTTTGAACATGTGTCACCAACACTGGTCAGCAGGAATTCATAACTTTACATATACTCGAACTTTACATGTACCTGCATCTGACGAAGTGGGTCTTTGCCCACGAAAGCTTATGCGCCAACACTTCAGTTAGTCTATAAGGTGCCACAGGACTCCTTGCCGCTTTTACATGCAGGCTGTGTCTACACTGGGCCACTTATTCCGGAAAATCAGCCGCTTTTCCGGAATAAGCTGTGAGCTGTCTACACTGGCCCTTGAATTTCCGGAAAAGCAACGATGCTCTACTGTACAAAATCAGCTGCTATTCCGGAAAAACTATTCTACTCCCGCTCGGGCATAAGTCCTTATTCCAGAACACTGTTCCGGAAAAGGGCCAGTGTAGACAGCTCAGCAGTCTTTTCCGGAAAAAAGCCCCGATCGCGAAAATGGCGATCAGGGCTCTTTTCCGGAAAAGCACGTCTACATTGGCCACAGATGCTTTTCCGGAAAAAGGACTTTTCTGGAAAAGCAGACTGCCAATGTAGACGCTCCTTTTCCAGAAAAACTGAAAACGGAATAGTATTCCGTTTTAAGCATTTCCGGAAATTCATGCCAGTGTAGACACAGCCATACTGTTGCTCCATTCATTTTAGCATAGTATTGTTGACCAGCAAGTTATTAGTTTTCCAGTTATACCTTACCAGGCATATTCTATAAAAAGATTATTATAGTCACATGCAGGGTGTGAATATTGGGGTGCATGCCATCACAGCAGGACACAGAGTTTCATCTAGTTATTCCTGCACTGGAAGGAATGATATTAGTCCTGATAACTTGTGGATGAGTTAGATTGGATTTCCTATTACCACCCAGTCACAAAAATCTTGCATTTTCAATAGTCTATGCCTGCAGTAATAACTCAATAGGAATGCGTTTTGAAAAACACAATATAGCAGAGTTTAGTAACAGCTGGACAAACATTGCATGAAATGTCTATGAACATTGGGTGCAATCAAACCTCCATATTCACTTTGGTGGGATTTGCAATTTTTTAATTAGTTTTCCATGGCGATTTGTAAAGATGATGTCTTTGTTCCTAAGAATGTTCTGGTTTGTTTTGACCACTTCCATCATTTGATGGAGGAGCTCCCTTGATCAAAATATGGATTTTGTGCTTCAGCTCTGGCAAAATATGCCCACATTGGTGTGCAGATATTACACTACTGAAATATACCAGTCCTTTGTGAAGCAGCTACATCTGTACTTAACACTGGCAGAATTTGTGTCATGTCGTCTGTAGTGGGTGGTCCACATAAATGAATAAGTACTTTCTACCACCAGCAGCTAATAGCATTAACCCTTTACCTCAGTGGTAGATGCTTGTGTAGCCGTTCTTTAGTGGGTTCAAATCCACTCATGGTCCAAGGAGGCAGTTGTTTCAGATTGGGAAACAGACCCTGAGACATGAATCACTTGTGTAGAACCACAAAGGAGGTTAGGCTCACTATGCAGGAATTTCTGAGGGTAGTGCTGTGCTAAATCCATTAGACTGTGCAGCCTGTCTGAACCCAAAGGAAATAAAATGGCTCACTTGCCTTAAAACTGATCTCTTCTTTAAAGCTTTGCAGCTCAAATCCACGTACTGAAAAAAGGAACACAATTTACTGTCTGTTTGTATTTGTTCCTATTGTTCTCAAGTGTTTTTACTACAAGTATTGAGCTGTTCTTTGGCAGTGCCTAGAGCTCACTGAAAGTAATCAACCAAACTAAAATAATAATGGCTACTAATTCATTTTTGGATAAAGTCCGAGGTCATTAAAGCCTTGCTCCAAAGTCAGTTGTAATTAATGAATAGCGTATTCCGGGGCTCTTTTCACATCCTACCTGAGCACCCAGGTAATAACGACCCAAATATAGATTCCTCCAGGCCCCTCATTCGTTGCAGGGCCCCGAGGGGCAAACACAGAGAAGCGCCAGCTGGCGTACTTTTCCGTCTGCGCTTGAGACATCGCACATCTACAGCACCCGTCCATCAGAGAATCTCAACTCACTCAGCGGGGATAGTTTGAGTAAATGCTGTGAAAAACGTAGACAGGGACAAGGCACAAAGGGCTCAGAACGCCAGTGCAGCAATTAGCTGAACTCTGCAGGGAAATAATGGAAAAACGATTTTTTGACTACAGAGTCTCCCGTGGCTTTGCAAATCCTCTGCCTTGGCATTCCGCTGCCTTGTGAACAGGGCAAGTTGCCTCTGTCAGGGGGCAGGTGGAGACTCCCCATATATTTAGGTTGTAGCTGATTAGCACTACCTGCTTTCCGTGCCTGGCCTAGGAGGCATTCCGGAGCGGGGCAGAAGTGAAGCTGAAACATGAGGGATTGGAGACAGAGGGTGATGAGCTCCAACCATTACTAGTTAGTAGAGTGGTCCTTAGGGGGCTCTTCTTGCAGTAAAATGCAGAGCACTGTTTAGGCTTAGAGTCCCTTTCCTCACCTCACTCCATGCACTGCACCAGTGAATATAAAACTCCAGAAGGTTGGACTGGTAATATTTTATATGCATGTTGCAGAATCAGGCCAAGAACTTTACTGAACACCCTAAAACCCTGAGAACCCTAAATGATCTCTTTTTTACTTCCCCACTGGATCAAAGAGCAGCGATTGATCCAGCAGTGGTTGATTTATCATGTCAAGTATACAGGCGATAAATCAACTGCTGAGTAGTCTCCCATCGACTCTGGTATGCCACCAGAACAAGCAGCATAGGCAGAGTCAACCGGAGAATGTCTGCCATCTCACCACACTGGAGTCACCGTGATAAGTAAATCTAAGTATGTTGACTTTGACTATGTTAGTCACGTAGGTGAAGTTGTGTAACTTAGATCAATGGCCCGTGCTAGTGTAGACCAGGCCTAGGGGAGCTGAGATCTGGAGATAAAACAACAAAAAGCAAAGAATGATGTAAAAAATGTGATTGGAGACCTAACTTTCCACATCTTAGCCTGATGTGAGGGTGAGATTCTATGCAAATAGCAAGTGCCAAGGGTTTGATTTTTCTGCACTAACAGTGCTCTTATTGGAACAGAATTTAGATTAAAGAAAGTGAAGGGAGCCACATCAGAAATCCACCAGACTGATTGATATTAGCTATGTGTTGGTAGAAATCTATGGTTCCTTACTATTTTGGTCCATTCTGATTCTGTTTCAGCAGCCTTGAATTTTACTGCTTACTCAGAGATGATCAAACTATGTCCGTAATAATATTCCTTGTGAATTTAGCTCGTTTTTTTTTCTGTTCACAGATGTTTCATGCTGCAATCATATTAGGGAGATTCTGGGCTTGTTACGGGCATCCCACAGGACAGATCTGAACACATTGTTGATTCTGTGAAAATCAAAGGGAAGAACATGGAGGGGAGGGAATTCAGAATACAAAGGAGCCTGGGAAGGCTCATTTAAATTATGTTTGTTTTCCCCCAAAGGGAAAGAGTTAGTTCCTGCCATCTATTTAAATAGTTTGCTGACTGCCATCATCTCATTTCTCATGCTGTGTCCATCATCATGATACTTGGCTGCTTTATGAACTTGTATCTCTCACTTCTCAGTGAAAGGTATAACCCAAAAACCAAAAACCAAAACCTTGACCAAAAATCTGATTTTCCTATTTCATAGATTTTAAAGCCAACTGGAAGCAGTAGATCAATTAGTTTGACCTCCTCAGCAATACAGGTGACAGAATTGCACCTGGGTTCCTCTGTACTGAGCCCAGTAAGTTGTGTTTGACCAAAGCATATCTTCTGGGAAGGCACCCAGTCTTTATTATATGGCATCAAAAGGTGGCATATTACATCCAGTATTTCCCTTCTAATTTGTTCCAATGGTTTATCACCCATGCATTAGAAAATATGTGCCTCATTTGTAAGGGTATGTCTACACTACAAAGTTAGTTCGAACTAACAGACGTTAGTTCGAACTAACTTTCATAGGCACTACACTAGCGCTCCGTTAGTTTGAATTTAATTCGAACTAACGGAGCGCTTAGTTCGAACTAGGTAATCCCCATTCCATGAGGATTAAGCCTAGTTCGAATTTACTAGTTTGAATTAAGGGCTGTGTAGCCCCTTAATTCGAACTAGTGGGAGGCTAGCCCTCCTCAGGTTTCCCTGGTGGCCACTGTGGCCAACACCAGGGAAACTCGTCTGCCCCCCTCCCGGCCCCGGACCCCTTAAAGGGGCACGGGCTGGCTACAGTGCCCGTGCCAGGTGCAAGCCTGCCAGCACCCAGCCAGCAGACCCTGCACCTGGCACGGATTGAGCCAGCCACCCGATGCCCCCCAGCCCTCCCCCTCTTCCCGGGACCAGGCTGGCGGCTCCCGGGAGCTTGCCCGGGACCGCAAGAGGCGGGCACCCGCCTGGGCTAGTGCGGACATCGTGGACCTTGTCCACGACCTCCGCACTAGGCACAGGAAAGTGGCCGTCTAGGGCAGGAGAGCTGCCAGCTTGGCCACCCAGAAGCAGGTGTGCATGAAAATCAAGGGGGTCCACTGAGACCCCCGACCCTGAGCCCTGAGCTTACAATGGCCGTCCTGGGTCAGACCAAAGGTTCATCTAGCCCAGTAGCCTGTCTGCTGACAGCAGCCAACCCTAGGGACCCTGGAGGGGATGGACCGAAGACAGTGACCAAGCCATTTTTCTCGTGCCATCCCTCTCCAGCCTTTCACAGACCTTGGGCAGGGACACCACTCCTACCCCCTGGCTAATAGCACTCCATGGACCCAACCTCCATGACTTGATCTCACTTCCCTTTAAACTCTGTTCTAGTTGTAGCCTTCGCAGCCTCCTGCAGCAAGGAGTTCCACAGGTTGACTCTTTGCTTTGTGAAGAACAACTTTCTCTTACTAGTTTGAAGCCTGCTACCCATTCCTTTCCCTTGGTGTCCTCTAGTCCTTCTTTATGGGAACTAATGAAGAACTTTTCTGTATGCACCCTCTCCACCCAACTCCTGCTTTTAGAGATCTCTATCCTGTCCCCCCTCCGTCTCCTCTTTTCTAAGCTGAAAAGTCCCAGTCTCTTTAGCCTCTCTTCATATGGGACCTGTTCCCAACCCCTGATCATTTTAGTTGCTCTCCCCTCTCCCAGCCTCTCTCTTCCCCTCTCTCACCTCCTTTTCCCAGTCTCCCCCAGTTTTGTTCAATAAAGACAGATTCCATTTTTGAACACAATTGTCTTTTATTTTGTACATCAAGAAAAGTTGCTAGGGAAGGGTAAGTGGAAGGAGGTGAGGGAGGAATGGGGCACGAGCCCCCGATGGCGAGGACCGGGCTGGCTCTGCGGGCTTTTGGGGTGGAAGCTCTCCTGCAGCCCCCTGATTGCCCCCTCTCCCCAGATGGCAGCCTGCGGCAAGTGCAGCCGGGCTGATGGCCAAGTGCTGTGATGTGCCCAGTGTGGGTACTCCGGACACTCCAAGCCAGGACTGCTTTGCAAGCGGGGCACCCCTGAGAACTGTCTGGGGGTCGGGACCCTTTAAGCGCAGCCCTCGGCTAGCCTGAGGCAGCAGCTCCACGCTCTAAGTCCTCCTCTGATGCCCTGCCGGCACTGCTTCCGGCCATCCTTAAGCCTGGTTCAGGGTCCACTTAATGTGGACATGCTAGTTCGAATTAGCAAAACGCTAATTCGAACTAGTTTTTTAGTCTAGATCCGTTAGTTCGAATTAGCTTAGTTCGAATTAACTAATTCGAACTAAGTTAGTTCGAATTAACGTTGTAGTGTAGACGTACCCTAAGTTAGTGGAGGTACCCACGAAGATGCAAAACCATACTTCTGCATCCCTAGCCTTTGCAGAATGGCAAGCCATATGTTTCAGCACCCAATTGCTTAAAGTACAGGTCCTTTCCCAGGTCTGTAGATATTTTACAGAAATATCAGAATGTCTTTTCTGGGTGTTCAAAGTTTTCTTAATGTTTGAATTTTCTGAGTGGTTGATGATGCAAAAAAATGAAAGTTACCACTGTGTGCTGACACTTTAATACTCACTTCAGTTCACTGTGCCACAAGAACATTCTGTCATGCACTTACAGGTAGAAATATACAATACTTGATGATTTTAGCATCATAGACTCATAGAACACTAGAACTGGAAGGGACCTCGAGAGGTCATCGAGTCCAGTCCCCTGCCCTCACAGCAGGACCAAGTACCATCTAGACAAACAATCAAACAGGGCCATGCCATATGGTTCACTGTCTAGTATTAAAGAAGAAAAACAAAACATTTAGAAACCATAAGCACATGGAAGAAAGTGACAGATGTCGGGGCACTCAGAAAGAGACAAAAGTTGTGGCTGGCACTGGGGGGTCATGTTCCAATCAACAGGAGGCTAATGACAGAAAAGGAAGCTGTAATTGACAGGGTCTGAAAATGGGATTGGAGAATGTCTAGTACTGCATATCTCTGGCTTGCTTGGCAGTCCTAACCCGATGCAATCACTAAGGTAACATTGCTGGGTAATGATAGATTGACACTTACCATGCCATATGCTAGTTTTTCTTCTAACAGCCTATTTCCACTTTCGAAAAAAGGCATTCTTCCTCATAAAATAAGGTTTACTGCAGTCGAAAAAACCGCCGTGTTCTTTCAATTTAATTTCGAAAGAACGCAGCAGCAGTCTAGATGCAGGGGAAGTTTTTTCAAAAACCCCTGTAGCGTAGACACACCCTTAGATACTTGAAAACTGTTATCATGTCCCCTATCGGTCTTCTCTTTTCCAAACTAAACAAATCCAGTTCTTTCAGCCTTCCCTCACAGGTCTTGTTTTCTAGACCGTTAATAATTTTTGTTGCTTTTTTTGGACTTTCTCCAATTTCTCCACATCTTACCTGAAATGTAGTGCCCAGAATTGGACATACTATTCCAGTTGAGGCCTAATCAGCACAGAAGGCTGTTTTGGCTCATAGCAGCTCATTCAAACCCTTTCCTTCCCCACTTCCTTCTGTTCATGCTCCTTAAATTTTGCATTTGCAAGAATCCAACATGTCAAAGTAGCATTCAAACCAAATGACCAATTTGTGCCTAGTGCCTGCTTGATTGAAACCATTCAAAGCCACTGGACCATATTCATAGTGAATGTGGTCTGGTGCATCTTGGTTGATGCCATTGGCGCTGCTCTGTTTCCCATCAGCTGAGAATCTGGCCCACTGAAGCCATTCATCAGCCCAGGATTGCTTAAAACTAATCGATGTTCAACAAAACATTCACGAACCTTGGCAAACATGGGCAGTGGGTGAACGGCTGGCTTGGGGAGGTGACCCCCACACAGCCGTGCTCCTGCTACCCAAGGCACCACTCCTTCCATGCACACTGGAGCCCATCCTACCCTCATTGTAGCTGCTGGCCCCTGTCCAGTACCCCCAGCCCACTTGCCCATTGTGGCCATTGGCTGGGCCCTGCTCAAGGCTAGCATGACTCCACCCTGCAGGTTTAGGTTGCAGGGCAGTGTGGCAGTTCCAGCCTTCTCGTCCCCAGAGCATTGGGTGGTGGGGCAGCTGCATGGCCCAAGCCTTTCTGGTCCCCCGAGGCCATGTAACCCCAGCCTTCCTGGCCCCAGAGTGCTGCACTGCCCAGCAACCTAGCACTCTAGACTCCACCCTGACCACTTCTTCCCCCTCCAGCCGCCAACCCCAGTGCCAAGCCAGGAGAAGCCTTCTGAAAGCAGGTAGGAGGGTCCTGACTTGGAGAAGAGTGTAGGCAGGGCCACTCATGTCTGTTTGGGCAGGCAATGCCTTCCCTCAACTTCATCACCTGCCGCCCGGCAACATTTTGCAGCTTGGCCAGAGGTTTAGTACAGAAGTTCCATACAGCCCCGATTATAGGGCACATGGTTTGCACTCAGACAGCACAGTGAAGAGCATAGTAAAATATACAGACAGACAAGTGCTTTCATTTTTACTGCGCTGTTCTCTCCTTCCTAATTTAATTCATGATCACTCAATGTCTGTGCTACACAATGGATCGATGGGTAATGATCTATCCAGCGGGGGTCGATTTATTGTGTCTAGTATAGGCACGATAAATCAGCATCTGATCACTCTCCTGTCAACTCCAGCACTCCACCAGAATCAGAAGCATAGTTGAAATGGCGTTGACCGGAGAGTCTCTGCCATTGACTCACTGCAGTGAAGACACCACGGTAAGTAGATCCAAGTAAGTCAACTTCAGCTACATTATTCATGTAACTGAAGTTGCGTAGTGTCGAAGCTTAGATCAATGGCCCATGTTAATGTAGACTAGGCCTGAGTCTCAGACCTATCAAAGTGTTTGAATTAATGCAATTGTTCTCAAACTTTTGGACTGGTGACCTCTTTCACACAGCAAACCTCTGAGTGTGAGTCCCCTCATTGATTAAAACACTTTTAAATATTTAACACTATTTTAAATTCTGGAGGCCAAAGGGAGAGCCAGACTCAACTGTGGGTGACTCTGAGGTGGGGACTTGGTCTAATAGTCAGTGTGGACATCACCATGGATGCTGTCTCAGGGCCGGCTTTAGGCCGATTCGACCGATTCCCCGAAATTGGGCCCCGTGCCTAAGAGGGCCCCACGCTGGCTGCTCCCCTCACACAGCTCTGTGGCGTGCCGGGCACGCTGTGGGAGGGGGCATTGGCTCCAGAGGAGGAGCACAGCAGCTTCCCTGGATTTAAAGGGGCTGTGACTCTTTTTTTGTGTGTGGTGGTAGGTTTTTTTTTTTTTCTCAACAAAAAAATCCTGGCTGCCAGGGCCCCGTCGAAACTGTTCGAATTGGGCCTTGCACTTCCTAAAGCCAGCCCTGGCTGTCATTTCATAGCTAATATTACATCAAGTGCCCTTCTTCCCATTTCTGGTGGGAATTAAATTGTGCACATACATACTGAAGGGAATGTTTTGGAGCAGGGAGCCCAGAGGAGAAAACCACACTCTCGGAATAAGAACAAATTCTGATGTTCCCGGTTTCACATGACCAATTATCAAGTGCATTGCAGCAGCTACATTTGCTGGCAGTCACTCCATTTTCTGATTGGGGGGTATGTCTACACTAGCCTCCTAGTTCGAACGAGGGAGGCTAATGAGGGTGACCAAAATTGCAAATGAAGCGCAGGATTTAAATATCCCGTGCTTCATTGGCATGTTCCCGGGCGGTCGCCATTTTGAGGTTTAATTGGTAATTTGAAGTAAGGGGTTTATTTCGGAATCACCCTTCACTGCCATGTGTAGACGCGGGCAGTTCTTCCAGGATAGTCAATTTCCAAAACGGCGAGCGCCCGGAAACATGCCAATGAAGCGCGGGATGTTTAAATCCCACGCTTCATTTGCAATTTCGGTCGTTCTCATTAGCCTCCCTAGTTCGAATTAGGGGGCTAGTGTAGACATACCCTATCAAACCTTACATGTGCATGGAAGTACCTGAAACTGAAACCTACTCAATAGGATGCAATCCTCTGAGAAAGGGGCTACTAAGGGGCGGCAGGTATAAGAGGCAAGGAAAGGCATTGACTTTCTTGGGTCTGAGTGCCCAACCTCTCATCTCTTTCTCTCCTTATTCTGAATCTTCCTGCAGGCTCTCACAGCAGGCTGTTGCAGCCTGGTGAATTTTCCTCCAGAGTGGATCCAGTAACTTAAAAGTGAAATGCTTTTCAGCTTGCCTATTAACATAAAATGGAACCTGTTAAAAGAGCCATTAACTGGTAATGAACAAGCATTGGCCAACTGACAGGTCCATACTGTCCGTTTCTGAATTTACTGACAGCATCTAAAAACTGTTGCTTATAAGACCACCTGAAAATGTTCCATAATATCGATTGAAACTCTCCAGTCCAGCAACATCTAGCATGATTTTAGTTGGCTGGATGTCCACTTATTATGGGTGTGGCCAAGTTTCCTACAGTCCCATAAAGTTTGTTTACTGCCCCCCCTCAGTCCTGGCTCCCAGTGTTCTGTGCTGTTATTTAGCACTAAATTCCCCTTAAAGGTCTTCTAAGAGTCTAGTAAGCAGTGAAGTGTAGGTAATACTGCTAGAACATATTGACCACCTGTGGTTCAACAAATTCTCTGGTTCAGCACCAGTCAGAATCTAAGGGTGCTGGACTAGAGAGGTACAACCTGTAGCACCAAACACAGAGGAGATTATCCTAAATTTGTCTTGTAGTTTAATAGAGGGAAAAAATACGTAGCACTTTAAAGTTTCCCGAGGTGATGATAGTTTCTTTTTCTGTTATAAACAGCCAAATGTAGTTTTAGCGATTCTGTTCACATGAACACAGGCAAAATAAGTAATTGATTAAAAAATGTGTATCAGCCCTGAAAGATGTATGAGCATTTCTAAGTAGGGAAGCCAGCCTGTGGATATTAAATGTGCAACCTAGAATGATCTGCATCATTATAGTATGAACGTACCAGAGGAATTTTAAAAAGCCATTATTCATGGGATCTGTTGTTTGTTGCAAAGGTTAGTGGGATTTAGCATTTTTTCCCCTCTGCATCACATCCCTCTACCTTTTCAGAGATGCTGTATGATAGAGGTGTTCAGGAAGCTAATGGAATTTGTAACAAAACCCAGCATGGAAACTGCAAGAAGGCATTTAAGCTGTCTGAGTGAGAGACTGAAACTGGTTTAAAAAGCATTCCCTAAAGGTACAATCAGTTCTGGCACCCGAGTAACAACACTTATGCATATTTCTGTGCCCCCAGGGTGGTTTTCAAGAATGTTGCTAATGTTAAATCTAAACTAGATGGGCTTTAATTTTTCTGTTTGATGGGAAGCAGTCATTATGCAAATGGGATAGCCTTTGGGCAGCTGTCTATTTTTCAAAGTTTTTCTGAAGGAGGCAAGTTTATAAAGGAAACTTCCCTACTGAAGCGAGCTATGTTACCACAGCTTTTCAGGGTATATTAAAACCAACATGTGGGATGCAAACAAATACAAATCTGGTTGATAAACTCATTTGCTAACAAAAATACAGCCAGAAATCCAACTTATTTCATAGAAAATAAGAACTGAGCAAGCTATTAGCCCCACACTCCAACCAAACTTTATTTAAACAAATTCCAGCAACCCAGTCTTTTCTTTTTTCCCCTGATTCAACCACAGCAAACTCTTCTCTTTTAATGCTATAGAAAGAGAGGGAAGAAAGAATTTGACAGCAGGTTTTTAAAATGGATTGTTCTTGTAATTCTAAAGATTCCTTGTCCTGTGAGTGCTGTGTTGGTGTTAAAAACAGCTGCTTCCTTCCACCCCAGATGTGGATGCTCATCAGTGACTGGAGGAGAGATTTCCCATCAGAGCCTGGTATTATAGAATCCTAGAACTGGAACAGACCTTGAGAGGTCATCGAGTCCAGTCCCCTGCCCAAAGCAGGACCAACCCTAACATCTAGATCATCCCTGATAGATGTCTATCCAACCTGCTCCTAAATATCTCCAGTAATGGAGATTCCACAACCTCCCTGGGCAATTTATTCCAGTATTTAACCACCCTGACAGCTAGGAACTTTTCCCTTATGTCCAACCTAAACCTCCCTTGCTGCAATTTAAGCCCATTGCTTCTTGTGCTATCCACAGAGGCCAAGGAGAACAATTTTTCTCCCTCCTCTTTGTAACACCCTTTTGGGTACTTGACCCCCTTTTAGGTACGCAGTTAAATAAAGTTTGCAAAGCGCTTTGGGATCCATCTGGAGGAAAGACACCATGGAAATCAGCGACTGTTATCCTACAGAGGAAAACTAGCAGGGGAAGCAAATGCTTCTGAGAGAAAATGATATAAAGGAGACACATTACGGAAGACAGGCAGCGTGGGGATGTGAAAGCAGGTGGCTCTTCTAGTTGAGCATGATGTTGCTTCCTCCAGGGAGGGTGGCAATGGCGCTGCAAATGTTAGGAATGGCAGAGAAGTGGGTGGAAATGCTGCTAGGAAAGGAGCCCACCAGCTGCGGCCCAGTGCTTTGTTTTGCTGCTGGATTTAGTGCGATGCCCGCAGCGCTGCAGCTGGAGACACACGCAGGAAGTGGAGACAGCTCTTGTCTGGCAGCGAGCGGCGGGCCAAGCTTTCCATCTTGCTACATAGAAAGAGCCGGCCCATGAAAATGTTCACCTGCAGCCTGGAGCATCCTCACCCCCAAAGGGCTCTTGATCTCTTTGCTATGAGTTGGGCAAACGGATTGTTTCGGGCAGCTTCTGACTGTGGCATGCACTGCGAATGGAATGCTGTTCCCATAGGCTTCAATGGGAGCTGGCTTGCACCCTATGTCTAGACTGCTTTCCTTTTCTGAAAGAGGAAATGCAAATGAAGTGCGGATTAGCATTTTCTCACACTTCTTTTGCATACCCTCTTCCGATCCTTTTCTCAGAAGAAGTTTTTGTGCAAAACCATGCACTCTAGACTTGGCTTTTTTATGCAACCCCCCCCCTTTTTTGGGAAAGAACCTGTAAACCTCATTTTTTGAGGAATAAGGGTTCCTTCGAAAAAAGGGTTTTTTGTGCAAAAAGGCCACATCTAGACTGCTTGTTCGTGCACAAAAACCTCTTCTGAAAAAAGGATTGGAAGAGGATATATAAATGAAGTTCAAGAAAATGCTAATCAGCGCTTCATTTGCATTTCCTCTTTCGGAAGAGGAAAGCAGTCTAGACAAGCCCTACGTTTGTAAGCACCTTGGAGTGAGGGCGTTTACCAGCTACATGCTAGAACAGCTGCAGCAAGGGCTCTTGCTCAACAACAGTAGCAGGAGGGGAGCAGGGCCGCAGGAGTGGGCGGGGCCGCAGGAGTGGGTGGGGCCGCAGGAGTGGGCGGAGCCAGGACCCTATTTCACTCCCCCCACACACTCTCTGTTCTCCGCTATCTGGGGTAGTGGGCCCACTGCACTCACCTAGCACTTATCTGGAATTACTCTGAAGGGACTAGCACCTTGCACCATCTCTTCTTCCCCTGGGGCTCCCATATATAATATGGTTCCACAAATGGACATTCCCTGGCTGCAGAATGTCTGTTCCCTGCACAGATGGCTATTTTGAAAGGAAGCGAGATTGTTATTAAATCGATAAGCACTTTGCAATGGGCGTTTGGTTTTTTATTTCAGAAAATGGTGTGAGAGAAAGGGGGTATTTATTGCTGAGAAAGCGTTGCTGTTTGGGGTGTGCTGGAGAAGCGGGGCACCTGTCAAGCAAAAGTTGTGCTAAGGGATTTGCTTGTGGAAGGCATCTGCATATTGATTTATTAGCACCTCTCAGAAGCTAGTTCACACTTCAGTTTTACTGTACTTTACAAAATAAAGAGTAAAAAACAAAACTGAACAAACCCCACAGATCAGGCCCTTCCCAGTAACTAATGAAATACCCACAGAGCATCAGATGGAATATGTCCTTGTTAAAAACAACACCGCAACACAATCAAGCAACCTGGACATTTCCTTAATTTTAAAGGGGAGAGCTTCAGTTACAAAGAGACTGGCTGAAGCAACACAAAAGTCTTCATACTCGGAGAGGAGGTGGGAAGGGTGAGAGAGAAAAAGAAAGAATAAACATGTTTTGAAAAACAGAATCCAGCCTGCCTCTTCTGTTTCTGGACAGGTGCAAACACTGTGCCATCTGGGTCTTATTTATTTATGTTGAAGCCAGGGATGTTTTCTGAGCTACGATACATTTTTCATACCGGTTCTAATAAAAGCAATCTGTGCTTTCCTTTCCTTGCGGCCTGATTTTCTCCTCAGCAGTTTAACACCATTGACTTCAATGACATTTCACCGACAGGGGTGTGTGAGCAGATCAGACCCCCCCAGCCTTGCATTCGCCAGCACTAGCCGTGAATGCAGAGCTTTGGTTCAATATAAACAGTGTAGCTGGGTGGCCAAACCACTGGACTGGATGTCTGAGGGCCAGGGTGTTACTCCTGCCTCTGCCGCCCGCCTTCTTAGGAAGACCTTGCACAACTCCCATCACTGCTCTGTGCCTCAGTTTCTCCATCTGTGCACTGTAATGACATCACTCCTTGGTAAATACTATTAGTTCCATGGATAAAAAACTGTAGGATGACAACCACCCTCTAAGCTGACCCTGGGGATTTTCATACCTAAAAGCAGAGCCTCTACGGCTTGAATTAAAGAGCAGGGAGCGGCAATAAATAAGTAACATGCCCTGAGCTGGGTTTATTCTGGGTATCATTCTTTGTTTCCCTCCTAAATCTTTGCAGCTGCAAACTCTTAAAGGAACATGCAGCTCTTTTTTGGGGGCATAAATTCAGAGCTGTCCCGTCCATAGTATGGTTCAGGGTGACAGCCACAGGCCCTGGGACTATGGGGACCCTGTATTGGCCGCCTCAACCATCCCTTGGACGGAGCTCAGGGTGGCCTGGAGATTATCGGTGGGCCTGGCACGGGGTGGCAGCAGAGGTCACGCCCCCTCCCACACTCACCATGGCGACGGGAGTCGGAGTGACCCAGCAGCCTGCTCCGCTCTGTCACCCCTCCTAGCCTGCTGCACTCAGATTCTCCACCGCAGCAGGTAAGGTATGTCCTGGCCCCAGGGTGCTCCACTTCCCGCCATGGAAGCCAGGTCCCCCAGTAATTTCCCGGCTCGCGTTGCTCAGGGGAGGGGACTGTGGGCAAGAGGCGGGACAGGACAGGGCGAGGCTCAGGGAAGGAATGGAGCAGGGGCAGGATGGGGGTGGGGCAGAGGCCGGGCAGGGGCAGGCCTGTGGAAGGGGCTTGCCTTGGACCTCCCTGCATGGGAAACTGGGGGGGAGTTGTCCCACACATATACTCTCCTAGGGATAGCCCAGCATAAACTACGGAGGTTTATACAAACCACCCAGAACATACTGGCTACGTCTGCATTGGCAAGATTTTGCAGAAAAGTGGCCGCTTTTGTGCAAAAACTTGCCGCTTGTCTACACTGGCCGCGAGTTCTTGCGGAAGAACACTGACATTCTAATGTAAGAAATCAATGCTTCTTGCGCAAGAACTCTGACGCTCCCGCTCAGGAATTTCTTGCGCAAGAAAGCCCAATGGCTAAAATGGCCATCGGAGCTTTCTTGCGCAAGAGAGCATCTACACTGGCATGGATAGTTTTGCGCAAAAGCACATCTCTTGCGCAAAAGCACATGCCAATGTTAGAAGTATTTGCGCAAAATCTTGCCAATGTAGACGTAGCCACTGTGTATAACAACTGGTAGGACCAGCGCACATGGAATTTGAAATGAGCATTCTCCGGTTCTGTTCCTTGTTTGTAGCAGTGGAGATTATTAGAGAAAGGGATCCGTCAGAAGCAGGACTGAGGTCAGAACCCGAGTAAGAGGCAGGAGCTGAGGTGGAACCAGAGTGGAGAATCAGCCTGAGCCAGTGAAGACAGGCACAGGGCTGGCTCAGCAGAAGATCAAAGCTGGGACAGGACTGGAGTAAGGCAGGCGGAGCAGGGCAGAAGACGGGCTTGGAGTGAGGAGAGTGGAGGGAGGCAGAGAATCAATGGGTGTGTGCCCTGAGCAGCCGGTGCAACTGGGCCTCATAACCAATCTTCTAGTTTCCTATGTCCGGGCGCTCCATCAAACAGCCTTCCTGACTCATTAGGGGGTCAGGAGGCTCCTGACATGTGGTCCTCACTTCTGACACATGCCCAGAGAGGCCAATATTTTCAAATGCAGGGGTGTACAGTGCGGTACCTAAATACCTGACTATCTGATCCATGTAAATAAGGACCAGAAGTTGGTACTTTTTCTTCTCATTGAGCAGAATCTTGATTCACAGGTCGGCACACCCATGGGACTCTTCACAGGTGCAAATTGATGTTATTAGGAGCCCCTGAATCTGACCCTAAGTTACTTCATTAAGAGTTACTACTACTTATTGTTGCTGAAAATGAGAGCCCTTTTCTCTGGGTACTTAAATAGGGACTTAAAGTGCCTAGCTTTAGGCAGCCACATTTGAAAACCTTGGCTCTAATCTTTGTAAGGTGCACTTCCTCTGCAGTATTGCAGCTGGCAACACTGAAAACACAGACACGACTGACAGCTAATGGGGAAAACCCTGACAATGTTACTCTTCAGCTGCTGGCAAATCTCAGCTGGTGTTTCAATCAGTTAAACGAAGAAGTTGGAAGAAAAATTTGCACAGTAAAGAAATATTGTTTGCCCATTAAATTAAACATTACATCAAATGAAGCATGTTATTTTATATATATATATATATATATATATATATATATATATATATATATATATATATATATATAATAAAAAGATGATGTCCTTTAGTTTGGCCTGGCCAGTGTCTGTTTCTAATTCCTGGCTTTTCAAAGCTACATTGCTCTAGGGGGGAAAAATCTTTTTATTTTGAAGACAGTTTAAAGACTGGGAGCCAGGCTCTAATCTGAGGTCATCTGATGTAAATCTAAAATAATTCTATTGACATCAATGGAGTTACTCTGGATTTATGCTCGAGTAACTGAGTTCAGAATCTTAACCTGATTTTTTTTTTGCAAATCAGCAGACTCACACCAGCTAGATGTAGTTTGAACAGAGTTTAAGGACATGCATGCATTTAACTCTCCACTTCGGTGTGCAGACACCATTTAATATTCTATGCTAAATTGGTGGTAGTTGAAAGGAGCTAGGTACGAATTCAGGGTTTTAATGGGTTTCTGAATCATGCCAATTTCTATGGCAGTAACACAGTGTACTACAAGACATTCAAACCTTACTGCTTTATACGAGTTAAGCAATTATAATTATGGCCAGATCCACAGCTGGTGTACCGTTTCATGGAAATCAATGGAACGACACTGATTTATGCCGGCTGCGAACCTAGCCTTGTGCTCCCCATTAGCGGAACTTAGTCTATATTTTTCTTTACTAAGAAATGTTTCTTTCTAGTTCGTTGAGTTTCTTTCCAAGAAAATGAGGCATGGGATTCGCCTGTCCGCCCTTTTGTTGATTGCTATTTGCATTAGTAATGAATTCATTATCCTTCACTGCATTAAAAGCCAGTTCATTCTGTAGGTAGGCTACGCCTCCATTCACAGGTTCTCAAGTGCTTGAATTTTTACTGTTCTGAGTGGCATGCCAACAGCAGATACTGGAGAAAGGAGAGTTCTTCTTTCACAAGTACATTCTGCCCCTCATGCTGCGTTGCTTGTGAATTTCATTTTGCTGACTGCATGGGATTCTGATGAGTTTGCTGTCTGAGCTTTCCTGGCCAGTTTTCCTCTCCTGGATCTTGTCATTCCTCTCTTTTCATCCCTCCCACCCCTCTCCCCCCCATGTTCCAGATGACTGTTACACGGTTTCCTTGATGCTTAACTTCTGTGCTATGTGTACTGCATCCTGATAGGAAAATATCTGCCTAATGTAATTGGCCAGATTTTAACAGCAGTCACGCTGGTGTCAATCTGGAAATCCCCCACAGAGTCAGCTGAGCCTGACACAAGTGTAAACATAATCAGAATCTGGCCCATTACTCAACACCCCCGCCCCGGATGTTGAAGAAACATTAAACATATAGTAGAAAAATGCTGCCATGCAAGTGAAGGTATGCATGTGTTCCTTTTAAACAAACTTGGTTTGGAAAGTAGGTGTGCATAAAGGAACAGTCTAGAAAAGGCCAAGGGGAGAGGGGTGAACTCAACATGTGGAGTGGAGAAGTACAAGCATGTGACAAACAAAGCCATAGATGGAAAGGTTGAATCTGATTGGTTTAGAGGTTTGTGTTATATAACTTGTTATGTAACCTGTTATGTCACTGCCATGTGCTATAAAACAGCAAGGGTTGGGGCTCCTTGCTCGAGGGGCTCTGGATGATTTTAGTACCACGGGCTCTCCCTTGTGCACATTGAATAAAGTCTTGTTGAATTGAATTGAAGTATCCAGGACCCTTGATTCTGCCCAGCATCTGACTCTCTGGGAACCACAAAATCCCAACACAAGTGAGGTTCATGTGCTGTGAGTTAAGATGCCTGAATTCCGCTAATACAATTAAATTAAAGATTAAGAGCTTAACCCTGTTTTCACTGAGGTGACGGGAATTTTGACATTGATTTCAGTGGCAGGATCGGACCCTATCTATTGGAATAGCTTCACCAGGATAATAAATATGAACACCTAATAGTACACAGCAAACGGAGACCAAAATAAACTCCAGTGAAATACCAGCCTCTGGGTAGCTGTATAGTGTGTCAGATCCTGCTTTGAAACCTCGTCCGTCATGTGTCAATTATTAAGCAGGATCAATACAGAGAGGGCATGGAGTGATTTTTTTCTGGCAATATTTAATGAAGCCTGATCAAGTTTTTTGATCCAGAACAGGCTGACCCAAAGAAAGACTAATAGCACACTGAGAGGCTATTCAGAGCTGAGGAACATAGCAAAAAATACTCATTAGGAACTCAAGTCCTGTGCTAGGAGTCCCATATATCCTGCACACAGGAGGTTTTCATTTTAAACAGAATATTAATGTTATTCAGTGAAATTCCTCCTGCTGGAGCAGATTTTAAGCCTTTTGGTCAGTAGTTGCACACCGTTAAGAAAGAGGAGGCAAAGTTTGTGCAGAGAGGAGAAAATTTGATATGAGGGGTACACCTTCAATTCTCTCAAAGGCAGTTATGTGCCACAAGGATCCAACACTTAGATGGGGCACTAGGCTTGTTTTAATCCACAGCGATTCATTAATCAGAATATGGGCAAATGTCTTTCCATTTGAAGTAAATGGTTACCTTTGTAATAAACCTGAGCAAACTACCCTTTAGACCCTCAGGCCAGGTCTACACTACAGTGGAAGGTTGAATTAAGATACAAAACTCCAGCTACATTAATTACATAGCTGCAGCTGATGTATCTCGAATAGAGTTCCACGCTATCCACGGTGAGGACCGGGAGTATCAGCACCAATGGGGGCACCCTCTCAGTATGATTTAGCGAGTCTTCGCTAGACCCACTAATTGAACCTGGGAAGAACGACCACAGCAGACTCGATCTTCTGCAAAGTGTAGATGTGCCCTTAAAAACCAGGAGGCTGTCTTGTAAGGGGCAGTGCCAGTCTCCATCCAAAGGTCTTCTTGGATATCAGTAACTGGTTAAAAGAAAGGAAACAAAGGGTGTTCCTCAGTAGTGTTTCCTGGGAC
This sequence comes from Pelodiscus sinensis, assembly GCF_052426305.1. Taxonomy (NCBI): domain Eukaryota; kingdom Metazoa; phylum Chordata; order Testudines; family Trionychidae; genus Pelodiscus; species Pelodiscus sinensis. The sequence continues at coordinate 65,689,614 of NC_143059.1, read as the reverse complement.
CTATTCTGGGACCAGAGCTGTTCAATGTATTCATAAATGATCTGGAAAAAGGGGTACACAGTGAGGTGGCAAAAATTGCAGACTATAGAAAATGACTGAAGATAGTGAAATCCAAAGCTGATTGTGAAGAGTTACATAGGGATCTCCCCACACTCAGGCTGCATCTAGACTGGCATGATTTTGCGGAAATACTTTTAACGGAAAAGTTTTTCTGTTAAAAGTATTTCCGCAAAAGAGCGTCTAGATTGGCAAGTGCCTTTGCGCAAAAGATTTGCTTTTGCGTAAAAGCATCTGTGCCCAGTATAGACGCGGTTTTGCGCAAGAAAGCTCCGGCAGCCATTTTCACCATTGGGACTTTCTTACGCAAAAAATTCCTGTCCCTGTCTACACTGGCCCTCTTGAGCAAGAACACTTGCACAAGACGGCTTTTTCCCGAGCGGGAGTGTCAGAGTTCTTGTGCAAGGACACTGATAATCTTACATTAGATCGTCAGTGCTCTTGCGCAAATTCTCGCGGCCGGTTTAGACAGCTGGCAAGATTTTGCGCAAAAGCAGCTGCTTTTGTGCAAAATCTTGCCAGTCTAGATGCATCCTTGGTGACTGGGCAGCAGAAAGGCAGATGAAATTCTATGTTGATAATTGAAAGTAATTTAGCTGAGGTGCCAGAGGGGGTTCATACATACAAAATGATGGGATCTAACTTAATTTTTTATATTCAAGAAAAGAGATCTTGGAGTCAGCGTGAGTAGTTTGGTGAAAACATCTGCTCAGTGTGCAGCAGCAGTCAAAAAATCTAACAGAATGTTAGGAACTATTAAGAAGGTGAACTACATTTTCAACCACCAAACACCCACACCTTGAATATTGAGGGCAGTTGTGGTCACCTAATCTCAAAAAAGATCTATTAGAATTGGAAAAAGTAAAGAAAAGGGCAACAAAAATGATTAGGGGTATGGAACAGCTTTCATATCAGGACAGATTAAAAGGACTGGAAGTTTTCAGCTTGGAAAATAAATGACTAAGAGAGGTTATGACAGAGGTCTATAAAACTGTGAATGGTGTGGAGAAAGCAAATACAGAGGTGCTATGTATTCCTTCATATAACACAAGAAACAGGGGTCACCCAATGAAATTAATAATTAGCAGGTTTAAAAGGAAGTACACAATGCAGTCAGCCTAAGGAATTTTTTGCCAGGGGATGTTGCGAAGGCCAAAATGGGTAGGAATGGTGTCCCTAGCCAGTGTTTGTCAGGGGCTGGAAATGGATGACAGGAGAAGGATCACTTGATGATTACCTGTTTCTGTTCACTCCCTCTGGGGCATCTGGCATTGGCCACTATTGAAAGACAGGATAGTGGGCTAGATGGACCTTTGATCTGACCCAGTATGGCCATTCTTATGTTCTTATAGCAGGTTTCATAAAATAATTAGATAAGTTCATGGCAGGTAGGTCTATTCATGGCTATTTTCCAAGATAGTCAGAGTTACAAACACAGAACTCTGTCATTAGGTAATGGATTTAAAAGTAGCCATCATTCTACAAAAGAATTTCAAACCCTGATTACAATGGGAGACAGCTGATCTGGAATTCATGTGCAAATTCAGTACAACCAACTTAGGATCAAATAAGGATCTTAACTGGTTAATGCATTACAAATCAGTTCCCCTCTCTTGATATCCACATTTCCACATCAACTGCTGTGAACGAGCCATTTCCACCCTGACTTGATTAGCCTCATTTGCACTAGTACCATATGTATATATATACACACCCATGCCTCTGTAACCTCCACTCCAATTCATCTGTTGAAGTGGGTTTTACCCATAAAAGTTTATACCTAATAAATTAGTTAGTCTCTAAGGATGTGTCTAGACTACACCTCTCTGCCGACAGGGTGATGTAGATTAGGCACATCAAAATGGCTAATGAAGCGGGGATTTAAATATCCCGCACTTCATTAGCATAAAATGTCTGCCACTTTTTTTGGCATGGAGCTTTGTCAGAGAAAAGCGGCCATCTATAGCCAGATCTTTCAAAAAATAAAGACTTTTTCAAAAGATCCCTTATCCCTTGTGAAATGAGGTTTACAGGATCTTTCAAAAAAGGCTTTATTTTTCAAAAGATCAGCCTCTAGACTGCCGCTTTTCTATGACAAAGCTCCATGCCGAAAAAAAGCGGTGTCCATTTTTATGCTAAGGAAGCGCAGAATATTTAAATCCCCACTTCATTAGCAATGTCGATGTGCGTAATCTACATCTCTCTGTCGGCAGAGAGGTGTAGTCTAGACACACCCTAAGGGTGAATCTAGACTGCACTAATATTTCAAAATAACTAGCATTATTTTAAAATAATGTGAGCATCTACACAGCGATTCTGTTATTTCAAAATAATTTCAAAATAGCATAAGGCTTATTCCGAAATCTGTAAACCTCATTCTACAAGGAATAACATCTGTTTGTAAATACCTATTCTGAAATAAGGCATGTGTAGATGCTCTACTACTACGATTTCAAAATAGCCCCTTATCCAGGCCATTCTAAGTTATTCCTCCCCAGTTCCTTCTTGGGCTTTAAATCGAGCTAGCATCTCTACATTAGGGAAGCCTGCCTCCGACTAATTTTGAGGCTTCCCTGCAGTGTAGACGTGCCATTTCGAAATAAGCTATTTCAGAATAACTATTCCAGAATAGCTTATTTTGAAATAGCCATATAGTGTAGGCATACCCTAAGGTACTATGGGAGTCCTCATTATTTTTCCATACTCTGAGTGTCCCTAGACTCTGATTGCTAGATACTGGGAGTGGATGACTAGGGTGGATCCTTTGATATTGCCTGTTCTGTTCATAGAGGCTGCTGTGAGAGGAAGAATGCTGAGCTAGTTGGGCCCATGGGCCTGACCCAGTAAAGCTGTTGTTATGTCCTTACAAGAATTCCTCCCCTCCTGCAAGATGTAGGCAGGTTTGGATCTGGGAGTTGGTTCGGATAGCGGGGGAAAAGGCCACTTATAAAATTTTGATCCAGCACTGGTTTGGACTTAAATCAGCTCTGCACAGTTCACAAGCACTGAGATCCTGAGCGTGGGTTCATTTAAGGTCAGCCAACTCGATACTTTCTTCATTTCCTGTGTTAGCCTTGATACTGCACAGCCAGCTAGTCACAGCGCACCAGCTACATCACAAACCCTGTGCTGGTGCGCAAACGAGGAATCAGTCATGCCTGCCGCTGTAGGAGCCCTGGTAATTACAGCAGCCATTAGAAATCCAGGAAAGTGCCCATGTCTGCCAAAGAGAGGGGAGAAGATTAGCTGGGAAAGAGGCTGTATTGTCAGGTTTCTGAGAAGAGGTGTGACACACTCTGCGGTGTTACACACATTATCCTTTAGAAAGAGCACCAGTAATGGGTTGTGATAGAACCTGCCAAGCTAAGTTTCAGAGAGGTGAGTGAAATTTCATAATGATTAGGGGGAGCAAAAGAGCTGGTAGGTCTCCTGACCCATCCCCGGGCTGATACAGTGTTGCCTTTGCAATTCCCTGTTACAATGTTTTATCCCAGTGGTCCCCAACACGGTCCCCATGGCGCCCGTGGGGGCATTTGTGTGTGCCCGCCAAGTGCTGGGGGCTGGCCTGGCCCTGGGCACATGGTGCATGCATGGTGCCGGAGCACGGTAAGCGCGGCGCATGGGGGGAGCGCCGGCCCCGGGCGCGCGGTGCTTGGAGGGGGCGCTGGCCCCGGGCGCGTGGCACTTGGGGGAGCGCCGGCCCTGGGCGCGTGGCACTTGGGAGGGGCGCCAGCCCCGGGCACACAGCGAATTGGCCGCCCATGCTCCGGGTGCACGGTGCTTGGGGGGGGCGCCAGTCCCGGGCGTGTGGCCCTTGGAGGGGGCACCAGCCCCGGGCATGCGGTATATGGGGGGGCCCCGCCCCCGGACATGCGGCTATGGGGGGGCCCTGCCCCCGGGCGCGCAAGTGTCCCCACCCTCTGGCGCCTGGCAGGCGAACGGCCCAGCACAGGGTGGGCGCATGCGGCCGGAGAGCTGCTTCTCCCCACAGTGCCGGGAACGGCGCAGCTCTGTAGCAGGGTGCTGGAGCGTCCCCGTTACAGTGCCCCAGGACCCATTGTTTTTGCAGAATATAGACTCACACAGCTGCCCCTCTGAGACCCATTACCCATAGTTAGGGCTTCTGTTTTTTAGGGTTTAACAACTTCAATTTTGGGGGAATATTTTTAGCAATGTTTGAGTTTTAGGTATATGTCCAAAAATAAGGGCTTGGGAAGCTCTTTGTACATCATTCAACAAGTAATCCACACTCAGTATCGAGTGTACTCTCTGTAATGTTCCCTAGTGCACTTCAAACAGCACCTTGTGCAAGTGAACTGAAGAGCCTTCAGGGCACACCAGCAGGGTCCACATGGCTCAATTACTGTGCACTGCTGTAGAAATCAGACCTGGGTGGCCCACATACTCCTCCACAGCAGCACGCCCTTAGATGCCAATCACCACTTCCTGTTGTTTTTTGAGGTTTCCTGCAGAAAAACCAATTTCATTTTCTTTTAAACTGCGGATGTTCTATTGGTGTTTATTGGTTAAAACCTACAATTAAGAATCCTACCTTGTAAATTATGATCAGATCCCAGGATCCAGGCAAACTGTGTCCAGATGAGGTTGGGGATATTTGTGCAAACATAATGTAAAGCTCATCTTTCCACTGTGCTGAATCCAAGGCTGATGCAATATAGAGCAGCCCAGGTCAAGGATGCATGGGGGTATTTTACCCATGCTGTCCTTTGGCCAGTTGCCATCAAGAAGTAGGATGGCCGCATGGGAGCCACTGAACTGGCTTTTCCCCACCAGAAGGTCCCTTTTGCACTGAGATTTTTCCTGCTGGCCTTGTTAATGTTGGAAAATGTTGGGAGTTTCACTGGCTGGGACATCTAAACGCAGGTTAAACTCATGGCTGCATCTAGACTGGCAAGTTTTTCTGCAAAAGCAGCTGCTTTTGCAGAAAAACTTGCCAGCTGTCTACACTGGCTGCTTGAATTTCCGCAAGAACACTGATTTCCTACTGTCTGAAATCAGTGCTTCTTGCGGAAATACTATGCTGCTCCTGTTCGGGCAAAAGTCCTTTTGCGCAAAGCTTTTGTGCAAAAGGGCCAGTGTAGACAGCTCAGATTTGTTTTGCGCAAAAAAGCCCCGATCGCAAAAATAGCGATCGGGGCTTTTTTGAGCAAAAGCGCGTCTAGATTGGCAAGGACGCTTTTCCGCAAAAAGTGCTTTTGCGGAAAAGCGTCCGTGCCAATCTAGATGCTCTTTTCCCGCAAATGCTTTTAATGGAAAAGTTTTCCGTTAAAAGCATTTGCAGAAAATCATGCCAGTCTAGACGTAGCCATGGAATTTAAGACCTGAAAGGACCACCATGATCATCTAGTCTGAACTCCTACACATTGCAGGCTACAAAACTTCACCATCCCACTCCTGCAATAGACAAAACACTAAAAAATGCAATGAACTATCCTACACTGGCTAGGGGAATCTGTCAGACCTTTTCCATCCCTCGACTTCTAGGAATAAAACGTGTGTTGCAAACTACAAGATCTGATTGCTCTAAATCAAATGTTGTTTCAGTAACAAGGTGAAGTAGGAACTGTCTAGGACTCTCTCATTACAGTAAGTAATGTTCCACTTTAGGTATTCTCACCTTCTTATTCACATACACCCTAATTGAATTTGCTCTGATGTAAACACTCTCATCTCTGTATCCCCACTATCTGTTTCTTTTTTTTCACTTCATGCATCTGATGAAGTGAGTTCCAGCTCACAAAAGCTTATGCCACAATAAAATTGTTAGTCTTTAAGGTGCCACCAGGCTCCTTGTTGTTTAGGGTGAAAAAAAACCCAACCAACAACAACACACCTTTACAGTCACACCTGGTAAAGAAAACAGCAGCTAGAGAGTGAATCAGGGAGCTACTCATCTATGGGAGAGGTCCAGGTTGGATATTAGGAAAAACTATTTCACCAGGAGAGTGATGAAGCACTGGAATGGGTTACCTAGGGAAGTAGTGGAGTCTCCATCCCTAGAGGTGTTTAAGTCTCGGCTTGACAAAGCCCTGGCTGGATTGATTTAGTTGGGATTGGTCCTGCCTAGAGCAGGGGGCTGGACTTGACCTTCTGAGGTCTTTTACAGCTCTATGATTCTATGTTTACTGGTAATCAGGGATAATCTTAAATGAAAATATCATTCTTTCATAGGCTAATGAATCCAGCAAGAACTAAATATTACATCTCTTTAACTCATGCAAAACTCTAATGGATTCCTAGGAGTGCATGGTAAGCAAAATTTCAGCAGGAACCCTACCCCCAAGGGGTTATAAATGACTGTGAAAACACAGAATTAAGGATCAGGGAAAAAAACAGTTCCAGAGTCCTCAGGCATCTGGGTACATGTAAGGAAACCCATAATTCCATTTTATAATTTATTTCTTTATGAGCTGGAAATTTACAGCTGGTATTTCTAGTTCACTCATAACTCAAGCTCTCTTTTCATAATATTTTTAGTCCTCTCCCAAACCTGCTCTATTTGCAAGCGACATTCCAAGCACTGCAACTGGCACAACTAAATTTCACTGTAAAGCAGGCGAGTGGGGAACAATCACTTCATTTTACAGGGTTAACAAGAATGAATTGTCTTGTGACACCTTAGGGCACATGTACACAATAGCATTATTTTGGACTAACCTCGACATTAACATAGGGCATGTCTACACTGCAAGCAGCTATTTTGACATAATGTCGAAATAATATCAAGCTGGAGGACTTTTCACTCTGACTCCTGTAACCCTCATATTACGAGGAGTAAGGGAAGTTGGAGGAAGAGTACTTTACCTCGGACTTCCTGCAGTGGAAACAGTGCCTAACATTGAAATAAGCTATTTTGACTTCAGCTACGCAATTGACGTAGATGAAGTTGCATAGCTTATTTTGGCTTTACCCTTGTTGTGTAGACGTGGACCTAGAGACTAACCAAAATATATAGAATCATACGTTTTTGTGGGTAAAACCCACTTCATCAGATGAGTTGGAGTGGAAATAACAGAAACCAAGAGAGAGCTATAACAGTAAAAGAAGTACCTGTCAATTCTAGGACCTATGTTAATGAGGCTAATTATGTGGGCTTGATGTGTCCCATTCATAACCTTTGATGTGAAAATGCACATTAGAGGCAGGAGAAATTGGCTTTGTAATGTGCCAACCAGTTAATGTCTTTGTTTAAGCCCAGGGTAACGATGTCAAATCTGTAGATGAATTCCAGGTCTGCAAATTCTCTTCGTAATTGGTCAGTGAAATTCCTTTGTAGAATAATGGCTACTTTTAAATCCATGACTGAGTGCCCAAGGCAAGTTTAAATGTTCTCGTACAGGTTTACATGTGTTACCATTTCTGATGTCTGATTTGTGTCCATTCATCCTTTGGCACAGAGACAGCGTGGGTTTGGCCAATATATATGGCAGAGGAGCATTGCTGGCACTTGATGGTATAGATCACATTAGAGGATGTGCAGCTGTACGAGCCTCTGATGGTGTGTCTTATGGGGTTAGGTCCTGTTTTTACCCGAGGTTCTTTCGACCCAAAACTCTCAATAACTTTTACTCTCTGCGAGGTGGTGTCAGGAAATAATTCAGGGGAGAACCGGTTGTCTGACCGATAGATGGATGGTACAAACAGAACAATACAAGAGTCCTTTCATTTAAAGCTAAACTTTATTTAGTCTCAAGCACTTACACATGTCTGCAACAGGTTGGTAAAACACCCCCACTTTCGATAATTACCAAAGTTGAGTGCGGCTCTTGAGTGACACTGAGCAGGCTTCCGATGGACAGTCTTCTGTCTGCCGGTGGGGGCAAAGATGCATCCATAAGTGAAGAGTCCTCAAGGAGGCATCTCTCCAAGTGTTCCCAAAATTGTCCCCCCCCCCCAACTCAAACTTTCCTTCCCTATTTATCCATTAGTATTACAATAACATGTCACTCAAAAACTTGTTAGGCAAGCACTTTTTAAAGGTTAGGCAAGAGAGTTTCTTCTGATCATCACTTTCACCAGATGTGTTTTTTCTTTTTCAGAGACTCCATGCTCAGGGGCCCTGACAGATGTCTTAGGGCATTTAGACAAACTTCCTGGTTTTCTAAATGTATAGGTCAGCGATTTCACTAGAGATTTGGGCCTCAGGAAGGACGCGGGGTCAGGCTGCCCTCTCTGTGGCACCCAAACTCCCCTTCTTTCCCCTCTCTGACTTGGTCATGCTGTCTAGGCCTATTTTGGGCTTGTTAGCTTGGTTGCTAAAGTTCAAGCAGTAAGCAATAGCGGTTCAGGCACGTCACTGGATTTGCCGAAATCTCCCCGTACACTGTGATGGTGTTGAATGATAAGATACTGCTTGTTATCAGCCAGCTAAAAGGAGGGAGCTGCTCTGGGGGTGGGTGTGCTCACTCCAATTGTTTCGCTCTGCAAGATAATTAACTGTTAACTGTTGATATGTAAATACAGCTCATGCCAGGAGGGGGAAAGAATCCGAGGTGTGGTTATGTAAATCCAACTCAGCCAGGGCTGATGGAGGATCAGTGTTGGAATGGAATGTGATGTATTGTAAATAATTTGGGGCTGTTGTGGGGGTCACAAATCATGCTACCCTTAAATGTGGGAACTGTAAAACATGACACCAGTGCTTGCAGGAGCGACACCATCACTGTAAGAGGTCTCTGAGGAACAAGCCTCCCTCATTCCAGAGTTGAGTGAATGGGGGATGAGGGGTGGAGGGCTAAAGGGCTTGAGTCAGCCTGCTTCATGCCTGCCAGGTATGAGCTGTAAGACTGGCCCAACCTGCCTCTTTCTCCCTTTTGTGTTAAAGACAGACCTGAAGTAGACTCCACGAGGAATCTTTTTGCTAGTCCAGTGGAAGCTGGAATCTTTTGCCAGTCTAGGTGATGGCTAACGAGTTGAAATCACTAAAAGCTGAAATCATTGGTTTGGCCAGGAGCCAGACCCATTGCAGCCATCGGAGTGGCTGGTGGGCATGACCGGTGGGTGGCTGGTAGGAGCGGTGGCAGGCAACCAGTGGAGCAGCTCGTGGGAATGGGTGGCCTGTGGGGCGGCCGGTTGAGTGGAACAAGACAGCTGTTGGAGCATGGTGGAGTGGCTCGTGGTAAAGGCTGCAATAGAATCGTACGGAAAGGTGGCGCCGTCGACCAAACCAATCCTCCTGCCCCACTTGATAGGTGCTCCTATCAATCCCCCTGCCCTACTTTCCACCCAGGCTGGGAGGTAGAACCCTGCAGCTGAACTTTTGAATCTGGGCAGCACTGACCAGGGACAGAGACTTTGGGGTGTTGGACTCTGGGAGATTTTGGGCTGCTGGACTCCAGAGACTCTTGGGGTGTTGGACTTTGCTTATGGTTTGGGCTATGAACTCTGTTTGTGGTATTTTCCCAAGTTAATACCATGTGACTTCTCTCTCTGTTTCATTAAATGTTTCTTTTCTACACTCAGACTGTGTGCTTGCGAGTGGGGAAGCATTGCCTCTCAGAGGCATCTAAGGGCGTGTGAATTTCCCAGGCTACTGGATCAGGGTTTGAGCCGGTTCTGTGTGAGATGAACCCCTAGATATTGAACCCGGCCCTGGTTGCTGCCAGGCCTACTTGGCAGAAGAGTTACAGATTAAAACAACATTTACCAAAAATGCTGGGAAACCTATTGTATATGGGAGTCATGGGATGGGCTGCTATTATTATCCTGTGTTATATTTTTATATATCATTAAATTCTAGATTACCTGCCTCAGACAGGGTCCTGATTGTGTTAGGCACTTTATGAACACATTGTAAACATCGTTACAGGGGCAGAAACTGACAATCATGCATTCCCAAGTTCTCCAGAGTTTCAAACCAAAGTTTCCTCTATTATCACTACTAGAAGTTGACATGCTAGATTAGACAATTTATTCCAGACAATTTATCTCTCTTTCTCCTAGACAAGCTCAGCATGCTCTATGCTAGATCGAGCACCAGGAACAATTAAAATTGTAAATGTCACCTAGAAGTCACAATATTAAATGAAATGTAATATTCTAACTGACATCAGCAAAGAATTGGCCTCTTGGTGAGGTTTTTAAAAAGTGAACTAGAAAAAGCACTATTATACACCTAAATATATTTCATCATTTATTCATCAAGATGGGCTCAAGTATGGTGGATGAATCTTGCCGTACTGTGTGTTCAGGAAATACTAAGCACAAAAGTGCTTAATAAAGGAAAGTCTTTTGTCTGGATTTCTTTGCTTTAGAGAGTATGTCTTACATATATTTTTTTCAAATCAAGGGCCAAAATTTGCCATCTTCATTCAGATAAACTCTTACCGACTCACTGTTTTTGCATTAAATTCCCTTCGTATTACTCTTTCTCTTCCCCTCTCCATTCAGTCGTTGATGGGATAGGGTGTTTTTCACATAAATGTTGCTGGTGTGAAGCAGACTTAGGTCAGAAGCAGGGCCGGACTAAGCGGCGGAGGGCTAGCCGGGCAGCTGCCCGAGACGCCAACCTATGGGGGGCGCCTGATGGCAGCTATAATGGGCGCCACGTGCCCGGGGGCGGAGCCGCGCATGCATCGCACGTCTGCTGCCCGGGGTGCAGGAATGGCTCGAGCCGGCCCTGGTCAGAAGTGTTTAAAATCATTATAATCTATCTGTAGCCAAAGTGAAAGTCGGTAACTGGACTCTCTCCAGTCCCAGCAGGATGGGCAATCCCAGATCTGAACACCCCCAACCTTTCTGAAAGTTAACACTGGTGTTCAGGACTGGATCTGTGGTTTCCCGCAGCCAGTTGGTTCTAACCAGTGTTACCTGTAAGCTGAGTGATTGGGGCATCCACCCAGCAGAGATTCAGGTGATGTCTAGCTGATTAGCAGAGTACCTATAGCCTGCAGCTTGTGTTTCTGCTAGTGGTGCACATCTGCACTTGCCTTGGTGTACATAACAAACTTTATTCTGCACATGGATGGAAAAAATAGAGGAAACACTGCTTCTAACTGATATACTGGTCAGTCTCAGTCCCAAGAGAGTCCCAAGACTGAATGGGCATGGAAGCTAAACCTCTTTTATTTGGTCTTCCTCTAGTTCATTGGTAGGCTTAGTGGCATGGTAAGGGAAAGCTTGCCATGCTGACTCTGTGCTGTGGAGAGAATATTTTAATCCCCAGAGCTGTCATGGGGGCATCTTTCACCCCCTGTACACACATTAAAAAATAGACCTGCAAAGGTCAAAGGTCAAAATTGCTGAAAAATCAATTAAACATCCCAGAGCCTGTGATAGGCATAAACTGAAACAGAAACTTGAAAGCAGGAGCAACTCTCTCTGTAAACATGACCCACTAAATTATGTCGCTAGAACGAGCCATGCCAGTGTATTGTTTCAAGACGTATACGGCTACCCAGGTCTGGGTTGACCTGCATTAAGATCACATACACTCGTGCCCTGCTTCCAGGTGCCATGGGGCCGATCCAAACTAGAAACAATGGAGCATTTGCAAAGCAGAACCTGCCATTGAAAAATACATGTTAAAATTGAAAAGTCCAGTATTGTTGAGTAGTTCACTTCCCCATGGGTTTTGCTGTTATTCCCAAAGGGCAGGGTTCCAATCTCCCTTTTTGGGGATCACTGTTTGTTAGCATTGGTATCTTTTGGGGTGCAAGGCTCTATGAGATGTCATTTACCAAGGTGGAAGGAGGATGTATGTCTTTCCTGTTGAATTGGTGGGGAGGCCAGAAAGTTATCTACAGAGTTTACTGCACTCAGAGGAGGAGACAGGAACAAATTCATTGAGGACCTGAAGGAAAAAGAATAAAGTTTATGGAATGAGAAGGATCTATGTGGGTTTGCTAGTCAAAGTACAGAGAAGGACATTGAGAAGAGATGAGTCCCATATCTGAATCAAAGCTTTACAATTTTTACAAGCCAACATGATTTCGAAAGATAATATCCCAATCCTATGCAACCTATTTCTAAATGATCTGGAGAAAGGGGTAAACAGTGAGGTGGCAAAATTTGCAGATGATACTAAACTGCTCAAGATAGTTCAGACCAAAGCAGACTGTGAAGAGCTTCAAAAAGATCTCACAAAACTAAGTGACTGGGCAACAAAATGGCAAATGAAATGTAATGTTGATAAATGTATAGTAACACACGTTAGAAAAAAATTCCCAACTACTGTATACGTACGATGGGGACTAATTTAGCTACAACTACTCAAGAGAGAGATCTTGGAGTCATTGTGGATAGTACTCTGAAAACATTCACTCGGTGTGCAGTGGCAGTCGAAAAAGCAAACAGAATGTTAGGAATCATTCAAAAGGGACAGAGAATAAGACAGAGAACATCGTATTGCCTCTGTATAAAACCATGGTACATCCACATCTTGAATACTCTGTACAGATGTGATCGCCTCATCTGAAAAAAGATATATTGGCACTGGAAAAGGTTCAGAAAAGGGCATAAAAATTATTAGGGATTTGGAATGGGTCCTATATGAAGAGGGATTAAAAAGACTGGGACTTTTCAGCTTAGAAAAGAGGAGACTAAGGGGGGATATGATTGAGGTCTATACAATCATGACTGATGTGGAAAAAGTGAATAAGGAAAAGTTTTTTACTTGTTCCCATAACATAAAAACTAGGGGTCACCAAATGAAAATAGATAGCAGATTTAAAATAAACTAAAGGACCTTTTTCTTTACACAGTGCCTAGTTGTCCTGTGGAACTCCTTGCCAGAGGAGGTTGTAAAAATCAGAACATTAACAGGGTTCAAGAAAAAACTAGATAAATTCACGGAGGTTAGGTCCCGCAATGGCTATTAGCCAGGATAGGTAGGAATGGTGTCCCTAGCCTCTGTTTGTCCATTTGAAATGAATGACAGGAGAGGGATCACTTGATTCCCTGTTCTGTTCACTCTCTCTGGAGCATCTGGCAGAAGACCAAATACTGGGGTAGATAGACCTTTGGCTTGACCCCATATGGCCGTTCTTATGTTCTTAAGAAAACCATGAAATGCACTCAGATCATAGGTCACACTGTATAAAGCCATTGTAAAGTAGGGACAACATCCCAGTGAAATGCAAAAGCCAGAACAAAATGTTGATTCCTACTTTGGTTTCAGACTACAAGTATCTGACAGCTATAATTATAGATAGATAGATAGATAGATAGATAGATAGATAGATAGATAGATAGGAATATCTAGTATTGAAATCAAGCTACTTTTATGGAGTTAATGGGACAATTTAGTCCTTAAAGTGAATTGTCAGTCTATGTCTTTACCTTCTTTGGGGATTGGAAAATTCTTTGCTGTAGACTTTAGGCAGAACACATATTCCCAAATGATGGACCATTTTAATCAGCAGAGTAAGTTTTTGCTGAGCTGCAGTGTTGATCTAGATCACGTATTCAGGACTGCTTAAAGAAGACTTAAACTTCTTATGAATATTAATGAGTAAGTTATGCTCTTTTACCACATTAAAATATTTTCTGTAATGAGAGCTGGAGAATCATTGACCTTATAATCTTCTGTCTCTTTACATGCAAATTTAGAAGTCACCTTTATTCACTCATGTCTCTGATTGGCAGGCTCAAGCAGTGGAAAAGATGGAAATGGTGACTGTCATGTGATTTGCTACATTAGTCTTGCTGACTAATTTGTAGAAGGGGACCAGTATCTGCGGTGAAACCTGCACTATCAAGTTTTGTCACCAAAATGTGCCTTTTGGCGACGAAACAGTGAGAGCGTACACATTGCAATGTACACATTGCAACTGGAAACGTCCAGTTTTGGTGACAAAATCCTCCATCCCTTGGAGAGATTTTTTTCTTTCTCTCTCCCTCTATTGTTGACAAAGAGCTAACGTAGACACTGCTGTTTGTTTTGTTGACAGAACTGGTATCCACCAGTATCCCACAATGCCTTTCCTGATGGCTGTGCTCAGTGTTTTGATTTCTGCTGCCCTGAAGGCATGCACTCCTCCCCTTTCAAAGCTCCTGGAAATGTCTGACAGCTCAGTGAGCTGCTCCCATTTGGGGAGCAAACAAAGAGAAAAACCATTGGAATTCTTCTATTTAGCCCTGTACTAGGAACGTAGCGGCAGGCAGACTACTGATGCAGGAGGAGGAGGACAGGCTGCTGTGTTGCTTTGACATTTCTCAGCACTGGGAGCTCACAGAACTACTCATGGTGCCGCTCCCAGCAGCTGAGGATACCGTGGGAGAACTCGGAGGGAACCCCAAGATGTACAGGGATCAGCTCTGCCTTCCTACAACACTGCATTTTAGGATTACTCACACAGTCAATGATAGTGCCCCCCAGCGTGACTATGATCTGTTGTCAGTGGGAGAAAGTGTGAATGCCCTTTGGCAATTTTTGTTTTGTCAACTTTTGGGTGTCGACATAAGTATTGGCAACAAAACTTGGTAGTGTAGATCAGCAAGGCCGAAGCCACCGTGGGCCCCAGGGCAAGTTTTGGGGAGGCATGGCTCAGCTACCCGAGAAGGGGCGGACCTCAAGTGGAAAGGGCGGGGCCTCAGGTGGAAAGGACGGGGCTTCAGGCAGACAGCTCTTGGTGCTGTCCAGACCATGCCATAGGACTCCTCCTAAGCCTTCAGAGCCATGCAGAGTGGCACTCTGCTGGCAATTGAAAGGGGCCTGGGGCTTCAGTTGTTGTAGCATTGATAGTGGTAGCCAAGAGCTCTGGGCCCCTTTAAAATTCTGGGCTGTTGGGCACCCTAGTTGCCCACCCTAGTTGGCAGACCTGGTGTAGACATAGCCTGAGTCTATCAGTAAAGACTGAAGGTGGAAAGAAGGGAAGAATGCCTAAAAGAAAAGATCTGGAGTCCTCATAACACCATTTGGACAAGTCTTGGTTGTATCAGTAAAAATAATGATACAGAAAGCCCCACTAATCAAAGTAGAGACAACCCCTCCAACGAATCCATCCCAGGTTTTACACAGGATCTAGTATTTCCTGGGAAAGAGCTTTGAGAGCTTTGCTTAATGTTGGGTCCACATCCAGCCTGAAGGGATGTGAACAACAGTCTGGTAGTGAAGATGTCTAGTGTATCATTCTGTGCTCCCAGTCAGCAGAGATACAACTGTGAAAATCAACTCTGAACAGGGGAAACACTCTGTGAGCCTTTCTTAGATCACATATGTAAAATTAGTTAGATTTTCCTTTCCCCATGTCATTGAGTAACAATTCCACTAGAGGCTGCCTATTTGCTAGGCTGTTATTTTCCATTTTAGAATAAAATATTGTAACCATTAGCAGGAGGAATACAGCTGTAGAGGGATCCTGAAATCAGGGTCATAGGCAAGTAATAGATATGTTTGTGTATATTTTGTAAATTAGGCATCTGTCAAATAACGTGTTTCAGCTCATTGTCAGGTGGTGAGAAGTATAAGTAACTCACCAAAGTCCATGCTATTCTGCTCCAATGCAATGGATGTTCTAAGCCAGTGATAAGCTGCAGAGGTATAAATGAATGAGAACTTTGAGTGACAATCATAGGCTGAGGGCACAGGCTGCCTTGGCAGGACAGTATTTGCCATTAGTCACATAATCTATCTCCGCTATGACAGGCCATTCTTACCACTGAATTCCATTTTAAACATCAGCCTTCCCCCATCACATAATGGTTAGGACCAGCCTTGGTAACTTCACCTTCAGTTTTAGTGCTATTTTTCACTTCAGGTACTAAATTGTTATGTCATGAATTTAAACAGCTGCCAGAGTTTTATTTGCGCGGTGGTGAGTGGAAGGATTCTACATGTAAGCAGGATCTGAACTACTGCTTGCGATCAGCTAGCTAAAAGGAGAGAACAGCTCTGGGGGCGGGTATGCTCACTCAAATTGTTTAGCCCTGCAAGATAATTAACTGTTGATATGTAAATACAGCTCATGGCGGGATGGGGAAGGAATCCGGGGTGTGGTTATGTAAATCCAACTCAGCCAGGGCTGATGGAGGATCAGTTGTTAGAATGGAATGTGGTGTATTGTTAATAATTTGGCTGTTGTGGGGTCACAAACCATGCTACCCCTAAATGTAGGAACTGTAAAATATGACACCAGTGCTTGCAAGAGAGACACCATCATTGTAAGGGGTCTGAGATAAACAAGCCTCCCCCTTCTAGAGCTGAGTGAGCTGAGTTTGGGGGAGGGCTTGAGCCAGCCTGCTTCATGCCTGCCAGGTGTAAGCTGTAAGACTGGTTCAACCTCCGTTCTAAGGATAGACCTAAAGCAGACTCCATCAGGAGTCTTTTTGTTATTCCAGTGAAAGCTGGAATTTTTTTGCCAGGCTAGGTGGTGGCTAAAGAGTTGAAATCACTAAGGGCTGAAGTCACTGGTTTGGCCTGGAGCCAGACCCATTGCAGCCAGCAGAGCAGCTGGTGGGAGCGACCGGCGGGCAGCCGGTAGGAGAAGCAGCAGGTGGCCAGCAGGACAGCTGGCGAGGAGCAGCAGCAGGCGGCCAGCAGAGCACCTGGCGGAAGCGACCAGTGGCTGGTAGGAGCAGTGGCAGGTGGCCAGCAGAGCGGCTGGTGGGAGCGACCGGCGGGCGGCCAGTAGAAGAAGCGGCAGGCGACTAGCAGGGTGGCTGGTGGAGCAAGCAGACCACAGGAACAGCACAAAGGTGGTGTGGAGTCATTAGGGTGATGTGTCTGGGTCTGCACTGACAGGACAGAGCTGTAAGTGGGGCGTCTGAAGAGGGGTACGGAGAAAGTTTGGGTAGGTGAATGGGACCCTTACATTGTTGGACTAGTGAGCCTGAGAGGCAAAGGACATTGCTCAATCCATTTGAGCTGGGATGGTTACTCATGGGTTGGCTATGAACTCTGGTTGTGGTATTTTCCTAAGCTAATGCCATGTGACTTCTCTCTCTCTCTCTTTCATTAAACATTTCTTTTCTATGCTCAGACTCTGTGCTTGTGAGGGGGGAAGCATTGCCTCTCAGAGGCATGCAGCGGTGTGTGAATTTCCCAGGCTACTGATGGGGGCTCGAGCTGGTTATGTGTGAAATGGATGAAAAGGGACCCCTAGATATTGAACATTGCCCCGGCTGCTGCCGGCGCCATCTGGCCGAAGGATTACGTACATATAGGTCATATTCCACTGTAGGATTGCACGTGCTTGTCTCCCATTGGCGGTCAGTGAGACCAACTGTTCGACCTGAGTAGAAACTGGAAACAGTGGGAGCTGTGAGACTCCAGTGGCTTATCTGGGCAGCCCTGCAAGCAAAGTTTGAAAAACACCATTCTAAAGGAACCCAGTGAAATCAAAGAGGTAGGATTAAATGTCTAGGAGTATCTCACTAAACCCATTCCCTGCCGTTTCAGAGCCTGGTGCACCACAATCCCCCTTATTCTATGCCTGTCGCAAACATTTTAGTCTCCGGAGGGCTGTAGTACCGTAGTCATATCCAGCTTATTGTGCTCAATAACTGGATGGGGTTTAGTGCCTGCGATCTGTAGGAGGTAAGACTAGGCGAACTGGATGATTTTTTGGTCTTAAACTCTATGACTCTCCTGATCCCTCCCAATTACCATTGCTGGAGCACACTGCTCAACCTTACTGGAGATGAAAAACTTTGCTACTGCTCCTTCATTACTTCCTCTCACATCAAGAAAGGAGTTGCCACTGATTTGTTCTCTACCTCACCACGGGTAGGGGTTACGCATGCCCTGCTTGGTGGTTCCTCCTGGCCCCCTTGCAGAGGCCTATGGAAAAATGGCTGAAAAATAACAAATGCTGACAAAATCTGAGATTTTATTGGCATTTCTAATGGCACAATTCCCAACACAATTCCCAATTCCAAACAATTCCCACTGTTTCCAGTTTCTACTCTCAGGTCGAACAGTCGGTGCCATTGGACATGCCATTGGGGGAGGGATAGCTCAGTGGTTTGAGCATTGGCCTGCTAAACCCAGGGTTGTGAGTTCAATCGTTGCAGAGGCCATTTGGGACAAAAAAAATGTCAGGGATGGTACTTGGTCCTGCTGTGAAAGCAGGGGACTAGACTTGATGACCTTTCAAGGTCCCTTCCAGTTCCAAGAGATAGGCAATCTCCATTAAAACAAAACATCTCTGATTGTTCATTTTTTCTCTCAACTTTTCTGGCACAGATTTTTATCCCTTAACCAGAAGGTTTCCCAGAAAGAATTTTGACGCAGAAATGACACCAGTGACTCCAGTGTTGCTACCTTTAAAATCTGCTCCCTCCTGAAAGGACCACGAGCCCAATTATTGCAGGTCTTTTCATGGATCATAGGCGATCCTGTGGTTTAATGGCTACTTTGGATTGATCATTAACCCAAAGGAACAGATAGGGCCACGTCATTCTTTTTTCTGAGTTAATTGAACAACGCAGCTACTTAGCACCTGCCTCGCTCCTTTCATCTTTAAAAGACTTTGAAAACATTAACCAATTCATCTTCCCAACACCTCTGGGAGGCAGAAAGGGATTTTATCTGAGGCTCAAAAATTAGGGCCCCAAAGTGAATCTGTGTTGGAACTGATATTAAAACTCAGGAGTTCAAGGAATCCAGACAAAGATCGTTCCCAGCGAACAATTTGAGACATGATTTCACTTGACTCTGGAATTTACCTTAGGAAATATAGAATATGAACATTATTCAGGGTGCAAAATCTTTCAGATTCTCTCCTGACTAGTTATACTTCTAGAACAGGAACTTTGGTGAGGTGGGGCATTATTATTATTTGCATGAACATCGTATCTCAGCATCCTGGTCTTGGAACAGGACTCTATTGTTCTACATGCTGTAAAAACATAGAGTGAAAATTTAACCCCCTTTTTCCTCCCCGGGTTACTGGGGAGCAGGTCACACTCACAGGTGTGCCTGGGCGCCTGGTGTTTTAACCCAAAAGAGATCCTGAGTACCCCAGCGGTGATGGTGTTTAGTTGGGGAAAGCCCTGTCCACCCCCTTGCTGCAGTCCCTTGCTGGCAATGAATGTAAAGTGGCGGTGCCTCCACCTGGCTGGCCTTGTACACACACTGGTGCCTTGAGAGCCTCCAGGAATATACTCATTCCAACATAAAGCTGGATCTAATTCCAGAACAACCACAAATCATATACATCTAATAGAATACTTTAAAATAAACCATCTTTACTTAACTAAACAGAGGTTAACAGATTAGCAAGGAATAGCATTAACAAAACACATAACAGTAACTGAAGCTTATATAGTTAGACACCAGTGACCCCACCCCAGAGTGTGCACACCCCTAGACTCAGTCCCAGACACTTGCTTGCGTTGGCGCTGATGTTGCAGCTGTAGTGAGGGTTTGGTCCAGGCTAAACAGCAGCTCTGTCCCAGGCAGCACTCTTCCAGCATGGCCCAAACTTACTGCTTCATGCTGTGCCTATAGGAAGCAGCCTGCTAACTCCCAGTTCCAACAGGCATCTAGTAGCTGCATCCAACAGCCCCTGCACTGGGTCCATGTCCTTGGCAGCAGCCTGGCTCCCCCTTTGGTTCCAAACTGCAAGGCAGAGTCCCAGACTGCTAGGCCTCTTTCTGCAAGCACATGGAGAGAGCCTCCTCTCTCTCTCTCACAAGAGTCCCTCCTCCCTCTTTTGTTCCAAGGGCTCATAGGAATTGTAGTCTGGATTGTAGCACACAGGGTCTTTTTAGAATAAAACAGAGGCACCTTTAGTAAGGAGACTACAAAAAGATTATTCCAGCCTCCCAAAAGCTTACAAGCCAAGTAGAAACCAAAAGACAACAGACGGACACAGGCAAATGGGGAATACGAGGAAACCAGGAGACAGTATTGGCCAGTTTGATAGGTGGTGGTCTCAGCACACCAATTCCTTAAATATTATTTTTTGTGAGCAGCATGTGAATGGAGAATTCAGAAAAGCAGGGGGCATGGGGCGGGGGAGGGGGTTGCAGCAAATGCCCCGGGACCCAGCGATTCTAAAAGGCCTGGTGCTCCCAGCAACAATGGTGGCCGGAGTCCTCGGGCCTTTAAATCACTGCCAGAGCCCCAGGTGGAATACTCTGAGCAGAGCCAAGGGCTGACTGGGGGTTGGGCCTCACTGAAGGCTGGCAGCCCCCAGCCCTGCCCTTTTGGCCCTAGGCCTCCTCTTCTGGGAGGTGAAACTGGACCCCCCACCTCAAACACCTTGCCCAAGAGCTCAGCAATTCTGTCAACATGCCCCTCACGCCCTGCAAGAAGGATTTGAGGGAGGATAAATGAGATAGCCTGGTGAGTGTTTACAGGCATGAATGAGGGGTAACGCGGGAAAAGCACAAAGGTGCTTGCTTGAAAGTTGAACATGTGGGTGATGGAGGCTGATCTCATGGGCCTCTTTGGGGAGAAGGCTGATATCTTGATAATGAATAAGAAATTATAGGTAGTGGTGGGAACAGACCATGGAGGGTCCTGAAAGTGAAGACGAGCGGGTTATGTGTGGTAAGCTATGGGGAGAGGAGTCCTCTGGAGGGTTGCAAAGTCAGTAGTGATGTTCTTAAAGTGAAAGCCGAGGAAATGAGTCGATATGAGCAGGTCACGATTCCATGTGCTCAGGGCAGAGGGCACTACTGGCCGTTACGGAGAGGTGAGGTGGTGAGAGTCTGGATGATCGTTTTAGCTGCGTGACTAGATAGGAAGCACCATAGCTTAGAGATGTGTTGGGGAAAGAATCTGCAGAGATAGATCCTCACTGTCAAGTTGAATCAAAGGGTATGTCCACACTGCAGCCTGGACTATGCTTCTGAGCCTGGGTGGACCGATCCGGACTTGTTCTACACAAGTTAGCATGCTAAAAATAGCGTGGCCATGCAGTATGAGTGGCAGGTTCATCTAGTCACCCGAGTATGTATCCGGGGTGGAGTGGGTGGTGTGCTGTGATGTTGCACCCTGTATTCTTTATGGAAATATGCTTATGAGCAGGAATATGCTATAACTCCAATGTGCTTTATGCAAAATACATCTTGTAACATATCATGCATATATTCTGTTTGTGTACATGTAGCATTCCTGTATTTGAATATGAAGTATTAGAAGATTTACCCGGCCTGGCTCAGGTCCTTAACTCAATTCATTTTTGTTTTTCTTCATTTAAATCATTGCTCTAGGGTGGGGCTAGGGATGAAGCGTTCAAGATGCAGGCTGCCCTGGGGAGAGAAGACTACTCCAGCCCTCTTTCACTGCAGCAGCTTGGGACCAGGTGAGATGCTCCTCTCCACAGCTGCTGTAGCTCCAGCAGGCACAGCCGGGAAGGGGTGCATTTTCCCCAGCTGCCCCCCCCCCCCCCGCTCTCCAACCAGATTGAGGAATGCAGCAAACTGTGCACTTCCCCCTCACTCCTTGATGTAGGGGCATGGCCAGCAATGTTACCGTATGGATCGGGGAGGGGGAGCTTCAGCCTTCCTGCCCTCCTAAAGGGTACCGGGGAATGGGAGGCTTGAGGTTAGGCCTGTCCCAAGAAGGGAGGATGCCCCCAGCCAGCCCCTTTCACCTGCCCCTTGAATCTGCTTTTTTTTCTGTAGGGATGAATGAGAAACAACCCCATTCCAGGCACATCCCATTGTCCTGGAACCACCAATCCCTTATGTTGCTTTAAGTTATGATAACAGGAAGCAGTCTATAAATTTGGTGGTTCTAGCTCTTACCACTTAGGAGGCATTCTTGAATGAACAGAGAGACAGATTCTCACAAATATGTAGTGTATATATATATTAGAACAGTGGTCTCCAACCTTTTTACACCCAAGATCACTTTTTAAGTCTCAGAACAGGCGAAGATCTATTGCCCCGCCCCTTATCATAGAATCATAGAATAATAGGACTGGAAGGGACTTCGAGAGGTCATCGAGTCCAGCCCCCCGCCCTCAAGGCAGCACCAAGCTCCGTCTACACCATCCCTGACAGATGTCTATCTAACCTGTTCTTAAATATCTCCAGAGAGGGAGATTCCACCACCTCCCTTGGCAATTTATTCCAATATTTGACCACCCTGACAGTTAGGAATTTTTTCCTAATGTCCAATCTAAACCTCCCCTGCTGCACTTTAAGCCCATTACTCCTTGTCCTGTCCTCAGAAACCAAGAGGAACAAGTTTTCTCCTTCCTCCTTGTGACACCCTTTTAGATATTTGAAAACCGCTATCATGTCCCCCCTTAATCTTCTTTTTTCCAAACTAAACAAGCCCAGTTCATGAAGCCTGGCTTCATAGGTCATGTTCTCTAAACCTTTAATCATTCTTGTCGCTCTTCTCTGTACCCTTTCCAATTTCTCCACATCTTTCTTGATATGTGGCGCCCAGAACTGGACACAGTACTCCAGCTGAGGCCTAACTAGTGCAGAGTAGAGCGGCAGAATGACTTCACGAGTTTTGCTTACAACACACCTGTTGATACAACCTAGAATCATATTTGCTTTTTTTGCAACAGCATCACACTGTTGACTCATATTCAACTTGTGGTCCACTATGACCCCTAGATCCCTTTCCGCCATGCTCCTTCCTAGACAGTCGGTTCCCATCATGTATGTATGGAACTGATTGTTCCTTCCTAAGTGGAGCACTTTGCATTTCTCTTTATTAAACCTCATCCTGTTTACCTCTGACCATTTCTCTAACTTGCTAAGGTCATTTTGAATTATGTCCCTATCCTCCAAAGAAGTTGCAACCCCACCCAGTTTGGTATCATCTGCAAACTTAATAAGTGTACTCTCTATCCCAGTATCTACATCATTGATGAAGATATTGAACAGTACGGGTCCCAAAACAGACCCTTGAGGAACTCCACTTGTTATCCCTTTCCAACAGGATTTAGAACCGTTAACAACAACTCTCTGACTACGGTTATCCAGCCAATTATGCACCCACCTTATCGTGGCCCTATCTAAGTTATATTTGCCTAGTTTATCAATAAGAATATCATGCGAGACCGTATCAAATGTCTTACTAAAGTCTAGGTATATGACATCCACCGCTTCTCCCTTATCCACAAGGCTCGTTATCTTATCAAAGAAAGCTATCAGATTAGTTTGGCATGACTTGTTCTTCACAAACCCATGCTGGCTATTCCCTATCACTTTATTACCTTCCAAGTGTTTGCATATGATTTCCTTAATTACCTGCTCCATTATCTTCCCTGGGACAGACGTTAAACTGACCGGTCTGTAGTTTCCTGGGTTGTTCTTATTCCCCTTTTTATAGATGGGCACAATATTTGCCCTTTTCCAGTCTTCTGGAATCTCCCCTGTCTGCCATGATTTTTCAAAGATCATAGCCAAAGGCTCAGATACCTCCTCTATCAGCTCCTTGAGTATCCTGGGATGCATTTCATCAGGACCTGGTGACTTGCTGACATCTAACTTTCCTAAGTGATTTTTAACTTGTTCTTTGTGTATCCTATCTTCTAAACTTACCCTCTCTCTGCTTGTATTCACTAAGTTAGGCACTCCTCCAGACTTCTCAGTGAAGACCGAAACAAAGAAGCCATTGAGCATCTCCGCCATTTCCAAGTTCCCTGTTACTGCTTCTCCCTCCTCACTGCTTTGCTGTCCCTCATCGAGTTAGACAAGCGAGCGGGGAACCCCTGAGAACTGTCTGTCCGGGGTGGGAGTCGGGTCCCTTTAAGAACAGCCCTTGGCTAGCCTGAGACAGCAGCTCCACGCTCTAAGTCCTAATCTGATGCCCTGCCGGCACTGCTTCCGGCCATCCTTAACCTCGGTTCAGGGTCCATTCAATGTGGACATGCTAGTTCGAATTAGCAAAATGCTAATTCAAACTAGTTTGTAGGTCTAGATGCACTAGTTCAAATTAGCTTAGTTTGAATTAACTAATTCGAATTAAGTTAGTTCGAATTAGTGCTGTAGTGTAGACATACCCTTAGAGAGAAAAGGCAAAAAGGAGATGGAGTAGCTGTTGGATAAGCAAGGGGGAGGGGCAAGTGTGAGTGTTTAAAAATGGGCACGGCTAACTCATACCTGAAGTGAAAAGTTACATAGCTCTTCCTCTAAGTGCCCATGGCCACTCTGAACACCATCTGAGAGGGTAAACTCAAGGGGAATATAAAATGCAAGGGTCTAAGCAGTGACTGTGAACCCAAGGGGGTCAGAAATTTTGTTTGGGACACAAGCCATTGAGTTGCTGAGCTAATAGAGTGTTTTTAGAGCACCATACACAGGGCAATCCTTAGGGAGATGTGGGCACATAGGCACTGAGTTTCTAATCTGTTGGGGGATGCTCTCCCTGGCCCCACCCCAGCTCCACCCCTTTCCTCAAGACCCCACTCCCACCCTATTTTTCCTCACCCCCCACTTTTCTCCACTCTAGCTCTTCCCCACCCAGTTCCTCCCTTCCCTCTTTCACCTCCCCCCTCCCTTCAGTGACTCCTGACTGATCCACAGCAGGTGGTGGCAGGGAGGAGGAGGTGCTGATTGGTGGGGCCCTCTGGCGGGCAGGAAGCGCTGAGTGGAGGGGCGGGGGAGGGGAACGCTTTGGTGGGGTGCTGCCAATGGGTGCTCAGCACCAACCGTTTTTTCCATGCTTCCTCACCACCCCTCCCCGCCTGCCGCTTGCCTCCCCATTCACCTCCTCACTCCACTCACCCACCCACCCACCCATCTCCCACCTCCTCTCCTTGCAAGGCCTCGCAAAGTGCAGGGCCCAGAGTGGTCACCCTGATTCTCCTTACCCGAAGGCTGTCTCTGACCATGCGCATGGCGGACAAAGGTGTCAACTTAATTCATGGTAAATTCAACATACGCCACAATTTACGGCATGTAAGCACAAAGGCCTCTCGAGTAGCTAATCCGACATTTATATCAGGAATAACAAGTCTTTGCTGCATTTGCAGTCAGGGCCCACTCCACAGCACCAGAAAACACATTCCTGTAAACAGATACAACACAGCAAGTAGCCATCAACATTATTGTTAGGCCGTCCATCACCACAGTGTCCGAGTCTCTCACATATCTGTGATATAGTCCATGTGTATTTGTTTGTGCTTTTTAGCGGCTCTCTGCTTGTTGATATGGCATAATTTATTATTCATACGTTATGGTTTGCTGAACATTTAGGCCAATTCCCTATTACCCTCATTGAAACAAACAGACTTCCCTCACACGGATCCACAGAAACGCCTTGTATGAAAAAGGCCTTCCATTCAATTTTTTGTTTGGAGTTTTTCACTGCTTTAAAATTGAATAAACATAGGACCCAGACATGCATGAACTGTGTTTCAACACCAGCAAGACGAGTGTATTATAAATGCTTTGTGGGAGACAGGCAGAGTGAATGACTAGTGTCAAACCTACACCACTTAAGCAGTTTCTTTTCTGTGCTGTTCCTTAAAAAAAGAAAGAAAGTAATTACATTAAAACATATCACCTGTAAAGAAAGGCATATGAGCAGGGAAGCAAACAGAAAGCAGCCTAAAACACGAAGCTCTGCCAAGAAGAGACTATTATAAAGGCCTGCTTTGAATATAAATAAATGCTACTCCCAGAAAATGCCTGGAGAATTCTTTTTACTGCACTCTTCTTTAATAACTAGACAATTAGCCCATCATAAGACGAGATTTTCAGGTCTCTCCTCCACGTCGGTCTTCTCTCCTGAGCCTCCGGTCTCTCGTTCCGTTTCTCTCTCTCTCTCTCTCTCTCTCTCCTCCTCCTACTTCCTCCCCCACTCTCTCTCTCTCAGCTCTCCTCCACCTCCTGCCTCTCTCTCCGTCTCTCTCTTTCACTTCTCCTCCCCCTCCTGCATCTCACTCGGGGGACTGCGGAGCCTAAATAGCTGTTTGGGCTCCGCACTCCCCGTGCTGCATGGGGGGCACAGAGCCCAAACGGTCGCTTGTGCTGCTTGCTCCCATGCGGCAGCCCTGCTGAGCGGCGCAGAAGTCAACCGAGCGCTATGGCAGGAGGTGAAGGGGGGCGGGGCGGTGACATTCATGGCCAGGGGGCGGAGCCTGGAGCCGCTGTCACGCCGCACATTACCGCCTCACCACCCTTCACCTCCCACCATGGTGCTCGGCTGACTTCTGTGCTGCTCAGCCAGGCCGCCACGGGGGAGCTAGTGGCGCAAGTGGCCATTTGGGCCCCGCACTCCCCATGCAGCACGGGCTGCCCAGAGGGAACCGCCAGCATTTCAGGCAACAGCACCCCCCAGAGGGAACAGCCAGCATTTCGGCGTTACAGACTCAGACACTGGGCTACTATATATATGATAACATATCTGATTTTTTATATTATTTATATGTGGATTGTAATTTGTTACAAACCTCGTACAGCCCCATTTTGCTTCACATTCTTAAATTCATTTGAAGGTGGTGTCTTCTGGAAAAGGCCATTACAATGATTTCAGGAGAATGAGTAATATTTCAAGGAAGGACCATAGGTGCAGGCCCTCACCGGTAGATCTCCCAGTGTAGATTCTTGGGGAGTTCTGGGGAAGGGTGGCTTTCGCTGTGGATCAAGTCTATGTATTAATATCCCTGTGTATGGCAATCGTTACAAATATTACCCTGAACTGGCATGTTCTCAGTGCAGGGCTGGCCTTACCATGAGGCAAACTGAGGTGGCCACTTCAGGTGCCTGACTGTGTGTGTTGGGGGGTGGGGTGTAGAAAATTGTGTCTGCTGCTGGTGCATATGCTGCATAGCAGAGCAGTATCATGAGAGGAGTAGAACAGGAAGGAGGCAGAATTGAGACCTTTCAAAGTTTTGGCCCAAGCAAGGAGACATGGGGGAGTCATTTGAGCTCCCCGCCTCAGGTGCCAAAATGTTGTGAGCCAGCCCTGTCTCAATGTGTGGAAATATTAACATCTGGGACAACAAAACGGAGCCCCATAAGCTGAATAAGCTGTATTGCTAACATTGGAAATGATTTCCACAGGCTGGAAGGGAATCTCTGCTAAGGAATGGGCATTTTGATGACTTAGATCCAGCAATGAAGACTAATTCTTAGGAAAACCAAGACAGTAGCAACTTCTTTCCATTTGAACACTTGCCTCACTAATTGGCTCATCTTGATCCATGTACCAGGACAGTTACTGCCATTCCAGTTAGGTATCATGAGAAGTGCATTCAAAAAACCCCAAATGCCTTACTGGGAACCCCTCAAAAACTGACCTTTGGGTTCTCCGTACACTTGTAAAGGTTCAAAAAATAACTAGATGAATTCATGGTTAAGACCCACTAAACTGAATGCTGAGGGCGGCTCCAGTTGGCCCCAGTATTCCTCACAGTAGCAAGGAGTAAGGGAAGCTGATGGAGGGTCCCACTGGCCTCCCTCTTTGAAGATGGTGCCAAGCTCAGCTTAAGGTAAGCCAACTCCAGCTATGTATTTTACATAGGTGGAATTGTGTACCTTAACCTGACCTTCCAGCTCTAGTGTAGACCTGGCCTGAGGGATGTTGCATTATTGTGTAAACCAGCGTTAAGTAAAGCTAGGAATCTATTGATGCACATGCCTCATTGTTCACTTGATCATAAAGCTTGGACTGGACTCAATAGGTGACTCTGATTTGACAAATGTCTCCCTAACTATTATGGCCTAGGGACACTTTAGTGCCAACTGGCAGAGGGCATAAGGAGTGTATATGCATTCCCTAGATCTGAGCTCTATACCAAAGAGTGGCATGTGAGGTGCTTACCAGCAACCAGTAATGCACTGGCTGCTCTAATCATTGTTTACAAGATGCATCTATAGATAACATTTATAGTCATGTATCTATAACTATGTTCTCAATGTAAGTGAGTTAAAGCAGGTTACCAGTAAATGCAGGTAGTAGATGTTTCTCTCTGACTGGCCATTGTGTATTGTGTGTTACTTTGTGCATTACTTACTCACAGAAATAATTTTAACATGGGGTTAATGAAGTTTTTTGTCTTGGATTTCCTCACGTTTTGTTAAATAAAAGGAAAACAAGCATTTAAAGGAAAAGGAAAAAAACACATGCAAAGCTATTCACCTTGCAGAATGTGCAAACTCTACCAGCTTTGCTTTTGACTTTCACCATAGTTGAAAGTGAGCGTGAAGGGATGTGAAGTTACACAAACTTAGAGCTGACAGAGAAGTTTTACACTGTCGTATGAAAAACAAAGCGATGGAATTTCACATCGCTCAGCAAATCCCCGCCGTTTCCAGTCAGTCCATAATGAATGATAATGAACCATGTCACTAAAAAATAATGTTTGCCAAAAATGAACAGACATGACCAAACTAAGGCACTGTGCACCCTGGAATTTTCCAGATACCTTGGTAATTCTAAACAATTTGTAATGGCTAAAAAGAACCTTGAATACTTTAGGATTTTTCTTTTTTAAACAATTTATCTGCATCCTTTCCCAAAGGTAAACACATACCTTCAAACTTCCATGACCTGTGCTTTGATTTAACTTACCCATTAAATTCCTTTCCTGGACTGAATACATTATTTCTTCTAATTCCTGGCTGGAGAATCCATATTGGTTCATTTTAGCAGTGCCCTCAGAACCCATCATATAACAGTTGCATTGTTTTCTGGACCTTTCACACCCAGAGAGGCAGGACGTGATGATAATGAATTTGATCCTTTGTATGTATTTTGTTCTATGCTCCTATTTGCAAACATCATATATGTTAGATGAGAGCATCCTTCTAACATCAGGTCTGTGCATATCCACCATTACATAAAAGTGCACAAGTCCTGCCTTGTGCAGGTACCACAGCTGTGCAGGCACATTACACCAGTGTGTATTTGCAAACTACTCGTACTACAGGTATTTAACTGGCTGCTTTGAGCATATTTACAATATCTTTACGGGGTTTCAACAGGGTTTGTGTAAGCAACTGCAGGTTACTTTTACAGATTACCTTTTCAAATGTGGCACAAAGTAGCTTTTAGCAGTATAAAATATTTGTTTCTTTTGAACTCACTTCCTGGAGTGGGTGACCAATCTTTAGGAGACTATTCAAAGTGTGGAAATTAGATTGAAAAGATCTATTATGTGCTCATGTCTGGGCGGTCAGCCTCTGTTGACAAAGAGCACCTAGACTACAGCCAGTTCTGTCGACAAAGCAAGCCGCTTTTTCGACAAAGAGTATAGACGTTCTCTTTTGAAAAAGCACAGTGTGGATGCAATAGTGCCTTTTGTCGACAGAATTCTGTTGACAAAAGGCGTTATTCCTCATAGAATGAGGTTTACCGCCATCAACAAAACTGCCACGTTCTGTTGACTTACTGTTGACAGAACTACAAAACCCTGTAGTCTAGACACACCCTTAATGTCTGTGTGCCTCAGTTTATTCATTCCTGATCAATAATAGCTCCTTTAAAGAGATCTTGCCAAGCTTTCTTAATTTATTTTTTCTAACACAATTTGGATGAAAAACTCTAGAAAAAGAAAATCAATTATAATTATTGTGCCTTTTAAAAGTACATTAGTTCAGGACACTAACTTTGACAACATCCCTCTAAGAGACATTTTTCTTGATCTATTTATTTTCTATGCCATTATTTTCTCTCGGTGACTCAATAGGTCCATCAATAAATATGGATGGAATCAAACTATGCTTCTCCCATACTGGGCAGGGATTAAGGTGATTCTTGTTATAATAATTTCCTCTGAAGAGGAGCCAGTTCCCCATTCTGAATCAATTCTCCATTTATTAGGTTCTGCTTTGAAGGTCTAACTGTATTTAATATGCAAGGTTTCTAAAATGAATGTTTTCCACACTGCTGCACAGTTTCTCCTGCCTTTATATGTTTCGCTTAATTTCCTAAATACTTTAGCATGAAATTGCATGCTGGTGCTTAGGGAAATCCTATTTTGCATATAATTTAAATATATGTAGCCTTAAATGTTTCATTTAAAAATATCTTTAATTAAGCCCACTGTAAACAATTGGATTATCGTCTTAATTAGGAATGTGCAGAAATCTTTCTGGAGATCCAGCAGTTTTTCTTGAGACTGGTTAGAGGTGAGATCATACACTCAGACTTTAAGGCCAGAAGGGATCATCCTAACTATCTAGTCTGACCTCCTGTACAACACAGGCCACAAAACCTCATTCATCGGTTCCTGGAACAGACCCATAACCTGGCTGAATTACTAAAGTTCCCGTTACAAAGAATCCACTCTAATTCTAACCAGCAAATTACCCCTGCCCTACGTTGCAGAGGAAGGAAAAAAACCTCCAGTGTCTCTGCTAATCTGACCTGGAGCAAATTGCTTCTTGACCCCATATATGACGATCAGTTAGACCCTTAGCAAATGGACGGAACCCACTAGCCAGAATCTTGGGAAAGAATCCTATATAGTAACCTGTTTCTGGCCATTGGAGATATTTGCTAATAGCAAGTGGATGGGCCGTATGCCTTTGTAGACAACCACATCATACCATCGCCTCCAAAAATATATCAACCTCAGTCTTGAAACAAATTAGGGGGATTTTTTTGCCCCCACTATTTCCTTGGCAAGGATATTCCAGAACTTTGCTCCTCTGATGATTAGAAACTTTCATCTAATTTCAACCCTAAATTTGGTGATGGACAGTTTATACCCATTTGTGCTGTAGCCAACACTAGTCCTTAACTAATTCCCCTTCCTCCCTGTTATTTATTCCTCAGATGTATCTATAGACAGCAATCATATCTCCCTTCACCCTTCATTTTGTTAGGTTAGACAAGCCAAGCTCCTGAAGTCTTCTGTTTAAGTCAAGTTCTCCATTCCCCTAATCATCCTAATCATAGAATCATGATCTGTGATCACTCAGGAGGTCATTGAGTCCAACCCCATGTTAACAGAGGACCAATCCCAATTAAATCATCCCAGCCAGGGCTTTGTCAAGCCAGGACTTAAAAACCTCTATGGATGGAGATTCCACCACTTCCATACCCCTTCTCTGCACCTGTTTCGGTTTGAATTCATCTTACTTAAACTTGAAAAGGACATGTTGCCATGCCGAAGTCTGGAATCCACCCTTTTTATTCCTTACTTTGGTTGACTCAGATAATAGTACACAAAAGGTCAGGCAGCATGCTTCATGTTTTTAAACAGAACAAGAAGAACATGAGGGCTGTGTCTACACTGCATCCCTTTTTCGTAAAAGGGATGCAAATTAGACCCATCGCAATTGCAAATGATGCAGGGATTTAAATCTCCCCCGCTTCATTAGCATAAAAATGGCTGCCGCTTTTTTCCAGCTCGGAGCTTTGCCAGAAAAAAGTGCCAGTCTAAATGGGGATCTTTCAGAAAATAAAGCCTTTTCTGAAAGATCCCTTATCCCTCTTAAAATAAAGGATAAGGGATCTTTCGGAAAAGGCTTTATTTTCCGAAAGATCCCCGTCTAGACTGGCAAACAAAAAAGGGATGCAGTCTAGACACAGTCAAGGAATAAGGACCTGGAATTGTCTGTAAGACAACATATCAAGAGGAAAGAAAGGTAACTCAGTGGATAAGACACCAGACTTGTAATAGGAAGACTCTAGGTCCTTCCTCATGTGTGCCCCTAATCACTTTGGTTTCCCTCTGCTGGACCCTCTCCAATGCGTCCACATCCTTTTTGTAGTGGGGGGCCCAGAACTGGACACAATACTCCAGATGTGGCCTCACCAGAGCCGAATAAAGGGGAATAATGATATCTCTGGATCTGCTGGCAATGCTCCTCTTAATGCAACCTAATATGCCATTAGCCTTCTTGGCTACAAGGGCACACTGTTGACTCATATCCAGCTTCTCATCCACTGTAATCCTCAGGGCCTTTTCTGCAGAAAAGGAGAATGCTGCTGGAACTTAAAGGACCCACATTGACGTGTCAGAAATTGGCCCAACGGGTGGACCAAAGAGTGAGTGGTTGGGTTGCTCTGTACATAAGCTCCTTTTGGGGGGGGGGGTCCTTAAAAAAGTCTTGGGTGAGAGAATCAAAATGTAGCCAGGATGGATAGATTAAAAGGAGAGAGCTGTATCATCATGGTTGAGCTGTACCTGCCATCTCCTGAGTCCAGGGGATCCACCATAATACTGTTGAGCCTTTATTGTCTTGATCCCGAGAAATGTCCTGACTGTGTTTGGCTAGAGAGAGGGATCCAGGTGACATTACCACTGCCATGGGCTCCAACTCAGTTTCTAATACCACCTTGTTGAATATGAAACTTGGAATCGTGCTCCCTCCCTCACATGTCCGTTCCCTTCCACCATCTTATTTTTTCTCTTTCCCGTCTCTCTCATTTTGCCTTCTGTTTGATCAATGTCTGACTTAGCCAGACATGGCTTCACATTTTATTGTGACCAAAGAGGCAGTTAAAAGAAATGCCCTTAACAGACCAAAGCTGGAGAAATTTGCTAGGTCTTGGAGCGGCTGATATATGCAGTGCCCGTGTTTCTCCAGCATTGAGGTTGGAAGTTCATGTCAGAGACAGAATTGACATTTTCTATAGTCTTTTCTCTCCTTGTTACTGTGTGTTTGTCTTGTTTTGGGTTCAAGGAAACCAGATCAAACTTCGACAACCATAGCACCTCCACTCTTTCACTTTTCTCCCTAAAGGAGAGCTGTGACTCTCTTTTATTACTCTCTTTAATACTATCTAAAAGACTGTCAAATCGGGGGCATTCCTAACAAAATCTCCCCACAGCTAAAGCCAAAGAGAAAGAGAGATATTGTTAAAATAAACCCTTTGTTGAACATTTCAAATGGTTTAATTGATTTTCCTTCTTTTTCTGTATGGGTAATGAAACATTAAAAAGATTTGTAATGGGTGTTGGTTGCCATGGGCATGGGCGGCAGGTGAACCCCCACTTTGGGGAAGCAAGCCTGCCAGCCCCCTCTTCTGCCCAAGACCCTACCCCCATAAGCTGGAGCCCCAAAGCTGCATTCCTCCCATAAAAGCTCTGAGGGGTCCCCCTGACTGGATGAGACCCAGCCCATCCGCCCAGACACAGCAGGGCGAGCCACCACTGAGCCTCTTTTCTTCTGGCTCCTTAGCACCAGGCCAGCCCCAGAGCCTGGCTCAGTTGGCAGCCTCCTACCTCCCCCCCCCCGAGTTTTGTGCTACCCCAGTGCCACCAGAGTTAGGCTGGCCCCAGTGCTGCCAGGCCAGGCACAGCACTCGGCCCAGCTAGCAACCTCCCCAAGCACCAGCGCCTCCTACCCTGAAGGCTCCCCTCATTCCCTGCTGAGCCCCCGGCTGCGGCAGTACCCCTGTGTGCCACCCCTCATTCCCCTAGGATGAGGGACACAGTGAGCAAGGAGGCCCTTCTGGGAAGGGGGTTGGAGAGGAGGGGGCAGTGGGGTTCTCATGGAAGCGGAGGGAAAAGGGAGCAATGCCTTCCTGGGCTGATTATTCTCATCGTCCATAGCCATGGGACAAAGAAGGCTGAGGTCTCTATACTCAAACTCCTGTGCCATGTTTAGTGGGGTAGAGTGGCAGAGTCACGTTAACACCTTTGCTTCTTGGGGCTCATGTCTTACAACAAAATTAACACAACAGGACCTGGCTCCAGATTCAAACTTTGCAGCTCAAGCCCATCCTTGGATTTTATCTAGAGCTGAATGAAAAGTTGCAGGTTGAATAAGAATTGAACTTAAACTAGTTCAGCTACTTTAACTTAATTGTTTTTTAACATTTCTGATTTCTGGATGTTGGGCAAGACAATAGGCAGAAGTACTAGTGTACAACATCAAGTGTTCTCATGGTATTTCTCCCCTCATTAAAATCAGGAGGTACGGGAAATTTCACTAAAAAAATCTCTTTTCCTGAAATTTCCATCCTAAGAGGAATGAGAACAAATTGAGTGTAGCTTGAAGTAAGTATTCAAGCATTCAGATGTAGATTAGAACAGACCCTCTTACCCTTTCGATTCAAGGACTCAGCCTTTACTAGCTGCTGCAAGTGGGTGAAGAATTTCTCTAGTGGTTTTGCAAAGGTGGGAGGAAGATAAGTGGCTTCAGATGCAGAGCTGGACGGAACAAAGCTCCTTGTTATTATCACAAGATCATTATTATAACATAGTGATGCCATTTCAGTAGCTGTCTTTTAGAATACAATCAATAAAGTTACCATATGGCACTTAAAGCAACATCTTTCTCAGAAGTGACCCCTTGAACCTGAGCATTTCAAAGTCCACCTCTTGCTAAGAGCTTGTATAGCCATAACAGTGGCTTTAATCTACTTCGCTTGGAGGCGAAAATACCGGACACCTGGCACCCGTACAACACACTCGGCAACTGGGCCCAGCTCCCGGCCTCTCCCGGGCCCCCGACGCCCCCACCCCCGGACCTCCTGCTTACCTGGTTCCGCAGGGAAGCTGAGCTCTGGCTTGATCAAGAAAACAAAATGTCCACTGGCAAAAAGCCTAAAAGACCAAGGGAAGCAATGCCTTCCCTGAGTCTTAGTGCTCAATCGTGCCCCTATTCCTATCCCTATTCTGATTCTGCATGCACTCTGAAAAGGGCCATGCTGTTTTAATGCTTTTTTTTTTTTTTTTTTTTTTGCTTTTGCTCAACAACTTTGGTCTCCCTCCCTTTCTTTCCCCCGTGGTTTTTTTTTTTGGGGGGGGGCGGTATTTTTGGTTAAACCATTTGGAAACCCTAACCCTTGGTACTGAAACAATGTATAAATGGATTTGCTTAAATTTAATATAAAACAAAACAAAAACAATTCCTCTTACCTGCGTTCCCAAACTCATCACTGCACAGATTCACCTTAGATTAATTTTTAAAATCCAGATTATAATACTATATCGTATGTTTTTTACATGGGAAATAGGTTTTTCACATACCTTAATAGGTGCCCTAACAATAGATTCTAAGAGTTTCACTAGACACAGATGCCAAGTTTACTTAGAAGTATTTTCTGATTTACAGTTGTAACACTAAAGATTTTTTTCCTACAGCCACTGAGCTTTCAATTGTCTTAATCTATTTTTTTAACTCAAAACAGTCCTGAAAACAGCAGGCCCTGGCCTACACTAGGGAGTTATTTTGAAATAGCCTCCCTTATTTTGAAATAATACGCAGAGCATCCACACTACCAACCTTGTTATTTCGAAATAACACGCTGGTTATTTCAAAATCTGTACCCCTGCTCTCCTGGGGGAATAATGCTATTTCGATGTTGTTATTTCTGGAGATATGTCAAATTTAGTTATTTTTAAATAATTTCCTAGCAGAGACATGCCCCAGGAGAGCTCTTTTAAAAGAGACCCACTGTAATAAACATTGCAGAAGAGTTGAGCTATTGTTCTCCAAAGAGAAAGTAGAGAAAAAACAATTGCAATTTTAACAAACACTCTACTTTCCCCTGCCAGAAGTGCAAAACAGATTGCTCTGTCCAAGACTATTTCTACCAGTCCTACAGATGAATCTTAAAATGCAAAGTTCAGACTTGAAAGTTGGGGACGAAGGGACGAAGAAAGTAGATGCAGGTTTTTGGTTTAGCCTCATCTTTAGTAGTATTAAAATTACCCTGAATTACTAGTATGTAATCAAGTGTGAGGAGGTATGGTCTCCAAATTGAATTAAGCTAGGAGGGCCCAAGCAAGCAAGCTACAAATGGAAGGGTGTTTGGTTATGTGGAGGACACTGATTAGAAGCACCTCACCTGTTAGGGAACTATAAAGCCAGGTCTAGCTTCTATAAAGCGAGGAGGCTGGCACCAGTGTAAAGTGACAGAGAAGATGTTGGAGAGTCTGATTAAGAAAGCTGTAGGAGTAATCTAGAAAAAAGAACAGTAAGGTTGAAGAGCCAGATCTTAATTGCTTGCTCTAGGGCCCTGGACTGGTGCTCTGAGTGGAGAGTGAGTCTGGGTTGCTCTGCTATCCATTGCGGAGTGGTTTTACTTGAGCCTGTGAACAGGAAGACTGTCTGACTCATTGTAGCAGTGGCACAGTCAGGGCAGCAAGCATGAAGCCTGCTGATGCTGCTTGTGCAGCAAGCACTGGAAAGTCTCCCCTGCAGAGAGCGTGGGCGAGTTCACGAAGCAGCTGTGTTGTGACTCTGTGAAGAGGCGAGCTGGAACAATTTTTATAGGGGGGGTGACTGGACCAAACTGTAAATCCTGTATTTAATGGAAACACCTTCCCGTGGGGTGCTGCAGCACCCCCCCAGTCCCAGCACCTGTGGCTGCAATAGTGGAAGAGAAGAAAAGGGGTGCTGAACAGGATGGAGCTGCTCCCCAGAACTGCAGAAGAACCTGCCACCTAGCAGTGAGTATTGAGCACACCTAGCAAGACACATCTTGAATCTGTCAGTTGGGTGCTGCTCTTGCACTAATGTAGATCCTATTCATTGCTTACTGGGAAAATGAAACAATGATTGAAAATACCACAGTGGTGCTCATTCTTTTTCTGTGTCAAGTTCTGTGGGTAGAGTGTTAGCTGGAAGTGGGTGTGGCTAATTATGGTTGCCATTACACTATTGCAATTACACTATTTCAGTTGGTATGCAGGACTAGTCTTCCTTTATAAGGCAGATGTTTCTATTCTAGCATTTGCTAGTAGCAGCTGTTACTGTGAAGGTTTTAGGCAGTTGCAATTACCACCCTCTTATTTCTGTATGCTAAGAGTGCTCTTACCCTCTCCCCTACTGCAATGAGACACAAATGCGGTTTGGTGTGTGCCTGCTGGTGAATGTCTTTAGCACTTTGGAGTGACCCCTAGTCATCTGGTTTTGAATCACGTGAGAGTGAAAAATACATGAAGCTCAGCAAGGCTCAGGATTCAATCTTGCTTCCATAAGAATAGGATTCATAGTGAGTCAGACCAAAGGCCCATCTTGCCTAGTATCCTGTCTTCCAACAGTAGCCAATGCCAGGTGCTTCAGAGGGAAAGAATAGAACAGTCAATCAGGTGATGCATCCTCTGTCACCTATTTCTAGCTTCTGGCAAAGACAACTTTGGGACACCGTTCCTGCCAATGTGGTTCATAGTCATTGCGGGCCCTAAGTTGCAGGAATGTATCCAGTTTTTTTTAATAGTTTTGGTCTTCATAGCATTTTTTTTTGGCAAGGAGTTCCACAAGTTTGTTGTGTAAAGTTCTTCCTTTTGTTTGCTTTACACCTGATGTCTATTAATTGCATTTGGTGACAAGCACTCAGTGGTGGCTTTCCCACAGACTTCCTAATGGGTCCAGAATTAGGAGCACTGAGCTCTATCCTGCACCTCTTTTGTACTCATGATCCCCAGGGAATCCCAATGCACTGCTGCTCTTAAAGGCAGATCCAAGGCCTAATCAAATCAGTAAGAGCCTTCCCCCAGTGGGGTCTGGATGAGGGCTTTTTGATGATGCCTGAAGTTGATTAGATCTCGTCTTATTGATATCAAGACACGGGGTAACGCTCTTCCAAACAGCATACTTGAATGAGAGATGTTGAGGGATGGGAGAAAGCTGGACATGCAATGACAAAAGTATTTCTGATATTGTGGTTTTTTTTTTTTTTTTTTTTTTTTTTTTTGGTTCGGAGTTTTCTCTGTAACTCTGCCATTTTCTGCAATATGCATGCTTTCATTTAAAAACTTTCTCCTTTTGTTGCAAAAATACCACCTCCACAAAGCAAACCAAAGTGCTGGATCCAGTGTGATAATCGTAAAGGAGGCAGCTGAAGAGAAAGAGTAATTGGATTGCGCAAGCAGGAGGGTAAGATTCAGCTAAGGGATGTACAGAGACTGGAAAATGCAGGGGGGGAATCATGACAAGGAATTGCCCTCCCCACCAATAAAGCTGACCAGGTTAAGAAGACAAACATACAACATACATTTAAAGTGTTTTCTGAATGTTTTACAAATTCTGCAATTATGATGATGATAAACAGAACCAGGACAGGCTCTGCTGGTGTTCTGTTTTTGTTTTTTGTCCCCTAGAGCCTGGACTTAAACATGTGTGTGATATGTAGTCTTAGAAATGACACAGAACACTTTTCAGAAAAAAATATATTCTTGGTTGGTGCTAACCTGGTGTGCTTTCCGTGGGAAAGCTCAGGTCTCTGGGGTCAAATGGCTTCATAGATCATTGCCAATTCATAATCCATACACTGCAATGAGATCAAAACTAATCATTATCACTACACCCCTAGCCCTGATCTACACTAGGGGTATGTCTACACTACCCCCACTAGTTCGAACTAGCGGGGTAATGTAGGCATACCGCACTTGCAAATGAAGCCCGGGATTTGAATTTCCCGGGCTTCATTTGCATAAGCGGGGAGCCGCCATTTTTAAAACCCCGCTGGTTCGAACCCCGTGCAGCGCAGCTACACGGGGCACGAACTAGGTAGTTCGAACTAGGCTTCCTAGTTCGAACTACCGTTACTCCTCGTGAAATGAGCCTTTACCGAGAGCCTAACAGGGGTCATTGCATAGAAGTCAGGGAAGAACCTCTATGGCAGGGGTTTTGAGTGCCCAACTCCTATGACACATGAAAATCCCTGTATTAGAAACACTTGGGAAGCAACCAACCCAATGCTAACCCAGCTGCTCAAGATTTCCCAGACACATTAGAAACAAGAACAACGCTAGACTCTTGAACCACTGTTCTCTGTTCTCTCTCAATACCAGATGCTGCAGTCACCATTAGCAGAGCATTATCCTTCCCAAAGGGAAACCTGTTTGTAGTGTAGAGAAGGGAATAAGGATAGTGACCAAAGACATGTTGAAAGGACTACAAAGGTGTCCTGGTTTTGACAAAGAACGCTCAGCAGCAGGTTTGAGAGGCCGATGTTATGTATTTGGCCTTTAACTACCATCGCTCCATAGAGTCCTTGTCTTTGCAA
Source organism: Pelodiscus sinensis (assembly GCF_052426305.1). NCBI lineage: Eukaryota > Metazoa > Chordata > Testudines > Trionychidae > Pelodiscus > Pelodiscus sinensis. Next base: position 65,650,814 of record NC_143059.1, on the reverse strand, counting down.
CATGACATTGCAGGAGAAAATCCTCTATCTTGCCATGCCAAGGAGTTCTTGATCCAGAATTCTGTATACTTAAAAAAATAGAGTGGTGAAAATTCATCTTCCAGCAGTCCGCTGACCTAAGGGAAGCATCTCAGAGGAGGCTTTTCAGTTCCACTTGCACATTCAGCGATGTAGAGAGCGTCTTCCCAGCATGCATTTACAATAAACTCTCCTCACGCCCTGGCGTATTTTCCTTTGTTAATGTTAAGACTAATCTGTTATGAAGAGCTGCTGGCTGGATGCCAAGTAGCGGAGCTCGAGCTGGAAGTGAAATCCTCTGAGCCATTTCATGTATGGCTCAGTGCCCAAAATACCCTTCGTTTAGAAACCATATGGGCTCTTGGTACACGTATTTTATGCAAAACAGCAATATCATTCAGCCATATCAACTTTGTGCTCTTGTAATGATTATTATCATTGGAGGCCATCTCTTAAGACTTCCAGTGCTTTTTAGCACTTGAACTAAAGCAGTACTTGCACTAGGTGGTAGCTGAAATGGACTTTCATCCTCTGTATAACCAGTTACTAGCAAGGGACCTATAACCCACACTGATCCGTGGGTTGTAGATTTCTCTTGGCCAAAGGAATCTTGTCCCAAGCTCATAGCAGTTGATTGTCTAGACACGATAATCATGGTTCCTGCTCCAATTAGAATAGTAAGGTTTGACTTGTGCTCTGTACACCAGCTCCAAGAAGATGTAGAATGCACAGCGGAGTGGGTTACACAGAAATACTGTGTAGTGAACGGGAGCTGGTCCAAGTCATACTTGCATGGGTAGACTTCCAAAAAAAGGCTGGTTGCTGATGGAAGTGGTGCTGATAAGTCCACACATGCTGATCTTTACCTGAAGAGCAGTGCTGAGTTGGTACGCCTTTGTGATTCTGCTGGGTGCGGTGCATGGTACTGTCTTTCAGTCATGTAAAAGCGTGGGCCTAACCACTTGTAAGTCATTAGCAATCCCGGGAGACTTGTTGACAGTGAGGACATGTCAGTACGGTTGTGGACACTTATATTTTACTTGCTTACCGTAAATTCCATCTCCAGTTTCCATTGCATCTAATAGCCTCCTTCACTTCCTGTCCTAACCTGCTGTTTCTAGTAGCTGAGCGCTATTAAAAGGCTCCCTCTGGTGGGTAGGCCGAAGGATGCCTATGCATCGTTTGTATATAAGGGTACGTCTAAACTACATGACTTCATCGATGGAGGCATGTAGATTAGACAGATAGGCAAAGGGAAATGAAGCCGCGATTTAAATAATCGCGGCTTAATTTAAATTTACATGGCTGCCGCGCTGAGCCGACAAACAGCTAATCAGCTGTTTGTCGGCTCAGCGCACTAGTCTGGACATTCCCCTGCCTACATGAAAGCCTTTTATCGACATCCCTTTTAAACCTCATCCTACGAGGCATAAGGGGGAGGTCGATAAAAGGCTTTCAGGTCGGCGCGGAGCATCCAGACTATTGCGCTGAGCCGGCAAACAGCTGATCAGCTGTTTGTCGGCTCAGCGCGGCAGCCATGTAAATTTAAATGAAGCCGCGATTATTTAAATCGCGGCTTCATTTCCCTTTGCCTATCTGTCTAATCTACATGCCTCCATCGACGGAGCCATGTGGTCTAGACACACCCTTAGTGTTTAAATGGCTTAGAGAGCTATCTGAATGAAAAGTGCTATAGAAACACAAGGCTGTTATTATCAAAGTAGAGCCCTATGCAGTGTGACAAAGCTCCAGCTATTTCCCGTGGGTCTTGCACTACTGGCGGGGAGTGTTTGCCTCAGAGGCTCGCTGTGGCTTTCCACACATCCTCTTTCTCTTTACTAGAAGCAGGAGCCACAGCCTACTGAGCCATACTCATCACAAGCTAGCTCATAAGTTTGGGAAATGCCTTCTGAAGTCCTGATCTCCCTTCTCGAGGCAGAGGTTGAGATGTTGTGGGGAAACCCAGGCCCACCCATGACTCTGGGTTCTGGTACAGGGACCCTCTGGTACAGGCAGGATTACTGCCACCCTCAATCTGGCAGCTTTTGCCTGGGCCTCTTCCCCAAACAATCCTTCCCAGCACCTTTCCTGCTCGTCAGTCCTCTGCTCATACAGCACTTCCTGTCCTTCACTCTTTTCCGTCCCCCTTTCCTTGCACTGGGGAGCCCTTTTAAAGCAGCACCAAAGTTCTTAATTGGCTGCAAGTGTTAATTAGCCCTTGGCTTCTAGCAAGTTCCAGTTGATGCCAGCTTCCTGCCTGATTATGCCGGACTTAGACTTTGGCCTTTTTTTTCCCCACTCAGGGAAGAGAAATCTGTTTACCCCAGCTCCGGCATGTGTTCCCTCCACCAGTGAATGACAGATGGCTGGTCTGGGTCTGTCACAGCGGATACAAAAATGTGGAACCGCCTCCAACGCAAACCCGCTAGGATCAACTCATCGTCCAATCTGCAATCTGGAGTTTTCTTTTCTCTGTATCTGTACAGCAAGCCATCTGGAGGGGAGGAAGCACCAATGAGTGGGAGGGGACAGGGTCTTGCAGGGAAGAGGCAGGCAGCATGAGATCAGGGACTGGGGGTAAGGGGCAGCATGGGGGCAGGGAGAGGGTCTCGAGAAGGTGTGGAGGATGGAGGGAAGGGAACAGACTTGTATCACGTGCTGCTGCTGCTGGGGGCTTGTGAGCGATGGCACCCGACTGCAGTAGCTTCTGTCAGATCACAGCAGGACAGAGGGGTACTGCCTTGAAGCCCTGCTGGCTACAGTCCCCACAGCAGGAGGGCCCCCTGCTGCTCAGGAACCAGCTGGTGTCCAGGGCACTGCCCCTTCAGCATCATCCTCAGGCCCAGAGACCCAGGCCCTCCCCGTCTTGGAGCAGAGCAGCTCTCTGTTTTGCTGGGACCCCTCCTCTCCTGGTAATCAGTTGCCTCCCCCACGCACACTCCCAGCTGCACCAGCCGGCAGCACGGAACAGCATGTGGAGTGGGCAGCATGTGTCCCTGAGCCGGGGCTGGGGCTTCCACAAGTCAGACATCCCTCCCCGATTGACCGGGCAGTGCAGCGGCCTTCCCTGATCCCCCACTCCTACCCCTCTCTGTCTAGACCCTGGATATCTGTGGATGTGCAGGGCTCTACTACAAAGGCATTCAGCTGTTTCTTCAAAATACCCTGAAAATCAATCCAGCCATTCCATCTCTGAACGTCCTACCTTTCCCTTAGCTCATCTTCCTTTCAGTCTCTTCCAAAGAAACATGTGTAGGCTCGGGCTGCTTTTTATCCTTGGAAGCCACTCACAGATGGTACAATTTCTCTGTAAAGGGAGTTAATGGGATTCTGAGTTACAGTTTAGTCAGGGATTATTTTTAGTCTGTCTTCTGCTGTCCCCTTCCCTTGCTTCTACTGAAGAAGACCCTGCTAATGGAGCATTCACATTCATTAACCTCGCAAGGAGATGGCCCATCTATTCCTTGCACAAAGCCAAGTGGATGACAAAATATTTATATAGAGTTAAATTTCCTTGGCCAGAATGTAAGCATAGCTGATATGGGCAGGGGGCAGCGTGTGTGTCTGTGTATGTGTTCAGATGTGGCCTAAAACTTACATTTTGCATTGTTCCAGTCCTGGTGTTTCCTCTGGGTAGGGCCAGGCACCTGATGCTGAAGGAGAGCAGCCTTTGGGCTGCTGTAACTTATGCTGGTTATGAATGGGAGGATGAGCACTGAGCAAGGTGTCCCAGCTATGCCTTTCTTAGCCAGTCTTGTCTCTTGGGCTGCATAGAGGTGTGATGCCTCTACTTCCCCTGCCCCTGGTGTAGGGTATGCTGGTGTAACCCACACACCAGCTGGATGCAGTGCACTGTCTGCTGGTACTGCTGAGACCACATACAGAGAGAATAATGATTCTACTAAACAGATGGCTTTTAGCTCATGCAGTAAAGGCTCATGCACTAAGCTCCAGAGGTGTCAGGTTCGATTCTGTCCCCAGATGACGAGAGTCTGTCAATGTTACCCTAGCATTAGGGGTACTATAGGCTGGAAGCAGGGCGCAAAGCGGCCTCCACACTGGGTGACTTTAGACCTTCAATTTCAGTCTTAAAATGGTTTAATGGATTATGCTGAAAGGAAATGGAACAGGCCAGTTATTTAATTTCCTGAGTAGCCGGTGAGAACATCCACACCATATTCCGAACATGGTCATATTTTATCAGGAAAACAGCTAATATGTTGGTTGCTGCTGCTAGAGCAGTATGTTCACAGCTTGCTGACCTGAGCTATTCGTTTTACTGTCAGAGTTCAACTCGAGGAGCCGAACCACCATGATACAAACACTCACTTTAATCCTAAGCGACAAGCCCTTTTGCCTGGACACAAATGGAGCGTGGGTGCAGTCACTTTTTAAAATTTCTGCCATAAATACATTCAGAAAGCAACATGGTTATGAGGTTGTTTTTCAGGCTTTATCCTCTGAGAACTTTATTAGAGGAGGAGCTAACTAGGTTTCCCTGAAGTGCCTGTCACCGAGCAGTGGCTAAGCTGCTTGTAACCAAACCTGGTCTTTCATCTGTCTGAAAATGAGAAGCAGTCAGAATTCAGAAGGGCAGTGATTTCTCAGATTTGCCACTAAAGGCTTGATCCTCTGTCCCTCTAGATCAATGGAAAGTCTCCTGACTGGTTATTTGGATCAGACCCCAGGCTGGGTGCTTACTAGATGTTCTCTCCTTGCATGAAATCTCAGAGGGGTTGCCATGTATCTACAAAAACAAGGAGTCCTGTGGCACCTTAGTGCTGGTCTACACTAGGGCTTTATTTTGAAATAACTCCCCTTAGATTGAGTTAATAAGTGGAGCATCCATACTACCAAGCTTGTTATTTTGAAATAACGGGCTGCTTATTTTGAAATCTGTACCCCTGCTTTCCTCAGGGAATAACACTAATTTTGAAATAGTTATTTCGAAATAGTGGTAGTATGGACGCTCCAGTGCAGCTATTTCAAAATAACTCCCCAGAGTAATTCAAACTAATTACTCCCCAGTGCTTCCTGGGGCTCTATGTCCAAGGTAACACGTCCACCATAACAGAGCCTGCCTCAGACTAATGTCGAGGCTTTCCCGTAGTGTGGAACGCTAGTTTGATTTTGTAAAATCGGGCATTATAAAGTCGAATGTGGTTATTTCAAAATTTCGTAGTGTAGACATGGCCTTGGAGACTGAATGGCTGTATTAGGGTATCAGCTTTTGTGGGTAAAACCTTGCATAGTCCATCTTCTCCTTTTCTAATGATTTCTTCAGCATGGATGGGCATACTGGGGTCGAGCTGACGAGCCTTAGGGTTTCCCAAAAACTGGAACTTCTTCTCGGACCATTGGAAATGGAAGCACCTGAGACTTTTCCATCCATTTGGTTCTCTGGGCTCATCTACAAGGAGGGCAATTTTTACCTTTTCCTGTGCTTGGCTGCTCCATTTATTTTCACTATAAACATGGCTGTAAACTTAGCAACCCGCTCCTGGGCTTTCTCTCAGACATTTGTTTTTAAGAATGATGATCTGAGAAGGCTATACCTAGAGCTGCTGGCAAATTTCTCCTGACTAGGACGGAAGGGATTTGGATATCAGCTGTCTCCAAGTACCAACCCCCCACAGGTGTAAATCAGCGTCACTCCAGTGAATGGAGGTATATTGGTTTACTCTGCCTGAGGATCAGGTCTATAATTTGATTCTTGAGTGCCAACACAAGATTCGAGGGACTGTCACGTTTCGGGTGGCAAGAATTTGGTCCTCTTCTTGTCTAAGCATATGGGCAGGCACCATGTGTGTTTCCCATCTTTGCCCAACTCAGTGATACAGGCTATGATCAAGTAGTAAAACTCCAGCAACCTGTTTCCTGTGGCGGTGCGTGGGGTCATTGGTGGACCGCGATGCTGTCTATTTTTGTTCTTTCTTTGTATATTGAGGAAAGATGAAGGAGGATCTCCAGGACTACTTAAACCCTTACTCCATTTTTTTAAAAAAGTTTTTCAACAGTCACTTGGCTTTATATCTTAGTTTTCAATCAAAGAGACCACTCACCAGCTGCTCTGTAAGCAGGCTCTGGCATTTTTGACAGACAGCTTTGTAAAAGGTTGTCAGCGGTGTCTAACTTTAGCATTGCTCGGGATCCTAGATGGGCAGAGATCATAAATGCCTGTCTTCTCATTATCCACCTTCTGCTGATTGACTCCGGGAGAGAACTGTGACAGAGTGGTTTCTACTCAGAGAACCATGAATACTACCTGTCATTAAGCAGCTGCTTACAACATATGTGTATTGTAAATTGCCTCATTTTCTTCCATGTGCTTACACCAAGTTAACACAATTTACTGCAATGAACTCGATCTGAATTTATGTGTGAGACATGAATCAGACCCTGCCTATCCAGGTGCCATTCCCTGCGACACACTAAAGAGGTGAGCGGGGTTTCGATTCTGCTGAGATTACTAGAGCCATCACTGCAAACTCTCCCTTACTTGCTTATTAACTTGTGTGCTCATGTAACAGAAATGCATTGTAGGTCATTGAAAATCTAATGAACCTGCTCGTTCTGGCTTGCTCTGATTTAGCACTGCCAAATCACCATCATTGTGCTGCAAGCCAGGTCTGGATAGCACAGTGTTCAGAGTCCTTATAAAAATGGCTTTCGCACCTAGAATGTGTTCTCATTTATATCACTCATGACCACTGAAGAGAACAGAATGACACTAGTATATGTCAGAACAGAATCAGGCCCTAAATTTTTGCTGGCAAGAGAGATGGTTTAAAACCATATAAAAGATGCTGATGGATATACCGAAGACCGGCTGTATGCTGAAACCACTTCCCAGGAGGTGTCACACTCAAATAAAATCCATTAAACCAAATTAAGGGAACCCGTTGCCCCTACTGTGCCCACCGAGATGATCACACAACCCTTGCTGGAGCCAGGCACCCTGCTGCGAGCAGTGCCGAGATGCAGGGATTCCTGCAGCTTTTCCCTCCGGAATGAATGAGGTCTGCTGGGCTGGCAGTGCTAATTAGGACTCTGACATCCGAGAGTCATTTCTCAGCCCACTCCATGTCCTACTCTCACAGCTGGTGTCCAGCAGAATCCTTCTGTCGGTGGCTGTTGCTTGCTTCGTTGCGCAATATTACTACCAGCAGGTTGGTTTGTCCTCCAGTAGGCTTATTGGTGGGTCTCTGGCTTTTCTGGATGCAGCCATTCCTTGGATCCTATTGCAGAGGCAGGAGCCTCTAGCAGAGGCCAAATCGAAAGTTGTTGCTACTGGAGTCAAGGAGCAGCTTGTTCTATGCACTCACACAGAGGTGCCTGGTGGCATCAGGGATCCGGCTCTCTGGCTCCCATATATTGACAGTTTACATTGCCAGTGGGCATGCAGGCTCCATCGGGGCTGCTGTTCCATCCCCCACCAAGCAGGTGGGGAGGGAGCGACCAGACATGACTAGGGGAAAGGGCGAAGCATTGACTTCTCCCTCCTCCTCAATGCTCCAGCCAACCCAGCTGAGCCTGTGCTGACGAAGGAGTGACCTTTGGCCTGGTAATGATATTTCCACACTAGAGCAAGAGGAAAACCAGGCAATCAGGCTTGGCCTGCACTTAAAAATGAGGTCAATGTCATCATGACCCTCAGGGTGGTGAAAAATGTTGTGCTTTGAGCATGGTAGTTAGTTTGGCCTAACCCCAGTGGTCATGTGGAGCGTCAAAAGAATTTTCACTCAGAGGTGCATTAACTACATTAATGGAATGCATCCCCTCTGCCCCCCAATCAAGGTAGGAAACATCTCACTGCCATGGAAGAGCTACAGTGGTCTTGCTGCGCTGCTATAGTAGACCAACTGCCTAAATTGTGTCAGTCTCACAGGGCTCTTCTCCACTTCAAGGAGGAGTGATGCTGCAGTGATCAATCCACTGGTGATTGATTTATCGTGTCTGCGAGACATGATAAATTGATCTCTGAGCATTCTCCCATTGACTCCGGGACTCCTCCAGGACAAGAGGAATGGGCAGAGTCAATGGGAGAGCATCAACTGCTGACTTTACTGCATGGAAGACACTGCGGTATATAGGTCTAAGTACATTGACTTCAGCTATGTTAATCACTATCAACGGGGGAAGGAGCCAGAGTGTAGACTAGGCTTCATGACAAAATTTTTCATGGCCCTGTATTATCCCTACAAACTTTGCTGGCATAAACTCAGAGTATGGGCAACAGTAGGACTTACCTGGAGGAGGGAAATGTATGACTACATCTACGAATTTTTTTAAATGGGGATTAAACCTACCCTCCATATAATTTTTCCATCCTACCAAAGTATAGGACACTGTGTAGTCCCAAATTGCTAGCCTTTGGGGATTGTCTATATTGAGCTAGCAAAGTTATGACCGTGGGGAGGAATTGGACTTTTAGTATGTTAAGCACAGCCTGTAGCAGCAGGTAGTAATAACTACTTTCCATAGAAATGTGCAGTCTTATCAATAACACAGTGGTCTAGTTTTGCTGCCTGATTTCCTTCAGCATCAGGGGTCAGGTTGAATTGCTGTGCTTGTCAGAACAGGGAAAGCTAGTACTTGTATTCACTTCGTTCAGAATATTAGCTGAGTGAGCGGTGGACCCGTCCCCATGGCGCAAAGACAATCCGAGTACAAAATAAGGGAGGGGAAAGGCGTACATGTCTTAGGGAGAGCTTTCCTTCAGGCCACGCCCATTGTCTCTGGCTGGAAGTCCCTGTTCCCTGGACTTAGAAATGGGGATGGATCACTGAGCATGTCTCTCTTATTTCGCAATGGTGTCTAGAGGTGCCAGTCAGAACAGAGCCCCATTGTGAAAGTGCTGTACAAATGAATAACTTAAAGCAGGGATGGGGAACCTGGGGGCTGGATGTGGCCCCTGGCTTGCCTGGATCCAGCCCCTACGGTGCAGGACTCCCTCTAGCATTGGGCAGCCTGCGCTGGCACTCGAATCCCCCTGCTTCCCTCCCTCTTCTCCTCCCCCCCCCCCTGGGCTGGAGCACACACTGCTAGCCTAGGCTTTGGTGTGCAAGGGGAGTGTTGCGAGTGTCTCTCCTCCTCAGTCGTGGTCCACTGAACCAGTAGTGAGCAATAACTGCTCCTCAGCCAGACCCAGTTCAGACATGCAGGTCTATTCCCTCTCAGAGCTATGGCAGCGCTAATTAAAGCGGCTCCTTAAACAACAGGGCTGTGTCTACACTGGCATGAATTTCCGGAAATGCTTAAAACGGAATACTATTCCATTTTCAGTTTTTCCAGAAAAGGAGCGTCTACATTGGCAGGCTGCTTTTCCGGAAAAGCCCTTTTTCCGGAAAAGCGTCTGTGGCCAATGTAGACGTGCTTTTCCGGAAAAGAGCCCAGGTTGCCATTTTCGCGATCGGGGCTTTTTTCCGGAAAAGACTACTGGGCTGTCTACACTGGCCCTTTTCCGGAACAGTGTTCCGGAATAAGGACTTATGCCTGAGCGGGAGCAGAATAGTTTTTCTGGAATAGTGGTTGATTTTGTACAGTAGAGCGTCGTTGCTTTTCTGGAAATTCAAGGGCCAGTGTAGACAGCTCGCAGCTTATTCCGGAAAAGAGGCTGATTTTCCGGAATAAGTGGCCCAGTGTGTAGACAGCCCAGATGATTAGAACAAAAGCGGTTCAGAGAGAACCTCTTAAAACGGTGAAACAGCCCACCCACTAGCCTCTCGCTAAGGGCACATCTACGCTTACAACGCTGCTTCACATCTGCGTTGCTACAGCCGCACTATCAGGGCTTCTGTGGTGCTCTCATGCAGATGCTGTAAGCTGACAGGAGGGACCTCTCTCATCTGCTAGTTAATTCACCTCCCAGAGAGGCAGTAATTACGTCAGCAGGAGAAGCAGTCATATCACTATAACTGTGGTATGGATTATTCGCGCTCCTGGGCAACGTAGTTATTCAAACATAGGCCTGTGGGGCAGACCAGGCCTAAGGCTTACCATTCCCAGAGTGTGAGGAAACAATCAACTCTCTGACTCTTTCCACACAGAGCCCCTCATTAACCCATATCCCACATAGGCTTGCTCTAACCCCCTCCCCCCCATAGCTTTGCTCAGAATCCCCTCTGTCCCCACCACGCAGTTCAGTCGCAAGTAAGTTGGCAATATCTTCGAAGAACATCTCTCTCCCCTTTGTACAGCAAGGCCCAGAGAAGGGGGAGGGGGGCAAAACGTTCAGTAAACATCGTACACTGTGGGAGGACGTGTTGTAAATGGGCACTCCAATGAGATCGTCAAGCAAAGGAGTTGGATCAATTCCTTGCTTTTTTTTTTTTTTTTTTTAAAAGAGGAAAAATATATGGCACATTCTGTGATCGTAAAGTCCCAAGGACGTTAAATGGATACTGACTCTAAGGAAAAGAACAGGACAAGGAATAGAGTGAAGTGGGAGGCTATTTACTCTCCAGTCAAGGAACTGTACTAAAGAGCTCATAAACACACCTTCCCATAAAAATGCCTATGCTCTCTTTGGGTATACTTACCTAGCTAAGGATAAATAATGGCTCAAGAAATGGACCCCACATCGTACTACAGAAGAAGCCCCTCAGGGGACAACTCACTGTAGCTATTACTATTATATATTTTAATATATCCTGCCAGGGTGACATTCACTCCGGAGCAGAAAGCTTCAAACTAGTGATTAAATACAGAGGTCTGGTGCTAGCCTTCTGCACAGCCATGAATTTTAACACACCCACTAAACAGCTTCTTCCCGACTGGTCATCCTACAGTGCAAGGAAATTGAGTTACATGCTAATAAAAGTTTGCTCAATAGGGTGCTATGTCTCATTACACCAGTAACTCTTTGGGCTCACGTTTGTCATTATTTACACACAACGTCTACAGGACTTGTGAAAACCTTTCCATTATTAAATGCTCCAGTAGATTGCTGTATGCACATCTAATTACATGTCTTAACATCCAACCTGGTACAATCAACCCATCAAATCCAGTACTGTTTTCAGTATTCCATTCCAGATGACCAGGCTATACAGTCCTATGATAAGTTGGGGTATGTCTACACTAGCCCCTTAGTTCGAACTAGGGAGGCTAATGTAGGCATTCGAAGTTGCCAATGAAGCCTGGGATTTAAATATCCCGGGCTTTATTTGCATCTTCCCATCCAGGAGCCATTTTTAAATCCCCTTAGTCTGAACTAACTGTCCGCGGCTACGTGCGGCAGTCAAACGTTAACTCGAACTAAGGACTTAGTTTGAGTTAATGTTTGCCTGCCGCGTGTAGCTGCGGGCAGTTAGTTCGGACTAAGGGGATTTAAAAATGGCTCCCGGACGGGAAGATGCAAATAAAGACTGGGATATTTAAATGCCAGGCTTCATTGGCAACTTTGAATGCCTACATTAGCCTTCCTAGTTCGAACTAAGGGGCTAGTGTAGATATACCCTTGGAAATGCAGCCAGAAATGGCCTGGTCTTGCAACCTCTAATTAATCCTTTACTTATACAAGGTATTCCACTGAGAGAGATGCCATCTTTCATTATACCGTAGAACAGTCAAGCAGTGCTAGGAGTACTCTCCCAGCAACCAAGATCTATTCATGTGCATTTTGCCAAGGTGACAATTTTATCACCTAGTGAAGGTCAATAGGACAACACATATGAGGGAGGACTACTTGCATGCCTAAGACTTTGCAGAAGTGGGCCATCGATGCCTCCTCCCACTGCATTTGCAAGATATAGTTCTAGTGATTGCATGTCACTAGAGAATGTTGCAGGCTGATTATTGAGAACGGATAGTTGAAATTAGGGATGCTTACCGATAACCTGTAAACCGGCAGCCCTGTGGAGCCAGCAGTTCTGTAGGATGGGGGCTGCTCCAGCTGGGCTAAGCCCAACACACTGTGGGCAGGGGCTTGGATGGTCTTGAGTGGTCCCCAGCCTGCAGGATCCCGCTTAATCAAGTTAACCAGTTAAATGCAACATTTAACTGATTAACGGATTGAACAGGATTGTAGATCCCTTGTTGAAACTATTGGTAGACGTGGGGACTGACTGTAACCAGGAGGAGGAATGGCTTATGTACGAGTGGGGCACCAGCCTGCTCCATTCAGACACGTGCTTAGCCCCCCCCCCCTTGTGTTTCCCCACCCGGGGTAGGTCCTCGGTACTCTTCATTTGCTCTCCTCTGGCGCCTGATGCTTGGTTCGGCTGTTATCGCTGGGACATGGGGGTAGGGGAGCCCCGGCTTGCCCTCTCTCACAGGCCCCAGCCCAGGGCCCTAAGGACAGGTTCGCTAGATCCTGTCCAGTCGGCGGGGCTAATGCCCTCAACTCATCGGCTCCAAGCCCCACCATGGGCTACTTCCTACCCCTCAGTCCTCCTTTGGTTCTGCTGCTGTTCCAGTGGGACCGGCTCCCACCGTGTGACTCCCTTCCCGGGAGTTTCCCTTCCCGGGCGTCCTTCATCCCGGGTCTCCCTCTGTCCCGGGCATCCTCCTCGGGCTGCCTCCCCTCCGTGTTTAAAAGCCCCGTGCCGGCATCTGCCTGGCGTGATGTCACCAGCCGCCCATGTCACGGCCAGCGTATAGCTTCGCCCTCTCTTGGGGTGCGGGCCGGTGTGCCTCTCTGGCCCTGACCCCGCCTCTCAGCTGAGCGGCGGAGGCAGTACAGGGGCTGCACGCCACTCGTGCTTCCTGATCTGCCCCCAGGAGTGCTAACATGACCGCGGGGTCAGTGCGGGGCGGGTCTGCCTCCTGTCACATCTTGCAAATGCTCCCCTTAGGTACCAGGGGTATGTCTAGACTACATCCCTCTGTCATCAGAGGGATGTAAATTAGACATACCGAAATTGCTAATGAAGCGGGGATTTAAATATCCCATGCTTCGTTAGAATAAAAATGGCTGCTGTTTTTTGCCGACGTGGCACTTTGCCGGTAAAAAGTGGCAGTCTAGATGGGGATCAGTCGACAAGGAAAGGCTTTTCCGAATGATCCTGTAAACCTCGTTGCACAAGGCATAAGGGATCGGTCAGAAAAGGTTTTCCTTGTCGACTGATCCCCCATCTAGACTGCTGCTTTTTGCTGGCAAAGTGCCGTGTCGGCAAAAAACAGCGGCCATTTTTATTCTAATGAAGTGCGGGATATTTAAATCCCCACTTCATTAGGCATACCGAAATTGCTAATTTACATCCCTCTGGTGACAGAGGGATGTAGTCTAGACATACCCCCAGCAGTTTGTGCCCTCCATCAGCTGGGATAACATTCCATACCTTGATCATAAGTAAGTGTCCATCACCTATAGAAGATGATAAATATCAACCACCGTGGTGTGTTTCTAAGCCCCTCCAGTAGTCATCATGACTAAAGATGAATCCAAGCAGGTTTTTAATATTGCAACAGCAAGAAGAGACTATTTAATCATTCCTAATCAGTCAAACATTTACAGCCATTAAAGAATGATTAGTATGCTGCAGCAATTTCCTGCTTTTTTTCAGCAATTGTTAAGATATTGAGAGGATTCAGTGTGCTGCTGCTGAGAGGGAAGGAAGAAGATGTAATGTTAAAATAATAATAAAAGTGGGTAACATCCCTCGGTATTTTTTTCCATGACTGTATTTCTTTGGTCCGTGTCCCCTTTCCCTCTGGACACACAAATGTCTAATATTTTCTGTGTTACATGATAGAACACTGCAAGAATTTGACCTTTTCAGTATTTCATAAATTAATAACCTAAATCATTTCTCATGTCAGAGTCTCCAGCAAATACTAAAAACAAACAAAAAAAGACTTTGCATTCCGAACTGCAGATTCATCCCATCCATGTCTACCAATGAAACGTGAAGTTTACTTGTTACTTATTCCCATCATCTCTTCTCCCTTGAGGAAACAAAAATCCTTAATCTAAACAAAGAGTTAATTTAATACATAGCAAGTAAAAGGGAGGTCAAGGTTGTAAGTGGAGCCCAGCACCAAATAGAAGGGTGTTTGGATGTGGGTTTGGCTCAGTCCGTTACAGAACTAGGGGCCCAGTATTGACAAATACAAGTTGAATCTCTCTAGTCCAGCACTCTCTGTTCTGGCAACACCCATGGTCTGGCATGATTTTAGTTAGCTGGATGTCCACTTATCATGGTTGTGGCCAAGTTTCTTGCAGTCCCATAAAGTTGGTTTACATCTACCAGTCCTGGCTCTCACTGATCTGTGCTGTTATTTAGCTCGAATTTACCCCCCAATGTCTTCTAAGAGCCCAGTAAGCAGCGGAAGTGTTGGTAATGCTGCTAGACAGTACTGACCTCCTGTGATTCGGCAAATTCTCTGGTTAGGAACCGAGGGTGCTGAACTAGAGAGGTTCAACCTGTATAAGTATCCAAACTTCCCTAAAAATCTAAGGCCAGATTTTCTATGGTTTTCTCCATAGTCATTTGGATCAGTACAAGATCCGTTTGAAATACCATTAAATCATCATAGGATCGATTTGAATTCACTTTTCACTGGTGTAAATGACTACACTAGGTGCACTGATGATGCAACACTAGTGCATTCACATTGAGACCACCTTTAGCATCAAGTATTTTCAAGATGTTAAAATACATTAAATACAAGGGAGGTTTAGGTTGGACATTAGGAAAAACTTCCTGTCACGGTGGTTAAATACTGGAATAAATTGCCTAGGGAGGTTGTGAAATCTCCATCAATGGCGATTTTAAAGAACAGGTTAGGCAAACACCTATCAGTGATGGTCTATACAGTGCTTCGTCCTGCCATGAGTGCAGGGGACTGGACTTGATGAGCTCATGAAGTTCCTTCCAGTCCCATAAGTCTGTTTCTTCTCTTCAATTTCTTCCTTCGCCCAATAAAGCCCAAGACTGTTTTGTTGGAATACTGTTTCTTAATAAAACAAAGGGAATTGCAGAGCTTTTCTAGTGATACGTTGTGATAACTGGGCCTACAAATGTACTTTGATGATAAGCTCAACTGTAGAAAGTGAGGGTAAGGTCATAAGACATAACAACCTATAACAACAACAAGTTGATGAAAAAAGCTGCAAAAATGACACAGACTGAAGCAGTCCAAACAACAAGACCTACTGAGGTAATTCCAGGACTGTGTCAAGATCATACCTGGTAAACATGAAAAGTGTGGAACTGGAAATCAGCTAACAAAAACTGGTGTTGAACCAGGCTTAATCGGTGGACAAAACAATGAGGATGGGTTATTTCACCCACCTCTCTCTCCTTTGGGGTCCTCAAAAAAAAAACAAAAAAAAACAGACTTTGGGGCAATAAATTGATTATCTCATCATCACGGCTGCCAGCTCATCTCAATTAATCTTTTCTCCCTCTGCCCCCAACAAAGAACAGATATGGTCTTTGATACCATTTCAGAGACCAGGAATGAGTTTTTTTTCCTTCTAAAATTTCTTTCTAACTCGACACACAATGAACCAGGGCTCTTATTAAAATGGGAACTTTCTTTATATTTCAACTACTTTAGCAGTCTCTCCCTTTCTCTCTTTTTAATAAAAAGTTGAAAAGGATCTCGAATGGTATGTTTGCCTTGGAACTAAGGAGACTTAGCTCCCTGTATACCAAATGCCAAATCTTGTTTAAAACGGTTTCATGTTGGACAGTAGGTCATATTAACAATGTTAGCCCATATGTTCCATCTAAATTAGCACACCATCACCAGATGTAGGCAGTCAGGGTATGTCTAGACTACAGGGTTTTGTCGACAGAAGTTTTGTCGACAGGTACTGTCGACAATGCTTCTGTCGACAAAGAGCGTCTAGACTACATCCAGTTCTGTCGACAAAGCAAGCCGCTTTGTCGACATAACAGTGTGGACGCAAAGGACAGTGTAGATGCAATAATGCCTTCTATCGACAGAACTCTGTCGATAAACAGCGTTATTCCTCGTAGAATGAGGTTTACATACATCGACAAAACTGCTGAGTTTTGTCAACGTTATGTCGACATAACTCAAAGGCAGTGTGGACGCAGGTATAGTTTTGTCAACAAAAGTCCACTTTTGTCGACAAAACTCTGTAGTCTAGACACACCCTCAGAGGGACTGATAGCCCGAGGGGGGAGGGGAGGAGAGGGAGACTCCTGCTCCGTGCCCCAGAAGGAGCAGGGTCTCAGCTTGATGGGGTGGAGTCAGGGCTCGGCCTGGAGAGCACTACATCTCCCTCAGACAGCGTTCAGTGTTGCCTAGAGCAGGCAGTGTGGTGCTCCGGCAGTGAATTAAAGGCTCCAGACTTTTGTATTTTTGGGCCCTGGGGCAGTTGCCCCCTTTTGCCCCCTTCCCCCCACATCGGCGGGCAGGTAAGCAATCCAAGTAATCTTTTATTTATCCAGATATTAAACTGGACTGTTGCAGAAAATATCACTTGCCTTGAACACCTTGATTAATGATCAGATTCTTCCCGGGCTTAGAAAATTCATCAGGCAAGGCAATATTTACCATAGGCGCATTCTAAATGAAAGGTCTTGCAGGCGCAACAACTACCTCGCTTTGGACTTTTATGAAAATGCAGATGCTGATCGGGATGCCAGCTTAATTAGCAGTTGTTTATGTGCTGCTTCTCTCAGCCATGTTTCAACACATGGAACGGACCAATAAAATCCCCTTTGCGAGCGCTTTGCCTTGCACTTGCTTGACTCATAATTGCAGAAATCAATAGTAATTTTGATTATAATTTTTAATGAGCAGAGACATAGCAGTGCTGAATTAGTTAGCTTACGTATCCCCGTGTTTGTCATCCAGTGTTGCTCCTCCTGCCTTTTCCGAAAGATCCCTTATTCCTCTTAAAATCAGGAATAAGGGACCTTTCAGAAAAGGCTTTATTTTCCGAAAGATCCTGTCTAGACTGGTGCTTTTTTCCGGCAAAGCCCCGAGCCGGAAAAAAGCAGCAGCCATGTTCATGCAAATGCAGCGGGGAAAATGTAAATCCCCACTGCATTTGCAATTCCGACTTGTCTAATCTGCATCCCTTTTCTGGAAAAGGGGTGCAGTGTAGACACAGCCATAGGGTTTGGTTCTTTAGAGACTGTGCTTAATTCTCTTGGCTGCTGTTTTTGCAGGGTTCTGATGTAGCATCAGAAAAATTACTAACAGGGACACACTCTTGCAGGCTTATTTTCCACCAGTAACTTCTAAGTTCACGTTAAGTGGTTTGTAGTGTAAGGGTCAACCTGGGATCTTAAAAATCATTATTCCAATCATTGCATTAGTGGTTCTGCAGGAACAGTCAGGAATGTTACCCCTTCTCCCTAAAAGGATGCATAGGCAGGTCAAATTTCATCAGCTTTATTGTGATCCTGGGCCCAAACTCTGTTGCCAGGAATAAAGGCTATACTCCTTGCTATCCAGAGGCTGAGGCATGGGCAGTGGGTGAAGCTGCTGCTCAGGGAGCAGCCTGTGTCCCCAGCCATACCCCGCCCCTGCTGTGCCCAGGCCCTGCCTACTCCCCATTGTCTCCCTCTTCTCTCTGCTCACCCATTCCAGCCAAATCCCTGAACCGAAACAGAGCAAATGATATTTGGAAAAAAAAAAAAACACTCTTCTAAAATTTCTTTCTAACGAAAATGGAGCATGTTTTCCATTGCATGACAGATTGTAAAGACTGGAAACGCAGAAGGTTCCTAATTAAAAGCACTAAATTTGGGAATAAAAGATGTCAGTCAGTGGGTTTTTGATATACCCTGAAGTTTGTCAGAGATTTATTTGCAAAACCTTTGCAGCAAAGGCAAGTCAGTTGTCCTGCTGTATCTCTTAAGCCTTTATAAAGTAATCCATCTAGAATACGTCATAGTTAAACTCAGTGAAACAAAGACATTAGTTTAAACTAATCAGTAAGAACAGTTTAGTGTGTTCATAACATTGTTCATTACTTTTAGAAAAAGAGAACACTATTTTGAGTGATTCTCAAAACTAGACATGTGTATGAAATATCACTATGGTTGTATCTACACTTCATGCTTTTTGCACAAGAACGGTGTTAGGCCACAGAAAATTGGGCCTAGGGCGGTTATGCTAAGACAGGCAGAGAAGAGTCAGCAAAGGGCTGAACAAAATTTGAGACATGAGTTGAGCAAGGGCATGAGACAAGCGAACAGCTGCATTTTTGTACTTGCTGAGCTGAACAGCTTGCTTAAGAAACTGATAAGAAAACTCCCCGTCTCCTCGTTGTCTGGTACTCGCCTTCTGTCTTAATAAGAAAGTTGCTAATGTATCAAGGCCACCTTGTATAGTTGGCAAGGTATGCACCCACACTAGAAGTTTCTAACTAGCAAAGGGGGGTGGGTTGCTTAAGTAAATAGTCTATGACACGACGGAACTGTCTATATAACCCTACTTGCTATAGAAATCGGGGGCTGGTTCTTGGCAGAGACGGGCTGCTCTCTATTGTCGTGTACACTCTTCAATAAAGAGCTTTGTGATTAGACCTTGCTGGTGTTGCCTGTCTCTTTGCGGTCAGACAACGAACTGAAGCCGTCTGGGTTCGAGTCCCCGACAACGGCTATGTAGAGAAAGAGGGGAGGGCATGAGGGAGACAGCCTGCTGGACATTTCTTTGTAGAAATTAGTTGTGTTCTAGTTCTCTGCCCCACTGCCTCCTAAGGTTCTGAACCTGAGCTTCCTCAGATGAGCATTTGTAGGCTTATGGTCACAAAACAGCAGTCACCATTCCAGTAGCTGGCAGTGGCTCTAAGGGGCCTGTATTCCATTTAAGTGAACTGTGGTGGATATATTAGGTTGCTGCCATAATAAAAGATGTGTAATCCTGGTAAGGAAGTGTTGAGAGAGAGAGACTGACGAAGTATGCAAAGCAGCAAATTCTATGCTGGAGTTTCTGTGGCTGGAACCTGTTTGGAGGGAAAAGAAGAGGGGAAGGGAGGAAACTATGACTTTTGGAGTGCATGAGAGAGCATGAATTGGCTGACTGGAAATCTGGAGCCCCTAAAAAACCTTAACTGAACAACTCAGGGACAGTGTAGACTCAAATGGAATTCCTAGTGTGATGGATAATAGGGTTGCGAGTGCCATTTCTGCTAAAGCTGATGCGCCTTTCCTGGCTATGCCGGTGGAATAGGAGCTGACAAAGTTTTTTTTTTATTTGTTGTTAATCAAATCTAGATTTTGCAAATGGAAAAATGCCTTTTCTCCAGGCAAATGGAGACTGCCTAGCCCACTTGAATAAAATGTTTGGCTGGACTGTGCAAGGCAAGGAAAAGCTGCATGTAATTTTTTTTTTTGCTACTTTTACATGTGTGATAATCAGGATCCAGCCACCCCAAGAAGGACAAGAGGTCTGACTCCCAAAGGACATGCTATGGAGTCAACTGGTCATGTACGATATTTCTGAGTTTAAATATTTTAGGTAATGCCTCTTATGGAAGCGTGCAATGTTCTGATCCTGAAATTGGAAACACTGTATACTTTGACTGACTGGCTTGCTTGGACTAAATATTGAGAAGGTGAAAGTTGACATGGCTATATTTAAACTACTGATAGAGAATAGAAATTGCAAAGCATTTGCAGAAGTTCTAAGCGTTACTCAGGAATTAAAGGAGGTTGTCCCATGTATTCTTAAAATATCCACTATGGCCTTGTTTGGTGCATGAAATGCAGCTTCTGAGAATACAGACTCTCATTTGAAAAGAATTTTATCACACCACAAGGTGAACATGAGCCAGGAAGGAAAGTGAAACCTAATTTGTCTGAAATAAAGAAACATAGTATGGAATTAGAGACACCAGCTGCTTCATTGGAGGTGGTGAGACAGTAACTCATATAACTTCACTGAATCAATTATACTAATATTTAAGATAAAGTCTGATAATGTAAGTTGCTGAGTGCTGTCAACGTGCATTGAAATGAGTAAATAAGGACATTCAGTAATTTAGCAGATCCTAAAATTAAAGACATATTTTACAATGGAAGAGCAAATTTCAATTGCTACAGTTTTGGAAAAGAATGGATAAATTAGAGCCCATTGCATCTACATCATATGCCTTCCAAAGATCTAAAAGTACTTTCCAAACACTCCTGAATTACCAATGTGAGGTATATAATGTCCTCATTTTACTGTTGAAGAAACTGAGGCATTGGAAAGTGAAGTGACTCATTCAAGACCACACAATAAATCTGTCATGATTGAGGACAAACCCAAGATATCCTGAATCCCATCTACAAGAGTTATTGTTTGTAGGCCTCCATGACAGCTAGATGTGTTAAGTAAAGCTGGAAGGGAAACAGTTTTCCTGTCCTGTGAAGATGTTGATATATTTTTTATCCCAAACTGGGATGAAAAGTCAAAATTTCAAATGTGCACAAACCAGAAATCCAGAAACCATCTTATTGGGGTCAATTGAAACATTTCAGTACCATACTTCCCAAAAAGTGTTTTTCATTTTTGTTAACTCACTTAAATTTCAAAATAAAGTTGATAAAAAAGGGGAACATTATTTTAAAAAAGTAAAAACTGGCCCTTTCATGAACTTTGAAATCTTTCAAACACAATTACAAATAGATATTGGGTCAAAATGAATTCTCACAAGAAATATTCTGATTACATTTTAAGGAGTGTTCTGAATGAGGAAAAGGAAATAATTGGGTATTCTAGGAAAGGGATAAGACTCCTAGACTGAGCAGGAGCAGAAATGAAGATCAAAGAGGGAAATTAGGGTAAGATTATAAGACTCACAGAGGACACCCACAAGTCTGGGGAGAAGCATCAACAAGAAGGCAGGAAATTGGAGGAAAATGAGAGCTGAGATTCAGTTAATCTGAGCAATGCACAATGTTGCCAATATTGGTTGGATGGGTTCCTAGAGGTTTCATCACATGACATAATCTTTAATTAAAGATTGCTCTTTAATTTCTGGGGACTCCAGGATCATCCTGAAGGATTGGCAGCCTTAGAACCTGAATAGTGAGGTTATGTCCACACTGCAGTTTCTGGGAGGTATACCAGGAAAACTCTGCCGGGTCTAGGGAATGTGTGTGCTCTTCTGAAATGTTATTTAATTTGTAAATCTCATTTTATGAGGAAGAAGGGATGTTTGGAAAAAGTGTTTTTTCTGACATTTGGCCCACTGTTGATGGGCCAAATGTCGGAAGACCCTCTTCTGAAAAAAGAAGCGAAAAAAGCTTTTTCGGGAAGAACAGTGTCGTGTAGACAAGGCATCAAGCAGGATTCTTAAATGGCTCATATATTTTAACCTACTTAATAACTGAAGTGGATAGGAGAATGGATAGAGAAAGCTGTATTTGAATGTACAGTCATAGCTGCTTATGATTTCATTTTAAATATTGCAGGCTTTCCTGTGGCTGCTTGAAACAATTACCTCGAGCTGCATCTGCGTTTGAGACCGCATTGAAAACAAGATGCTACATCTCAAGGATTTCTCAGAATTCACATCCTGGTAAATTAACCTTTTCTATTGCTTTTTCTTGCTTGTCATCTTTGTATGCTGGAATTTTCGCTAAATAAGGTGTTTATATGCATCACCCTTCAGTTAGCTTTAAGTAGATGAGGACGCTGGGATATTCTTTCTCTTTTAAGGGACTTGCTGGTTTAGCATCTCCATAGGGGTGGAAGGAATTAAAATAGTACTCCTGTCAGCAGAAATTATTAATGGCAGGGTCTGGGGATTATGATTGTGTGTTAGAACGGCAGTAGCAGTGTGATTACTGCAGCTAATGCTAATGAGGCTTCAGGCAGGTACAGTTGACAAGAATCTTTACAACTTTTGAGGTCTCTTCCTCCGTGAACAAATTGCCAGGAATAGGGAAACTGCAGGCGCACACAGTTCCAAGAACAGGTTTTGTGGTTTATTAAAATTCTGTGCTTTGCAGGCCAAAGGAAAGTAAGTTAGCAGAGCAACTAGCCGTCCTTCTGACAACAAAAATTACTCCACAACCCCAAGGCGGGGAGGGGGACTGAAGCGTAAACTTGCCACCCTAGAAGAGGGAGCCAGAGTGGAAGCCCAGGCTCCCTCACCTCAACTGTGTGTGTGGAGGGGTGCGGAGAGATGTCAACATTGAAGCTGTCTGGCTTTGTCACTTCGGAGTCCTGACTTGCAGTTTGAGACCTGGTGCTTTCAGGCGTTCTCCAGTAGGCAGGAAGACACTGTGACATGAGTCCCCCTCCTCCGCCCGCTCCCATCCCCCACGCTCTGCTCAGCAGGCAAGGGGGCTGTGGGAACAGAGGGCAGGATCAACTTGTGTGCGGAGTGGCAGGGGTAGGGTTATCTGAACACATGCCAATCCCCCATGGAGATGTGACCGTGCAGTTTACAGGGAACACGGGTTTTGATGCCTGTTTACTTTTCCAAAGTGTTACAAGGAGGAGGGAGAAAAAATTATTCTCCTTGGCCTCTGAGGACAAGACCTACCCTCTCACAGCCAGGAGATGCAGCTAGGAGAGAGAGAGACTTCTAGAAGCCAATGGGGGGGGGGGGGGGTTTGAAGACATGCACCCCATTTATGAGGCACGTATTAGCTCTGGCTATTAAAATCCAGGGCCGGCATCCTGGTTGGGATTCCAGAAGAGCTTCTTACCTGAGCATTGTCCCTGGAAAGTGGAACTCCGCCCCTTGTGTGAACCGATAAGTGTCTTTTACTTGCCATTTAGTCCTCTGAATCAGCAGATGTGAGCTTCTCACGCACGCTAGTATAGGCTGCCTTATTCTTACGAGGTCTAATGATCTCCCAGGGCTAGTGGTTCCCACAAGCAGCGTTGACATGTGCTGCATAATCCAGAAGAAAGAAGTGAAGGTGCTGGAAATCAATGCAAAGGAAATGAGATTTGAAGAGGGATTTGAAAGAGAAGAGTGAGAGCTCTTTGCACAGAAGAAGGGTCCCTGGGAGACTAGTCTCAGGTTTCCGTTAAGGAGGGAAAGGGTTTTGCCTAGTGTAGAAAACGCTGAACCGCAGCTACTCCACTTGGTTCTGCTAATTTTGTCACCTACTTTGCTCAAGATGTGGCCCTCTGGAAGGCAACCTCCTGCTTTCTGTGGACTTACTCATAATGCTGCTTCTATGGTTTTGTCAGTAGTAGTCTGCGAGGCACTAACAGCGTGTGCTCTGCAGAGTTATCTGCATCTGTTAGCCAGTGGGTGGTGCACACGTGTATTCACTGGAAGTTGTGCAGCACTCCGTATTCACAGTGACAGTAATTAGTATAAGCAGCCCTTTCTGTAAAAGGCTTAGGAGCCCACTTGTTTCAGTGCTTGATCCATCTGCAGAACAGGACATGAATTAGCTAGCAGCTGGACTGAGAAACCACCCATAGATGTTTCCCATGAAGAGCTTGAATAAATCCACCCACTGTGAGTACATTTAGTTCTCCTGAGATGGGCAGGTGTATAATCTGGGAAATTTTCCAATCCAGAGAAATGAACCATGAACATGTAATTAGAAGAAAAGGGTCTCGTTGTAAAAATGCCACCACCCGCACTAGGAACGGCTGGCCACATAGCAAGAATATTCCAGTATAAAACAGTACCAGCAGTAGTTACAGGGTTTCAGGGCAGGGAGGAATAAAATAGTTTTCCTTTTCCACATTTAGCCACATTATTCAGTCTGCCTGGATACTAGGGCCAGAGGCAAATTGAGAATCTAATTTGAAATACTTGGGCTCCTTGGAAACCTAGGTTCAACTTCAGTTTACCTGTAGCAGTATTAGTTCTGCTCCTTCAGAGGAAGCATGACAAATGCCACAAGCAAGAGGTCAAAGTGCAGAGTCAGTAGTGGGAGCTTCCCGCATCTAATAATAGATCTGCCTGCTTCTGGTTTCCTCCTCTTTCATCCTGTTTTCCTATTTCATACAATAGAATGAATGTCGAGTCCCCATCCCCATTTTTCTTCCCCCTGCCATTTTTTGCTATTGCCATTCTGTAACATTTAAAAATGTCTCCATTTTGGCTAAGTTAGAGTAGAAGATGGGGGTAGGGGAACGGGCACCCTAGAATTCCTCCATTCTACGGCATTCTACGGCATCCTCCATTCTACAGAGCTTTTCTGGGATACAGGAGGAAAAGCTCTGCTGTGCCCAAGGAACACGTCTCCTTTCTGAAAAAAAATGTTGGAAAAGCAGACGCGTTTTTTCAGCATCCTTGTAAACCTTGTTTTACGAGGAAGAAGGGATGTTCCAAAAGAGGTTTTTTTTTCTGACATTTGGCCCTGTGTAGAGAGCCAAATGTTGGAAAAGCCTCTTTCGGAAGAAAAGTGGAAAAAGATACATAAATTGCAGTTCGCAATTTGCGTATCTTTTTCTGACTTTTTCTTTGTAGTGTAGACACAGCCTCAGTGGCAAATTCCCTGAAAATTCCCAATGTAACCTTTTTGTTGGCAAACTAAAATACAATGACAATTTTAATTTACAATGAAATGATGTGATAATGCATGTTTTTGAGTTAAAATTTGCCAGAAAAAAAATCAACAAAAAGAAAACGACATTTTCCCACCAAAAAAGGTCATCTTTCATGAACCAGTTTTTGAGACTATTTTCTGACTGAAAGTTTTCAACCTTGTCTAGTATATAAGTTGAGTTTTATGTAATTTATGGGGTTTGAAGTAGCAGTTGGGCCTCAAATCTAAGAATGGGCATTTTATGATGCCGAGAACTCTTCTGACAGTGGAGGTCGAAGCTAAAAATCTACCTCTCATGGCTGCCATTTTAGAGGTGGGGGTAGTGCTGATTTTATTCCCCTCTGGATCACCTCCATAATGGGACATGGGTGGTTCTGCCAGTCGTTGAACTAGGAGTCAGTAGGCATAGGTGCCCAGGATCAGAGGTCAGATGCCAGAGCCAAGGGTCAGAGCTTATGGGCAGAGCCAGGTTACCCGGAGGAAGATGAGGTAAGGGTAAAATAGGAGCCAAAGCAGAGCTGAATCTGAGGCTGAAGACAGGCTAGGCACAAGCAGGCACGCAGGAGCTATCTGCTCTGCAGACTTTTCCCATTAGACAGGTGGTGCAGCCGCCAATCAGACAACCTACTGCAGGCCAGCTTCACTTGTTCTGTTGCCCGGAGACTGGCTCTGTGGCACGCCCCGATTCCTGATAGGGCTGCTAGTGGACTTATACATTATTGTGCTTATAGACTATGGGTCTACTCAGGAGTGATGGAATAATTTTTATAGTGGGGATGCGGGGAGTCATTGAACCCAAGTGTAAATCCTGGATATAAGGGAGACCATTTCAAGCCAGGGGGTGCTGCAGCACCCCTAGTTCCAGCACCTATGGGTCTATTGCTGAGACGACTAGACCTACCAGAGCTTTTCCCAAGTTTGGGCTTTGTCTGTGGAAAAACACAAACTTTAATCAAAAAGAAGACTTTTGGAGTCCAAGATCTTCCTAAAAGGGCTTAGTGGGTAATCTTCCCTTCTCTACACCTTTTCTCCCAAATGCAGATCTTTCAAAAAGTCAAAAAACACTATTAGATTTTCCTGCACAATAAGAATAATTATTAGAGTGTTGCTGTGAAAGTTCAAATACCCCCCCAAAGGGTCTAAGAGTGAAAAATGCCATTTCAGTCATATCTCTAGTACTGACTATTGTTTTTAATGACCTGTAATGTGTTTCTCTGATTCAGTCCCTCTCCTCTTAGAATCCTCCTACCTTCTCTATCACATTGTATTCAAGTCACTTATCTTCACAGCGTGAGGCCCTTCACAATTCTCCCCCTCCTCACAGCTCTCTTCTTGTACTATGCCAAGTATTTCTACTTCACTAGCCTCAGCTATAACATTGGTCCACTTTTCTGTCAAACATCACTGTGCTTTCTTCCATGCCACCCCTTATAAAATGTTCTTCCTGGTTTAGTTTGTAAAACCACTACCCTGCCCTCCTTCAAATCCCTCCTCAGGCTCTGGTTTTGCAACACAATTTATAGGAAATTTCCATCCAGTACCAGCTAGGTACACTTGTATGCTTTGCTTAAACCTGTTCGGTTTGCTTAGTAATAGCATACAATTTAAAACAAACAAAAACCCTTACCATGACTCAAACCCTCAGCTTATATGTAGCTAGCTGCTATAACTGCTTACTCCTACATCTGTTAGCTTCCCACCATTTCTTTCGGTTGTGTGATACACCCCTTTGTAGTCATTATTATTAATTATTTGTATTGCAATAGGGTTCCAGCCTTGGGCCATGACCCTCTTGTGTGAGGCACTGTACAGCCAGTAGAAAACACCCGTCCCCAGCCCAAAGCGCTTATGGTGGAAATATAAGTGGAGACGCCAGGTGGATAGACAGACAAATGGAAGAGCACAAAGTACCAAAGAGGCTGTGGAGGTGGCCCATTGCCATTAGGTTCAGTTCAGCTTTCTTTCTTTGCCATTTTGTTCTTACTTCAAAGAACTGTGCCATCCAAACAACCCCCGGTGTTTCAGTGTTAATCACTATGATTTACTTATGCCTTTGGCAGGCTGTAAAGCTGATTTCTGAGTCAACGCGTCATGTGGTTTGTCATGGGGCAACATAAACACATGGTACTGAATTGGAAATGCCTTTTTGGATGAGGGAATACACTACCATGACTTTCCCAGGGAAAAAGGATGGTGCATAGAGTGTTAGCAAAACGGCTGAACTCATCTTACTGTTTTCTAAGCAAAGCTGAGTCGATACAAAATGGAATCTCCTCACAGATCCTGGCTAACACATGGCCATTGGATTTCATCCAGAACTCTTATAGCTGCAGACCTGGGGTGACAGATTGTTCTTAAAAATGCGTGTGAGGGGAGGAGGCTCCTTCCCCTTCATGACTCTGCCCCTCCATTTCTTCCTCTCTGAGGCCACACCTCTGGCCAAGACAGAAGTCAGAGCAGGGCCAGGAATCTTGGATTTCTCCATCTACCAGGGATGGGGGGGCCTTGAGAGCTGCCCCCTGGCCCATGTCCCCGCTCTCTGACACTCCCCCCTGGGCAGGTGGAGGGGCTATGATTCCCATAGCTTTGTGGGTTTTCCAGGCCGCTTTTACCTGTGCCAGGCTCCATCTTCCAGCCTGGTGGGGGATTGGGGAGCGGCTTAAAGGGGCAGAGGAGGGACAGGGAGCTGGGCTTATGGCAAACAGTGGATGGACCATGGCCTCTTGGTCACCTCCATTCCAGCACCCCTACTACAGACCCCATAAGTACCACCCATGGCTGAGTGAGCTGTATACTTTGACACGATTGCAGGACACTATGTTCCAGAAAAACAATACTAGCCTCCACACAGCAACTGCATTATTTTGAAAGAAAATCAAAATAATGGAGGGCCTTTTTCCGATGTTAGTAAACCTCATTCCTTGAGGAATAATGCCTCTTCTGAAAACACTTTTTCGGAAGAGGGTGTGTGTGGATGCTCCACTGCTGCTATGTCGAAATAATGCCTCCCCAGGGCCAGTCTAAAGTTATTCCTCCCCAGTGCCTCTTGGGGCTCTAAATCGAGATAGCACGTCCACATTAGGGGAGCCTGCCTTGGCCTAATTTTGAGGATTCCCTGTAGTGTGGACGCTCTATTTCTAAAGAAGGACCAGATGGCTGACTGCCAAGTTGTGCTATGCAAAAGTGGAAAGAAACGCACCAGCTGGCATCAGGAGCGGCCCGAGGCTTGCCGTAGCAGCTGGCGCCCCAGGCGGAAGGCGTGATCGGTGCCCCTGCCTGCACGGCCATCAATGGCTGTGACATAATCACAGGACCCAATAATCATTGGGCGTCTGGGCCGGCAGCACCCTAGGCGACTGCCTAGGCTCACGGGCATTGAATTCAACATGAATTTCCCTAGCCTTTCTCGCTTCACATGTTTATAGAATGTCAGTGAGCTAGAGCGGAGAAAGTGTTTCTTTCACACCACGCAAAGCATCACAACAGCAATAACAAGCTTTGCAAGAACAAAGAAGAAATAAACAAGTGTGTAAGCCACATGACAAGGGAATATTATAAGGACTGTATTCTTAGCTGTGTTACAGATTTCTAATCACGTACATTTCTCTATGCCTCAGTTTCCTCCTCTGCAAAATGGAATAATGCCTACCCATGATAAGGCAAAATTAGTTAAGTGTGTAAAGTGCTTTGTGGTCTTGGTTTGGATGTGCTGCTGGCTGCCTAGAAGAGAAAAGTGTTATTAATATACAATGAATGTTCCAAGAAAGCAAGCCGATAAAGCAGTTTGAATGGTATCAACAGTAATTACCAGTTTGCTGTTTCACGCTGTTTTTCAGACACCCTCAAACAATTGAAGGCTGGGCGGTTCTTTGTCTTTTGCAGTATGAACACTCATACAGAATAGGACAATAAAAATGATAAATAGTTCATCTTAATCGGCGGTTGAGCAGATAAAATCTAGGCGCGCTCACCACTCCTGTACTCCAATACAGCAGACCATTGATTCATCTCACATCACATTTATAGTCACATCTACAGCTCAGTGCATTTTATTTTCACTCCGTATATACTGCATCTCAAATAGTAATTTATCTTCAGCACAATGCACCAGTTACTTTTACATGCCACATTTTATGGGGAAGTTAGTAGGCACACCGAAAATGCTCAGCAACATATAACAAAAATACACACAAGTTGAACATTGAATTGTGGTTAGAACTGGTCCAAATGGCACTGTAGTTACTGAACAGGCTGAATTGCCATACTTCCTAAGGCTGCCTGGTTAACTGGTTCATCATGCGTAATGGACACGGTTCTGTTGCCTTTAGTAAGGTGGAGTTGGAAGAAGGGAAAATGACCAATCTGCTGTTAGTACAGCTATACTAGAAGAGTGCCTGATTCAGAAGCGTGGCTGATGTTTCATTTACCAGATGCAGCTCCTTATGTCGCATATGGATGGAAAAGATTAGAAGAACATAGTTTGTAACTTCCATTAACCTGTCCCCACTGCAGGCAGTAGGAGTTCCACTCTTGTCTTCAATATAATTAGTTTTTTTTCCAGAGAGGTTAGAGAAGGGAAAAATCCTATTGGTACAGATCTTCAATGGGTAGCCTGCACTTATGCATGAACTAGACTGCTCATACACATTTTCACACTCACTTGTATAGACACAAACAGGAGTGCATGCACTGACACCTTCATGAAACCTTTAAATATAAACATGGGTGTGCAAAGCTCACCTACAGTTTTTGTCTAGGTGTGCAATTAATTTGCATATGGGATCAGCTGCACCCACATGTGACATACACTGTCAGAACTGGGGACTTTTCTTAGCATTCACAGAGCTTGTATGACTTACCCAAAGTCACATAGGCTCTCCTGACTCCCCGTCCTCTGCTTTTTGCCACAAGAACTTTCTTTCCATCTGTGGAAATTACTCTAATTTAGTGAAAGATTTTATGATATTATGAAACAGCTGGATCTTGATTGTTATTTTATTATTTGCTTGTGATTCCTAAAAAGACTCTCAGTGAACCACTGGAGTTAGTTACTGAAGACATATACAGATTGAACCTCTCTAGTCTGGGACTCTTTGGTCCGGAAACACCTGTGGTCCGGCATAATTTTAGTTAGCCGGATGTCAACTTATTATGGGTGTGGCCAAGTTTCCCATGGTCCCATAAAGTTTATTTACAGCCACCAGTCAGTGTTCTGTGCTGTTATTTAGCTTTAATTTACCCCTACATGTCTTCTAAGAGCCCCATAAGCAATGAAAGTGTTGGTAATGCTGCTAGACAATATTGACCTCCTGTGATCCAGACAATTCTCTGGTTTAGCACTGTTCAGGTCCCCAGGATGCCGGACTAGAAAATTTCAACCTGTATTAAAGAAATGTCAAACATATATACTTAATTTAGAAACATTGCTCTGGAAAATAAGATTGCTATCAAAATGAAGCCCGATGACAAGTAAAAGGACTTCAGTGAGCTGTAATTTTGATCTTTCCATAATGCTTGAGATAGGCTATCTGCATTTTCTCTTTGGGTTTTAAAATATTTGTGAGCTGGCCCTCAGGGGGAAAAAGTCTGAATTTTGATTAAAAGGAATACAAAATATATTAAATACCCTTTGTCGCTGTCTTTTTTAATAGAATCATACACATGTAGGGCAGGAAGGTATGCTGAGACAGGACCAAGTGTTCGTAGACCATCCCTGACAGGTGTTTGTCTAACTGGTTCTTTAAAATCTCCAATGAGCGGGATCTCACAACCTCCCTTTGAAGTCTTTCCTAGTGCATAATTATCCTTATAGTTACAAAGTTTTTAATATTTTTGTCCTAACTCTCTCTTGCCACAGATTAAGCTGATTACTTTCTGTTCTACCTCCAGTGGAGATGAACAACAATTGATCACTACCCTGTTGATAACAGCTCTTTAAGATATCTGAAGACTTATCAGGTCTGCACCTCAGTTTTCTTTTCTCAGGATTAAGTGTGTCCAGTTTTTTAAACCTCCCCTCAAAGGTCAGGTTTTCTGAACCTCTTATTTATGAGACTCTCCTCTGAACTCTCTCTGGTTTGTCTTTATGAAGTGAGACACTCAGAACAGGGCACAGCTTTGTTTTGTGTTCTCTCAAATTACAGTTTTACTTATTAAAACTACAGTTATCACAGTGAACCCTAGCATGCTAACAGTGAATTCATCATGATTTAAAGACAAAAAAAGAAGCCACATGTACTCCCACTGTGGGTCATGCTGAAATTTTACCCCGGAGTGTTTTATCTCATGACATTATCCTCTAATTCCAGGAAAGTCTAGAAAAGGGCCTGCATGCTGTTCGGGCGCCACCTACAACTTCAGAGCAGACATTCCAGCTAAAAGAATCAGCCATCAAACTCAAAAGTCTTTGCTGTGGTCTCCCGATGTTTCAGAATTAAAACCCTACTAAGCCGAATGGGATGATTCATGCCCGTTATGTCAGTCTGTGTATTGGCAATCTTGTGAGAACAGCAGCAACCTGTCCATATTTGGAATAGCTTGTGTGCTGGAGTGAAAATTTCATTTCTGAAGCATATGATGGGGCTACCAGTCTTGACAGTTTTGTTGCTGCTGTGATGGTCCCAGGATAGCAGGCAGGCACGGTGAATCTGTAGAAGAGCTGTGTGGCTCCTGAAACCTTGTTATCACCAATCCAAGATGATTTAATAAAAGATATTACTTTGCTCACATGGTCTCTTTGTTATAGGTATAGCAAATTACGGAACCTTAAGGTGACTGTGGGGAGGGGCACAAAGGGTTAAGTGTCCCCACTGGCCTGGGTGGGGAGAGGAGAGTAGAGACGGGGACAGAGCCAGAAGGGAAGAGGCGGGGCCAGAGCTGGAAAGAAAGAGGTGGGGCCAGAGCCTCTCCTCTTCCAGCCATGCTGCCTCCAACATACGTGCTGTGGTATACCGGATAGCACCCAGGAGTGTCTCCAGGTCCAGTTGCAAGGAAGAGCCTCTGAAAATGCCACGGGGAGCCAGTGCAGGGGAGCACAGGGTCCCCACTCCCAGGTAATGTGGGATGGGTAGAGCTTAGGGGTCCTGGGCTAAGGGTGGGGAAGAGTCATATGGGGCGACGGCACATGGGGTGGTCACATAAGGAGGTGACATGTCCCTTTTTACTTCATGCCCACTTTTGTGTCCTCCCATACATTGCTCTTTTGCAATCAAAGACCTTAGCAAAAATGTCTGTTAGGTAATATAGGCCCGTCCTTTGCCAGTTCATGTTTGTTCCCTGCAGCTGGCTCCAAAGTTTCTTCATTTCCAGAGTGAAGTGTAACAATAACATCCTGTGATTCTCTTACCAAATACTCAGTCAACAGTGCAAATCTTACAGCATCACAGCTGTACTGCTGCAGCTACACCACTGTAAGATCTCCTGTGTAGCCGCTCTGTTCTGATGGGAGACAGCTTTACTGCCAGTATAACTGACCCACCACCAAGAAAGAGCAGTAGCTAGGTCAGCTGGAGAGCATGTTCCATCAAAATAGCGCTATTTTCACCTACGCTTTTATCAGTGAAACTTATGTTGGCCTGGGGGGGAGGGGTGTTTTTTCACATCCCTGACTGACAGAAGTTCTGGCATAGGCAAAGGCTCAATGGGAGAGACAAGGTGGGTGAGGTATTGTCTTTCAATTGGCCAACTTCTGCGGATGAAAGAGACAAGCTGACGTAGAATTCTTCTCGCTTAGTACCATTCGCAACACAAAACAGAAAAGTACAGAAATGCTACAGAAATTTTTTATAAGAAATGTAATTATAAGCTAATCTGGGAGGTAGCTACGCTTCAAAAGAAACATCAACAGCACCCCCTCTCCTCTAAATAAGTTAAGTGCTTTGGACTAGACTTTCTGTCCATGTAAATTAGCATTTAAACAGTCAGCTCTCCTAAAGCATTGTACAGGGCAGATAACATGCCAGAAAGATGAGGGGTTTTTTACACCGAATGTCAGATATTTGATTTTACATGTATTGTGCTTAAATGTAAACAATACAAAATGTAGCTAGGAAATAGGAGCCACTCTAATAATAAAACAGTCATGTTACATTTTTTTGATGCTCATAGATTATTTTATTTTGTGTGACTCAAGCCAATGTTTCAAGTTCATTGTGTCTTCTTTTTTATTGTGTTCAGCAGACAGGAAGTATTAGAAAAGGACTTGGGTATGAATTACAGTGACTACCCTTCCCTAGGATTGGGGTTCTGATAGTTTGAAGACGAACCCTTTTGAATATTTTGAATATGCAGGGCTGTCGTAGGCCATGTCTACACTAGGAAACTATTTCAAAATTACTAAATTTGACTTAACTCCCGATTTAACAAATTCAAAATAGAGTGTCCACTCTATAGGGAAGCATCAAAATTAGTCTGAGGCAGGCTCCCATCGGGCATGTCTAGATTACATGGCTCCGTCGACGGAGCCATGGAGTTTAGGGTTGTAGGCAAAGGGAAATGAAGCAGTGATTTAAATAATCACCGCTTCATTTAAATTAAAATGACTGCCATGCTGTGTCGATCAACTGTTTGTCGGCACAGCGCTGTAGTCTGGACGCTCCGTGGTCAACATCAAAGGCATTTGTCGACCTCCCCACTATGCCTC
The DNA here is from genome assembly GCF_052426305.1 of Pelodiscus sinensis. Classification (NCBI taxonomy): domain Eukaryota; kingdom Metazoa; phylum Chordata; order Testudines; family Trionychidae; genus Pelodiscus; species Pelodiscus sinensis. The sequence continues at coordinate 65,617,763 of NC_143059.1, read as the reverse complement.
GTGGGTTGAGGTTTACCGGAAGGTTGACAAATGCCTTTGATGTCGACCGTGGAGTGTCCAGACTACAGCGCTGTGCGGACAAAGAGCTGATCGGCACAGCGCAGCAGCCATTTTAATTTAAAGGAAGCGGTGATTATTTCAATCACTGCTTCATTTCCCTTTGCCGAATAAACAAATCTACATGGCTCCGTCGACATGCCCTTAATGCGGACGTGCTACCTTGGACATAGAGACCCAGGAAGCACGTAGTTTGAATTACTCTGAGGAGTAATTATTTCAAAATAACAGCACTGGAACAGCCACCCTACCACTATTTCACAATAACTATTTCAACTTATTCCTTGAGGAAAGCAGGAGTTTAGATTTCAAAATAAGTGGCCTGTTATTTTGAAATAACGGGCTTGGTAGTGTGGATGCTCTGCTTATTAATTCAACCTCACGGGGGTTATTTCAAAATACAGCCCTTGTGTAGACCAGGGCGTAAAGAACTGGCGGACAGACAGACTGACGTCATGCTTCCAAGGGAGATGTGAATGCCATAAAGACAGTTCTGTAATGAAGAATGGTGGGAGGAGACAATAGGCCTGGTTCTTTGTTGTGAAAATGTCCCTTTCTTCAGCAGCATGATAGAGCCATAGAGCTGACAGAGATTCTACGGTACTTTCTTGAAGGCTGGTCTATACTGGGAAATTAGACCAAATTTAGTGGAAATACTCTGCCATTAAGCACGTCAAGGCAGACATCACCATCACAATGATTTGATGTGGATATATTCTTGTGTTGCTATGGCATCTGCACATATAACCAGGGCCAAAATGGGTGCAAAAAAATTGTTTCCCATTGATCTCAAGCAAGACAAGAGCAAATGGAGAAGAGCATTATGGGATGCTGACAACATGAACCCATAACTGCCTCTTGCATAGATTTGGTCTCAGTGTGCACCAGGAGCATAACCCAGAATGCAAAGCAGCACAAGCACTGTGGGATAGCTACCCACAGTGCCTTGCTCTCAAAGTCGACAGCACTCTCCCTAATGGGGATGAGCTACTTTGAACTACTTTGAATTCTTCACCGCAGTGGGGACATGGACTTTGCAAAAATCAGGTGGTAAGAAATCGACCAGAACAGGTTCGACCTCATCTTGGAGTGTAGACAAGTCCTAAGAGTCAAGCCACCCCCCACCAAAAAAAGCCCCATCCCTCTCCCACTCCGAACTTCTGCAGGTGATGAACATACAGCAATTCCCATAGCTTGGTCCATCTACTCCAATGCTCTTTTTTCAACAGAGTTTGGTTTGGTAAGGACTCACAGGGGTAACCGTGTTAGTCAGTATCTGGGGGCGTCCACACAGCAGGGCTCAACTCGAAATAATCTAAGCAAATTGATCTACATCAATTGCGTAGCTTATTTTGAAATTGGGAGCGTCTACACAGAACTTATTTCGAAATAGAGCACTCTTCCTCTGACTTCCCTATGGGTATGTCTACATTACCCTCCTAATTCGAACTAGGAGGGTAATGTAGGCATACCGCACTTGCAAATAAAGCCCGGGATTTGAATTTCCCGGGCTTCATTTGCATGAAGCCGGCCGGCGCCATTTTTAAATGCCAGCAGTTCGAACCCTGTGCTGCGCGGCTACACGCAGCACGGAGTAGCTAGTTCGGATTAGGCTTCCTAATCCGAACAAGCTGTACTCCTCATTCCAGGAGGAGTACAGCTAGTTCGGATTAGGAAGCCTAATCCGAACTAGCTACTCCGTGCCGCGTGTAGCCGCGCGGCACGGGGTTCGAATTGCCGGCATTTAAAAATGGCGCCGGCCAGCTTCATGCAAATGAAGCCCGGGAAATTCAAATCCCAGGCTTCATTTGCAAGTGCGGTATGCCTACATTACCCTCGCTCCCCCCGTCCACACTCACTTACTTTCGACGAATCTCCCTCGAAAAAGGCGTTCTTCCTCGTAAAATTAGGAAATTAAGCCGTCGAAAGAAAAGCCGCGTTCTTTCGATTTAATTTCGAAAGAACGCAGCTTGAGTCTGGACGCAGGGGAAGTTCTTTCGAAAAAAGGCTACTTTTTTCGAAAGAACCCCTGAGTCTGGACACAGCCCTAGTTCGAATTAGGAGGGTAGTGTAGACATACCCTTACTCTTCATTCAATGCGGGTTACAGGAGTAAGAAGTCCTCTAGCTTGACAGTATTTTGACGTTATTTTGAAATAACTGCCTGCTGTGTAGACGCGGACTAAGTTATTTTGAAATACAGCTAGTTATTTAGAAATAATGTTGCTTTGTAGACGTACCCTCTGCAAAAACAACAAGGAGCCCCAAAGCACCTTAGCTCTGGTCTACACTAGGGAGTTATTTTGAACTAATTCCCCTTATTTCAAAATAACAAGTAGGGCGTCCACACTACCAAGCTCTTTATTTTGAATAAGAGGCTGGTTATTTCAAAATAATAACCCCTGCTTTCCACGAGGAATAGCACTTAATTCAAAATAGTTATTTTGAAATAGCAGTAGCAAGGCTGCTGCACTGCTGCCACTATTTGAAATAACTACTCCCCAGAATCATTCAAAGTAATTACTCCTCAGTGCTTCCTGGGGCTCTGAGTTGAGGTAATGTGTTCACATTATGAGAGCCTACCTTGGACAAATCTTGAGGCTTCCCAGTAACTTTGGGAGTTGTTATTTTGAAATAAGTTATTTCTAAATAATTTTGTAGTGAAGACATACCCCTAGGCCGTGTCCAGACTCAGGGGTTTTTTCGGGAAAAGTAGCCTTTTCCCGAAAAAACTTCCCCTGCGTCCAGACTCAAGCCGCGTTCTTTCGAAATTATTTAGAAAGAACGCGGCTTTTCTTTCGATGGCGGTAAACCTCATTTCACGAGGAAGAACGCCTTCTTTCGAAAGCTCCTCTTTCGAAAGAAGGCGTTCTTCAATGTAAAGAGGCCGTCTTCGAAAGAGAGCATCCAGACTCGCTGGGTGCTCTCTTTCGAAAAAGCAGATTTCTCTTTCGAAAGACCCGCCTGCAGTCTAGACGCGATCTTTTGAAAGAGGCTCTTTCGAAAGATGCTTTCGAAAGAGCCTCTTTCGAAAGAAGCCTGCAGTCTAGACATAGCCCTAGAGATTAACATATGTATCAGGGCATAAGCTTTTGTGGGTAAAACCCACTTCCTCAGATGAGTTGGAGTGGAAGTTACAGAGGCAGGAGTATATAAAGAACAACAAAAGAAAGAAGTTACTTGTGATAATGAGGCTAATCAAGTCACGCTCATCAGCAACATTTGTCAAGGAGATGTGAATATCAAGAGAGAGAAAATTGTCTTTCTAGTGCGTTAGCCAGTTAAGATGCTTATTCAATCCTAAATTAATTGTATACTAAGGAATGAGCTGAAATCCCTTCCCATTTCCAAAAACTCCGGGAAGAAAAAGCACGTTCTATGAGGAAACTTTATTCAGAGGTTTCAATGTACATGGTGAATGTACTGGATTTCCTTGCCTGTTCCAGGAATTGAAAACAAGTGCAAATCATGCTGAGGTTGAACTGCTGTCAATTACTAGATTCCTTTCACTTGCCTTATCTTATTGTTGCTCTATCAAGCCCAGACACTTCTATCAATGAGTTTATTATTTGCAGCTATGGCTGATGAAAACTGTTGATAGTATCATTGTAGGGAAATACATTTTTTCCCTCAAGTAAACCCATGTACTTTTGTGTATCTCATATTGACTTCGGTGTTGGACGTGGGAGTGGAGGGGGAAGAAAGGGCTAGGCTTGAAAGAAACCTGAGTTCCCTCATGCAATCAGTTTCACATCAAGGTACGCAGCTGTCATTCTTGAAACCATTCAGCATCTCTTAAATCTCTACTGCCAGTGTGAAAGATAATAAAATCCATACTGTTTGCCTGCTCAATAAGAAGGTAGCATGTTTGAGATGTATATTGTATATGCTTATCATGGTTAGATTAGGAAAAGAGCAAAACAATCTCCATCTGACACCAAATATAATGCAAATGGTATAGCTAGGCAAATGGTAATTGACTGTCTTTTGTGAGCCAATTCTATCAGGGATCTAACAGGACCGACAACTGTCTAAGCCGCACCAGCATTATACTATGGTAATAATACAAGTCTTACCTGTTTAGTTAAGACTACAAAAAAACTTTTTTGGACTGAACTGCTTTGGATGTGCTCTACAGCATATAAAAGCTCATGCTCTGCAAATGTTTAAAAGGGCTTTGACAGTGTAGTTGTTAGACTTGTAGAAACAGAACTAGCAGAATCTGGTTTGGGGAAAAAGGCTGCCTTTATTGTGAAGGCAGAATTCATTTAGGGTGTGTTTACAGAGCACCATTACCTCGAAATAAGCTACGCATTTTGTGCTATGCAAATTTAGTATTCATACTTCTATATGGGATTAGAGACACACACACCTAATTTTAAAGAGAGTCAAGGAAGTGCAGTGTTTAAAATGGGCTTTCAGTTACAAGATGGAGCATTAACAGTTTAAAATAGGGTTTGTTATTTTTTTAAAAGTTGCAATAACAGATTCTTGCAAGGCAGTCTGACACGTACATCCAAAAGTGGTTACAGTTCATAAGGTTACATAACGTCATATTGATAGTCATAATTCATAAAATGGCAATTTCATCCTTCAGCCCTACATAGTGCGGTCAACTGGGACCATTAAAAGAGTAGGGTTTGACTCAATGTGAAAAAGAAAGGCAGAATCTGGCTTTAGCAAGGATCGACTTTTGTTGAGCCAACAGCATACCAAGTTCTCCGGTACGTTGCTGTGCAAAGGGGTCGTACTCTCCTCTTGGAAGGATACTTCCTGCACTGCTCCAGGAAAGGCAAATAATGCTCCATTATCCTGATGGGAGTGGGTTGGTGACCAGGCACTGTGTCTGGGGCCAGTAGAGAAAATCGGGCACCTGTCAGTCAGTTGGTTCCCTGATGCATCTTCCTTTCCTGTGCTTATGAGTGTTTCAGTGCAGGAGAGAATGTAGTAGCTCTGTATTTGTGATGGCAGGAAAGCCAGGATAATATTAAGACATTTGGCATATATCATCTCTTTTATTGAATATGCTAGGTGGAATGATCTCTCCTCGGTTCCCATATGTTATTAACTCTTTTTTTTTCTCATATTCAGAAAGGAAAAACACAGATTTTCCTTTCCAGCTTCTTGACAGATGTTAAAACATGATAAAATGGAAGTGGCTTCAGGCAATAATTCACTTGGACTTTCCTTCTGAGAACAGAGAGAGGCAATGCAGTATTAATGTTGATTTTATCACTATTCCCTTCTCCAAGGGAAAAAGTCAACTGGTCACTTCAGATTTACGAGAATTCTTTCTTTTATGTCTGACAGTCATGTAGGAAATTGAACTGGCTGTGCATAGGGTCCCTCAGAGGCTGGCCACCTTTGAGTTCAAGTGAAGTCAGTTGTAGTTCAGAGTCAGAGCTGCTCAGCATCGCTCTATAGGAGGCCATAAAAAAAGAAACAATCTTAATTGAAAAACCTAGTTTGCAATCTCATTAAATGCAATGAGAAGACTAGTTTTGACTTCAGTGGGCTTTGGTTCATGTTTTCTTTCACAAGATGGAAGAATTACTAATTTAAATAAATTATAGAAATACTGTATGAATGTGTGTGCATTCTTTCTTACTTCTCCAGAAATTTCCCTCCCGCTCAAAAGGTAGTTTAGCATGATCTCTGGAGTCACACTCCATCTTGAACAGGAAATATTTACACATGAGATGATTTCAAAGTTCAGACATGGTTTTCCACATAGCTTGAGTTGCAGCATTGTCTTCTGTTTACCAGGGGCCTCACCCTGTCTGAACTACTCAGAACACAGAAACATCTAATGACAGAATAATATAGTGCAAGTAAACATATCTGTGCACAGTTCACATTGCTAAATCTTATAGCCTGCCAACACAAACAAAAAAAGCAAGGAAATAGAATAAGTCATTTAGCATCCCCTCCAATGCGTTCTAATCAGACCACCTTCTCAGCCTCAACTACTTTACTCCTTTTACCTGTAGCCCCCACATCTCCAGCTTTATCCTGAATAACTAATAAACATCTTTGAACTCCAGACATGCTTTCTATTTATGTTTTCATCTATTAGCATTCACATGGCTTCAGACATTACATAGGGGGTAATCCTGCATGCAGTTTGTATTGCTGCATGTCAGATTGCAAAGGGCACAGTGGAAGGAGCACTTCTTGTTGTAGCAGATAAGCGACTGACTGAAGCTAGCCTCGTTTGCAGACTGGAGAGAAACATGGTAAGCGGCAAGTGGAACAGGTAGGTAACAGAGGCAGGAAGGGTCTTGGAGGTTAGCAGAAGCAGTTTCAGCTGGATGTGGTAGAAGCAGCGAAGCCTGTGGAGGGAATCAAAGAGGGTGAAGTGGTCAGAGTGATGTGTGAGCAACTGCAGTTTGTATGGCTTGGGATAGAGTGATGGGGGTATCAGGGAGGCCAGGGAATGGTTACAATAATCTAGATACGAGATAATGAGGATACAGAGGGGTGTTTTAGATGTGTGGAGACAAAGCAAAAGGCAGAAACTAGAATATTGCAGACGGAGACGTGGCAAAGTTGGGGGCAGCCTTGATGCATGGGGCAGGAGCGAGGAAGGAAACTGAGGGTATGTCTACACTACCCCGCTAGTTTGAACTAGCGGGGTAATGTAGGCATACCGCAATTGCAAATGAAGCCTGGGATTTTAATTTCCCGGGCTTCATTTGCATAAGCGGGGCGCCGCCATTTTTAAATCCCCGCTGGTTCGAACCCCGTGCCGCGTGGCTACACGCGGCACGAACTAGGTAGTTCGAACTAGGCTTCCTAGTGGAATGAGGAGTAACGGTAGTTCGAACTAGGAAGCCTAGTTCAAACTACCTAGTTCGTGCCGCGTGTAGCCGCGCGGCACGGGGTTCGAACCAGCGGGGATTTAAAAATGGCGGCGCCCCGCTTATGCAAATGAAGCCCGGGAAATTAAAATCCCGGGCTTCATTTGCAATTGCGGTATGCCTACATTACCCCGCTGTTTCGAAATAGCGGGGTAGTGTAGACATACCCTGAGTTACTTATTTCTATCATCGTCACAACACAGTCATGGACCAGGGTCCCACTGTGTGAGGCACTGTACAAACACAGGACAAAAACATGGCCCTTCTCTGCCCCCAGAGAGCTTGAAAGACCCTCCCTGCCCCTATGGCCATTGGTCTGTTTTGTTAATCCCTGTGCTACAGATATGGAAACTGAGGCAGAGGCGATGTGGCTAGCCCCCACCCACAGAACATATCAAAGGCATAGCCAGGGTTAGAATTCCTCTACCTCCGTGGGTTTCACGCTCCACTTCACTGTGGGTCTTCAGATCCTGTGACAAATGACTATACAATCGGGATGGTTAATCTGCCCCAAACAACCCATCCAGCAGAAGGGTGAAGAGCTGGAATCTCATTTGTAATACTATAAAATTATGTGTTCCCTTAACCTCCGCCAGTGCCCTTCTCCTCAGAGCACAGAGTGAAGCAAGATTCTAGCTGCTCCATATGTTTGTTTTCCTTCTAAAGACAGTTTCTAAATATTTTCCGGCTTCAACGGATTTGACGTCTCAAGGACAATGCAACATGCTGTTCAGCATGTACTGTGCTGCTCAAAAGGGAGACGGGAATTTGGGTACAGATCCTTTCCCAAGAAATCGTCTGTGGCCAAATACATTTTTCCAACTGCTAATGCAAAACATGGTCTAACCACACTCTAATAGGTTAAGTCTCCTTTGGATGATGTGGAATGTGCTGGTATGAAATTCCCAAGGCAAAAGTCACAAGGACCCCTTATTTGTCTTTAACGCATTCTATTTTTTCATCCACTTTTGATTTTAACCTCTTTCAACCCTGTGCAATATTGAACAGTGCAGGCAGTTTTGATGAGATCTAATCTCTATGGCATAGAGATAAATGATTTTTCATTTTTCACAATCAGTTATCAGAAGGCAAGCTGGCACTCTGGAACCCTCACTAGTGCGCTTGCATCAGAAGTCGTGTATGTGCTGCATTATCTCTGTCGCCCTGACTGTGACCTTGGCTCAGTGGAAGATCTGGCCCCGGAGACTTAGCCAGTTTCATAAGACTTACGCAGTACTGGAAAGAAATGCAGCTTATTTGTCTAGAGCAGGGGTGGGCAAATATTGGCCTGCGGGCTGGATCCGGTCCACCAGGGTTCGGCCCTGCTGGGCTTCCACCTCTATGTTTACCGGTTCCTCTGCAGGTATCAGGTGATCGCAGTTCTTATTGGCCACGGATTGCCTTTCGTGGCCAATGGGAGCAGGGAGAGGAAGTGGTGTCCTGGTCCATGCCGCTTCCACTGCTCCCATTGGCTGCGAACTGCGCTCTGCAGCCAATGAGAGCTGTGATTGCCCAATACCTGCAGAGGCACAGGTAAATGAAGCAGCAGCCGCCCGCCAGGGAGTAATCCTAGAGGGCCACCACTTTTTTACTGCCCACCCCGGTCTAGAGTACAACATAGGTTGGCTTTACTTAGGCTATGTCTACACTATGAGTTTTGCCGCAAGAGCCTATGCAAATGAAGCGCGGATTAGCATTTTCTTTTGTGCTAGGAGTTTTTGCACAAAAACAAGCAGTGTGGATGTTGCCTTTTTGTGCAAAAACCCTAACGCAAAAACGGATCGGAAGAGGGTATACAAATGAAGCGCGAGAAAATGCTAATCCACGCTTCATTTGCATAAACTCTTGCGGCAATACTCGTAGTATAGATGTAGCCTAAATGAACACTTTTTTGAACAACAGAAGGGTACTTGTATTGCTATTTCTCCTTCTTTTGCTGCTCTAAGCCTCTTTGCCAAACACATTCCTTTTCTGAAAGCAGGGGATCAACTAATCAATGGAATCATGGCAAATTATACCAGCATGAGAACAGAACTTTGTCGAGTGTGTATTATACTTTTGACATCAGAGTGCTGCAGAATCGGCTTTGGGTTAGGACAGCACCCGTTTGATTCCATGATTACCGAGTTTATTTGTTATGAAAAGTGGAAATTCAGATTATATATTATTCATAAACGAATGAAGACTAATCATTGGTAACTACTTCCCTGCACAATGTGGCCACAATGTGCTTCTATAATAAATGAGCCCAGGCAATTATAGCACAGCTGTAAAACAAGTGTGGAGGAGATTAGCAAAGACTTTCAATAGGTTTACTGGGTTCTCCTTCTTTAAATACCTTTCATTCTCAATACAGCCTGATTGCGTGTGGTAGCTGGCATTAAGGCAGCAAGCAACTACTGCATTCTTGTATGGAAAACGCCAGTACACTTGGATGTGCTGACAGTCTATCAGTGGAATGCATAGACGATGCTGTAGCTCATTCATAACCATAAGGAGAAAAAAATGCCCTGACCTGCAGCATGTCATGACTTAGGGTGAAGAGAAGAGATCTCATACGCTTTATGAATACAAAAAGAAAGAAGCCTTCCTGGGAGTGAAGTCTGTCTGTCTGTCTGTCTGTCTTACACTCACGTCACTGGCCCTCTTCCATGCAACTCTCCACTGGATGCATTAGAGAGGGTCCAGTGGAAGGCAACCAAAATGATTAGGGGACTGGAGTACCTGACCTACAAGGAGAGGCTGAAGGATTTGGTCTTATTTAGTCTGCAGCAGAGAAGAGTGAGGGGGGATTTGATACCAGCCTTCAACTTCCTGAAGGGAGGTCCCAAAGAGGACGGAGAAACGCTGTTCTCAATAGTGACAGATGGCAGAACAAGGAGCAATGGTGTCAAGTTGCAGTGGGGGAGGTCAAGGTTGGATATTAGGAAAAACTATTTCCCTAGGAGGGTGGTGAAGCACTGGAATGGGTTACCTAGGGAGGTGGTAGAATCTCCATCCCTAGAGATTTTTAAGTGCTGGCTTGACAAAGCCCTGGCTGGGATGATTTAGTTGGGATTGGTCCTGCTTTGGGCAGAGGGCTGGGCTTGCTAACCTCCTGAGGTCTCTTCCAGCCCTAGGATTCTAGGATTCTCCTGTCCATATCCCTAATGACTTGGGCCTGCTGCCAGACTTGGACAGAGGAGAATTCCAAGGAGCGGGAGTGGACTGATACAGCTGCTCAGGATGCTGCTGTGTTTCCCCTCGATCACCATCTCAGAAGGTGATATTAAGCATAAGGCAGCTTACTTGTACATTTCTAATAGAGGCAGCAAGAGGGGAGGGGAATCGTCTAGTCGACTCAACTATCCGATAAGCATTTGCTTAGCGGATAGTCAACTAGTCCTTATCATCCTTAATTCTTAGGACAGAAATATAGGGCTGTTTACTGGATAACTGAGCTTGCCTTTTAATAGACTGAACACATCCAATATATATAGGGTGACCATATTTTCCATACTTTGTTATCCCGAAATTGCGCTGCTTCTCGACGTACCCTTAGTTACTAGTACCTTCTCCTTCTCCCTTATAATAGACCTGGAAAATTAGCATCCACACATTCTACCACCCAGATTCACAAAGTTACTCCCATTGGGCCTAATTGGCCAAGATATGGCAAATCAACTCCAAATTCAAAGGCCTCACAAGGCCATTAATAGCTCCTTCTCCTTAATGCTGAGTGAACTCTACATCTAGTCCCTGGTTGATTTCACAGATAGTAGAGCTGCATGGAGTGAGTCCCTCAGGAAACTGGGCCCCAAAACGATTGAGGGCTTTATTCATTAATACCAATACCCAATTCCCCTATATTTCTACTGGGAACCAGGGAGCTATAACTCAGAGGGATTTGAAAATGCCATCCTACAGCTTTAGGCCCTGAGTCTCCAAGCTCACATAAATGTGTTTTATTTTATTCATGTCAGCTGCTCCCTTGGAGCCCAACTGTATTCCAAAATCCTTCATTTAGCTGAACAAAGGTTAATATCAGAGTAGCCATGTGATAGGGCATGCCTGTCCTGCACCAGCTCCAAAAGAATTCTCTCTGCTTTTCAGGGCCCTAGACTACACTAGGGTGTTATTTCAAAATAACCCCCCTTAGGTCAAGTTAACAAGTGGAGCGTTCACACTACCAAGTCCCTTATTCGAAATAATGGGTTGCTTAATTCAAAATCTACACTCCTGCTTTCTTTGAGGAATAATGCTAATATCAAAATAGTCATTTCGAAATAGCAGTAGTATGGATGCTGTGGTGCCGCTAGTTCAAAATAACTGCTCCCCAGATTAATTCGAACTAATCACTCCCCAGCGCTTCCCGGGTCTCTAAGGTTGAAGCAGCAAGTCCACATTAACAGGCTAATTTCAAGGCTCTCTCATTGTGAGGACATGCTATTGCGATCTTATTATTTCAGGTGTTATTAAATTGAATTTACTTATTTCACAATAGTTTCCTCGAGTAGACATACCCAGGCTGAGGAAATCCCACCCTTTTGACAATGTTCCCCTCTAATCGTTTCCATCCATGTGCAGATTTTGTCTATCCACGTGTGGAATAATTTTTTTATGTGCACCGAGGCATGTGCATAATAAACAAAAGCCTAGCTGTGGATGCTCTGCTAATCCGCTGAGCAGCATCTGAATCTCTCCCGAGAGCCCAGTGTACAGGGAACACTACCCTCAGGGTCTGCTGGGCATGCTCGGCCTAGAAGTGGTGTATAAAAGGTAGTGACTCAGTCAGTCTGGGAAGACAGCTGAAAGCAGAGGATGCAGACTGCAGGCCCTCTCCAGGGAGGTGCTATAGGCCTCAACTACTTGGAGGATTCCAGGCTACCTATGAGCCCATGGACGAGCCCCACACTGGCTGGAACGAGACCAGTTCAGGACCCCAGAGACCTGGGGGAACCATGGAACTTTGCTGAGCGAGGAAGGGAAGGAACCAGCTACGGGGCTTAGACTAGACTCTGGTGAGTGAACAGGGGAACCTGTCAGTGTGTCTCGGGAGGGCCCTGGGATGGGACTCAGAGGAGCAGAGAGGGGCCTGAGTACCCCACACTGCTTTAAGTGTCACCCCAGTTCCCTAATAGGCCACAGTCCCGCAGAGGGGGGATGCTCTATGGACTCTAGCTATTAGGCCACGTAATGAGGGGGATGCTTATGGGCTCTGACCATTAGCCCATGCTACCTTGAAGGGCCATTTATAGACCCCGGCCATGAGGCTGGGTAGTCGGGGCCATGAGCATAGGACCTAAGAAACTTCTGTACTATTCTTTTTCCCCTTCTTCTACCCATATGGGACCTGACCCTATGACTGGGGGTACTGATCCTGGTGTACCTACCCTGTGAGACAAATTGGCAAGAGGAGAACTGAAAAGCAATGAACAAGTAAATGAGGAGGTACGGTGATGTCTTTTGAAAGACAGCATCTAGACTACAAGCAGATTTTTCAAAAAAGCGAGCCACTTTTTTGAAAGAGAGTCTAGATGCTCTCTTTCGAAAAAGCACAGTTTGCATTCAATAGTGCCTATTTTTAAATGAGCACTTTTGAGAAAAGGCATTATTCCTCGTAAAGTGAGGTTTACCGCGATCGAAAAAACTGCTGCATTCTTTCAATTTACTTTCGAAAGAACGCGGTAGTCTAGACACAGGTGACTTTTTTTCGAAAAAAGCTTACTTTTTTTTCAGAAAAAACCTCTAGTCTAGACACACCCGAAGAGAAAGGAATTCCATGTTCACTAGCCCTAAGTCCTTCAACCGTTGAAGTAAGAGCTGCAGAGTTCGAGCCTTAAGAGGAAAATCGAAATCAAAATCACACCCTTCCTCTCTGAGGTGGATTTCTGTGACCTCTCGATCTGCCTGGGCTACCACCAAACACTTTTACAAACAGAACTGGCCACCAAACGCTTCCTCACACGCCCAGCGTGTTAAAATGGAATCCACAGAGACACCTAGGCTGTGTCTACATTGGCACCCTTTTCCGGAAAAGGGATGCTAATGAGATTTCGGAATTGCAAATGCCGTGAGGGATTTAAATATCCCCCGCAGCATTTGCATGAACATGGCTGCCACTTTTTTCCGGCTCGGGGTTTTGCCGGAGAAAAGCGCCAGTCTAGATGGGATCTTGCAGAAAATAAGCCCTTTTCCGGAAGATCCCTTATTCCTACTTGAAAGACCCCATCATTTTTGTATCTATAGGAGAAGCGGTGGATGTGGTAGACTTTAGTAAGGCGTCTGATATGGTCTCGCATGATATTCTTATCAATAAACTAGGCAAATACAACTTAGATGGGGCTACTATAAGGTGGGTGCATAACTAGCTGGATTACTGTACTCAGAAAGGACTCCAGGCTACCTATGAGCCCATGGACAAGCCCCAGTGTGGGCACTGGCTGGAACGAGACCAGTTCAGGACCCCAGAGACCTGGGGGAACCATGGAACTTTGCTGAGCGAGGAAGGGAAGGAACCAGCTATGGGGGCTTAGACTAGACTCTGGTGAGTGAACAGGGGAACCTGTCAGTGTGTCTCGGGAGGGCCCTGGGAGGGCCCTTGAAAGTAGGAATAAGGGATCTTCCGGAAAAGGGCTTATTTTCCGCAAGATCCCGTCTAGACTGGCGCTTTTCTCTGGCAAAACCCCGAGCCGGAAAAAAGCGGCAGCCATGTTCATGCAAATGCCGTGGGGGATATTTAAATCCCCCGCAGCATTTGCAATTCCGAAGTGTCTCATTAGCGTCCCTTTTCCGGAAAAGGGTACCAATGTAGACACAGCCCTACTGGGCTGTGCAGTTACCTCAGCTTTGGAGCTATGCCTGGGTTTGTGCTAGTAGCTCTGAGCAGAAAACACTGTGCGAGGAATACTAATTGGACTCTGTCCAAATCCCTCCTTTAATGGTACTTCCCCACAGATAGTTTTATTTCCCCTCTGTGCACACTTATTCCCTGTGTGTACTCTATAACAAACAAATCCTTCTTTTGCTGGGGGGAAGAGGGGGTGAGAGGGGATGGGTCTGTTCCTTAAAATATGTCAACTACTTGCCTGACCCACTGCACGATACTTCCTCGTGAACTGTCACCCTTTTCCATGCCTGTCAGTTTTGCACAAGCCAGCAAAGATAGTTTTCCCACAATGTGAATTACTGGAGAACATAACGTCTGGCACATATGGTATAAAACTGTAAATCTTTCGCAAGCACGGTTATTTATATTGTGCCTGGCATTTATGGATGGTTAAAATAACTGCTTTAGGGTGTACCGTAAAGCACTTTATCAAAACTATCTTAACATGTCTAATTACAGTCAGAAAGCAGAATTGATCAGAACATATATTTTTCAAAACCCTCTAAAATATGCAGAAGAAAGGCTTTTTCAGAACTTTACTGGCTGTGGGGGTAGGAATATGTTTATTACTTAACAATATTTAGTGAAAGAGGTGACTTATTAATGGCAAGACATTATTCAGGGCTTGATTGGCCTCTGATGCTGATGTAAATCAGAAATAAATCCATAGACCCAGGTCCTCAGCCAATGTTTATCAGCACTGCTCCATTTACTTCAACTATATTGATTTGCACCAACTGAGGATCTGGCCAATGATTATAGGAATGGAACAGCTGCCATGTGAGGAGAGGTTAATAAGACTGGGAGTTTTCAGCTTAGGGGGGATAGGATAGAGGTCTATAAAATCATAACAGGTATGGAGAAAGTGAATAAGGAAAAGATATTCCTTGCTCCCCTTACACAAGAACTGCGGGTCACCAAATGAAATTAATAGGTGGCAGGTTTAAAACAAACAAAAGGAAGTATTCTTCATACAACACACACAGTCAACCTGGATATGCCATCATGTGCCAACAATGCCCCACTGCTATATACATCGGCCAAACAGGACAGTCCCTACGTAAAAGAATCAATGGACACAAATCTGATATTAGGAATGGCAACATACAAAAACCTGTAGGGGAACACTTCAATCTTCCTGGACACACAATTGCAGATCTAAAAGTAGCCATCCTGCAGCAAAAAAACTTCAGGACCAGACTTCAAAGAGAAACTGCTGAGCTACAGTTCATCTTTAAGTTTGACACAATCAACTCTGGATTAAACAAAGACTGTGAATGGCTTGCTAACTACAAAAGCAGCTTCTATTCTCTTGGAATTCACACCTCCAGATCAGCTGCTAGAAGTGGGCCTCATCCTCCTTGATTGGATCCACCTGGTCATCTCCAGCCTGATCCTGGCCTGCATATTTATTCCTGCCTCTGGAAATTTCCACTACATGCATCTGACGAAATGGGTCTTTGCCCACGAAAGCTTATGCTCCTACACTTCAGTTAGTCTATAAGGTGCCACAGGACTCTTCTTCGCTTTTGCAGATTCAGACTAACACGGCTATCCCTCTGATACTTGACAGTCAACCTGTGGAACTCCTTGCCAGAGGATGTTGTGAAGGGCAGGACTTTTACAGGGTTCAAAAAAGAGTTAGATAAATTCATGGAGGATAAGTTCATCAATGGCTATTAGCCAGGATGGGCAGGAATTGAGTCCCTAGCCTCTGTTTGTCAGAAGTTGGGAATGGGCAACAGGGGAGGGATCATTTGATGATTACCTGTTCTGGTCATTTCCTCTGTGGCACCTGGCATTAGTCACTGTCAGAAGACAAGATACTGGGCTTGATAAACCTTTGGTCTGACTCAGTCTGACCGTTCTTACTTTCTTGTGACACTTAGGAGAATCAGGACTCTTTAATTATATTTCCTTTCATGTCTAGTCTTGGCACAGCCTTGGTCATTAACAAATAAGTAATAGGTTGAGTGGAAGATATAGGTCCCATATTAGCACAATGTGGTTCACAGTGTTCCCTTGCCACCTTGGTGTTGTGTAGCTGAACTTTTCCATTTTAAAAGCTACAACATCCATTGCTTGTTGAATGTTGCTCTTTGAGAAGAACTTTTCTTAGCCGGCCTCTTCGAAATGTGAATGGATTTTCAGGTTTCATTGGGAATTAGGCACTTCAGGTATGTGCCTATCTGCGTCTTTCAAGAGGCCTAAATAATGTCCTTTACAACTTGAAACAGCCCACAGGAGTTTCCCTGAGAGTCTTCTTCTTACATGTAAATGCAGGAATTAAACACCGGTGGCTGGTAAAACTACCATGTAGACACTCAGTACGTCTAGACTTACTTTCACTTTCGAAAGGAGATATGCAAATTGGGTGGTAATTTGCATATCTTCTGATCGCTTTTTCAAAAAAGTTTTTTTCGAAAAAGCAAGCAGTTTAGATGCGGTTCTTTTGGGAAAAAAACCACCCCTTTTTTTGAAATAACCTTCTTCCTCAAAAATTGAGGTTTACAGGTTCTTTCGAAGAAAGGTTTTTTTTTCTAAAGAACCATGCCTTAAACTGCTTGATTTTTTGGAAGAAAAAAAAAACCTCTTCCTAAAAAGTGATTGGAAGAAGATATGCAAATTACCATCAACTTGAGCAGGAGTTACTTGACATGGACATTTAATTGCTGCATTCATGGACTTCAGAGAGCTTTGGATCGGGTTGTTATTGGGACAAGGACGTTCCATCAGTCTCCATGGTCAAGCTTGCCTCTCCCTGTTTATTGCATTTAGGACTCAAAGTATTATAAGGCAATAGCACATGAGAAAGACCAGGAGATTCCCCGATGTAGACTGGAAGGATGGGGGCCTGGCTGCTGTTTGGGCCTGTAGCCACCAGTGAAGGATGAAGGCAAGGTAAGACTTGTCAGTTGGTTATCAGGCCCTCTCTAATAATAAAGCATAATTGATTATAGACAGGGAACACTTTTTAGCTATTGTAATATCTCTTTCTTTCTTTCTTTCTTTCTTTCTTTCTTTCTTTCTTTCTTTCTTTCTTTCTTTCTTTCTTTCTTTCTTTCTTTCTTTCTTTCTTTCTTTCTTTCTTAATCAGTTTGGCAGCAATTTAACTGACATTTGTATCTGACCTATTATATAATCATCTCCCAGGTACAGCTATTAAATGTGTCTTGGTAGCACAGGGTCCGGGTGAGAAGGCTTGTTTTCACTCTGCTGCAGACTCTTATCCTGAAGTGACTTTAGTCATCACTTCTCACAGTCGGGGAGGGAACCTATGTTAGCACCAGCTTCAAGAGACATAAACCGGCATGATTTTGGCTCTGGGGTGCTGGTTAAGAAATGGAAACCGTGTTATGAAGTCTATGAAACAGGTCAGCATTTCAAAAGAAATGTTAATCTTTCGCTGGAATAACTCCTTTGGTCTCTTGAAGTTTTTCATGAAACAGTTTTCTGAAAAAAAAAATCATAAATCTCAGTACTTCAAAGTTTGTGTCTCCCCGCCCGCCATCCCCCCGCCCTCACCATGGTGGGGGGAGCCACAGGAAGCAGAGCAATGAAGCAGCCTGTTCTGCTTTGCTGCCATCTCCCATTTGGATCACTCTACTTCTCCGCAGGGCTCAAGGGATGGGGCCAAGTTGCTCCACTTCCAGCTGCCATGGTGAAGGAGGAGGAATGCAATGGGGCAGAGGAGGGTGGAGCAGGGGTGGGGAGTAGGAGGAAGTGTAGAGCGGTGGAGGAGCAGGAGTGGGAAGAGGCGGGGCACCTGTATGGCCAGAGGGGGATTGTCCCAGGCCTCACATCTACCTAGGGATGGCCTTGCCTGGTGCCCAGGGGGCCTGGAAACCTTCTCAGTTCTTAAGCCTCTCTCCAGGGGATGGGTCAAGGGAGTCAGGCCTGTTCACTCCCTGAGGTTTCAGCTCAGGGCCCTTAAGTCAGCCAGGCAGAATCAGGACTCAGTGATGCTGGCTTTGCCCTGAGCACCTATCTACTGCCTCAGAGTTGTTTAGGCTTTTCAGCCCTTTGGTCTGTGTGATGGGGCGGCTGCCCCTCCCTGACAGAAAAGGGGTTAAAAGTAGCCCTTAGGGAGGCTGTGCCAGAGATAGCCAATTGGAGAAGGGCTGAAGGGAGCAACCAATCAGGGCCAAGCTGACCCATATAAAAAGGAAGCTGCAGGACAGAGGAGGGCGGTTCTTTGCTGGGAGCCCACAAAGGAAAGCCTGTGAGAGACCATTCCTGCCTGGCTGCTGGAGTAACGGACTGTAGGTTGCCACTGAAAGGAAGTGTCCGAACAGCAGATTGCAGGTCCCTTAGAACAGGGGAGGAGCCCAGTGAGTGGCACAGCTGTATCAGTGAAGAAGATGCCGTGGTCCTTGGAGAGGTGTAGGTACTAGAGCGGGAGTCCTGATGGCACGGCATCGCCCAAAGAGGGTGCACTACCACATAGAGCTAATTTCCAAGATAACCAGCGGGCGGCACCAGAGTGGCAAGCGAACCCCGTTACTGTCTGGTTGTCCCTTCTCAGGGAGCTGTCTGAGCGGCTTCTGAGCAGCTTGCTGGCAGGCGTTCTGCTCTCCACCCTCCTCAATGCCTTTATCGTCACAACACCTTTGTGAACTAAGGAAGCATGGTCATCGGAGATCCAGAGAGAGACTAAAACGATTTACCCAAATTGTAGCAGAATGGGGAAATGAACCTGGATTTTTAGTGTCTCCTGCCCTGGATTTCTGCTTGATTTTGCTACGGCATGGTCTGGCACTCCAGCACGGGATTCATGGCTTTCCTGTGGGTCCCAGACCTCCAGTGTTGCTTCCCTGCAGGTCCCGAAGCCTCAGTGCACTGCACACAGCTGCACTGTGGGTCCCAAAGGTCCAGCTCTGGGCTGGTTGGTGGGTCCGGAGCCATGGCAGTGATAGCTGCCCAGTGGGGCGAGGAGGAGGTGGGGAGCCAACAAGGGGTCAGATATAACCTCACCTGGTCTGGCAAAATCTCTCATCTGGGACTGGTCAGGTCCCCAGGGTGTGGGATGAGGGAAATCCAACCTATACAAATTTCCTAAACAAATAGCTAGCGTGGCTACAAAGTTCCACATCATCCTGTGGCTAAGTATGTTGCCAATCATTGTTCCTTGGGTGAACCACAGACTGAGGATAACAATTTGTGTGCAGCTCCTTCAGGTCAGGTCTACACTGGACCTGAAAGGTCAGCTACAGGTACGCAACTCGAGCTACACAAAACGAAAAGGAGAAATAATGGACACCAGCAGGAGCTGGTTTAGTGGGGCTATACTAGACCCTCTAAATCGAATGCTAGAAAATCGACCTCCTCATAGTCTATCTTGTGGGAAGTATAGATGTGCCTCAGTGACCTTAACTGATGCAATAAATGTTGTCATCTCTTTCTTCCGTCTCCCAGGACAAGGCAGGTATTTAAGCAATTCAGTCTCTGAGTAGCTTGGCAAAGTAATTTAAAATAAATGGATTTATGAGTATCTGCGCTTGTTTCATGGGGGCGACGCTGGCTCTTGATTGTTCCCTGTTCTTTGAGCAAATTCTCATTATTTTCCAGTGCTGTCCATCTTGTTGGACTGCCCCATAAACATCTTTTTTAGGGCTGATGATTTATTGAGGAAATCACATTTGAGATTCAGGCATGTGCTAATTACATGTGAGCGCCAAGTGTTTTCTTAGCAGTCGGATTGTGAGCATTCATTTTGTAGATTAATAATGAACATGACAACTGCACGCAGAACCAGTACAGGGGACTGTCATTTACATAAAGACACGGGGGGATTGGCTTTTTAATTAAAGTGAAAATACCGGGCACTGACAAATCACTCTAACACAAAAGGAATATCCATTAGAACTGGAATATGCTAAAGAGACACTAAGCAATTGCTGGAACACCTAAAGGATCACGTAATAACGAAAGCTTTTTCATACTCACAATGAATTAATTGCTCATGAAAAATACTAGCCTGATAGCCCAGGAGAGAAATAACCTCTTTCCTTATCTACAATACAAATACAAGCATGGATAACCGCAGGATAGGCATCCCTCGTGCTGTTATACAGGCCCTAAAAGTTCATCATCTGAGATATTTAAATCACTTGCTGGTTCATTTTGGTTATATATCCCAATAAAACAGATCTGCTGATTATACTGCTTAATCTGGAACAAGGTTATGCTACTTGAATTATTGTGTTTCAGGTTCCCTTCCCACTGTCTAGAGTCAAGTGGAAGCCTGCCTATGCCCTTAAGCATGCTGCGTGCAGCAGACTTTAAATCAAATTAGCAACCATCCACCCATTTGTCTTAAAGCTTAATTATAAAGCCTTGACAGCTGGTTAGCTCTACGGCGTAAAAGGAACCCACAGAACATAACAGTTTGATTCACCGAGCTGAAATATGTGAGCCCTTTGTTTTGGGATCATTTGGAAAATATTTCTGTAGTGCAAACGGCGCGTAATAGTGGGATAAGGTAATATTTGACTGAGCAGGGATTTCGCCTATGTTCTTCTGTACTTGAGCAGAGCAAATAATTGCCAGTACATTAAATGTCCAATGGCTTTAGCCAGCTTTTCTGCTGATGAAATGTCACTCAGCAGAACACAATTTCCTCAAATTAATTTGGCGCTTAAGATTATTCCAGGACAATTCTTTTGAATTTTTATTCTGTGCACCCGGCAACAATGTTCAATATTTTAATGCTGCCTTTTAGTTATGACTGGGTAGTGGCTTTGTTTCTGTTCCTGATTTGAATAAGCATGAAAGGACTGATTTCAATGAGAATTAGGCAACTATCTCTAGCTTTAAGCATTTAAATAACTTTATAGATCTGCCCCTTTGCCCCTTGGTGCCTCTGTTTCTCCTCCTGTCATTTGTCTCTCTTGTCTATTTTGGATCAAGTCCTATCTCTGACTCTGTAACCCAGTCTTAGTTGTGGTCTGTAGGCATTATTATAATACACAAGGCCACTTGCTTTTAATACACTGTGTCTACACTGGCCACTTGCTTTTCCGGAAAAGCAATGACGATCTAATGTAAAATTGTCATTGTTTTTCCAGAAAAACTATGCTGCTCCTTGTCATTGTTTTTCCAGAAAAACTGTTCCGGAAAAGGGCCAGTGTAGACAGCACAGTAGTCTTTTCCACAAAAAAGCCCCGATCGCGAAAATGACGATCAGGGCTTTTTTGCGGAAAAGCGCGTCTACATTGGCCACGGACGCTTTTCCAGAAAAGCATCCTGCCAATGTAGACGCGCTTTTTCCGGAAACACTTATAATGGAAAACTGTTCCGTTTTAAGCATTTCCGGAAAAGGGTGCCAGTGTAGACGTAGCATTGGCTACATCTACACTGGCAGCTTCTTCCGGAAGAAATCTTTTCATGGAATCATAGAATAATAGGACTGGAAGGGACCTCAAGAGGTCACCGAGTCCAGCCCCCCGCCCTCAAGGCAGGACCAAGCTCTGTCTACACCATCCCTGACAGATGTCTATCTAACCTGTTCTTAAATATCTCCAGAGAGGGAGATTCCAACACCTCCCTTGGCAATTTATTCCAATATTTGACCACCCTGACAGTTAGGAATTTTTTCCTAATGTCCAATCTAAACCTCCCCTGCTGCACTTTAAGCCCATTACTCCTTGTCCTGTCCTCAGAAACCAAGAGGAACAAATTTTCTCCTTCCTCCTTGTGACACCCTTTTAGATATTTGAAAACCGCTATCATGTCCCCCCTTAATCTTCTTTTTTCCAAACTAAATAAGCCCAGTTCATGAAGCCTGGCTTCATAGGTCATGTTCTCTAAACCTTTAATCATTCTTGTCGCTCTTCTTTGCGGAAGAATTCTTGTGCAAAAAGTCTTCCATGAGAGAGCGTCTTCACTGGCATGTGCCTTTGTACAAGAGATGTGCTTTTGCACAAGAGCATCCATGCCAGTGTAGACACTCTCTTCTACAAGAAAGCTCTGATGGCCATTTTAACCATAGGGGCTTCTTGCGCAAGAAATTCATGTTGCCTGTCTACACTGGCTTCTTCTGGAAGAGCTCTTGTGCAAGAGGACTTATTCCTCGTGTGGAGAGGAATAACTCTTCCGGAAGAAGCCCTGTTTTACAAAGTTATACTGTAAATTTACTTCTGGAAGAATGCTTGTGCAGTGTAGACAGCCAGCAAGTTTTTGCGGAAGAACGACTGTTCTTCTGGAAGAAGCTGCCAGTGTAGATGTAGCCATACTAAATACATCGTGGTTGTAGAACTCTGCAAGCTGTCAGTGATGTTGATGTATTCTTACACATTTGCTATATCATAGGAGAGGATCTAGCATGGTGACACCTAGTTGTGCTGGAAAAAATATTGCCTGTGAAGCACTGTGGAGCTGTGCCTGCAATTATGTGGTTTGGTTTGATTCCCCACAAGCAATGGAAACAATATTTTGTGGTTACATGTAAGTCTGTAAATTTTTAAACAACCTTTCAGGGCTGTCTGCAGGATCAGTTTTAATGAGGGAAAGGGCTCAAACACAGCGAATGAGCTTTGGTTTAATTGAAGGATGCATCTGATCTAGATAGACTCTTAAAGGATAATTGCTGTACTGGGACTGTTAGTATTTACCGGTACTAAATATATAAATATATTTCTCCCAGATCACTGCAGATACAGAACTCATGGACGGTAAACAGTTTTAAAAAAAGATATTCTTGAATGTCTCTACATGCAATTCAAAACCAAAATTGCAACATATATTACCAGTTTTATCCCATTTTAATTACTGAAGGCCTTTGCTATATTTCTAAAGGTGATCACCCTTTGGTGCTTACATGCCCAAATGTCAAAGTGCTTTGCCAAGTTTAATGAAATGACACAATAAAGTTATGATGAAGCACAGAGCAGTTAAATGACTTGCCCAAGGTTACACAGAAAGTCAACAGTTGGGACAGGAATAGAACCCTGATTTCCAGACACTCAAGTGATCCCCACTGATTATTATTAATGACCTTGCGTCATGGAGCATGTAGAACTTGGAGAGCTTCACATCATGGAAAGCCAGAAATAAGTCTGCTTTAAAGGTCAGCTCTCTCAATTATGACTCCTTTAATCTAGGAAAAGTTTGCAAGCCATGGGCAATGATTTGCCTTTGAGAGAAATTTTGGGACGATTTTCATTGTTTCATTGAGTTTAAGGCCAGAAATGACCCTCAGATCATCTACTCTGACCTCCTGTAGGACACAGGCAATAACATTTCTTCCAATTGCTTCTGTATTAAGCCTGATAACTTGTGTTTGACCAAAATATCTCTTCCAGAAAGACATTCAATCCGGATTTGAAGATTCCTAGGCATGGAGAAACCACCACTTTCTTTTAGCACCTTACTAATGACCTGACACTCAGGACAGGGTATTTTAGGCATTTTAAAATGGATGGAAAGTGGAGATTACACCTACTGTGGCTTAATTTCTCAGGCCTCAATAATGAATGCATATAATGTGCTTTGAGAGCTGCAGAGGCAAGCCATTAGGAGAGGTGCAAAATGTTAGGATGAGTCTAAAGGGGATCATCTTTTCATTTATGGCTTCTTGAAACCTGGCAAATCAGTAATTAAAACAGTTCCACTCTATTAATGAAAGAGAGTGGAGATGTGTGAATGGGCTGCACTGAAGCACTGGGACACTCTTGTACTCAGGAAAACGTGACAACAAAATGAAAAGCCAATAAATAGCTGTTTAGTCTTCAGAGCAAAGGACCCACCTTGGCAGCTGCTCTAATGCTCCACAGTGTGTAACATGCAGGCCTCCCAGGCCACAAGGAAGGAGGGCTTCTGCATTTCATTAAACAGCCCGCCAGACACTTAGAATCCTAGGGCTGAAAGAAACCTCAGGAGGTCACCATGTCCAACCTCCTGCCCAAAGCAGGACCAACCCCAACTCAATCATCCCAGCCAGGGCTTTGCCAAGCCAGGACTTAAAAACCTCTAGGGATGGAGATTCCACCACCACCCTAGGTAACCCATTCCAGTGCCTCACCACCCTCCTAGGGAAATAGTTTTGCCTAATATCCAACCTAGATCTCCCCCACTGCAACTTGAGACCATTGCTCCTTGTTCTGCCATCCATCATGACTGAGAACAGCCTCTCTCCAGCCTCTTTGGAACCCCCTTCAGGTAGTTGAAGGCTGCTATCAAATCCCCCCTCACTCCTCTCTTTTGGAGACTAAACAAGCCCAAATCCCTCAGCCTCTCATCATAAGTCAATTGTTCCAGCCCCCTAATCATTTTGGTTTCCTTCTGCTGGGCTTTCTCCAGTATGTCTAAATCCTTTCTGTAACAGGGGGCCTAGAATTGGATGCAAAACTCCAGGTGTGGCCTCACTAATGCTGAATAACACATTGGAGAACTGGAGGGCACAAACTAACAGCTATGCCAGCATTTACATGAGGTTTCAGCCCCCACCCCTAAAATTCAGTTTCTGGATTGCCACTGACTTCATCTGTGTTCATCTGAAACGGCATGAACTTTAAGGGAGAAAAGAACTTTCTTGTCTGTGCTGAGTCACCTGAATGGGATCAGTTACTCCAGGGTAGGGATGGGCAAGATACAACCTAAGGGCTGGATCCGGCGTGCCAAGACTTTCACTCCAGCCCATGACCCACCCCTCTCAACCCACAGGCAGGGAATAGCCCCGGGGCTCAGAGCAGATGACTGCTCCATCTGTCTGTGCTATTCAGAGTGAGAAGAAAACTTTGTGTCATGTGAACCCCCTCCGTCACCCAAACTCCCTCTCAGACACTACACCAGTGTTTCTTAAACTGTGTTCTGTGGCACACTGGTGTGCCGCAGAGAACAACAGAATTCAAAATGGCAGCTTTTTTTTTTTTTTTTTGCTCAGTAACTTTCCCTCTGACCCTTCCTCCCCGACTTTTTTTTTTCCTCAACAAAAAATCCTTGGTGTTCCTCATAAAAACAACATTATTGTTTGGTGTTCCTCGGTCTTAAAAGGTTTAAGAAACACTGCCCTACACCCTTTCCTGTATCCTTGTCCTCTATGCAGAGCTCCCTTCTACATCTAACCTGCATCCCCAATCCCACACTCCTTCTATAGAAAAGTGCGGCCCCTTACCACTTGGCAAAATTTCGGAGTAGCTCCCCCAACAAAAATTAGTGCCCACCCCTGCTCCAGAGGCTGCATAACTATCAATACCTTTGAGGCAAAAGAAATTGATGGCACATGCAGCTAAAAAACCTGAGAGATCCATCAGGCAATAAACTGCTCTTCGGAAACAATGTATTTGCTTGGCTTCACACTGTGGTATGTGTGTGCATGTGCATGTGTGTGTGTGACCCCTGTTGTTGCAGTCATCTGTGCACACCACTTCCAGTCTCTGCTTTGATAGGCTCTGCTACAGCTGAGACCTTATTTCCCCTTCCAAAGGCAAATGAATGGGAAATGTATTCTAAACTCATCTAATTTACTTTGTGGGAATCACACAGGTCTGTTGCCAGCTGGAACAGAGCAGGCAAACACCACCTCCCATGCCTTCTCTAATGTGACCTTACACCATGTATCGGAACAGGCTGTTAAATATGAAAGTCATGCTGTCAGTTAGGAGAGGTTGGCCACAGATGCTCTCACTCTGTATCACCAATATTTGCTATTTGCTACCCACAGAAGGGTCAGATCTCACTACTTGAAAAGGGAATAGTCCCCAGGAAAAAACCATAGTGTAGCCAGGGGAGATCCACTTTAGAATGCCCCTTGTCAAGGAGAGAGCAAACTGTTCTATTGACATTCTCCTCCCACATACTCCTTTCACAGTGGGTCTGGCCCTGCAATCAGTGAAGCCCAAGCAAGTTTTGCCATTGATGGCAGTGGGGTCTAGATCATGCCAGCTACTCTTTTCTCTAGTGAAATCACCTTTCTTTCTGCATGTACATGGATTGCACCAACATCTTCTCCATTTCATCCACTGTGGGTATGTCTAGACCACAGGGTTTTGTCTACAAAAGTGGACTTTTGTTGACAAAACTATACCTGCGTCTACACTACCGCTGAGTTCTGTCAACAGAACTTGGCAGTTTTGTCAACAATGGTAAACCTCATTCTGCAAGGAATAATGCCTTTTGTCGATAGAATTCTGTCGAAAGAAGGCGTTATTGAATCTACACTGTCCTTTGCGTCTATACTCCCATGTCGACAAAGCGGCTTGCTTTGTCGACAGAACTGGATATAGTCTAGATATCCTTTGTTGACATGGGAGTGTAGATGCAAAGACAGTGTAGATGCGCTATAACACGAATATGTAAATGAAGCACGGGATATTTAAATCCCAGCTTCATTTGCAATTTCGAATGTCTTCATTTGCATCCCTCTCTTGAAAATGGGTGCAAGTGTAGACATACCCATTGGGCATGTCTACATTGGCCCCATCTTCGGAAGGGGCATGCTAATTTTCCACTTCGTAATAGGGAAATCCGCGGGGGATTTAAATATCCCCCACGGCATTTAAATAAAAATGTCCGCCGCTTTTTTCCGGCTTTGAAGTAGGAATAAGAAATCCTCCGGAAAAGGGCTTTTCTAAAAGACGGAAAAAAGCGGCGGACATTTTTATTTAAATGCCGCGGGGGATATTTAAATCCCCCGCGGATTTCCCTATTACGAAGTGGAAAATTAGCATGCCCCTTCCGAAGAAGTGGCCAATGTAGACGTAGCCTTAGAGAATAAATCAGGACAATAAGTTGCTTATAATCATATAAATACCAACAAATGTGCATATCACCATATACTCCTCATGTCTGTAACATGCTGCTAACATATATTATTATCAATCCTTTACAAACCATTTATAAGTGCAATTTACTACCTTTTACTTATACCCACTTCATACATTATAGAAATGCAGCTGCTTTTGCAGTATATCACAGTACCTGTGTAACACCCCAGTGCCACAGAACAGCTTAATAGAGGAGGATAAAAAGAATACTATTACCATTGTAAACAGATGGGATTGAATATAGAGTAAACAGAAGACATTATCCAAACTGGAGTTTGTTCAGGGTGGCAAAGTTAATGCAGTAATAACACTATCCTTGCAAAAGGTATGCCATCGAAACTTGAATGACCCTCAAGGATTGGGCTGCTGTGCTTGCATATCGTCCCATGACCAGGAACCAGACGGATACTTTTTCTTGGCAAGGGGTGAGCATGCAAAGACTGTGAAAATCCTGCCACTGGTCTGGCAAAAGGCAAATTCTCATAACCAGAGATGGGCCCAAGTTATAAAATTCAAATCAGGATTCTGGATCCCCCAGAAGCTGGGGTTTGTACCCATCTGCTTTCCTTTCTACCAGGAAAGTTGATTGTTTGCAGGCCTGTTCATCTGTTACTTAAAGCAACACAACATTAAAATCTCCTTGAGATTCCTGCCCCCCTGAGAAGATCTGTTCTAATTATAATCATGACCAAAATCGAACACTGTTTAAATGCAGTTTTCTTACTTGGTGAACTATATCATTGGGCAATTCTGCCCCAGCATCTGTGGCAAATGAAGAAGAAATGAAAAGCATGGAAATAAGGTGTTTTTCTTGCAATATTTCTGCATTTAAATACACATTGCCGGTATAGACAGCTTTAGCCCGTGAAATACAACTGCTGGATTCCTGCCTTCTTGTCTCCTCAACAGCTGGAGCTGTACTGCCTAGAGATGGTATCAGAGACACAAGATGGGAGCTGTAATAGCTTTTATTGGACCAACTTCAGTTAGTGAGAGAGAAAGCTTTTGAGCTGGAACAACAGAGCTTGGATCAGTAAAAGATATTACCTCACCCACCTTGTCTCTCTCTAATATCCTAGGACTGACACAGCTACGACACCTCTGCACAGAAATCATATCATGTATCTGATTAAACTGGAGGGAGGCATATGGGAGGTAGAACTCCAAATCTCAATGAACTAAACTAACTCTGGGACATATTGCTATCAAATGCAATACCTTTGGGGACTATATTGTATTAAGTGAAAACACCCACTCCATGTGCAGCAGTCAAAATATCAAACACAATGTTAGGAATCATTAAAAAGGGATAGAGGATAAGACAGAGAATGTTTTAGGGCCTCTATATAAATCCATGGTACACCCACATCTTGAATCCTGTGTACAGATTTGGTCGCCTCATCTCAAAAAAGATATATCGGCATTGGAAAAGGTTCAGAAAAGTTCAACAAAAATGATTAGGGGTTTGGAATGGGTGCTGTAAAAAGAGAGATTAAAAAACACTTGGATTTTTCAGCTTAGAAAAGAGGAGCCTAAGGGGGGATATGATAGAGGCCTATAAAATCATGACTGGTGTGGAGAAAGTGAATAAGGAAAAGTTATTTACTTGTTCCCATAACATAAGAACTAGGGGGGTCACCAAATGAAATTAATAGGTAGCAGGTTTAAAACAAACAAAAGGAAGTTTTTCTTCATGCAGTGCACACACAGTCAACCTGTGGAACTCCTTGCCAGAGGATATTGTGAAGACCAGGATTTTAACAGGGTTCAAAAAAGAACTAGATAAATTCATGGAGGTTGGGTTCATCAATACCTATTAGCCAGGATGGGTAGGAATGGTTCCTAACCTCTGTTTGTCAGTGGCTGGAAACTGATGACAGTAGAGGGATCTCTTGATGATTACCTGTTCTGTTCTCTCCCTCTGGGGCATCTGGCACTGGCCACTGTTGGAAGACAGGATACTGAGCTAGATGAACCTTTGGTTTGACCCATTATGGCCAGTCTTGTGTTCTTATGTTCATGTTTATGTATCATTGTAGGCCAAGGATTGTATGCAGGTCCAGGGGAGAGGTTTGCTGCAGCTCTAACTGGGGCTAACATTATGGGTATGTCTAGACTGCCTCCCTCTGTCGGCAGAGGGATGCAGATTAGGCAGATGGACATTGCAAATGAGTCAGGGATTTAAATATCCCGTGCCTAATTTGCATAAAATGGCTGCCACATTTTGCCGAATCAGCACTTTGTTGGCAAAAGTGGCAGTCTAGAGGGGGATCTGTCGAGAAAAAGTCTTTTTTGACAGATCCTGTAAACCTCTTTGCAGGAGGCATAAAGGATCTGTCGAAAAAGCTTTCTTTCTTGACAGATCCCCCTTTAGACTGCTGCTTTTTGCCAACAAATGCCGAGTCAGCAAAATGTGGTGGCCATTTTTATGCAAATTAGGCACGGGATAGTTAAATCCCTGCCTCATTTGCAATGTCTACCTGCCTAATCTGCATCCCTCTGCCGACAGAGGGATGCAGTCTAGACATAGCCTAACAGTGGGTGATGGATGTGAATGACTCATACTGTAAACATCCAGGGAACGTCTACACTCGCCACACCAGAGATCAATGTTCTGGCATTCAACTTAGTGGGTCTAGTATAGACCCATAAAAATTGAACTCTGAGGGCAGCTACAGCTGATGCCTGTACTCCTTGAAGTTGTGAGGAGTGAAGGAAGACGACGGGTGCCTCCCACTGTGTGGACACCGCCAAGCTTGGCATAAGGCTTGAGCTATGTATTCTACATAGCTGGAGTTGTGAACCGTAATCCGACCTTCCAGATGAAGTGGAGACCTGGCTCCAGAGAGGTATCACCACTTGGGGAGGCTTGAATATGCTGGGTCAAGCTGAGTTTTCCAGAGCCAATAGACAAAGAAAAAGCTTTTGTCATAAAAAGACAGTGTTTAAATTAAGTCAGGGTCTTCCAGAAAACATGCAGGACCCTTTATCCAAGGGCCCAAAACCTTGTGGAAGGGTTGGGAATATTTTGGCCTAGTAGGGCCTCACAAAAATGGCGGGTGACCTCTGTGAAGCTTTTAGCATTCACATAGGGACTGATCCTCTTTTTAATATGTTCCCCTTGTAATGTGTTTACCTTCAGAGTAGATGTACTTGCCTAGAATGAATTGTGTGCCCACTTGTAACTTCAGGGAATATGCTGTCCGTAGTCCTGGGAGAGAGCAAAGAACCGGCCCCAAACCCTATTTTGCCTCCAGCATCTATAAGAGCATTAGATTGAGAAACTGCATTTTTAAATGATAAGAGAGGGATCAGAGGCAGAAGTTTGCTGTGCGAAAGGAGTCACCAGCACAAACATGTGAGGACCACTGCATGCACCTGTAGGTAGACTGGCTGGCTGGGGATGTCAGCCTTAAAACCCTGATCAGGAGGGAGAGAGACACGCGTCTCCTGAGAGCCAGAAACCTTAAGTGGGTGTCCTCAAAGAATTGCTCAGGGGAATATGCAGGTGCAGTTACCAGAAAATGGTGACGCTGCCTCTGTTCATCCCATTGACTGAACACGCAAGCCTAAAGGGGACCATTTAAATAGCATCGTTTCACTGTTTCTTTGCTGGTCGTTTTAACAAAAAGCCCCCAGCTACTGGGCTGGATTCACCTCTCCCAGGAGCCATTTTAGCTCCACTGCTCTTCAAAGGAGTCATTGCCGGGATAGGCAGGTGGAACTGAGATGGGAACCATGCCCAAGATGGCCAACAGCCACCATGGGCCTTGGGGCAAGGTGTGAGTGTGAGGCCTGGCTCCATGCCATGGAAGGGGCATAAGCCAGGGTGGAAGGGGTGGAGCCAAGGGCAGTCATCCCTTAGCCCTGCCCAGACCGCCGTGCATGCCTCCCCCCCAGCCCCTGGAGCCATACAGAACCGTATATCGGTGCTCCTGTGGCAATTCGAAGGGACCCAGGGCTCCGGCCACCACTGCTGCCACAGTAGCAGTGGTAGTGGTCAGAAGCTCCGGATCATTTTAGAACTCTGGGTCCCTGTGCAATTGTCCCCTTTAACTCCACCATTATCGGTGGGTCTGACCACGTCCATTCCTCTGCTCTTGCAATTCCAAGTTGCCCCCCATGCCTCCGTAGGCAGGCATTTAAGAGCAAAATAAATGACACCTTGACGACTGTACATTTTCATATTTAATTGATTAGAAACCTCCATTAAAAACAAATCTGTGGAGCTGCTCCAGAATTTCCAGGCGGCTGTGAAATCTGGAAGCCTTGCTGCGGATTATGGGTCTTGCATTGATTACATGAGACCTGGGTGATGATTGGTCATTACTTGAACTGTGGTCACATCCAGGCTTCGTGGCCCAGAACACCACTGCAGAATGAACCCATAATGAAAAGAGCATCCTCCATCCCAGAAGGTTACTATGTAAGACATAACACAGCAGATTTCTGTGGATAGGTGGGGAAGCACAAGGAAACAACGTAATAACACTGGTAAGCACGCCAGGCACTGATAAAACTAAGGGCTGATAGGCTGTTAATTTTCATGGGATCCCTTGACAAAAATGAATTGCATGTGGCCACGCAGTTGCATAGTTCCATGCTTTGAAGGGTGTGGCCAATACCTTATCCCGTACATTTACTCACCTATATATACGGACTCTAACCAGGGTTTAAAAAAAATGTCTAGTAGTAAAAGATGCAATGATCTAGCCTTGAGCATCTCATTGATTTATATTAATACCATGGCTCTGACTTCAGTTCTCAGGAATACACTCCTCCTAGGTCAGTGGTCTCCAACCTTTTTAACCACAAGATCACTTTTTCAATTTAAGTGCAATGTAAGATCTCCCTCAAACCCAAATACCCTTTGCCCCACTTCCTTCCCACCCCTTCTCGGAGGTCTCACCCTGCTCACTCCATCCCCCTTCCCCTGAATCTCATTCACTTTCACCAGACTGGGGTAGGGGGTTGAGGTGCAGGCTCTGGTCTTGGGCCAAGGGGTTCAGAGTGTGGGAGGGGACACCCTGCAGGTAATGAGGTGGGGTGGTTCTGGAGTGGCCTAGGGGATAGGGCATTTGCCTGGGGAGTGCAAGACTGGGGGCTTGAGTCCCTCCCCCCATTAACCCCACCTGGGAGTGGTCGGACAGCCAACAAAGTGGCCTAGGGGATAGGCCGTGCACCTGGGGAGCACAGGGGAGTGGGCTTGAGTACTGTTCCCGCTCTACCCACCAGACAGCCAGCACAGGATAAGGGTCCCTTGGGAGGTGGGGTGAGCTCTGGAGTGGCCATGGGGATAGGGCATCAGCATGTGGAGCACAGGGCGTGGAGGACTAGAGTCCATGCCCCCCACCCCAGGCAGCAGCCAGACAGCCAACACAGGCTGCCCCATGGATCAAGCTGCCGTCAGGAAGGCTAGATAAGGGATGCCCTGAATGTGGGGTTCTTGAGTGGACTAGGGGATAGGACATTTGCCTGGGGAGCACAGGGTGGAAGACTTGAGCCCAAACCATCCTGGCAGCAGTTGGTTAGCCAGCACAGGCTGCCCCAGGAATGGAGCTGGCTCTTGCATTAGGATGGCGGAAAGAGGGACCCACTGAAGGTAGGGAGGTGGGTTGGGTTCTGGAGTGGCTGAGGGATAGGGTATTTGCCTGGGGAGCACAGGGTGGCGGGCTGGAGTCCTGTCCACCCTGGGAGGGGCTGAACAGCCAACCCAGCCTGCCCTAGGAATGGAGCTGGCTCCTGCATTTGTGAAACAAGGTAAGGGACCTGCAGGGGGGGAAGGATCTCCAGTGAACCCAGAGATAGGGCATCAGCCTCTGGAGAACTAGGTGGTGGTGGCTTGATCCCACCCCCTTCCACCCACCGTGGCAGTGTCTGGGCAGCCGTCACAGGCTGCCCCAGAGGGCTCCTGCATTAGGAAAGCAGAATAAGGGCCCCTCTGAAGGTAGGGTGTTGGGGAGGGTCTTTGAGAGGCATAGGGCACTTTGCTGGGGAGGACAGCGTTGTGGGTTCAAGTCCCACCCTGGAAGTGGCCAGACAGCTGCCCCAAGGATGGGGCAGCAGAGCCAAGACAGGCCCAGCCCTGCACCACCCCCAAAAGCAGCTGGCACGTACAGCAGTGACTCCATGTGCTGCCCCTCATCTATAAACACCAGCCCCACAGCCTCCACTGGCCATGGGTCTCCATTATTGATCAATGGGAGCTGCAGGAGCAATGTCTGCAGGCAAGGAGACCCCCTGCTCTGACCATCTCGGGCTGCAGGGACATGCCAGCCACCTCCAGGAACACAACTGCCACAGGGATAATGACTCCAGCCATGACAGGTTCAGCATTTTAGAACTCACTGCTCAAGGATTTAAGCATAAGAGAGAAATGAAAGTTATGAAATGCACAGACCAGTCAAACACTAAAAAGAACCCCCTTTGCAAGCAAAGTGGTAACAACTCTCCCCCCCCCCCATGTATGTGTTGGGTCGGGAGATGAGAAGGAAGGACAGTGCGTGTTTGTGAGAATGACAGACACACACACTGTGTGAGTGACAGAGAATTGCATGGTCAAGCTCCCTCCATCCCCTTCTCTCTCTGTGGAGATAGGATACAGGAGTGAGGGGAGGAGAGGAACACACTAACATCAGTGCCCCCCCTCTTTTCCCTCCCACACCCTGCACAGCAAGCAGGAGGCTCCCAAGGGGCAGCTCTAAGGCAGAGAGCAGGAGCAGCAGGACAGTGAGGGCAGGGGCAACTGAAGTGCCAGCACTTGATAGCTTCCCAGCCAAACCAGTCAGGATCCCCTGTTAGAGGCTCCAAGATCTACAGGTAGATCCCCATCTGCTGGTTGGTGACCACTGCCCTAGATGGTGTATTGTTCAGCTCTGGGAAGTTTTGCCACTAGAACAAGACCTGTCTCCTAAAATGAACAATGCAATGTAACCAAAGGTTGTCCTATCATATGGTGCCACTGTTTGTGGTCTATTTTCCATGTAATACTTTTAATACAAAACTCATCCTATGTGCAGAGCATATAGAGAGAGCTACATTCAGAAGCAAACTTCAGGAATGTATCTGGACAAATTTCCTTAGGGTGGGCGCACGTGTAGGCAGGTGTGTGAAAATTCTCAACCTCTCCCTTCTCTGTCAGAGGCAGCCGGATAATTTTCTTGTTTTTTGCATGTGTTGATACACAGGAAAATACATGCCATTATCTTCCCTTTTTCTACCAGCACAGTATTAATATCAGATACCAGCCCTAGCATATCAATTCCCTCTGGCATAAAATGCAGGCTTAATGGTGACAAGGGATTTCACTCTGATTAATCATTAACATGTTCCTGCCAATAATGTTTGACAATTGTTTTTAAAATTTGTGGCTTGTTTTCCTTCTCTCCCCCTCATCTTAAAAGTGCTTTACTGAATATTTTAAATCTTCTATTAAGAAAAACAATCAGAAAAAGGTAACTAAGTGAACAATAGCAACTAAAAATTCATCAATGTTAACTGACTCTCTAGTGAAACAGAGGTATGTGATCAGAATATCTCGACCAACAAATTCTGATTGAAATAGGCATCTGCTCAATGCTTTATACAGGACTAAAAGGCTAAGGCCAAGGATCAAGTGGTTGGAACAGGAGACTGATAGTCAGCACTCTTGAGTTCTGTTTCCAATTCTGCCATTGACTTGTTATTTGGACAAATCACTCAGTGCCTGATTCTCAGAAGAAAGACAAATAAAATACTCCAAATAACCCACTTTGCAATTAAGGTCTAGTTTACCTAGATAAGGCTTCAAAGCATCAGTGGCCAGCACTGCAGAAAAGCCCAAGATCGATAGGTCTTTATGCGTTTGATGAAGTCTGGAGGGCTAAGAGCTTCTGCAGGCCCCTTAGACAAGTTGCCTGCAGAAGGAAAGAGGACAGCTCCGCACCCCTGCAAGGGATGGGGCCTTTGGTGGACCGCCAGGCCTCTGCACTACCTGGAGTGCAGCGCTAGCTCCCCCCACCCCCTTTAGAGCCATGCAGAGCATGCGGGTCAGTGCTCCAGCGGTGATTTAAAGGGTTCAGGTCTCCAGCCGCCACCACCGCCATAGTAATAGTGGGAGCGGTCAGGAGTCCCTGGCTCCTGTGAATCACTGGGCCCTGGGACAGCTGCCCCCACCCCACCCAGGCCTGGAAGAAGTGCATTATATGACAGGGAGTGGATGAGGAAAATCAGTGTTGCTAAACTTGTTTGCTGAATTAGCTCCCTCTTTATAGTTATGCACATTCCAGCAATAGACTAGGGCAATTGTTCTCAAACTTTTGCCCTGGTGACCCCTCTCACATAACAGGCCTCGGAGTGCGACCCCCTTTAAAAAAGTGTTTTTAATTTATATATGTTCACATCATATAAATGCTGGATGCAAAGTGCGGGTCGGGGTGGAGGCTGGCGGTTCATGACCCCACGTAAAATAACCTTGCACCACCCCCGACAGGTTCCAGTGTGAGAAACTCCGGACTAGCGGATGTAAGGTAGCCATCTGGCTGCCCAAAACAGCGGCAGCTCACAAAAAACCTGTTGATGTGTGAACTATTCCTTGTTTCCAGGAAGACCTGCTAACAAGACAGAGGTTGGTATCCTGGAAATCCTTCCTTTGGGCTGCCCTCTTAGGCTATGTCTAGACTGCAAGCCTCTTTCGAAAGAGAGCATCTAGACTGCACGTGGAACTTTCGAAAGAGCAAGCCGCTTTTTCGAAAGAAAGCACCCAGTGAGTCTGGATGCTCTCTTTCGAAGAAGCCCTATTTACATTCAAGAACGCCTTCTTTCGAAAGAAGCACTTTCGAAAGAAGGCGTTCTTCCTCGTGAAATGAGGTTTACCACCGTCGAAAGAAAAGCCGCGTTCTTTCGATTTAATTTCAAAAGAACGCGGCTGCAGTCTAGACGCAGGTGAAGCTTTTTCGGAAAAAGGCTACTTTTCCCGAAAAAACCCCTGAGTCTGGACACAGCCTTATTGGAGGGGCGCGAGGAAAAGTTGATTAGGTTCCAAGCTACTGTTGCTGGACTGTGCCGGTGTGTCTAGAAACGAAGATTCAGAGGAGCAAGGAAGAGCCTGAGACCTTGGATTTTATGCAGCTGAAGCTAAAGAGACAGGCTTGATGCATTCTGCAATGCTCCTGATACTTGGGAATTGCCTTCTTTCTGGGTAGCACTTATGAGACCTGTCAGTCTCTTGGCAGGTACCAGTGTCAATACATATCATTTTAATGTGGGGTCATTTATTGGGCTGTGGGCACAATGATTTTTGTAAATGAAATGTTTGCTTCCCAAATTCTTTGGACAGCACCCTTGGATGATGGGACCTCCCTTCTGTGCGGGATGGTATATTATTTATTGTAGACGATGGTAGTGTGCATAGCAAACTGGAATTGTAAGGGGTCATCAGGGGAGGAGGCAGCCTCCACTGGTCCCTGGGCTCTGTGCGTGGAGGGCTGGCTCTGTGCTTCCGGAAAGTGTGGGGCGGGAGGCAGCCAGGCCTCCGCACTGCACAGATCGTGGTGCACCTTCCCCCTTGGAACCCCACTCAAATTTGACCATAGGGCCAAATTTGCATAGCGTATTCACCCAACCATCAGGTTGTAATGCTCATGAAATCTGGCCCGGCTGCCCTTCCAACAGATGTACTAGTCACACTCTCCACTCACATTTAGCCTGGCTGACTCTCCATGTAGGAACCAGCTAAGCATCCGTGCCCCATTTGACAGGGTTCGATACAGGTTGTACACATAGACAGTCGCCACCCCAGAAACCTCACAATTAGCCGTGGGCAAAAGTTTTCAGACAAAACTTGTTTATGGTGACAAATGCAGATTCAGAAACCCCAAAACTTTCTGTGACTTCTAATCAGCTTCACTAGTTTGTTTCGACTAAAATCAAGCTCCAAATATATCTTTTTAAAAAACCAAAACACTAAAAATGATAAATTTGTATTTGTTTGTTATTTATTCAAAGTGACATTTCATTTAGAAATTTCCTTTACGTTTATTAAACTAATAATTCTCAAAATAAAATTAAAAAATTGAACTAAAATTAAGGTTTTTTGATGTTTTGGTTTTCTGGATATTTCAAAATATTTCATTTTCGCTTAAATCTGAAAAGATCCTCACCCAATTTTTCAGAATTAACAATGAATAAAAAAAATGTTATTTGTCCTGCTTTACTCACAATCTACTTTTCAGATAGGACAAAAGAGGCTTGCAGTGAGTTGCAAGAGGAGACGGAGCAGAGCAGAAAAGCACAAATAACACCTCATTACTTGCTTACGGGAGAAAACCATGTGCCTGTAGTGTTTGTGCTTTAATACAGCTTCCGGAAAGTCAATTATATTTTTAAAAGATCTACTGTATTTGATACAAAAAGATGATACGGAGAAGCTTGCAAATCTGCATGAGCATTTGTCTCTGAAGTTATGGGAATTAGCTACAGAAATAGAGGACCCAGGAAATAAATGAAAAGAGATGAAGAGAGGTCAGAGACAGCATAAAAAGAATGTTCTGAGACTACCGAGATTGCTTCATTTGTATTATGCTGCACTAGCGCCTGCCATAAGACTTAAAGATATCTCTATGGTTGAAGAAAAGTGGTGTAATTTTCATTGTTAGGACTCTCTGAAGTGGCAGAGCATTATAAAATGCAGACCCATTTAAGCAGTCTTAGCCCTATTAAAATAAACTTTAGTCATGATGGATTTTTTAAGGAGTACGCTGCGCATCCCACTGTGCAGCAGAACTTTTACATACATTCAAACCGCCAACTTGAAGGTTAGAAAAGGGATTAATAAGGTTCCCGACCATTTGAATGGCTGCTTTCACTAAACCCAGCTCCCCTTTGACAGCTGGATTAAAAGAGGAATACTTTGCATATAGACAATAACAAGGAACAAAAGGAAGCACCTTCAATTCAGGCTGGGAGAGGGTTTTCTTATGAATTTTGCCTTGAAAAAGTTATTGTGTGAACCTGGAGATCCAGCTAAGTGTAATGAAGATGGCTGCATCATTTTTGCAATAGTCTGTATTTGAGGGCTGTGTAATGCTGATAGACTCTGGTCATCTGCGGGAATAATTGAACCTGGGACCTCTGGGTGTTAGGGCCTGGGCCTCTAGTCATGATCTAGAAGCCAGTGGGTGCTCAGCTTAGGCTGTAGAGCAGAGTCATTATTCTCTCTGTAAGTGGTCTTGGTACCACTAAATGGGACAGTGCACCCTACCGAGAACATGTGTGGGTTACAGCTGCAATATTTAACATGAGCATTCCTAGATTCCCCTCCCCCCACTACTTGGAGACGTAAGAGTCAGTTACAACACAGTTCTATAAAATGTACCACTTTCAATGAATGACTCCCAACTTCTAAACACACACATCAACATTCAAGGCAAATCATTCAGACCCAGCCTGAAGGTCCCTGTCCTAGCAGAGGTGCGCTCTAAATATGTCTGATTTCACAAATAGCAATTAAATGCCGAGATATTAAGAAGTTGCTCTTGTTATTTAATTTTATCCCAATTTTATTTGGAGAGACCAGAAAGGGTCAGAGGGGCAGTGTTCCCAGCAACTCACCTCTCTCCTTCATGTGCTCACAACTTGTCACTATGAAAGAGAGTAGAAACTGGAAATCTGGTACCTATAACATACTCTAAAGATGTGCAATTCTCTCTTCGAATTGGGGTCAGTTTCAGCACAGCTTTACAACAGAATGGCTCGATGTTTTGATAGCTTGTGTTGGAATCTGTGCAAATACAGAATCTCCGGGATTTGTGCCAAGGGACATTGGCAGCTATATAGTCACAGGTAATCGAGAAACCGTAGAACAAAATCAAGGAATGGAAAATATGGGGCAAGGATCAAGAAAAGCCTCCAGAGACAGGAAGGTTTACTAAACCATGGAATAATCTTCCAGAAAAAAACAGTGGACTTAGCATAACTCAAGACACTGAAATAGGTAATACCAAGTACAGTAAAACTCCAATAGTCCGGCATCCAATAGTCCGGCACTCCTGATAGTCCGGCATCAAAATGGCAAGAGCCTAGTGAGTGAGCTTCGGCAAAAAACGAGTCACAAGGTAACAGCGGCAGCAGCTGAACTGAGCAAAAAGGGTAAAAAAGGCTTAAAAAAACTAAAACATCACAGTATACTGTATACAGTATGTACAATAAAAAGGGTTAAGAACACTTTATATACAGTATATAATGTATACAGTATATATATAACCAGCTTATAGTACCTCCTGATAGTCCGGCATATTTGATAATCCGGCACCACCTAGGTCCCATAGGTTCCGGATTATCGGAAGTCTACTGTATATTGTTGAGCCCTTCTCTTGCTAGGCAGATGGGACTGGGTGGCCTCAAAGATCTTTTTTTTTAAAATGATATTGTCTGGAATGCTATTGATGAAGTGGCAGCAGCTGTCTTCACACAAACGTCAGTTATAATCTAAGAAAGAAAAAGAGACAATATTATATAGTGGCAGACTTGTAGTTAAGAGGAATAAAGCATTGAAAGGCTATCTATAAAACAGCAGCAGGTAGAGGTTTAGGGGTCAAATTCAGACTCTCGTATCATCTAACAATATTCATAACTGCTGGAAGCAGAACAGAGGTTGTTAGCACAAATATATGGTGGGGTAGATTTAGTACTATAAACACATCTCAAACTTGGAACTCTAT
Organism: Pelodiscus sinensis; assembly: GCF_052426305.1. NCBI lineage: Eukaryota > Metazoa > Chordata > Testudines > Trionychidae > Pelodiscus > Pelodiscus sinensis. The sequence goes on along the minus strand of NC_143059.1, from coordinate 65,578,517 downwards.
ATTCATTCTCTGGAGTAACACTTGGTGAGACATTTGGCTTCCTTGGTGTCGGTGACTGGGTCAATACTATCAATCAAGACATCATATTTGATATAAATCAAAGTTACTGAAAAACAGGGAAGCTCAAAGGTCATTACTAAAGGAGACTGGCCTCTGTGTGATGCTTCAAATACCACTGAGGTTCTTACATAGAATTACAGAATCATAGAATAATAGAATAGGAAGGGACCTTGAGAGATCATCAAGCCCACCCCCTGTCCTCATGGTAGGACCAAGCACCATCTAGATCAAGTGTGGCCAACCTGTTACAGGCAAAGAGCAAAAATAATTGTGAATATAGCACAAAGTGCCAGGGGTGGGAAGGAGGGGGGAGTGGTTGAGCAAAAAAAAAAAAAAAAAAAGACTGTCCCTTTAGGAAGCTCATTTAGAGGCTTTTTGGCCACTTCAGGCTCCCGCCGTGCCAGACAGCTCCCCTACCCCAGTTAGCACAGGGAGCCAGGAGGCATGGGCCATTTTCAGAAGTTCTGGGGTTGCTTCACAAGCCACACCCTGAGGGGCAGGGGAGGGGGAGAGGGGGGGAAGAGTCAGATATGGCTCACGAGCCGCAGGTTGGCCATGGCTGATCTAGATCATCCCTGATAGATGTCTATCTAACCTACTCTTAAATATCTCCAGTGATGGAAATTCCATAACCTCCCTAGGCAATTTATTCCAGCACTTAACCAACCTTATGGTTAGGAAGTTCTTCCTAATGTCCAACCCAAACCTCCCTTTCTGCAATTTAAGCCTGTTGCTGCTGCTTCTCCCATCATCAGAAGTTAAGGAGAACAATTTTTCTCCCTCCTCTTTGTAAACCCTTTTGGGTACTTGAAAGCTGTTATCATGTCTCCTCTTGGTCTTCTCTTTTCCAAACTAAACAAACCCAGTTCTTTCAATCCTCCCTGTTAGCTTATGTTCTCTAGATCTTTAATCATGTTTGTTCCTCTTCTCTGGACCTTCTCCAATTTCTCCACATCTTTCCTGAAATGCAGTGCTCAGAATTGGACACACTACTCCAGTTGAGGCCTAATCAGTGCAGAAAGGAGGGGAAGAATTACTTTTTGTGTCTTGCCCCAAAACCTCTGTTAATGCATCCCAGAATTATGTTTGCTTTTTTCACAACAGTGTCACACTGTTGACTCATATTTAGCTTGTGGTCTGTTTCTGCAGTACTCCTTCCTAGACAGTCACTCCCCATTTTGTATGGGTACATCGACATTGCAAGCTTCTTTCAAAAGAAGCTTTTTTGGAAGAGATCTTCTGAAAAAACTTCTTCTGAAAGAGAGCATCCACACTTCTTAAGTACATTGAAAAAGCGACCTGCTTTTTTGAAAGAGAGCATCTACACTCATTGGATACTCTCTTGCATATAAGCTGTGACTGCTATAGGCAGAATGGCCACCAGGGCACTTGTGCTTTTTCCTGGAGGCCTCTTCTTTCGAAAAAACTCACTCTTCTGCTTCCACACATGTTATTTTCCGAAAGAGCTCTTTCAGAAAAAATGTTCTTCCTCGTAGAATGAGGTTTACCAATGTGTTCTTTCAATTTTCTTTTGAGCAAACGCAATAGAAGTGTGGACGTAAGTGAAGTTTTTTTCAGAAAAACGGCCATTTTTCTGAAACAAACAAACAAACAAACAAACAAACAAACAAACAAACCTTGCAGTCTAGTTGCACCTAAAATGTGCAACTGATAGTTCCTTTCTAAGTGGAGTACTTTGCATTTCTCCTTATTGAACTTCATTCTATTTACCTCAGACCATTTCTCCAGTTTTCCAGATCATTTTAAATTATGACCCTATCCTCCAAAGCACTGACAATCCTTCCCAGCTTGGTATCATCTGCAAACTTTAAAAGCGTATTCTCTATACCCTTATCTAAATTGTTGATGAAGATAATTAACAGAACTGATCCCAAAAATGATCCCCGGGGAACCTCACTTATGTCCTTCCAGCATGACTGTAAACCATTAATAACTACTCTCTGAGAATGGTTATTTAACCAGTTATTCACCCACCTTCTAATAGCTTCATCTACGTTATATTTCTCTAGTTTATTGATAAGAAGGTCATACAAGATTGTATTAAATGCTTTACCACATCCACTGCTTCCACCTTCTCCACAATGCTTGTTATCCTATCCAAGAAAGATATCAAGTTAATTTGACATGATTTATTCTTGACAAATCCATGCTGACTGTTTCTTAGCACCTTATTATCTTTCAGATGTTTGCAGATGGATTCCTTAATTATTTACTCCATTTTCTTTTCTGGCACAGAAGTTAAGATGACTGCTCTGTAGTTTCTTATTTCCCTTTTTATGGATGGGCACTATGATTGCCCTTTTCCAGTCTTCTGGAATCTCTCCCATGTTTCATGATTTTTCAGAGATAATGGCTAATGGCTTGGATACCTCCCCAACCAGCTCCTTGAATATTCTAGGATGTTTTTCATCAGGCCCTGGTAATTTGAAGATGTCTAATTTTTCTAAATAATTTTTAACTTGTTGTTTTCCTATTTTAACTTCTGAACATACCTGATTTTCACTGACATTCACTATGTTAGGCGTCCAATCACCACCAACTTTCTGGGTGTAAATCAACACAATGAAGTTGTTAAGCACCTCTACCATTTCCACATTTTCTGTTAGGGTATATCTACCCACATTTTCTGTTAGGGTATATCAGTGTTATTTCGAAATATCTTATTTAGAAATAGTTAATTCGAAATAAGTTATTTCGAAATAACACGTCTACACACAAAATGCTTTTCAAAATAGCGTTTTGCTACTTTGAAATAGCGCGTACACACTGAGTGGATGCTGAATTGCATTTAAGGCTGACTGGAACCAGTTCCGGCAGGGCATCAGGTCAGGAGTTACTTTGTGTGGCTGCTGCCCGAGACTATCTGAGGCCTGTACTTAAAGAGACCCCCCCCCCCCCCCGGACAGCCGGTTCTTAGGTTTCCCTGCTTGCTTGCCTACTTCGGTGAGGGACAGCAAAGCATTTTGTCTTTGCGTCCTCTGGTTGCCTTCACTGGAGACACCACAGCACTCTGCAACATGGAGCCAGAGCTGCCCCTGGGCACTCTGGTGCTTCTTGTGGACACGTTGCTGCAAGCCTGGCTGCACTTTCTGCAGGCTGCCTTCCAGAAGGCCCATGGGGGGGCTGTCAGTATCCAGGAGGCCCTGCGGAAAAGCTTCCACCCTGAGGAGCACTAAGAACCTCTCTGGTCTGCCCCACTGGAGGCTTGTGCCTCATTCCTCCCTCACATCCTTCCACTTACCCCTCCATAACCTCTCTTCCTGATATAAAATAAAATACATGTATTTTCATGAACACAAATGCTCTTTATTTAACAAAACTGGGGGCGGGGAATGAAACTCTAGAAAGACTGGGGAAAGGAGGCGGGAGAGGGGAGAAGAGAGGTTGAGAGAGGGGAGGGGGAAACTTGGGAGGAGGGAAGCAAGGGGAAGAAGGGGTAGGGGAAGCTCAGGGCTCAGGGTCTCGCCGAACCAACTTGATTGTCATGCAAACCTGCTCCTGGGTTCGCATGTGGCTGGTGGCCAGGCTGGCAGCGATCCTGCCATAGCCAGCTGCATTCCTCCATTTAGTGTGGCAATCACGGATGTTGGGGGCATCCCCCCGAAACCTGAATAAGGTACATGATCTCCACCCTGGACCAGGAAGGTGCCAGCCTTCTCCGGGCCCTGGCGGGCTACTGGGAGCTGGCAGACCGCTCCTGGGGAGCTGTGGAGGGCTGGCTGCCAGTGGCTTGCTGGCTCCTGCTTTGGGGCCATTGGGTCAGGGGCAGTGACTGCTGGCTCTGGGCTGGCAGGCTTGGAGTTGGCACAGGCACTGTGGCCAGAGTCTACCCCTTTAAGGGCTCCGGGGAGGGGGAAGGGAGAGGATTGTTTTTGATTGAGGCTGGAATGGCCACCAGGGCACCCTGGGAAGGCTGGAGACCCCCTATTGCGATATAAATGTCTATGCAGCACTTATTTTGAAATAGCTATTTCAAATTTGGCATTATTCCTCATAGAATGAGGTTTACCAAATTCAAAATAAGTGCTCCACTATTTTGAATTAATTTCGAAATAGCGGTTTGGCTGTGTAGACGCTAGTAAAGTTATTTCAAAATAATGGCTGTTATTTCGAAAAAACTTTGCAGTGTGGACATGCCCTTATTGTTCACATGGACATTGTTGCATAGTGTCTTTTAGGGACAATTGAAAATTGGAATTTGTGTTCTGCAGGAAATTCTGCTATTTTTAAAAATTGTTTTCAGTCCTAAAACAAGACCCAGTGGTATACGTCAGACCTACCCTGGTGGTCTGCATTGTAATCTAGTCCATGTGCCACTCCACATAGCTCTCACCACTATCGCAGTGAAAAATGCAGATTTGGAAACACTGCGGCCTTTAAGAAACATGTTAGTTTTGCCGAATTCTGTTGGTTGAATAGAAAAAAAAGCCCTAATCCCAAATCTATCCTCGTCTTGTTGTCTCTGGAACATCCACTGGGTGACTGATGAGATCACAAGCAATCCATATCTCTCTCCTTCCAGCTCTTAGTTCTCACAGATAAGTGGCAGGGACCCAGGGTAATGTGCTAAAAATGATCTGAGCTCTTCCTGGAGGGACACGCCCAAAGAGTAGTGATGTGAAATTGCGCCTCTACCACTATTCCCCACCCTCATGGAATTTCAGAAGGATTAATTCTTTCTCTGATCCTCTTCAGCATCTACATGCAACAACTATGTGGATTGGCCAGGTGACACAGATTCAGGAGTAAGCAATATGTAGATAATTTACCGCTTGCATAGTTATTTCGAAATAAGGCCGTTATTCCAAAATAACTTAAGAACATAAGAAAGGCCGTACTGAGTCAGACCAAAGGTCCTTCTAGCCCAATAGCCTGTCTGCCAACAGTGGCCAGCACCAGGTGCCCCAGAGAGGGTGGACCGAAGACAATGATCAAGCAATTTGTCTCCTGCCATCCTTCTCCAGCCTCTGACAAACAGAGGCCAGGGACACCATTTCTATCCCCTGACTTTGCTGTGTAGACGCACCCTTTAAGAGTAAAGTCCATCTGTGCGGGAGAAAGGACTTTCTCCAGGGAAGGTCCAAGACTGGGAAATGAACTTCTCCAAGAATGGAGGGCTATCACAAGCCTCATCACCTTCTGCTCCAAATGCAAGGAATTTCTCTTTGACCTTGCCTTCTCTAATAGAAAGGCATAGCAACAGGTATATTTATATGAAAAAAATATTTTAAAACATATACACTATCAAAACAAACCACTCCACGGCTACGTCTAGACTGGCATGATTTTCCGGAAATGCTTTTAACGGACGCGGAAAACAAATCTCAGCTGTTTACACTGGCACTTTTGAGCAAAAGTTTTGCGCAAAAGGACTTTTGCCAGAACGGGAGCAGCATAGTATTTCCATAAAAAGCACTGATTTCTTACAGTAGGAAGTCAGTACTTTTGCGGAAATTCAAGCGGCCAGTGTAGACAGCTGGCAAGTTTTTTTCCGGAAAAGTGGCTGATTTTCTGGAAAAACTGGCCAGTCCAGACACAGCCCACATGTTTGCCCCTCTGGGTAGAGGATGAGAGAATAAACATGTGACCGATGTGTAGTTATGTAGCTTTATTCACTATTGGAAGGCAGTCCAATTCTACAGTGATGAGTGCAGAATAAAACCCTATATTGAATAGAATAGATTCAAATAGAGACCTAGATCCCTTGGGGTGCATCTACACAGCACCCTAAACTCGAAATAAGATAAGCAATTTGCACTACGCAAACTGTGTGTCTTATTTTGAATCTATTTCAAAATAGCTTATTTTGAAATTTGGTGCATCTACACAGTACCACATTTCGAAATAATGTGCTATTTCAAGACATCCCTTAGCCCTCGTGGAACAAGGGTTACTAGGATGCAGAAATAGCACGCCCGTTATTTCTAAAAATATTGCAAAATAACAGGCGGCTTGTTAAGACATGGGGTAGCCGTACATGTAGACATACCCTTAGTATGACGCACACGGCTGGTCCTAACCAATTGGTGGCCCCGGGTGACCACCCAGCTCACCCATAGGGTTGCCAGATGGTTTTAAAAATATACTGGACAAAAATTTGCAAAAAAAAAAAAAAAAAAAAAAAAGGATTGGGGAGTAACCAGGGAAACCGGTGGGGGAGGATATGGGAGGTCCGGCCGAAAGCGGTCATGGCCTGCCCCTAAGACCGGCTTTGATGACGCAGTCTCAGCAGCTGCCCTACTCTCTTTTAATGACTCCCTCTCCGGATCAGATCGTGATGTGGCTCTTGGACTTCTTTCCTGTTCTTGCTACTTGCAACTTCAGCTTCCTCAACCACCCCACTTAGATCAGCTATGCATCTGATTCTTCTCTCCATCTCCATGTTGCTGCTACCTATTGTCTATCCAAATCCTCCTCTTTAGGCATCTCTAAGTCTTTGCCTGTAGGTTATATCTAGTTTTTGCTGATTCTTTCTGCATAATTTCTGTCAGATATGGTTTTTCCCATCCACTCACACAGCTAAAAACACTCATCTCATATCCCAGTTCCTGCAATATGCTTTTCTCTGAACTTGGGGTGGGTTCGCCAAGCTAAAAGTCATTCAGAATCCTGCTGCAGACGTCCATTTCCTAGCCTTTTGCTTTGCCGCATCGCTCCTCTCTTTGTATCCCTCCACTGGCACCCTCTTCTCTATTGCATCAAATATAGTGTTCGTTGGTAAAGGCTCATCACAACCTATCCCCACCTTCCACTTAGCATAGTGGTAGAAATGTAGCCTTGTTAGTCTTTAAAGTGTTACACAGTCCTGTTTTTTGTTTTCACTTAGCACTGAGAGATTATTCCCACCTCTGATCAGTTCATAATTCCAGTCTCCACCTCTCACTTTTTATCTTTTCAAACAAGCACTTCCATGCATTCCCCCATGCTGCTCCTCATGCTTGGGAATTGCTCCCTGAAAACAATTGCAATGCCACCTCATTATCTTCCTTAAAACACTTTTGCTGTGATACCTACAAGAATTTGACAAATATAGGCAGCTGGGTCTTCCATGCTATGATACCATGCTGACCAATGTTGTGTCCTTGTTTCTCTGAACTTGCCCATCCAGTAGTCTGTATCCATCTGTTGTCTCTCGTCATATTTAGATTGTAAACTCCTTGGACAGGGACCATCATTTATTTTGTGTTCATATAGGTGGCACAATAGGGTTTAGTTTATAATACAATAGGGTTTATAATACAAATACAAATACCAATACTTTATTAGAATTCTTAAGCGCCTGTGATAGCCAAAGGAGAAAGGGGGATGGGGAATCAAAATTGACAAGTGGATTAACAAAGGCAAGATACGTTTATGGAGTCTCTCTCCTCTGGATAGCGCAGGAAAGCAAAATATTAGAATATTGGAAGCTTTGGTGAGATTAAAGGATTTTGTTTTGTTTTGAGTGCAAGAAGAAAATCATCCTCAGTCACAGTAGTCAGTGTCTTCAGTTTTTGTTCTTTTGTTTCTAAAACCATAGTATTTTCCTGTGCCTCCTCAAAGCTGTTTTTCTGCCATCTCAAATTTTATTTGAAAGAGATGTTGAATCTAATTTTCTTTCAAGTATATCAAATCTCATTTCTAAGCCCCGAATGACACAGAAAATAGACTCAAGTGAGATCTTAGGTGTTACCAGGGAGTTTGCAAAATCAAATACTTCATCTGCATGTGGAATGGCCTTCGGGCTCAGCAGCAGAGGAAGAATGTGACAGTGTGCGCTTCGACATGATCAGTGTGTATCACGGAAGTTTCAGCAGTGAAAAAAGAAAGCCCCCTTCTTGCCCTTGTTGATATTCTGGCAACATAAGGCTAGATCCTCGGAGCACATAAACCAATGTAATTCTACTGAAGTCAGTGGAAGGATAATTACAGGTCAGACAGCAGGCTTGGTATGAACCGGAGAGTGAGTGTGTTGCCTTCTATAGGGCAAATGCACAAAATCATCAACAAGTAAAATCATCAAAAAGTAAATTATTCCCTCGCCCCCATGATAATCTATACCATCACCTACACGGCTGAAGAATAGAAAAAGGACAGTATCTAACATACTCTTGATATTAGTCACAGTTACTTAGATTCCGTCTACACTCGGGAGCTTATATCGGTGATGCTGTAACAGCACAGTTGGGCTGTTCCCATGTACCCACTCTGTGCAAACAGCAGAGAGCTCTCCCGGTGATGTAACTGCCCTCCTCCATCCCCTATGAGTAGCTGTGACAGGGAGACAGTGTCTCCTGGTAGCATAGTACTGTCCACACCACAGTTTCTGTTGGTGTAACTTATATCACTCAGGGGTGTGTTTTCCCCACCCTTCATCCCTGAGCGATATACTGACAAAAGTGCTGATTTAGTCTTATAAAAGCCCCATTTTATACACTAAAATGCATTACAGCAAAAGATGGGCCAGATTTTCAGCACAGCAGAAACCCACAATATTTGCAGATATAGGTAGACATTTTTCTGCTTCTTCTTTTAAATTGCAGCAGCCAAAAATAAAATAAAATAAAAGGGCCTTGAAACAAGAGAAGCTAATGAGGCATAATTCAGTATAGGTCAGGTTTGCTTTTGCATAGATGCTGAAATGATACCCTATCACACTACGAAAAATACAAGTCCAGAATGGCCAAACTGTATCAATGTGAAAGTGTAGTTTCAGGTTTACAATCCCCTCTCCCACCCCCAACACCAAATGATGTTTCTTGAGGAGGAAGAGTTTACTGGCAGCTTGTTTTGGCGAGAACACACTGGCCTACAATGGTTAGAATACATGGGGATAGCCCAAAAGGGTTGGGTATCAAAAAGTGTAATGTATATGCTAACTGAGGTTTAACTGTGGTGATAGAGAAAGGGTTTGGGATGCAGGACTTGATTATATTCCCAAATCTGCCACTGATTTGGTGTTCATACTTTGCAAAGTCACTTATCTGATCTGTGCCTGGATTTGCTCATCTATACAATGAGTGTAATTTTAATTATATGTCTTACTCTATTGAAGTACTATCTAACTGCAAAGTGCCTATTAACTATATTATCCTTATTTACCTGATTCTCCTTCTCATTTGCAAAAGTATGTGTCTGAGTGGCATAAAGAGTTCTCTTTTCAGGAGATAATAGTGGGGTGGCAAAATTTGCAAATGATACCAAACTACTTCACATGGATAAGTTCCAAGCAGACTCTGAAGAGCTACAAAAGGATCTCACAAAACTGAGTGAATGGGTAACAAAATGGCTGATGATATTCCATGTTGATAAATGCAAAGTAATGGATCTTGGAAAACATAACCCCAAATATCCATGTAAAATGATGGGGTCTTACCACTCAAGAAAGAGATGTTGTAGTGTCATTGTGGATAATTCTCTAAAAACATCTGCTCGGTCTACAGAGAGACACAAAAAAGAAAACAGAATTTTGTAAATCATTAAGAAGGGGATAGATAAGACAAAAAATGTCATAATACCCCTAATGATACCATGATACTCCCACATTTTGAATAATGTATACAGATGTGGTCACCCCATTTTAAAAAAGATACATTTATAAAAGGTTCACAAAAGGGCAACAAAAAATGATTGGAATATGGAATGGTTGCTGTATGAGGAGAGATTAATAAGACTGGGATTTTTCAGGTTGGAGAAAAGATGACTAAAAGGGGATATGATTGAAGTGTATAAAATCATGACTGGCGGGGAGCAAGTAAATAAAAAATATTATTTACTCCTTCTCAAAACATAAGAAGTAGGGGTCGCCAAATGAAATTAATAGGCAGTAGGTTTAAAACAAAGGGAATATTTTTTTCCTGCACTGCACAGTCAATCTGTGGAACTCCTTGCCAGAGGATGCTGTGAAGGCCAAGACAATAACAAAGTTAAGGAAAGAGCTAGATAAACTCATGGAGGATATGCTCATCAATGGCTATTAGCAAGAAAGGGCAGGGATGGTGTCTCTAGCCTCTGCCAGAAGCTGGGAATGGGCAACCGGTGATGGACCAACTGGGGTGCAATGCTACTTTGGGATAATGGACATTATTCCAAAATAACTTTGTGAGTGTCTACACAGCAATTCTGTTGTTTTGGAATAATATCAAAATAATGGGCAGCTTATTCCAGATTCTGTAAACCTCATTCCACGAGGAGTAATGCCTCTTCCAAAACAGCCACAGTAAAACTCCAACAGCACAGCATCTAGTGGTCCGGCACTCCTGATAGTCCGGCACCAACTGGAACCAGGAAGTGCTCCGGCCAGCCAGACAATTGGAGCTGCTGTGAGCCCCATGGGCGCTCGCGGCAGGGAAAGGAAAAGGGAGAAGAGAGGAAGGGGATTATACCTCTGTGACGGGTCTGCCGGGACCCGCACTGCATCCAGCCGGGGGTTGGGGGTGGGCGGGGAATGGCGTAGCAAGGGGTGAACCCTCCACCGTTTTGCAGGAAGGTGGGGGAACCCTGCCCAGCCACTGGCGACAGGCCAGCTGGGGAAACCCAGCTGCCGGCCTGCAAGTGGCAGCAGAGGAGAGGAGGTTAGAGTTAAAGTCTATGCCAGGTGCCCCAGAGGGAATGACCAAACTTGCCCCATTCCGGCTGCGCTCCGCCCCGCGCTGCCGCCAAGAGTTTCCAGGAAGGGAGTGAGCTCCCCACCCCCCAGACTGCAGTAGTTATCGCCGAGCCGGGGGGTGAGGGGCGGCGCTGCGGGACCAACCCGGCAGCACCCCAGCTGCTCTGCTCCTCCGCTTCCCCAATTCTGCCACTGCCGAAACTGACAAGCGGCGGACTTGGGGAAACAGTGGAGCAGAGCAGCTGGGGTGCTGCCGGGTTGGTCCCGCAGCCCGTCACAGCCCCCCGCCGGAGTACCTCCCGATACTCTGGCTTATCTGATAATCCAGCACCACCTAGGTGCCGGATTATTGGAAGTCTACTGTATTTTGAAATAGCAATAGTGCACACCCTCCACTGCTGCTATTTCGAAATAGCTCCTACCCAAGACCATTCAGAGTAATTGCTCTCCAGGGCTCTAAATCGAGGTAGCACGCCCACGTTAGGGGAGCTTGCCTCAGACTAAGTTGAAGCCTTCCCTGTAGTGTAGATGCACTATTTTGGAATAAGCTATTCTGGAAGAAGTGTGCAGTGAAGGCGTAGCCCTGATGATTACTTGTTTTGGTCATTCCCTCTGGGGCACCTGGCATAGGCCACTGTCAGAAGACAGGATCCTGAGCTAGACAGACCTTTGGTTTGAGCCAGTATGGCTGTTCTTAAGTTCTTATGTGTTATTTCTAAATCATGTAAAACATTATCAGCGTCTGTGAACCTCTTTAAAAAGTGCATCCGGGTGGTTTTGTATCACTCCCATCGGCATGGCCTATGGCTCACCTCAACGTCATTCAATAAGTCTTTGCCTTCCGCATATCAGACACAGGTTCACCAAGAGACTCTGCTTGTCTTATAGTTGAGATAAGGCAAAAGGTTAAACACATTACAAAGTCCAAACCAGGATACAAAGTGAAAAGTAAATCACTCAGTGATGGAAAACAGAAACCAAGAGAGAAAGGATCAGTTTCCAACATGGAGTCTTTTCATTTTGAAAGCTCCACTAACTTATTAACACATTTGGTTATTTGTGTTCACTAGCAGAAGGTGAGCAGGCAGTGATTGTTAGTTTAATGTGATCACAAGACAACATTTGATCTCAGGGCTGAGACTGATTTTCCTTGGTAGAAAAGAGGACAAAGTAGGGAGTTGACACCATGTAAACATTTGCAATAAGCAGACAATTGTTCCCTGTTTGCATTGCAGCTGACAGCCAAATGCAAATAGCATATTTCACAGGCTAAGGGTTTTTTTTACCACTGACATCTACAGTGGAGTTGTGTGTGTGTGTGTGTGTGTGTGTGTGTGTGTGTGTGTGTGTGTGTGTGTGTGTGTGTGAAAGGAAACAATTGAAAGATAATTAATCTTATAATAATGCTTACATTGTTCCCAGAATTTCAAAAAGAAAAGGATCCAAACTGGAAAGCCAAAAACAAAGTTTTCAAACTTGGGTATGCTGGACTCAGGTCCAGATCAGAACCTTGAAGGCTGGCCCAGTTTTAGAGAGATGCGTCAAACAAGATCATCAGATCCAGAGGCCCTCAAAGGAAAGATAAAAATTCTGGCCCCAAATGTTAAATCTGAATTCCCTGAACTTCAATGGTAGAGCTAGTTGGGAAATTACCTTTAGCACCACCTTCAAGAAAAATTGCAACAATTTTTTGTTTGTGTTTTTCATTAAAGATGGGAAAGTATAACTTTGTATCTGGTTAACCAGTGAGCCCGTGGGGTTTCCCCCACACACACACTTTGTTCTTTTTGATAAAAACCTGAAAATTTTCACCTCATTTCCTTTTTGGTGAAAAGCTCTCTTTTGTAGGCTAAAAGAAAAGTTTTGACAAAAATATTCTGTCCGCTTTGAGAGGATTCTGATCCATCCACGCAACAATTGTATAGCCTCCACAACCCAAGGTCAAGTCAGCTGCCCCAGGTGAACCCCGGGTGTTTTACTGTACTGTAGATATACCAATTGAAATCAAGTTTTACCAAGGACTTCTGAGCCCATCTGATATTCCCACCCTTCTGATTCCTTTAGCTATCATAATCAAGAGTGCCAGTTGAAAGTATATGTCATAGCACCTTCCTGCACTAAACCCATATTGAAGAGAACAGCCTACTACTGCTGCTGGCTAATGGAGTTATTCTTTAAGCATGAGTAATAGAAGTCTGTGTTTTAGTCTTGGATTCAAATCTGATGACAACCCATGAGAGAGTTAATATCTAAGGGTATGTCTACCCTACAAAGTTAATTCGAACTAACAGACGTTAGTTCGAATTAACTTTGATAGGCGCTACACTAGCAAACCGCTAGTTTGAACTTAATTCGAACTAGCGGAGCGCTTAATTTGAACTAGGTAAACCTCATTCTACGAGGACTAATGCCTAGTTCGAATTAAGTAGTTCGAATTAAGGGCTGTGTAGCACCCAGCCAGCAGACCCTGCACCTGGCACAGCACGAACCAGCCACCCGCTGCCACCCAGCCCTCTGGGCACTCAGGGCACTCCAAGCCAGGACTGCTTTGCAAGTGGGGAACCCCTGAGAACTGTCTGTCCGGGGTGGGGGTCGGGTCCCTTTAAGCACAGCCCTCGGCTAGCCTGAGGCAGCAGCTCCATGCTCTGAGTCCTAAGCTGATACCCTGCCGGCACTGCTTCCGGCCATCCTTAACCTCAGTTCAGGGTCCACTCAATGTGGACATGCTTGTTCGAATTAGCAAAACGCTAATTCAAACTAGTTTTTAGTTCTAGATGCACTAGTTCGAATTAGCTTGGTTCGAATTAACTAATTCGAATTAAGTTAGTTCAAATTAGTGCTGTAGTGTAGACGTATCCTAAGCTCCTAGGCTGTGTCCAGACTCAGGGGTTTTTTCGAAAAAAGTAGCCTTTTTTCGAAAAAACTTCACCTGCGTCCAGACTCAAGCCGCGTTCTTTCGAAATTAAATCGAAAGAACGCGGCTTTTCTTTCGATGGCGGTAAACCTCATTTCACGAGGAAGAACGCCTTCTTTCGAAAGTTCCTCTTTCGAAAGAAGGCGTTCTTCAATGTAAATAGGGCTTCTTCGAAAGAGAGCATCCAGACTCACTGGATGCTTTCTTTCGAAAAAGCAAGCCACTTTTTCGAAAGTTCAACATGCAGTCTAGACGCTCTCTTTCGAAAGAGGCTTGCAGTCTAGACATAGCCCTACAGTCAGAATAGCATGGCACTGTTTACATTTTATGCCCCTTCCTGCTTTTGCCCACAAACAGTAAATCCAGCAGACAAATTGGTGCCTAACATGATAGCAGGACCGGGGGCGGAAAGAACATCTCAGAGGCTCAAATGATTACGCGTAATGTGTTGTTGGATATTTTTCCACGGCTCTTCATACTGCAAAAGCAACATGAGGCATTGCAACCAGCTGTGTTGTGATTTGCCAGGCACTGAATCATGGTTGGGCATGTTTCATTAGCTTGCTTAGAAAACACCACGCCATAGCTCCTTTGCAGATAATGGCAGTGGATTTCTTCTATAGCACAAATCGGGACATCCAATTATTTGCCTCTCATTGGAGACCAACAGGGGCTATTTTCACCTTCCCTTCAATGCAATTTGGACACACAAGGATGTAATCTCATTCTGATGCATCTGCAGGATTGTTTCTAGGGAACCTTCTTCCCTGAGGCAAGATCTATGTTTTTATTATGTTTGTACACAGCAGCCAGCTGAATAGAACCTCAGTGTCTGGCCTCTAGGTGCTCCCAAAATACAAACAACAAAGAGTAACCTAATCACCACCACCCCCTCCACACCCAGCAATTGGACAATAGGCCGCTTATATCCATCCACCAGGTTCTGGCCCTCAAACAGAAGACTCTGTATACAAGGAGTGAGGAGGAAAAGAATTGAGTAGAACACAAACGATCCTGCAGATAGGAAGAAACGGGTAAACACGATTTAGAGAAAAGCGAGGCTCAGACCCTGAGCACAAAAATCTCCTTTTGAGATACAAATCGGACCATGCCAGGAAAAGATGACAGAAAATGCATCTTGGAATTTTTCCGGGCTGCTGCAATTTTCTGATAATACAAATAATAAAGTCAGAGGGACTTAGAAGCTGGTTTTCCTCCACCTTCCTCTTCTGCTTGGACATGGCAATCTCTTTCCTAATGCAGCGATTTCCCAGCTGGCTTTGTAACTTGCTGGACACATTGCTGGCCTTTCAGGACCTACAACCTGGAGAGGGGGGCAAAGGGGCAACTGCCCTGGGACCTGGTGATTCAAAGGGCACCGGGCTCTCGGCTACTGCTACTGCGGCAGCAATGGTGGCTGGAGTTCTGGGAAGTGCTGAGGGCTGTTGCTGGGGAAGCTAGCCCCTGCGGACATTTCCAAGTCCAGTGCTGCACTGCTAGATCATAAGAACGTCCAGACTGGGTCAGACCAAAGGCCATGTAGCCCAGTATCCTGTCTGCTGACAGTGGCCAATGCCAGATGCCCCACAGGGAGTGAACACAATAGGCAATCATCATGTGATCCCTCAACCTGTCATCCATTTCCAGACAAAGAGAGGCTAAGGATATCATTCCTACCCATCCTGGCTAATAGCCATTGATGGACCCAGCCTCCATGAATCTATTTAGCTCTTTTTTGAACCCTGTTAAAGATCTAGTCTTCACCACATCCTCTGGCAAGGAGTTCCACAGGTTGACTGTGCGCTGAGTGAAAAAAACCTTCCTTTTGCTATTTCTTCTTGCCTGCCTCTGGCCTTATTGGCATTATAAAACAGGCATTTGTCATTCAGAGTCTGTGAAAAGTTGAAGGAAATGCCCCTATATTCTCCCACTCAATCATTCCTCATGGGTACTCGCTCTAGACTTCTGGCTTTTCAGTTGCCACGTGTCCCATGTAGAGACCTGCATCTCTCTCTTTTATGACTGGCTGTAAATAGACCTTATTTCCCTATGTTGAATATGGGACACCTGGTAAAACTACTCATATTCAAGGAAGTTTGATGGCAATCCATCAGAACTGTGCAGTACAAATGTTCAAATTAACACGTTGATTGAGACCCTATTAAAAGGAAATTCTGCATAGCTGGAGTCTTTTCATTTACCTTCTTATCTTTAAGGTTTGCATGGGGAGAGGGGACACACCCACATTCCTTCTTTCACATGGGAATGGGGTTGACAGACCGACCTGGCCCAACCCTCTCTGTCCAGTGCTCTCCACCCTCCATGCTCTGCTGAGTTCTCAGGACGGACCCGTCTCTCCTGGTACCTGGTGCCACATCTTCTCAAGGCAACATTCGGGGGAAGAGGTATGCGGAGTCACAGGCCCTCACCCCACATTTCTGGTGGGTTCACACCAGCCTGTGGCAAGCAGTAGCCTTTCAGCACTGTGCTGGAGGGAAGGGAAGAGAGCTGCTTCCAGTGGAAGTGAAATGGGGGTGGGGGTAGGAATGTCCTGGCATGTGTATTTCCAGCCATAGGGGAGCAGGGACATGGAGGTGGTGGAGGAGATAGGGAAGAAATGACCTCTGGAAATATACAGGCCAGGACGCCCCTACTCACCGATGGTGGCTGGCAAACAAGAATCAGGCCAGCAATAGGATCACCAGAACTAATGGGAGGGGAGAGACAGACAATGCGGGACAATTTGCCCACTAAAAAAAAAAAAGGCTGGACATTGCAGGCAAGCTTAAATTCGTGACTGTCCCCTTAAAAACGGGACATCTGACCACCGGAGCTGTAAAGCAGGCTTGGATTTCTGAACCAGGAAACTTCCTGCTCTTTGTTGATATTATGTTCAAGGGAAACAGGATAGTGCTGAAGAAATACCTGACTCCATCCGCAATTTCTCTTTCGAATGGAAAAAACCTGCAAAGTCCCAAATAGGGGTAGCCGCTCATGGTAAAAGGGGCACCCTGTTTAAGGAGAAAGTTCACTGTTAGAGCAGGCAGCAGCGTCTCTTAAGTGCAGAATACAACATTACTTCCGGGTAGGAGTTATATTTACTCGCAGCTGTACTGATCGCCCACTCCTGCATGTATCATATTGAGTTTAATACTCACTTTCAGTCATCAGGAGTGCTCTTTCCCTCTCTCATACACACACTTCTATATCTATATCTATCGAGTTTCATCTCTAAGTGCAGGAATATAAAGCTTTTGTTTTGCTGGGGGTACCTAGCAAAAATGCTTGGAGTTCCCAATAAATCAGCTGTATCCAATTAAATATACAGATACTAGAAGGTTGACCTGTCGTTGATCAAGCCCTTTGGGCCAGGGGGTGGAAGGAGTGGGGGTGCAGGAATCAGGGCAGACGCTTGGGGATGTAGAGGGCTCAGGGCAGGGAGTGGGGGTGCAGGAATCAGGGCAGGGGGCTGGGAAGTGTGGGGGAGTTCAGGGGAGGGGGGGGAGTGAGGAGGTAGAGGAGTCAGTGCAGGGGGTGGGGGCAGTTGTTGGCTGCTCCCTGAGGCTGGCCCAGGACAGTGGAAGCCGGGACACACTTCCCAGCCATCGGCTGCTGCTCTGGGCCAGGCTGGAGTGGCAGGGACCATGCTACCTGGCTGGTGACTGCTCTGTAGCTCTTCAGAGCTGTTGGGGCAATGGGAAACTCTTCCTGGTGGGGGGCAATGAGGGCGTCACTGCTCTGCCAGTGGCTGCTCTGCAGCTCTCCAGGGCTGTCGGAGGCAGGGCATACTTGCTTGCTGCCCCTTGTGGTCATCGTGGAGTATAACTGTTCCTGCTATCACAACCCTCCTTTCCTTGGGATGAGAACCAAGTGCATTCGTCCTGGCACAATCAAACCCTGACCTTGCTTTAAGTTGTTATAAGAGGAAGCTGCCTAGCGAATATGGTGGTCCTAGCTCTTGCGGTTCAGGAGGAGTTCTTGAACAAACAGACTCACAGACGGACGGACGGCCAGACAGATGCACAAACATTCTCAAATACATAGCAGATAATTATCTTTGTTTTCTCTGAAATCACGTTTATGGGCAGCAAAGACTCGGGATGGTTTCTGGCACTGGCATAGCTAGTATACAAGCATTATTTCCAGCTTATGCAATATCCCTTCAGAATCCAGGAACTGCCTTTGAACAAAAGACATGATTGCTATTTGCATGGCATATAATATTCTTAGTGCAAACAAGGCTGTGGCTGATCATACAGCCCCGGAAAGCTGTTGCACTAAAACCTCTAATTGTTCTACAAGAGGAAGAAGTTGAAGTGCGGCTGAAGTGGAAGGAATTTGTTTTGTTTTGTTTTTCCTTTTGTGTTTTTTTTTTAAAGAAAAAGGAGAAAATTCCCTGTAGCATAAGAACCCCACTTACCTAACTCTGAAATCTAATTCAATGAGCTTTTAAGCTCTTTGGGAAGATACAAAATGCTCACAGTGATGCTGAAAGTTATTCTTTTCTGACTGCAGTGACCTCATCCTTTATAGTAACTGGATGAAGCCTGTAGGGTCATATCCAGCCATCACCTCCATCACCTCCGCAAATGATCAGGTAAAATGTGGTCATGTAAACTTAAGGTCACTGGCATTTATACAATGGTGTCTGTGCTCTGAGCATTTGCTGGTGGTTTGTAGTAGAACTAAAATGTTTCCCTCTCCAGGCCAGACCTAACCAGTAACCATATGATAAATATTAGACATTATTGCTAGTTTTTGCTAACTGTGAGTTATTACTGATCTTAGGGGAGCCGACAGTTGGCTTGGTTCGTGGAAAAGATTGGGGGAGGGCCCTGTTCCATGCTCCCAGAAGGGGAGGAGCCTGAAGAATCCAGCCTTCCATGCCGTGCTCCGGAGCCCCCTCTCCCCAGCCCTCAGAGCCACACGGAGCATGCGGCACTGTGGTCCGGTGGCAACTGAAAGGGCCCGGCTGCCGCCTTTTTGGCAGGCCTGTTCAATCTCCTACTGCTGAAGCTCTGTGAGGAGCCACTATTGGCATTACAGCAGTTCCCTCAGCCCTGCTCCTCCTGTTTCCCCTCTCTATGGCCCCTGAGAACGTCAGAGTTCTTTCACCAGAGCAACACACAACACGCGCGCGTTAAAGCTGTTCTTGCATTTTCTTCTTTTTCAGTCCTAAATGCAGAGCGGGCAGGGGGGAAATCTTTAAATGCCCTCTTCAGAGAACGTTTCCCAGTCCAGTCGGAAGAGGACAGAATGTTCTTCTCTCTTTAACAGAGGTGTCACCCACCAAATTTGGGAAGGCCACCAAAGTACTCTCCGGGGACCTGCTGGCAGAGTCATCACAGTTCTAGAACACAGAAAGGCGAACACAGTCGCATTAGTGTCTCTTCACCGTAATAATTTGTGAGAGGTCTGGGCAGCAACTCTTAATGAGAAAACAAAATCACTTGACCTCAGCAATAAAATAAATAATCAAACTGAAATGCTGCTGTGTCTTGGACACAATCTCCTTTGTGAGGAGATTTCCTCAGGGCTGTAACTGAAATTGAGAGGACAACGTCAGAAACCTTGGATTTACATGGAACAAAACTGGCCTAATCAGGTGGCGAATCAGGTACACAGAAGACTGTGGAGAACGAGATATAATTAATTAGTATTTATATTGCGGTAATACCTCGCAACCCCAGACAAGATCAAGGTTATCAAGGTGCTAGGAGCTGTGCGAACCAGAGGTTGGAGACTGTCCCTCCACTGGGGCGTTTATAATCGACAAAGATAAGTGTAGGAGAAAAGAAGCATTATTATTCCCATTTTACAGATGAGGAATAAAAGCACAGAGAGTTTAAGTGACTTGGCTAAGGTCACACAGGAAGTCCATGGCGGAACTAGGAACCCAGATGTGCTGAGTCAGTCTGGGTTCCCTGGTCAGAAGACCAGATTTCTTTTCAAGCACGACTGTGCATGTTAAAAACAGCCCACCACTAAGCCCAAATGTGAGTGCATTGTGGTAAGATAAGCAGGGGTGGTAACACTGCACACTTCATTGGAGGCTACCCCCACCCACTTGAGAGAAGCTAACCAGTGACCGTGGAATCCTAGGACTGGTAGGGATATCAAGAGGCCATCAAATCCAGCTCCCTGCACTCAGTGTCATCCCAGAGGACCTGGGGCCCGTGGCAACCCCCCCTCTGCCTCAGCCCCTCTCTCCACCCCGGCCTACCTCTTCCTGCCTTAGCTCCCCACCCCACCTCTTCTCTCAAGCTCCTGCTCCCCCCTCCTCCCTCCATTGCACCCTTTCCCCAAGAGAAGCAACCCCAGGAATTACCAAAAGGCCTGGAATGAGGTGGCAGCAGGGCTCACTCCCCCCACCTTCCACCGTGTCAGGAAATGGAGAGACCTGGCCCCGGCCTGCTCCAGTTCTCTAAGCCCACGTCACTTGTGGAGCAGAGCAGTCTGGGCCTGGGCCAGGATGCTGTGCATCCCACCGCCACGGCGAAGTCCAGCAGCCTGGCTGGGAGATAGCGGCAGTGTGAAGCAGGCTGCCTGGGCGCTCGGCTCCCTGCTGCTGCCCCAGGCCAGGCTCCCCCCCAGCTAATCCCCAGGCTGCCGTGTGCCACAGGATAACCATGACATAGGCGACCATCCTATCCAGAGGACAGTTGGGGTCCCCTCCCCACGTGTGGGACGTGGAGCAGCTGCCCCAATGGGACGGCTCTGCCTGGGCTGATAGCAGGGCCAAGCACCATCCAGACCAGAGGCGGGCAATAATTTTTGCAGGGGGGCCACTTCACTAATTCTAGCAGTGGTTATGGGCCGGCCCCAGCCCCTGGAAGAGGGCGTGTTCCCTCTAGGTGCTGCGTACCTGAGGGTGCGGAGGAAAGGAAACGTCATGTGCTCCCTATGCCAATCGGAGCCTGGGGCTGGGGCCGTGAGAAGTTTCTCGCTCTAGCCTCGCCCTGCCATGGGTGCATGGTGCCTAGAGGGAACTGCCAGACATTTTGAACAGCTCCCTCTAGACACCAGGCACCCCTGCCGGGGGGAGGAGACTTCGTGTGCTCTGCCTCTGGGTCTCAACTGGCAGGAGTGTGGCAGGGTAGGCCGGATCACACAGCTTAGTAGGTCGGATCCGACCTGTGGACCATGTCTTGCCCACCCCTGCTCTAGACCATCCCTGACAGCTGTTTGTCTAACCATCTGCAAAGCTCTCTCATTATCCATCTTCAAATCCCTCCTTCGCCATTGTGCCTACAAGAGACCTTGCCGTTCATTGAGCTGGGGGTGTGCAGGGATTACTGGCCATCCTTCTGAGCAGCACTGCGTCATAGCCCACACGTGCTCCTAGCCGCACCCAGCATCTCCTGTCTTAGAAAGTATACACTCTGTGGGACAAGAACCATCTTTTGCTTCTGTGTTTGTTCAGCATCTAGCCCAACGGGGCATTGGGCCGATCACTGGGGCTCCCAAGAACGAGTGCAATGCGAAGAAAATAACCCCAGGGGGACAGCTGGGAGAGGTGCACAGCCATGTCGCTCTTGAGCAAAAAAACAGTTCACTGGCTTCACATGTGCTTGTGCTGATGATTCGTGAGAGGAGCCTGCGGGGCCACGTGCTCCCCCAAACACTACGGGTGGGAAAGGCAGGGGGCCGGATCCTCTGGGCGGCCCGGAGTACTCCTGGGGGGACCTGCACTCACAGATAACAGCAGGGGGAAGTGGAGCAATGCAAGTCTGCTCCACGGCGCCTGGCGTGTCACTCGCAAGAAGGCTGGAATGGAGCCCCCACACAGAATGAGGCAGCCACCTGCCGGGGAGCAGAGCTGCAGAGCTTCACATAGCTGCACTTCCCCTGCTACTACCTGTGAGTGCAGGGCGGGGAGGGGAAGGGGAATTGCCAGTGCCAGACCCCTGCTAATCCCTCAGGCCACATCCCTGGGGGAGGGGATTTGGAGGAAGAGATAGGGTGGAGCAGGGACAGGGGTGAGTCGAGATGGTGAAGGCAGGATATGTGGTGGAGGGGGTGTTGTTTCAGCCTTCCACTGGGTGGCATAGTGAGGAGTTAGGTGGTGAGGGGGTCACATGTCTGCAGTCCTCCCCCCAATGTCTTTCTTCACCAATTTCCCCTAATTACAAAGTGTTGCAACAGATACTGCTGAAGTATTTATTGTTGGTTGTGTATTGAAAATAAAGCAGAGGCCACAACCCACTCATAACAATTAAATATCTGCCACTTGACAGGTAACTGTCCAAACCCTCCTGACTTGACATTTAGGGGGAGAAAACTGTATCACCATGTATTTCAGTGTTCTCTTCATGTCTTGAATCTTGTGTGGCTTCAGGAAATATCAGACACTTGGCAATATATGATTCCATATTCTAAAAGAGAAACATAGCTCCGACAAAATGATTTGCTAGAGAAATACTAGCAGAAGCAATCAGCCGTTCCCATAACTTTGTCTCCATTTCTCCATGATACACACGGGAATGAACTGGAAGCAAGAGCCTGCTGCTTCCTAAGCACTTTGGGGATAGCTTTACACATCTAATATTTAATTTCGTCATTACCAGAAGAACAGCTTCTATTTATTGGCCCAATATTTCAAGCCTTGATGCTTACAGCCAAGCACTTGCGTCAGCATTCTGTACGGCTGTGCAAGGCAGCTCTCACAGAAGGAATACATTGGAGGGCAACGCTGGCTCTTTTCATGCTGAAACAAATGGTTGCACAGTCACGTGGCAATTGTGGCCGTGCTCAGAAAAAGAGTATTAATCTGTACGCTAATAAGTGGTTGAAAGATTGATTTCTGAGCTGGTGTTCTCAATGGTGAGAGCGGAGCAGACAGTTTCCACACATAGCCATGGATTATAAACCAGCAAGGCTGACTGGGTTTGCTCACCTGGAGAAGGGAGTGACTGTCATAGATGTATTCTCCAAGGGGGCCCCGCTGTCTGACTGGAAGAATAACTATATTAGGCTGAAGGGAGAATTCAAATCCAGGTCCTACAACAAAGCCACTGAGCAATATTGGATGAGGAAGGGTGCCAGCTTAACAAAAAACCCACAGCTCTTCCAACTCTCGGCCCGTGGGCCATCTCCGGCCAGAGCAGTTTTGCAATCCGGCCTGAGAGTACCGGTAGGCCGAGGGGAGGTTGTCCTTACTCATCACCCAAGTCCTGCCCCTTCCTGCCACTGTCCCACCCTCTCCTCCCTAGGGAAACTTGTTCTCCCAGGGACGTGGTCTCAAAAGTTTACCAGGGCTGGGGCTGGCACGAGGCAGCAGCAGCCCTGACTCCCCACTGCGTGTCAGGAGTCTGAGATCCCTGATCTAGTCTGACTTCCTGTATAATAGAACTTCCCCAGAATAATTCTTTTTAAACTAGAAGATCTCCTCTTAAAACATCCATAATTTAAAAAATTGCCCATGATGGAGAATCCGCTTCGTCCTTTGCCAAACTGTTCCAATGGCTACATTTCTCTCACTGTTAAAAACGTACACCTTCTTTCCACTCTGATTTTGTTTTGCTTCACCTTTCACACACTGGATCTTGTTATACCTCTGCCTGCTTAGCTAATATTCCTTCCCCATGTCGGTTCTTGCAGACTGTGATCAATCACCCCTTAATCCAAGGGTGGGTAATAATTTTGGAATGGAGACCACTTCACAAATTTCAGAAGTAGCCGTGGGCCTCGGGTGGAAAGGGCAGGGTTGAGAACTACCCTCCTACATATGGTGACCTTCTTTTCTGAACCAGCTGCAGCTGGGAAGAACGGTTTAATTTAAATTATGAAACAGATTTAGCGTTTTAACTTTCTTGTGTTAGTTTATCAAACTTCATTTTAAATAAAGTAAAACATTATGTCCAACACAAAAGGTTTCAATGTTTTATTTATTTATGGCAGGGGTGGGGAAGCTTTTTTGGGTTGGGGCTCACTGACCCACAAAAAAATCACTTGGGAGCCACACAAGTGAGAAGCCAAAAAACTCCTCCAAAAACCCAACAATGCTCACTGATGTGGTGCCAACTGAGTCACCTCACACCTCTGATGCCCCAGACTCTACTTGCAAGGCCACTGATGTGCGTGTGTGTGTGTGTTTGGGGGGGGGGGTAGGGTAGAGAAAAAGGAACATCAGCCCCAGGGCACAGCAATGTAAAAGGGCCTCGTGCTCCCAGCTGCCAGGGCAGTGGACAAAAAATTGCAGCTGGAGCCCTGGAGCTGCCAGCTGGTGCCATTGCAGCTCTGGGGCTTTTAGTTGCCGGCCATGAAGGATTGGCTAATGTGGCTGTCCCCAGCCACACCCCTTCCACCAGAGGCCCCAACACTTCAGGGGGCCCAGACCCACGCCTCTTTTGCAAAGGACACCAGACTCAATGGAATTTGCATAAGTAAGTCATAGAATCATAGAATACTAGGACTGGAAGGGACCTCGAGAGGTCAACGAGTCCAGTCCCCTGCCCTCATGGCAGGACCAAATACTGTCTAGTTATTGGTCCTGCCATGAGGGCAGGGGACTGGAAGTCCTGGCGTCTACTTTCACCCCTGCTCAGCTCTGAACCCTCTCCGGCATATTAGCATCATTCTTCAACTGTAAACACTAAAAGAGGCTATAAAGGTGCAGTTAACCCTACCACAGTGCAGGTAAGGTGGTGGCTTCAGCATCAGTATTCCGGCTGATGTTTCTGCTTCCTCTAACCCAGTGCTTCTCAACCCTTTTTTACGAAGTACCCCTTTAAAAAAATTCTAAGTACAGTAAAACTCCATTGGTCCGGCATCTGACGGTCCGGCACTCCTGATGGTCCGGCACCATCAGGAACCCGGAAGTGCTCTGCAGCCGGACCATTGGAGCTGCTCTGCCCCCAGCTTCCCCTATTCAGCTGCTGCTAAAACTGACCAGCAGCTGAATCAGGGAAGCCGGAGGCAGAGCAGCTGGGCCGCTGCCGGGTAGGTCCCCTAGTACTGCCCCTGGGGGCTGGGGGACCAACCCGGCAGCACCCCAGGCATCCTGATTCAGCCGCTGCTGAAATTGACCAGCGGCTGATTCCAGGAAGCCCAAGGCAGAGCTGCTCTGCCCTGGGCTTCCCTGAGTCAGCCGCTGGTCAGTTTCAGCAGCGGCTCACTTGGGGACGCCTGGGGCAGAGCAGCTGGGGTGCTGCCGGGTTGATCCAGTAGCGCCGAGGAGCAGCGGTGCGGGATCAACCCAGCAGCACCCCAGCTGCTCTGCCCCAGGCATCCCCAAGAGCAGCTGGGGTGCTGCCTGGTTGGTCTCGCCGTGCCAAGGGTCGGCATTACCCTGACCAACCCGGCAGTACTCCAGCTGCTCTGCCCCAGGCATCTCCGATTCAGCCGCTGCTGGTCAGTTTCAGCAGCGGCTGAATCAGGGATGCCTGGGGCAGAGCCGGACTATCGGAAGGGGGGGCTATGAGGGGTGTGGGGTGGCACCGCCCCACCCCAGACCTCTCATAGCTCCCCCTTCCGATAGTCCGTCATATCTGATAATCCGGCACCCCCTGGGTCCCAAAAGTGCCGGATTATCGGAAGTTTACTGTACCCCAATACCTAGTTTTCAGACACACAAATTTTTTCTACCATCGCAACACATTTGTTTAAACAACTTAATCATAGCTGGGTGGGTGATGAAATTTCTGGGTGTAAAAAGTACAAAAATAATAAAGAGCTGTAAAACTTAAAACAAAAATTTACTTTTCTCTAAATTTCACTTGTGTTGACATACTCCCCAGAATTCTCTCAAGTACCCCTAAGGGTACTCGTGCCACCGGTTGAGAAACACTGCTCTAACTCTTCTGAAGTTATGTTTTGGGCCCATCTAGTCGTTTAAATCACGTTAATTCCTTTGCTGATTGACTGTGAACCTCCAGGAGCTACTGTGAGATATACTCCCACCTGTGAAAATAGGTCCCACATTCTATATTTGTGGGAGGAGTTTAAATTTAGACCTTCCATAAATAATATGTATTTATTCTTTGCTCAGCCTCTCTTAATTCTTCACATCCACGCATGAGAGGATTTGATGGTGTAGTGGGTTAACATTCTAACTTTCATCCCTGTGAGGTCCAAAGGCTGTTTTTGACCAAAAGTGAACCATGAGATGACACAGGCCCACCCCATAAACCTGGTTAAAGGCAGGAGGAAGTGGGGAATGGCTGTCTTCTAGAATTCCTGCTGGTTCTGCCCTGTCTATTGTAGGTGTGGGATGATTGCAGGAGATGGATTAAGGGTCTGCAGTAGAAGCACTACATTGCTGCAGCTGTGCTGCTGTAGCACGGCTGGTGAAGACACTCTATGCTGACCGGAGAGTGCTCTCTTGTCAGCATAATTATGCCCCCTCTGCAAGAAGCAGAACTGATGCTATGTTGGTGGGAGAGTGTCTTCTGCTGACCTAGTGCGGGTGGGGACAGTGCTTAGGTCGCTGTCACTTGAATCCCTCAAAGGGTATCTATTTTCACATCCCCAGTGATGCAAGTTAGATTGACTTACGAGGTAACGTCGACCTGCCAGAGCAGATCAGCAGACTTTCACTGAGGGAAGAGTGTCACTCCCAAAGACAAGGGGTTGGTTGCTGTAGGCTTGAGTTTCATTGGAAGGGACGGCTGTCACTCCAAACTCAAAAGAGGAGATTGGCTGGGGCAGTGGGTATCTAGATGACTCTGGGGAAGTCAACTGATCCCTCTAGTGGGGTTGGAGAAGGGGCTGTAGCTGCCCAGGGAATTTTATTGGGCATTCTGGAAGAGCAAGCAGCTGAAGAGAGCTGGCAATTGTCGCTAAGGGCTTGGGTGGGGACTAAACAGCAGTTGGACTCAGTTGGGAGATTCCAGTTCAGCTGAGTCATGATGAAGATTGATGGTCCAGGCAACAGGAGTCAGAACTCAGCACTCACGTTGGCAGCGCACACGAACATCAGCAGCTAAACCAAAGGGTCGGCTCATGCTCGGCAAGAGACAAAGGGGTTGGTGAAGGTCTATTGGAACGATCAGATCAGAGAGCACTGATCTATATACTTCAGTGTTGGGGAACTGGGCTCACTGTACTATTGCTGGGGAATGTGTAGGTATAACTTCCATGTAGGGGTCTCCTCCTGATGTTGCTCTCAGATGCTGGGAGAGGGCTTGGCCTGTTTAATCTCATGCATTACTTTATTGGTGACAGGAGAAGCTACAATTGGAGTTATCTCCTGGCTCCCTCAAAGAGGAGAGAGGTTGATGCTTGTTGGGACAACAGGGTTTACCCAGGCATAAGGGCTGGGACATAGGAACCATGCAAGCATCTTGAGGGACCTTCACTGATAGAACGATATTGGTGAACTCAGTGCAGTTCCTAAACTGTATCATAGGGTACGTCTAAACTACATGGCTCCGTCGACGGAGCCATGTAGATTTGTTTGTTTGGCAAAGTCAAATGAAGCCACGATTTAAATGATCGCGGCTTCATTTAAATTTACATGGCTGCCGCACTGAGCTGACAAACAGCTGATCAGCTGTTTGTCCACTCAGCGCGCTAGTCTGGACGCTCCCCTGTCGACATCAAAGCCCTTTGTCGGCAGTCCTGGTAAACGTCATCCCACGAGGAATAACGGGGCTGCCGACAAAGGGCTTTGATGTCGGCAGGGGAGCGTCCAGACTAGCGCGCTGAGCGGACAAACAGCTGATCAGCTGTTTGTCGGCTCAGCGCGGCAGCCATGTAAATTTAAATGAAGCCGCGATCGTTTAAATCGCGGCTTCATTTGACTTTGCCTATGTGTCTAATCTACATGTCTCTGCCGACAGAGGCATGTAGTCTAGACACAGCCATAATGAGTGCGTCTACACTGCACTGTTATTTCGAAATAACAAACGTCATGTGAGCATCTGCCCAGCCATTCCGTTATTTTGAAATAATTTTGAAATAACATCCTGAAATCTGTAAACCTCATTCTACAAGGAATAATGCCTATTCCGAAACAGTTATTTCGAAATAAGGCGTGTGTTGATGCTTCACTGCTGCTATTTCGAAATAGCCCCTCAGCCATTCTAACTTATTCCTCCCCAGTGCCTCCTGGGGCTTTAAATCAAGATAGCACGTCTCCATTAGGGAAGCCTGCCTCAGACTAATTTTGAGGCTTCTCTGCAGTGTAGACGTGCTATTTCGAAATAAGCTATTTTGGAATAACTTCAGGAATAGTTTATTTTGAAATAAGCATGGAGTGTAGATGTATCCTTAGTTACATCATACTGGCTATGTCTAGACTGGCATGATTTTCTGGAAATGCTTTTAACGGAAAAGTTTTCAGTTAAAAGCATTTTCGGAACAGAGTGTCTCGATTGGCACGGACACTTTTCCGCAAAAGCACTTTTTGTGGAAAAGCGTCCGGGGCCAAGCTAGACGCGCTTTTGCGCAAAAAAGCCCCGATTGCCATTTTCGCATTCGGGGCTTCTCTGCGCAAAACAAATCTCAGCTGTCTACACTGGCCCTTTTGCGCAAAAGTTTTGCGCAAAAGGGACATTTGCCCAAACGGGAGCAGCATAGTTTTTCCACAAAAAGCACTGATTTCTTACAGTAGGAAGTCAGTGCTTTTGCGGGAATTCAAGTGGCCAGTGTAGACAGCTGGCAAGTTTTTCCAGAAAAGCGGCTGATTTTCCGGAAAAACTGGCCAGTCTAGACACAGCCACTGTGTAACACACGGGACATTCCATGCGCAAGACAAGCCGAGGTGCAGCAAGGCAAAGGCATTTCCAGTCACGAGTGAGATGCATTGAGACAGTGACTCATAGTACAATGGTCGCCTCCTAGCATTGGGCAATGGAGTTACTCTCTTGCTTTCAAGAGCATTAAACGTTCCCCCAGCTCACCCCAGGTTTTGTTTTAAAACTAGCCAAATGCTCTAGTGCCTACATGATCTTTCACTTTTTCCCACAGTCCCCAAAATTCCTACCACCCATTCATAGTTATTGCCATCTGCAAATGATTTGCAAAAAGGAATGGAAAGCTTGCGGTCCAACAGCAGTCCCTGTGTCAGCTTTCCATTTCTTTGAAACGGTTCTATTAATTGTACCATTTTTATTTTTGTTTCCTTTCCTGTAACTAATTTTCAGCTTAGCCAGCCAATTCCATGACCTTGGACTGTAGCATTAGCCTCAGATATGGAACAAAGCTTTTCAGAGAGCATTCTGAAAAAAATTAACTCTGATCCTTATATGCACTACTGGGCCGATATCCTTAAAGAACGTTCATACGTTTGTGGGACAGGAACTTGCAGTACTGAAAACACCAAGCGTACATTGTGCCTTTGCAAGTGTTCCTCTTTTGTTCCTTAAGAATTGACTCAGAGACTTTCCTGTAACTAGATATTCATAACTGTACCACTTAGGGCTGTGATCTCCTTAAATCTAACAAGTAAAAACCCAGCATGTTGCAAGGAGGTGGTATTTGTGATCCAATAGGTGGCATTTTTGTATCCAAATTTGTTCAGAAGCAATGGCCCAGCATGATGCTAATGTGCACTGAGATATTGGATATCTTTGGATGCAATGCAAAACAGGCTTACTGAAACCTGGAAGAATCTCACAATACTCTTGCAACAGCAGAGGTAATAACTCTGACCTCATAACTACTTTCCAATTTTGCGCAATTATTTTGCCTGCCTACACAGGGGATCCAATATTTCATAGAATCATAACATCATAGAACACTAGAACTGGAAGGGACCTCAAGAGGTCGTAGAGTCCAGCCCTTTGCCCTCATTTGAATACTGAATTTGAATATTTGAATAATAGACTCTCCTCAAGATAACCACTCTTTATATCATTTAGTCAACACAAATAGTTCCCTGAATCAAAAAGAAGCCCATGACTAGCAAATGCAAATACTGAGATATTCCAGTGAAATTGGGTTCTTGTGAAATCTCAATGTACAGTCCCACTAGGTACAATACACCATTTCACTTCTTGTTGTTAACCCCTTCTCTTTCAGATAGTCACACAGGGTACTTCTAGACTACCTGGCTCCATCGATGGAGCCATGCAGATTTTTTTATTTGGCAAAGGGAAATGAAGCCGCGATTTAAATAATCGCGGCTTCATTTAAATTTAAATGGCTGCCACGCTCTGCCGATCAGCTGTTTGTCGGCAGATCAGGGCAATCTGGACACTCTGCTGTTGACCTTAAAGCCCTTTGTTGACCTCCCCAATAAACCTCATCCCACAATGCATAAGGAGGAGGTCGACAAAGGGCTTTCAGGTCGGCGTGGGAGCGTCCAGACTGCCCTGATCTGCCGACAAACAGCTGATCATCAGCTGGTCGGCAGAGCGCGGCAGCCATTTAAATTTAAATGAAGCCACAATTATTTAAATCGCGGCTTCATTTCCCTCTGCTGATCAGCCTAATCTACATGGCTCCATCAATGGAGCCATGTAGTTTAGACACACCCACAGTGTTGCTTTTGAGTCACTGGTATGTAGTGGCCCAGCAATGGTTTCAGTGTGATGTTAGAAGTGTCATATAAAAATTAGTGTAAGAGCTTCCAGATAAAGATTATGTGACTCTGGCAAATGTTCAAGTTGGTGATGATTCAGTGGCCATGTAAGAATCTCTTCTCTGTCTCTAAATATGTGCACCATACTTGTTCATTAGACTGTTTAAGAATCTTTCTTTTATTATATGAGTTTGCCATATAATCCTGCAGGTTTTGCTCTGTTGCCTTCCCAATCTTGCTTCCCTTTGCAATGCCCATCTGTGTTTTTATTATGCCTCAGGGCCACTCAAATCTAACAAGCATTTCAATACTTGTTGAAAGCTGTTCTAGATTTGATCATAGAATCATAGAGCTGGAAGAGACCTCAGAAGGTCATCAAGTCCAGCCCCCTGCTCTAGGCAGGACCAATCCCAACTAAATCAACCTGACCAAGGCTTTGTCAAGCCAAGACTTAAACACCTCTAGGGATGGAGACTCCACTACTTCCCTAGGTAACCCATCCCTGTGCTGTAACCCATTCCAGTGATTTTAACAAATAGGGAGGAACTGGTTGAAAATTTGAAAGTGGAAGGTAGCTTGGGTAAAAGGGATCATGAAATAATAGAGTTCATGATTCTAAGGAATGGTAGAAGCAAAATAGAGACAATGGATTTCAGGAAGGTAGATTTTAGTAAACTCTAAGAGCTGGTAGGTAAGGTCCCATGGGAAGCAAGAGGAAAAACAACTGAAGAGAGTTGGCAGTTTTTCAAAGGGACATTATTAAGGACCCAAAAGGAAACTATTCGGCAGCGTCAGAAAGATAGAAAGTCTGGCAAGAGACTACTTTGGCTTAACAAAGTTTGGAGTTAATTTCTGAAGGAAGTTCTTGTTACAAACATACTCCTCTGATGTGGGCTTAGGAGATGTTTTCTCCCAGATCGTGAGAGGGGAGGAGCATTCGATTCTCTACATCAGTAGGAAGCTGTTCCCCAGAGAGAAGGCCTACACTGTAATTGAAAAGGAGGTGCTAGCGGTGAAGTGGGCAGTGGACTCACTCTGGGTATGTCTACACTACCCTCCTAGTTCGAACTAGGAGGGTAATGTAGGCATACCGCACTTGCAAATGAAGCCCGGGAACGAGGTGTTTTAGGAATAGGAATAGGAATCCTAGTTCGAACTACCTAGTTCGAGCCCCGTGTAGCCGCGCTGCACGGGGTTTGAACCAGCGGGGTTTTAAAAATGGCGGCTCCCCGCTTATGCAAATGAAGCCCAGAAATTCAAATCCCGGGCTTCATTTGCAAGTGCGGTATGCCTACATTACCCCGCTAGTTCGAACTAGCGGGGTAGTGTAGACATACCCTCTGATATTACCTCCTGGGCAGACACTTTACCCTTGTCACAGATCACACCCCTCTTTGCTGGCTACATGCAATGAAAGAGACAAACCCCAGAATTATGAGGTGGTACCTCTCCCTCCACCCCTTCTCCTTCCAGATTCAACATCGTGCTGGGAAGGCCCAGGCAAATGCAGACTTTTTCTCCAGGGGGATGGAATGCAGTTGGGGGAGGGGGGGTTGCAGACCCTAACAGGGGTCACCGGGGGAGGATGTGTGAGGGAGTGAGAGGAGGGCCTGGCAGTCCAGGGGCTAAACAAGGCCTTTTTGCCCAATTAGCCCCATTTTACCTGCAGCCAATGCCAGTCCTGGAGGGAGAATAAAGGAGGGAACCTGGCTCAGTTCGGGGCTGACCAGCAAAGAGGCAGGCGCTGGTTCTGCCGTCCGTAGGACCTGAGCCAGAGCTGTCTGCTCAGTCGGCCGCAGAAGGACACAAGCCTCCAACCCTCCCCCCTACCAGGTGTAAAGGGGGAGAACCAGAGGGTAACCCCCACTGAGGAGGGGGAAACTGAATTCTTGGGGCCATGAACTGAAGGAGCAGACTTTGATAACTGGCCGGAAGTCCTGCACCCCAAGCCCCCAGCTAACACCGTGACCTAACCACTTAGGAACCCTGCTGCTCGGGAGACCCAGTTACATGCCCTTTTAAAAGAGAGATGGGAAAGGAATTTTGCTTAGAACAGTGGTCACCAACCAGTAGATCGGGATCTAATGGTAGTTCTTGGAGCCTCTGGCAGGTGACCCTGACAGGTTTGGCTAGGAGACTATTAAGTGCTGGCACTTCATCTGCCCCTCTCAGCCCTGGCGTGCTGCTCCTGCCCTCTGCCTTGGAATGCCCCCCCCCTCAACCCCAGGAGCCTTTTGCTTGCTGTGCAGGACACAAGAAGAAGAGGAGGGGGTCCTGATTTCAGGGTGCCCCTCCCTCCACCCTATACCCCATCTCCACAGAACGAGTGTGGGGCAGGGATGGAGACAGTTTGCTGGCTGCTTTGGGGAGCAGTGCAGGGCCAGGATAGGGATGAGCCTGCCTTAGCCCCCTGCACCACCACCCGGAAGCCACCTGTGGTAAATGATGCTCAGCAGGAGCCTACATTCCAAACCACAGCCCCAGTTCTGAGCCATCCTGCACCCCAAATCTCTGCCCTAGTCCTGAGTCCCCCTGTACCCAAACTCCCTCCCAGAGCCTGAACCCCTCCTGCACCTCCACTCCCTGCCCCAGGCTCAGCTCAGAACTCCTGCCACACTCCAAATCCTGTAGCCCACGATCAGAGACCGCATCCCCGTTCCTCGCACCCCAACCCTCTACCCCCAGCCTGATACAAGTGAGTGAGAGTGAGAGAGGGAGGATGGAGTGAGCAGAGGTAGGGCCTTGGAGAAGGGGCAGGAAGGAAGCGGGCAAGAGTGTTTGAGTTTGAGGTGGATCCTGGACTGCACTTAAATTCAAAAAGTGATCTCGTGCTTAAAAAGGTTGGAGACCCCTGGCTTAGAATGTCCCCTAAATTGGGTCTATGATCAGTTCTTTTGAGTAGTTTGTGCCATTTGACAAAAATCTTCTTTGTTATGTGGTGCTCATTCTTTGTTTTGCTAATATTGAAATGTTGTACATGAGTTTCATTTCTTTAAAAAAAAAATCCAAATAGTCCTTTGGCATGCTTCCCAGATCTTTATCTATTTACAACATTCCATGGTTATTGTCAGTGCTTTTCCCTCCGAAGTACTTTTTGGGTGTGAAGCCAATGTGCTAACTGTCCTACAGCCAGACCAACAAAAAAAAGGTCCCTACCCCCAAAAGCTTGCAGTCTATGACTTGGTCTACACAGCAAGAAGATTGATTGTGCTACATCTCAGAGCTGTGAAAAAATGTCACTCTGAATATTGTGGTTCAGTTGACCTAAACTCGGCTCTAGATGCAGTTAGGAAAAAATTCTTCCGTTGACCTAGCTACTGCCTCTAAGAGGAGGATCACCTACCTTGATGAAAAATAGTTTCCTTCAATATAGGAAGTGTCTACATTATGGCACTGCACCAGCCCAGATGTAGCACCATAACCATGCTGCTGCAGCTGCTGTAGAATAGATATGGTGGAATAGCCATTCCGTACTTCATTGGCACGGACAGCAGTCTTGTCGGAAATGTCTCAAGGAGCATCATGTCCAGTTCTTGCCAATGTGCACAGTGCTCCCTTGGTGACATTCACTCCTGTGCAGGAAGCCTGCACAAAGCCATAATTTCGATTCATGCCATGAAGGGTTCCGTTGAAAGCAATGGAAAATTGATAGGCTACACTATGCTTGTGAGGGAAAGGTTTGAGTCCAGAGATGGTATCATGTCTTTATTACAAAACCTGAGTTTTGGAAGGAGAGAGAGGGGGCAGGTAAAATGACATTTTTGGCACCATATACCTCTCTGTTTGCCATTATGCCCTCTCAAGCTGGTATATTTGTGTAGTTATGCAAATGTAGTGAGGTTGAAGCTTTCACAGGCCCCGGACTAGGTGTGCGGGGCACCCTGGATCCGCACCCTTGGAAGGGGAGGGGCTTCAGGTGGAAGGGGTGGGGCCAGGAGAAGCTCACCCCCAACGCCTCCAAGAGCACAGTGCATCCCTCCCAAGCCTCAGAGATGTGTGGAGCACACGGTGCAAAGCTCCAGCAATGATTTCTGCCCCCCCCCCCAGGACAACTGCCCCCTTTGCTCTGCTATCAGGGCATGTCTAGACTACATCCCTCTTTTGAAAGAGGGATGTAAATTAGGCAGATGAAAAGTGCAAATGAACTGGGGATTTAAATATCCCGTGCTTCATTTACATAATTGCATCATAGCGTTCTTTAGAAAAAGGGGATTTTAAAAGTGAAACTGCAGTTTAGACGTGGTTCTTTCAGAAAAGGGCTTTTTTTCCAAAAAGAACCACGTCTAGACTGTGGTTTCACTTTCAAAATACCCTTTTTTGAAAGAACGCTGTGACGTGATTATGCGTGGGATATTTAAATCCCTGGTTCATTTGCACTTTCGATCTGCCTAATTTACATCCCTCTTTCGAAAGAGTAATGTGGTCTAGACATAACCTCAGCGAATCTATACAAAAGAAAGGGCGTGGTGCTTCATGGCTGCCTGTTATTCAAACAGGCAGCTCCCATTGGCCAATTGGATTGTGCTGGGAGCAGGAGCAGTGCCTGAAGCCTTCCCCTCTAGGCTCACAGATTTTAAAGAGAAACCCTCCTGGCAAGTGCATTCCTGAGCAGCATGTGAGTGGGGCGAGGCAAGTGAGAAGCCTGTCTGGGGTTTCCTGCAGCCTCCGCAAGCCGGATCCGGTGGTTTGTTGGGCCGGATGTGGCCTGCAGGCCATATTTTGCCCATCCCAGTATAAGAAAGATCTTTTCCAAAACTGCACTCTGGGCCCCCAGCATGGGGAAAGAGGATCACAGTTCACTTTAACCCTATAGGAACACATCTTAACACCTGCCAATTAAGGCTAGTACCAAGTACTCTAGTATCTGATTAAAAAGAACCCCATCCTCATTGCTTAGGCTTCAGATAAGGACTTGACAGGTTTTATCAATTTTAAACCTATAACTGGAATCTCTAATCAAGTAACACTTCGTGCAAACGAACTCTGTCAGCCGAACTGTTGGCTATTTGCACTGCATGCTGCATACTAAGCCAGCCCTGTTCTGCTTTCTTGGTAGCTACAAGGATAACTGATACACCAGAGACCTGAGTTACTCTGGTGCTGATCAAAGTGCTGGTGTAATTGAAATCTCTGGTGTATCAGTGTTCTTACTCCTACAGGCCTTCCTTATTAGCATATACATTCCCTGATTAGCCTGCTCCTCATAAGCATTTGTGTTTGCAGGTTCCATCACATCAGCCTAAATTTCTCGGTGAGAGTGTTTGATCTGCATATTTCCCAGCATCCCTCTGTCCAAGTTGGCTCTTCCTGCTTTTGTCCCTTGAATGACAACTGAACATTCTAATGGGTATTTTGTGTCAGCCAAGTCTGTGTTACCCAGAATGAACTGCGTCCCTCCTGGATAACCTCTGCTTTTGGGGTTTTAATCTTAAAAACAGCTGACATCCATCCCAGGTCTGTCTAGACAGAGTGTACCTGCTTCTGTACTATAATGTTCTCAACATGACTCTCAATGTTCCCCTGAGATCAAAGAAATGGGACAAATTAAAGTGGTGAGAAGGTCATTCAGATAAATAACTCACAATCTACAGAAATTACAGGTTTTGAGAGTCTAAAAGATAGGCTTCTAAAAACACCAAATTAGAGGTGGCCTAAATTTTCAGAGTTTGCAGAGCACATGTAGCTCTCATTGATTTCACTGGGTTTCGTGACTGCTCATGTACTACTTATAAATTATAATAAATATGTCGGATATTTTACTATAAATGCATTTTCTTTTGTGTGTAAGGACTGGATGGAAAGGAGTCATATAAAAATGGAAACTAGGACAAATTACAAAGGATGAATATAGGCAAACAACACAGGAATGCAGGGGCAAGATTAGAAAGGCAAAGGCGAGCTACAGGCATAAGGAAACAAGAAGATTCTATAAATATATTAGAAGCAAGAGGAACACCAAGGACAGGGTAGGCCCATTGCTAAGTGAGGAGGGAGAAACAGTAACAGGAAACTTGAAAAGGCAGAGATGCTTAATGACTTCTTTGTTTTGGTCTTCACCGAGAAGTGTAATGAAGGAATGCCTAACATAGTGTATGTTAGTAGGAAGGGGGCAGGTTTAGATGATAAAATAAAATTTAAAAAAAACAAGTTAAAAATCACTTAGAAAAGTTAGATGTCTACAAGTCACCAGAGCCTGATGAAATGCATCCTAGAATACTCAAGGAGCTGATAGAGGAGGTATCTGAGCCTTTAGCTATCATCTTTTGAAAATCATGGAAGACAGGAGAGATTCCAGAAGACTGGAAAAGGGCAAATATAGTGCCCATCTATAAAAAGGGAAATAAGAACAACTCAGGAAACTACAGACCAGTCAGTTTAACTTCTGTGCCAGGAAAGATAATGGAGCAAGTAATTAAAGAAATCATCTGCAAATACTTGGAAGATAATAAAGTGATACATAACAGCCAGCATGGATTTGTAAAGAACAAATGATGTCAAAACAATCTGATAGCTTTTTTTTGATAAGATAATGAGTCTTGTGGATAAGGGAGAAGCGGTGGATGTGGTATACCTAGACTTTAGAAAGGCATTTGACACAGTCTCACATGATATTCTTTTCAATAAATTAGGCAAATACAACTTAGATGGGGCTACTATAAGGTGGGTGCATAACTGCCTGGATAATCACTACTCCCTGAGAATGGTTAACGGTTCACAATCATGCTAGAAGGACATAACAAGTGGAGTTCCACAGGGGTCTGTTTTGAGTCCAATTCTGTTCAATATCTTCATCAACAATTTAAATATCAGCATAGAGAGTACGCTTATTAAGTTTGCAGATGATACTAAGCTGGGAGGGGTTGCAAGTGCTTTGGAGGACAGGATCATAATTCAAAATGACCTGGACAAATTGGAGGAATGGTCTGAGGCAAACAGGATGAAGCTGAATAAGGACAAATGCAAAGTGTTCCACTTAGGAAGGAACAATCAGTTTCACACATACAGAATGGGAAGTGACTGCTTAGGAAGGAGTACGGCAGAAAGGGATCTAAGGGCTATAGTAGACCACAAGCTAAATATGAGCCAACAATGCGACATTATTGCAAAAAAAGCAAACATGATTCTAGGATGCATTAACAGGTGTGTTGTGAGCAAGACACAAAAAGTCATTCTTCCACTCTACTCTGCGCTAGTTAGGCCTCACTTGGAGTATTGTGTCCCGTTCTGGGCACCGCATTTCAAGAAAGATGTGGAGAAATTGGAGAAGGTCCAGAGAAGAGCAACAAGAATGATTAAAGGTCTAGAGAACATGACCTATGAAGGAAGACTGAAGGAATTAGGCTTGTTTAGTTTGGAAAAGAGAAGATTGAGAGGGGACATGGTAGAGGTTTTCAGGTATCTAAAAGGGTGTTACAAGGAGGAGGAAGAAAACTTGTTCTTCCTGGCCTCTGAGGATAGAACAAGAAGCAATGGGCTTAAACTGCAGCAAGGGAGGTTTAGATTGGACATTAAGAAAAAGTTCCTATCTGTCAGGATGGTTAAACACTGGAATAAATTGCCTAGGGAGGATGTGGAATCTCCATCTCTAGAGATATTTAAGAGCAGGTTAGATAAATGTCTATCAGGGATGGTCTAGACAGTATTTGGTCCTGCCATGAGGGCAGGGGACTGGACTCGATGACCTCTCGAGGTCCCTTCCAGTCCTAGTATTCTATGAATAGCAAGGGAGCATTTATTCTGTGCCATGTCTCTTTAAGGTTTGGAAGCATGATAAAGCTCAAAGGGACCTGGTGAGCAGAGTGCGGTTAAAAGAGTATGGTGTTATGTGAAAACATGAGAACACAACAACCAGGGGTCATCAAATGAAATTAATAGGTAGCGGGTTTAAAAGAAACAAAAGGAAGTACTTCTTCATGCAGCCCACAGTCAACTTGTGGAACTCCTTGCCAGAGGATGTTGTGAAGTCCAGGACTTTAACAGGGTTCAAAAAAGAGCTAGATAAATTCATGGGGAATGGGTTCATTAATGGTAATTAGCCAGGATGGGAAGGAATGGTGTCCCTAGCCTCTGGTTGTCAGAGGCTGGGAATGGGTGACAGGGGTAGAATCACTTGATGATTGCCTGTTCTGTTAATTCCCTCTGGGGCATCTGGCATTGGACACTAGGCTAGATGGATCTTTGGTTTGACCCAGTATGGCCATTCTTACGGTCTTAGATGACTCCAGCAGGAAGGGTTGCACAGGCAGCAGGTGTGTGTTTTTGGAGAGATTGTTAAGGCAAAAGGTTTTAAAAAGTTGTAAACATTGCCCGTGCCTAGGAGTGTAACGTTCAGTTCTAAAAAAATCAGTTGACTTTCATTTTAAGGACTAAACATTCATTGAAGGCATTCAGATTTTAAATCATTGCCCAGAATTTTCAGCGGTAGCTGAACCGAAAAGACAGAGATGCTCGAAAGCTTGGTCACAGTACAGGTGTGGGGGTAGTAGCTAGAAGAGGTGGGTGCGAAAATGCATTTTAGGAAAGGAGGTGGACAAATTGTTCCAGAACACTGGCACGGTGACAGGAAAGGGATTGCTGTCTGACAGATGGCAGGAAAGTACGGTGAACCTGCCAGAAGCGAGAGCTGATTGAGTAGAGGGAGCAAACATAGGCATTGGAAGGTACAGGGAGAAATGACGTTAAGGAACATTGTGAGATAGGTGAAGTGGAGTTCTTTTAAAACGGGATGATGTTTAAATGGATGGGAGAGCAGCATCGAGAGGTCCAGCAATCAAAGAGTTAAGGCTGCTAAGCAGATGTGCATATGACAGTAGCACCTGCCTCTCTCTCTCTGTGCACTTTGCTTAGTAGGAAGAAGGATATATAAATAAAATCACAGCAATTTTAAGGAAAAGAACAGTAGGGAAAAATGAATGCAGAGGCATTGTTCCAATGTGTATTGGGCTCTTTAAGCAGAAAACCTCCATCAAAAACACGTCAGTTTTTTAGTAGCTGCTCCACTGAAGTTCCTTCACGGGCACTGCTCAAACGTCACTCAGGCTGAATACTAACTACAAGAACAAACTGCTCCCAACCATGCCTTATTAAATTATACATATGCAACCTCTTAGATAAACTAACACACTGTACTGTTTATACTGACATGTTCCAAAAGCCAGGAGTAATAAATCAAATACATATCATAAAGATAAATACTTCACTTTTCAAGATACAGTATGTCCATACAGAAGACTGAAAAGCATAAGTATGCATATAAGTGTATTGCTGATACTGTCAAGTGAGGGAGAATTATCAGGAGAGCTGGGTTTCTTATTCCTCACTCTGCCACTGACTTCTTGCGTGATGTCAGGCAAATTGCTTATTCTGTATGTCTCAGGCCAGGTGTACACTAAAGGGGAAGATTAAATCAATATATGCAACTCCAGCTATGTTAAATTACATAGCTGGAGTCAACATACCTTGTTTCACGTATCCTCGCCATCCTCACAATGGGAGGTTGATGGGAGAAAACATTCTCATGGGCTTCCCTTACTCCTTGCAGAAGCAGAAGTACTGGCAACCAGTGGAAGTGCCCTCTGAGTTCAATTTAGTGAGTCTTAACGAGACTGGCTAAATCAAACTCCGGAAAATCAATCGTGGCAGTGTTGATCTTCCGTTTAGAGAAGACATGGCTTCAGTTTCTCAGCTACAATAATAATACTAGTTCCATGCTTCACAAGATACTGTGAAGGTCATTCAGTGGTGTTTGCAAAGCATTTTGCAGTCAGAGGAGACACACTAGTGGAAGAGAGAGTGCAATAATCATGTAATACATTATTTTGGAACAAAGTCTAAAAGGTTTGTTGAGCGCCTATATCATTTCCATTTTTTAATAAATATACTCATTTTCAGGAACATAGATTATCTATTCTACTGGGCCCTACTGCATTTGATTATTGAAGTATTTATTAGCACACTTGTCAATGCCAGCTCTGACGCATGGCAGAGGATATATTTCCTGAGAAGATGCTTATCATTAACAACAAATTGGCCCTGATACACCCACGGTAGGTGTGATGCATTTGGTGTTTCTTGAATGATGCAGTAAGTCTTGATATCAA
Source organism: Pelodiscus sinensis (assembly GCF_052426305.1). Lineage (NCBI taxonomy): Eukaryota > Metazoa > Chordata > Testudines > Trionychidae > Pelodiscus > Pelodiscus sinensis. Next base: position 65,538,369 of record NC_143059.1, on the reverse strand, counting down.
AAAGGAAAGGGATTATGAGGTGGCAACTGACATGAAGATGTTTCCGTGTCCAGTCCGGAATATAATAGCGGTGAGGTTCATCTCAGGTATAACTACTTGGAAGCCAATTAAATGACATTATGGGTTAAATTGGGCCATTGTCACTAACATGGCCTACTGTGCCCAGGAAAGAGGGACTATTTTCCTCTTAAACTAATGGACTGAGGGAATCCAAATTTGTGCCTCCTGATAAGTGAGATGGGAAATAATGTCTGTTTTCACCACCAAAGCCATTACAGATAGTTAAGACTCTAGGGAGAACACAGAGACATTACAAACTGATAGGTTTATCCACTGTGCTCCAGCCATCCCTGGCATGAAAGTGTGTGTGTGCGCATGTGCATGTGCACAGGCAGGGAGAACTCAGGTGTTAAATAGCTTCCAAGACAGCTTTGTATGCCAGCCCTGATGGAGAGATGAAAGATGCTAAGAGGGGTTTGTTTGGATCTCTGTCATGACTGAAAGAAGTATATTATGATAATGAGATTTACAGTTGCCCTAGGGGCTTGTCTCCACTTTCTGGGAGATCAATCTCCTGAGGTTTGAACTAGAAAAGATATGCTAAATCAACCTCTGATGGCACCCTTGTTGACTCTGGTACTCCACTGGGTCACAAGGAGGAAGGCAAGCCAACGGGAGAGTTACTCTTGTCCACCTCCTGCAGAAATCACGTCCTACGCTATCCACATGTCTGGAGCTGTCGTATTTTAGGACAACTTTCTCCACCAGTGTAGACCTGGCCTTAAAGGCTATTGAATGTACAGCTTTGGTCTTGTGTGAAGCTTCTCAGTGTTAAAGGTACGCTGGCAGCTTCTGGTTTAGTCCACGTGAGCCAAATTAAAGCACTGGTTTTAATCCCTTTCTGGAGGGAGAGATATGTGAAAGCAGAATCCACAGAACCCTCCTACCTAAACTGTAAAGAAGAATGCACTTTGGAAGCAGCAGGCTGAGCACATGAGATGCTGCTTCAGTCAGGAGATTTGGGACTATGGAGACGCATGAGATTTAAATCTACATCAACACCTTCCAGCTCACTGTCTCTCTGTAGCTGTTTCAGGTAGACCTGGGAGCAAGGTCAGAAGGATTAAACTCCAAGTATCATTCAGGTAATCAAATGAGCCACACAAGGAAAACATAACAAATGGTCTGGTACCACTTTATAGACTAACAAAACAAGTAGATGGTATCATGAGCTTTCATGGGCACAGCCCACTACTTCAGATGACTGGAGGAAAACATAATTTGTTTTCTTTTTTATTTTAAAGGACAGACGAAAGGGAAGAAATTAGCTATACATTAACCCCAGCTGTTTCACCTTCTGCTTATTCAAATCTCTGTAAGCTGGCATACCAGCTAGAAAACTTGGCAGATTTCTACTACCTCCTGTTTTTGACTGACTGGCTTTGAAGGGTCCTTGATCTACTCCTGGGCTTTCTTTATCCTCAGAGGGGATATAGCAAAGGAAGGCTTAGTGGAGTGAGAAAGTCTTGGCTGTGGCAAGCATAGCTTTTTTACTAGAAAGTTTCCTCCAGTAAGTAGGGGCAACTTTTTGTCCCCAAACTCAGACTTTCCTACCATTAGCCAGAAGCATTTTTAAGACCACTTTTATTCTAAATAGGAGAAATTCTGACTTACAAATCAAACCCTACCTACAGCTCTAAAACAACAGCTTCTTTTTCACCTCTCCTTTCCCCCTTTACTTTCCCCTTGTTTTTAAACTCAGCTGTGCTTTTATACTGCACAGCTGGGATTTCCCACCTTCTCTGCAAGGATCCAGTCAGTTTCTCCACTTAAATTAAACCTGCTGCAGCTGTTACTAAGTTTAATTGATTTCCTAATGATATCAGCAAATTCTCCTTTAAAAGCATGACACCAATGTCCCCTTCATTAATAAAGGACCCTTTGGGGGCAGAATTTTCAAGAGAGCTCTGACAGTACCCACAACTAAGATGAAATTTACCAAAGAGCTCACCACACTGTGTACTTGTTGGGTGCTGAGTTCCTCTGGAACTCTGGCTCCAATTAAAGGTACTGATTACTTAAACATCTGATCTAAAAGTCTTTAATGAAAAGTTCTGGTAAGAAGAGACAAAAATCTAGTGAGGGAATCATATAAAAATAAGAGATTGAGGATCCAGCAGGCTCTAATCTGGATTGCCTTTTCTGGGAGTAAATCTAGTTTTTAAAAATAACACTGCGACCATGTATAAATGTGGAACTAAATTTGTTATAATTAAAAATTCTATATTCTGAAGGTCAAGAGATGCACTAATTTCTTGAGTGATTTTCCTTATTGATGAAAATACAAGTTGAATCTTACTGGTCCAGCCCCCTTAGAATCTGGCTGGTCCTGAATCAATGAATTTTCTGGCTACTGGAAGCCAGGGCCAACCCTCTACTGCTGCCTGGCCTTCAGCTATGAGGCCCCACTTCTGGCCCCTGGCCATAGGGTTCTGTAGCTGTCCCACCTCTTCCCCTGAGAGCACCCTGTTCCCACTCCTGTCCCTCCCTCCCTGAGCTTGAATGCCACAAATCAGCTGTTTGCAGTGCTCCTGAAGCTTTGGGAGTGTGGGGGCTGAGTTGCTAAGTATGGGGTTACTGGTGCACAGGAGGGAAGGGAGGAGCATTGGGGGCAGCTTGGTGATGGTTTTTCCCTGTGAGTGCACCAATCCCAGAGAACCCATGGGATTGCTGATGATACCAGACCAAGGATGCTGCCGGACGAGGGAATCTCAGATTACAGAGGTTCTAACTGTACTGGCTTGCTTCCTGCATGCAGCAAAATAACTTAAATGGCTTGGCATGCTGTATTTGATAGTCTAGGCAGACTGCAGAGTGTAAACTGGGCCCCTTAGAAACATGTATTTGCAGAAATACATTTCTTTTTTGGCATTTGATGATTCTGTTGGAACACTTACACATGGAATGAATTTTATGCACGTTTAATGGGTCTGCTCACCAAATGGTCAATGTACAGTGTGTCAGGGTTATGTAGGATCCAGGGCCTAATATTTTGCACTAATATTTTATCTCTAAAGAGCAGGTAATGTAACATAAAGGACTGAGCATTGGACCTGTTCTATTCCTGGTTCTGGAAGCTGACCATGGGCAAGTAACTTTTTCTGCTCTGTGCCTCAGTTTCCCTATCTGTAACTGATAAACGATCCCTTTCAATGCACTTTGAGAACTACTGCTGAAAAGAGCTATCTAAGAATGAGGCTCTTTGATTCAAGGATTCCCAAGTGTTTGATAAGCAACTAGTTAACCCCCAAAACACATGCGAAGAGGCATAGAGGTAAACTGAATTAGAGAGGCATATTTGTTTGCGATCACAGAGGTAGAACCAGAAGAAACCATTTTCGGTTTCCTAGTCACCAGTTTTAATAAAATTTAACATTGAAAATTGTGCTGCATGTGGTAAGCAATGAAAACTTGTATTGCTAGCAGATGTTTGGTTTTGTGAGACACAATCCCATTCCAGGCACATCCCGTTTTCCTGGCACAATCAAACCCTTATGTTGCTTTAAGTGATGATAAAAAGAAGCTGTATACTGAATTTGGTGGTCCTAGCTCTTACTCTTTTAGGAGGAGTTCTTGATCAAATGGACAAACTCCCTAAAATATAGATTATCCCCATTTCACAGATAAGGGAAAGTGAGGGGCAGAGACATTACATGGCATGCTCAAGGTCACACAGCATGCCAGCAGAAAAACCAACAGAAGAATTTAGATATCAACATGATTCTCAGCTCACACTCAACTAAATAGTCCACACAGCCTCCAGCTACTCGGCCATATCATCAAGCTTTCAGTCAATGCTTTTTTTCTTTCCATTTTCTTGAAATCTAGAGTCATCTTCAGCAGCAGTGGAAGAGAATTAATTTGCCAAGTGACTATAAATGTAGTTCCCAGCCATAGAAGCTCTCACTACACAGAAGCACCAGACAGTTTTAAGCCCGGTTTAGTAGTACAGATGTCAGGACATGTTGTTGTAGGTTATGTTTCTCTTCTTTTGTAAATTACCACAGTGTAGGCCAGACTCCTACGTGTGAATGCACTCTGCCTGCTACTTCACTTGGCTCTTGAATGTGGAATCACTTATGTCTTGATTTATTGCCCTTAATCCCTAAATAGAAAAGCTCTGTGGGTAATCCAAACAGGAACCATGCTATAAATGAAGCGGTAAAAGATGTGCTTGTTCTAGAAGGAAGTTGTATCTCTTCTGCTAATGTGTTTCTTATTGTTCCACTCCTCTATCAAATACATGCTTGTTTGTTATTGTAGGGTTGGTTGCCTGTGTGTGCTAAGCCACAGACACTGATTTTTTTGGAGCTTCAGGGGATAGCCGAGTTAGTCTATTACAGAAAAAAGCAACAAATGGTCTGGTAGCACTTTATAGACTAACAAAACATGTAGAAGGTATCATGAGCTTTCATGGGCACAGCCCACTTCTTCAGATGAATCCAGTCATCTGAAGAAGTGGGCTGTGCCCACAAAAGCTCATGATACCTTCTACATGTTTCGTTAGTCTATAAAATGCTACCAGACCATTTGTTGCTTTTTACTGATTTTTTTGTTTGTTTAAGGAGCAGGGAAGCATAGGATCCCCCATAGAAATCACCCCATTTAGCTGTGAAAGAGAGAGGGTGAAGAACGGCATTGTTTAGACTGGACCAACCGGATAATATCGCTTTAAATTAAAAGAGCAAAGCAACAGCTTTAAATTTCGTATAACAACCTCACTTTCCAGTGTGTGGGTGTTAGCTTTGATATCTATCTTGATACTTAAAAAATGTCAAAACCGATCAAAAGGAAATTCTTTCCACAGATCTCAGACATCAAGTTGCTGCCATGAGACACGTTTCCTGGAAAACATAGAGGTTTACTGGCAGTAGGAGTAGGCCCCGAAGCACAGCAATAAGCGTACACCATTAGGGTAATATGTATACTGCTTATAATCATCTAGAATTCAGTAATGGTATCTCTCTATCATCCAGGAACAAATCAGACTGTAACATCTCTGCCCACTACCTCAGGCTCCATCCCCCATGAAGAAACTCAATGTCTTTGTAATGAGACCTCCGAGCTGAGACAGAGGATATGGCTAGGGAGGAGGTGGCCTCTACTGGATGTGCCGACTGGCAAAGTATCAGAAGAGGAATATGTCTTCCTGTGGGAAACGTGAAAATATTTGTTTTACACGAGGCACCTGATGTGCTACTGGAGCTGAGCAGAAGAGATATTTCTTCGCACTCGAGCGAGATCCACCAAGAAGAGGAAAAAATCAGCTGCCAGTGAGAATGCTGGACCCTATGTCATCCTTGCTGTAACAGCACCGTATTGAGTGGGGTTACCTCAAAGCTGAATTTAGACGTCAACCTCCTCTGAGCATGCCAGAGGGTGCTGTAAAGCCATAATTCAACATGCAGAACCAGCTTGTGTTTTATGTGTCTGCCGCACTCTGAGCATAAAAGAAAAGCGAAAAGGTTGATCAATGATAAAAGGAACCTGCACATATATTCAGTTGTCTTCTGCATGAAAGAGGTTGGGAAAGTAAGTCTGGGAGGACTATGAAGGGAGCGGGGGGGGGCGGGGGGGAGCGCTTACACGGAGGCTTGGCAAAACGTGATTGCTATTTGTTTATAATTTTGCCAGGTAACGCTGAAGTGGATTGTTAAGCATATTTTTTATCTATTTAATTTTTTGCAGTTGTGCCAAAAAATGGGTTTTAAATGTTTTTACGACTTATCTACTTCCATTTTCCAGAGCTGAGGGAAACTGGGTGGGGGGAGAGGTCAGAGAATAATTCCTTATCAACAGTAGTTGTTGAGTCAAAAAGATAAAGCTTTGTAAGTATGCAACAGGGTTCACTAGGGGCCAGCAAGGCTACAGGTGCTTAGCATCTTGGAATGGCCTTTCTAGGCAATCTGAAGGCCTGGCAGCTGAGTTTCAGTATTCCGTCATGGGTGGCTCCTGGGTCTCCCTTGGATGGAGGAAGGAGAGCAAGTATGAGGGACCTGGGTACTCCTTCTCCCCTGGGTCTTGGGCCAGGGCCCAGGAAAGGGTTGAGAACAGTCTCAATTCCCTGTAGCTAGTACAAAAGCCTTCCTTGTTCTCTCTTCAGTTCAGGGCGCTTGGCTTCCCTCTCAGAAGAGGTTGCTTCCATTGTCTCAATAGTTCAGTCAGTTTACCTCACTTTCCAGTGTTCTCTCGTTCCCCTCTTTGCCCCTAACCCCTTTTCCGAGGTCCTGCCCCTTACTCATTCCACCCCTTACTCTTTGTTGCTCGCTTCCCCCCACCCTTACTCACTCCCTCATTTTTGCCTGGCTGAGGCAGGGGTATAGGAAGGGGTGAGGGCTCTGGCTTAGGGTGAAGGCTCTGGGGTGGAGTCAGAAATGAGGGGGTCAGAATGTGGGAGGAGGCTCTGAGCTGGAGCAAGGGTGCAGACTCTCAGGTAGGACTGGGGATGAGAGGCTTGGGGTGCGGAGGGGGCTATGGGCAGAGGGTGGCGCTGAAGGGTACAGAGTGAGTGAGGGGGCTCTGGGCTGAGGCAGGGAGCTGTGGGTGTGGGAGAGGTATGAGCTTTGGGCTGGGGGGTAGGTGAGGATGTTTGGGTAAGGTGGGAAATGAGAGGTTCAGGGTGCAGGAGGAGACTATGAACTGGGGCAGGGGTGTGGGCTAACTGGACTTTTCATGGTCCAAACATCTGGCAACCCTATTGGAGAGGGGAGAGTGATGGAGAAAAGGGAGGCAGGCTCTTACCAATGCTCTTAGCATTACAGTCCGGTCTTAAACTGTGTCCAAACCCCTCCCCCATAGAAGTAGCTCCCACTTTCCAAGACCCTACATCCCATCACAAATCATTAAGCACAAATTGCCAACATCACATGTCAAAATACACAAAGAAAACATTCTTAAACCAAACTCTAATAAGGTCTTTAGCAGCATTTTTCTTACTTTGCCCAGCTGCGTATTTCAGTTTTGATGGATATTTTTTTTGTCAGCTTGAGTGCGTACAGCGAAATCAACCTTTTTACCAATAATAATCGAATCCTTCCAAGCCTACTTTTAGACCGATTTGGCAGAGCTTTTAGGAGTGCTGCCATGCAACAGTGAAGCAAAAAAAAAAAAAAAAAAAAGGCATAAGGTGAGCGCCAAAGGAATAATGTGAAGTGTTCCATTAAATTTTGCCAGCATGAGAAGCACAAGGGTTTTTTGGACTTGGTTCCTTCTAAACTTCTTCCTTGTGTTTGAAGAGACTTGTCTGAACAGTGCATTTGAGGCATCCTCCCATGACAAAATGCTGCACACTGTACAATGCTTATTGCTGTTATGATTTAGTCTTTAATAGAATTAGGGTTGCTAAATACTTTCACAAAAAATCCCAAACATGGAGGGGGATCAAAATTGTTGAGCAAAAAAAATTGCCTTTAAATTCCTATGCTTCCCACTGCCTCCACCCCCGCCACATGCACCCGGGAAAAATGTCCACGCTGGCCTTCCGTCCAAGAATACCAGAAAATACAGGACACTTTATATGTCCGGTATTTTCTGCTTTTTTTTTCTACCAGGCAAAAGATGCGATTACTGGACTGTCTGGGTGAAAACTGGACATCTGGCAACCCCACATAGAATCCTAGAACTGAAAAGGACCTCAAGAGGTCATCGGGTCCAGTCCCCTGCCCTCACGGCAGGACCAGACACTGTCTAGATCTTTTGTACCACTGTGAATAAGTAAGCTTGTTTATTTAACTCAAATTAGCTGGTATTCCTCCTGCAACGAGGTTTACCGGCTATTTCGATTTAGGGGCTTTAAATCGGAATCCTGTTTCACTGCCGCATGTAGACGCGGGCAGTTACTTCGGGCTAGTCAATTTCTAAAATGGCAACCATCCGGGAACATGCAAATCAAGTGTGGGATATTGAAATCCCAAGCTTGAATTGCAATTTCGGTCGCCCTCATTAGCCTCTCTAGATCGATCTAGGGGGCTAGTGTAGACGTACCCAGGAAGATAAAAAGAAACCACACATTGCAAATTGCAGGGAAGAGCAAAAAGGAGGCGCAGAAAAAGAGTGGATGGAAGATGCCCTCACAGAGTTTAGGATTATTACACACTGTGGATATGTTATAATGTCTCCATAGTGGCGTGCAATATGAATGATTGTTTTAACAATGTTGGATGAATCACTGCTTGCACAAGTTGCTTTTACTCAGGAGAAACATAAATAGCATTAGGCCAGTGTTAACGTGTCTGTTTTAATATTGTCTGTTATTGTTTTTAGTGTTTCCAATACATCAAGGGATGGCGTTGAGTCTTTTCCTGTTGAGATAAGAACAATCACTGGAAAATTAAGAGACCACAGGGAGTCTGCTGTCTATGAGCGGCATCATCATGGTCAGAGATTGTACTGGCCTTTTTTGTGTATGACATAAGAAATCAATCAACGGTGGAGATGATGTGGCCTAGTGGTTAGGGTAAGGAATGTGGAACTCAGGTCTGCTAAATGATTTTCTGTCTGAGCTGGGGCAATATGATTAATTTCTGCAGCCCCAAGTCAGGAAAGCACCTACTCAGGCCTGCATGTAAGCAAATACTTAAGTACTTACCGGGGGTGGGTTTCGGTACTGCATTGTCCCATCTGTATACTGGGTATAATGTTTAGCATTAGCATCTACCTCACAGGAGATGTTGTGAAGCATCATTAGTTCAGTTTTTAAGATATCTAGAAATCCTTGCATGAAAGAGTAGATGGATAGACAGACATTGATCTCGGATAGGATTTTTCATCGCTAGGTCACAAAGTGCGAAGGGAATGTAGGGAGTGTCTTTTTCTTTCTCAGTCAGGGGACAAGTCAGTGAGTTGGGGGGTTTCTTGTTGTTGTGTCTCACTTTTCTCATTAGTGTGTGGCCCCGTCTGATTTTTCTGTGAGTCAGTGGCCCCTTACCCCAAAAATGCTTCCCCTCCCTGCCTTAGGCTTTTGGCTCCCTGCCCTGGGTGAAGGGGCTTGGGTGGAACTCAGGCTGTGTCCTGTATCTTGGGGTTGTGCATGTAGTAATTTTAGTTGTCAGAAAGGTGTCATAATGCAATGATGGTTGAGAACCTGTGCCATACATAAGCATGATTGTACACATCTCCAATACAGTGTAGTTTTCTGGCCAGGTCCCAAATGCCAACCACAAAGTCTGTTCTCTAGCCTTTTGTTACATATTTGCCCTAATTGTGTGTCCGTGTGTTTGTGTCTCTGTGGCTACATCTACACTGCAGGTCTTTTGCAGAAAAGGAAATGCAAATGGAGCACTCATTTGCATATCTCATGCTCTCATTTGCATATCTTCCCATCCTTTTTGCGGAAAAGGTTTTTACGATAAAAAGCCTTGTGTAGACAGGGCCATTTGTTGGGAAAAAATGGTTTTGCACAAGAGCCCTTATTCCTCCAAAAATGAGGTTACGGGCTCTTGCGTAAAAGGTTTTTTTCCCGACAAATGGCCCCGTCGACACAAGGCTTTTTATTGCAAAAACCTCTTCTGCAAAAAGGATCGGAAGAAGATATGCAAATGAGAGTACAATATATGCAAATAGGCGATCCATTTGCATTTCCTCTTCCACAAAAGACCCGCAGTGTAGACATAGCCTGTGTGTGTAAAAGATGAATGAAGAAGTTTTTGATTTAAGTAAACCAGCAGATCTGGATGATACAACCACACAGCACAGGAATGTCACAACAGGCCAGGCCATTATATTGGGAAACATCTCCTTAGAAATTCTTGATGTGTCCAGATGTAAACCTGATCTCCATGTGTACCATTAATACAGGTTGCCATGAGTTAGAATTGTTTCCATGAAAACCAAGCTAATACCATGTCTTTTCTCCATCCCAGCCCACGTCAAATTCTCCCAAAGAAAGTTTTGCCGGAAAAAAAGAGAAATTAAAAAGAAATCCAGTAATCTATGTCTTTGCTGTTGTTATTTTGGCTTCCAAGCACAATACACGGAAATGAACTGACTTTTGCATCTGTGAGCCCATTATTATTTCATGTTTGTGAGTAAGACATGCCACCACATGATGTACTGTAATGGTCCACAATCGCTTCGTGCTCTAGGAGGGCTAGCTCATCGTCTGTCGTTGGGCTTCTTTGCAGCTGTCTGAATCGGAAGGGGAATGGTAGGAATAAAGATAAAGCATGGCTTGACATTTCAGGCCATCTCACTGATATTGTTATTCAAACTTTGAGCAGCAGCAAAGACATAGCGTTGTCTGTTTCCATTAAGCCGAACTGTTTTCAGTTGTTTGGGAAATAGATGGGTGAGGGTTTGATGAGCCGGTAGTAATAAAATCCAGCAATTGAAATAGCCTGTCATGTCTGAATTAACCACATCACTTCTGCCTCTTGAAGCCATCTGAACTCTCTTGAAAACAGCTACGACTGTTGAATCACAAAAATTATGTTTCCACTCTCACTTTTATTGAAAGAGGGGATCCTCAGACTTAGTCTTGCTACAGTAACTTGTGAAGAAATGACTTAGGGTCTGTGTGATTCATGTATTGTATTGTTATTTATCTCATGGTGTGTCTACACTGCAACCATGGGTCTCAGAGCATGGGCTCCAAGTTTTTACCTGGGTTCCCAGTCTGTGCTGTCAGGAATTCATTGTTCCATGCTAGCTAGTTCAAGTGTGTTTACACATGCTGCAGTCAAATCCCATGATTGCAGTATAGACATACCCTTAGATGTTTCTATGGTGTCCATCGCTGTAGTCCTTAGCGGAGGTCAGTAATGATATTGGAAAACACTATGCTTTAGGTCAGCCAAACTGCTCAGACACTAAATAATGACTACAATTAAAGGAGCTATTTTTTAACCTCAGCACTGGCTCGGTCTCGGTGCAACATGAGGTTTCTAGTGATGGTGATTCTGAACAAACACGCATCCAGCTCCTATCTCCTGCTTGGTACTTCGTTTTATTCCCTGGGCTTTCCCCTCTGCAGCCTGATGATAACACAACTCCCTGGGAGTAGACACCTTTGTCCATATCCACTGACTGAGTCTGAAAGGGAGCTGTGGTACAACAAACCCCTTTATCCTTCATCACCTCTTCCTAGAGGTAACAGGTTTTTTTTTATCTCCGGGGCGTTTGAATGGAATTGCCCATTGAACAGCCATCTTAGCCCAACACAAGATGTTCTGCGAAGAGAGAGGAAATGGAACTGAAAGAAAAGAAATGGTTTGCTTAACATGTCTAGACTCCAAGGCTGTGTCTAGACTGGCAAGTTTTTCTGGAAAATCAGCCGCTTTTCCGGAAAAACTTGCCAGCTGTCTACACTGGCTGCTTGAATTTCCAGAAAAGCACTGACGATCTCATGTAAGATTGTCAGTGCTTTTCCGGAAATACTATGCTGCTCCCATTTGGGCAAAAGTCTTTTTCTGAAAGACTTTTGCGCAAAAGGGCCAGTGTAGACAGCAGAAATTTGTTTTCTGCAAACAAGCCCCGATCGCGAAAATGGCGATCGGGGCTTTTTTGCGGAAAGCGTGTCTAGATTGGCCACGGACGCTTTTCCACAAAAAGTGCTTTTGTGGAAAAGCATCCTGCCAATCTAGACGCACTTTTCCGAAAATGCTTTTAACAGAAAACTTTTCCGTTTAAAGCATTTTCGGAAAATCATGCCAGTGTAGACGTAGCCCAAGTGCCCATAAGCTAAGCTGGATATGGCATTTTCAGCTTAATTACAGAGATCAAAAGCAATGCAATTAGCTTCCATTGTTGGAAAGTTACCTTCTCTCTGGCTACATGTGCCCTCCTGTCAGGTTGCCCTTTCCGTTGGCAGGGAGGTGATCTACTCAGGCCTGCCAAAAGGTTGGGGGGGGGGGGGAATGAGGCAACTCCTCAATTCAAAAGGGTTCCCTGTTGCTGGTGCTGCTACTGCAGCAGCAGCTGGAGTGGCCAGGCTCTTTAAGTCGCTGCTGCAGCCCCGTGTGGTGTGCTCCGAACAGCACAGGGGGCTGCCGGGGGTAGATGCAGCATGGTCTGGGTAGAGCTGAAACTGCCTCAGGGAAGGTAGTCCTAGCCCTGCCCCTTCCACTAAGGTCCTGCTCCTTCGGGGGGGGAGGGGGCAGGTGGACTAAATTCCCATCCCTCCACTGCCCACCCCCCCCCCACCCCGCGTGCCTTGCCCAGGGGCCTGGTGAGTGTGTCACTTCTATTGGGTCTACCACTCATTTATCTCACTTGTTTTCTCCAGTTAAGTACACGTGCAATAGCATGTTGGTAGCTGCTTACTAATCATCTTTCAAACACTTGACTGCCTGACTCAGAGACTAGACTGTACAGATTCTTGTGTCTGCTCCAACTCCATTTTAGCCACGCTTCTAGCCGAAACCTGACTTTTAATCAGTTTTCCTGCCCAACAACCTTTCCTTTGCTAAAAATATGTATTCTGGGCCCCAAGCCTCCAACACATTCACCCCTTCTGATTTCTTTTCAATGTGTTTCTACTTTTGTGTCTTAGCACTAGGGGCAGAACCAGAATACCAGCTCCAATCACCTTGAATTTGGAGGTGTTTCAAATCTGGTGTCAGTCCCAAATGTGAATTTTGCCTATGGTCTGCAACTTTCTAATGACCAAAATCACCCCTTCCGGTCCAATGATCCTTTGGTCATTTGAAGTCTGGCTTCCAGTCAGATTGAGCCTATTTGCTAGTGTAACTACCACTAGGTGGATTTGAACCTAGAACCTTTGAAGCAGAGGTCTAGAAGCCTCTACTCTCTGAGCTAAGAGCCAGCTGGTTCTTAGCCCATGCTGTAGAGGTCTCTTGGTCTTAACTGTTGCTGTGGTCTAGGTACCCACTTGCATTGCTCAGTAACCACACTAGGGCTATGTCTACACTCGCGGTTTCTTGCACAAGAAGTATGCAAATGAGGCTAAGTGTGGCATATCGCCAAGTCTCATTTGCATACTTAATGAGCCACCATTTTTGCAGAAGAGGCTCTTGCGCCAGAAGGAGCTGTCTACACGGCCCCTTCTTGCACAAGAAAACCCCTCTTGCGCAATGCCGTTGTTCCTGAAAATAATCAGCGTAGTGGCATTGCGCAAGAAGATTTTTCTTGCGCAAGAAGGGGCAGTGTAGATGCTCCTTCTGGTGCAAGAGCCTCTTCTGCAAAAATGGTGGCTCATTAGGTATGCAAATGAGGCTCGGCGATATTCCACACAGCCTCATTTGCATATTTCTCGCGCAAGAAGCCGCGCGTGTAGGCATAGCCCAGGTGTGTGGATTACACTAGTCCTTGTGGGTTTGGAGGGAAAAAAGATTAGAAACATCCTTACTACAAAGTTAATTCCAAAAATGACAATCATGTAGGGGCTAGGGGGAAGGGTGGGAAGAGAGAGTCCATTACTGAATAATGTGCTGCTCACCCCCACTGGCTGATCATTTGAATAACCACTGGAGCATGCCGCTGATCTCCAGTTCACAGACACTCTGGCAATTGTATTCCCGTGCTCTAGCCTGCTGCCAAGAGTAATAATAATTCATTTCTGGGGAGCTGGCATCAGAATAGTAAGCAGGTTGCCATGCTGGACTGGAGCGATGTTTTCTTTCTCAACATCTGACAAATCATATGCAGCCTCATGCAATAATCTGCCAGGCTGAGTTGTGTCAACGTGCGGCCTATCAAATTCTGAGGGGACAGAGGTGGAGGGGGATGATTTGACAGGACCACCTCCCAGACACGCTGTTCTCTTTATGCAGAGGTTCTCTTTAGGAGTAGCAAGGGACAGTCGACAGCAAACAGTTCCAGTCCAGCATTTTCCACAGGTGAAGGTGGCTAGGCTGTGACATGCTTTCCAGGTAGCAATGGTAAGAATCAAGGCACTGTAACCTGCCCCTGTTTCTTTGGTGCCAGAGAGAATCCAGCTCTCACTGGCTAGGTCTAGACTGGCATGATTTTCCGGAAATGCTTTTAACGGAAAAGTTTTCCGTTAAAAGCATTTTCAGAACAGAGCGTCTCGATTGGCATGGACGCTTTTGTGGAAAAGCGTCCGTGGCCAATCTAGACGTGCTTTTCCGCAAAAAAGCCCCGATCGCCATTTTTGTATTCGGGGCTTTTTTGCGGAAAACAAATCTCAGCTGTTGGGAATTTTGCCCGAACGGGAGCAGCATAGTATTTCTACAAAAAGCACTGATTTCTTACAGTAGAAAGTCAGTGCTTTTGCAGAAATTCAAGCGGCCAGTGTAGACAGCTGGCAAGTTTTTCCAGAAAAGCGGCTGATTTTCTGGAAAAACTGGCCAGTCTAGACACAGCCACTATGTATTAACAGATGAAAACCGGCTCTTTCCATTGAATTATTTCACTCACACAAGAAGTGGCAGGTGTTTTTATTTAAAATTGTAGCATTTACACGTAAATTAAGATTTTCAAAGTCGTCCAGAGTATTTAGACGTAGATCTTCCTTTAACTAAGTAGACCCTACCTGTAAGGAAAGAGTTGTGTCTAAATACCGTAGGCTGTCTTGATGACAGGGTCTGATTCGAAGCCCATTTTAATCAATTCTTTCCACTGAAGTCAATGGTATCTTTGGTATCAGGCTGACTCTGCCAGCTTGTCCTTATTGGATATGGATAGTAAGATACAGAGTTGAAGCACATGCCAGCACGCCGCCCTGATGTATTTTTTCATATGAACCGGACTTTACTAGCTACGTTACAGGCACACACAGGCCTGGTGATGAAGGGAAAATGGAGGCACAGCAATAGCAGTGCTAAGGCAGAAGTGGGGGTGTCGTATTCTGGACAGTGCTGAGGGCTGGCTGCTCCCAGCCCTGCCCCTTCCACCTTTGCCCCCCCCTTCCAGGAGCGAGAAGCCGGTCTCTCCCCCACCTTGCCTGGGGACCCATGGAGGCTGTTAGCTCCACAGGGCACACAAGCTCTTAGCAATGGCAGGCTGCCAGGCAAATGAATAATTAGGTGGCTATAACCACTTTGATATCTTCAGTGAGCTCACCACTGGAAAGAGAGCGTGTACCTCTGTGTGGAGGGAATTGTGAGGAGAGGTTGGTTTTGGGCAAGGGTGTACAGGTGGCTTAAAGCATCTCCCCCCCCCCCCTTAAAGCTAGGACTTTTAAAATGCATGGCACAAAATCTCACTCATTATCATTTTTTCTTTTAATTACATTTTTCCATGAAGTCTCACACATCCCCAACTCTCAGAACAATCAAAGCTCAACTCTTATCTAGTTTTAATAATTGTTTCTAAAAATTGGATTTAATTAGCCATGGCGCTATGCCGATTGATATTTTGTGGCTAGGAAATTCTGAATTAAATTAGGCAAAAACAAGTTTTCCAAACAGTTCCAACCTCTTTTTAGTTTTGGAACGTCAATCCAGCAGCACAATATTCTGGGAATGTCTTGCAGCTACTGGAACAAACAAATTTCATGAGGTGTTTTGGAATGCCCAATAGGAATTTATAGTACTATATACCTACACCTAATTTGGGATTTTGTGTTCTGTTCTTTTGCCTATTGCATTAGAAGAGATGTGAGTGACTCAAATCTCATGAAGCTCATGTGTAAATTCATGAAAGCCAATCTAATCCCATGAGTTGTCATCTTGAAATAGTTCTTCCTTAGGTAGGCACCTTATATGAGAGCAGCCTCTGCCTTTGGTATATATGGTTGTGACTATTTTCTTCCACTATTTGATCTGAGGAAGTGGGTCTGGCCCACGAAAGCTCATCACCTAATAAACCATCTTGTTAGTCTTTAAAGTGCTACATAGTCCTGTATTTTGTTTCAGCTACACCAGACTAACATGGCTACATTTCTATCACTTAATTGGGTGTGTTTCAGAGTACTGCAATAAGGCCCTGCAGACTACAATTCCCACAATACTTTGGGAGTGCCTGGGAGCAGATGCAGTGGCCTCCATCTTGGTGGGGAACTGAGATTGCTTTGTTGTGCTCTGTGCAAGGTAGGATCTGCTGTTTGAAAGTCACTAGTTGCTGCAGACAAACTGCTGAGATTTGAAAAAGTGCATAGAGAGTTATCTACCCTTTCTCATAATACAGAAACCAGAAGTGAAAAACCCGATGAAATTAACAGGCAAAAGATTTCATAGAAAGAAGGGACATATGTGCAATTCACCTGTGAAACTCATTGCCATGGGATGTTGCGATGGCCAAAAGTATAACTGGATTCAAAGCAAGCTAGGAAAATTCATGGATCATGGGTCCATCAGTACTATTAGCCAAGATTGTCTTGTACACATCCCCATGCTCTGAGCGATCCTCAACATCTGACTGCTAGAAACCGGAAAGGAAGACGGGTGGATCACTCTGTTCTGTTCATATCCCCGGATGCTCTGGTACAGGCTACTGTCAGGATTCTGGGTCTGACCCAGTATAGCAGGTCATATGTTCTTATGTTCTATCTGTAAGAACACAATTCTTTAATAACAACTATTATCTGTATACCATATTGCCAACCTGAAGTTTTCAAAAATCATGCGTCTGGTTCCAAAAACTCACGAGATCAAGAGTTTAAAAATAAGGATAATCATGAGCATATAAAAATAATGCATAGTGGGTTCTTTTTATCTGCCTCTTGCTTTTGGAGCCTTTATCATTTACACTTTCCAGTTTTTCTCTGTTCAAGGGCTAGAGATTTCGCTTAAAAATAAAAGTCAAATTTGAGATGCTCCTGAAATCGCAGGCCTCCAGGAGCTGGGGCTTTAAGAAAATACCAAATATTGTTAGACGTGTGATAAAATTGTGGGAGTTGGCTACCCTGCTATAGAGTCTTTCTGTACAACTGCCATGCGTACACATAAACACACACTGCGTTTTAAAAAAAAATTCATGCAACTTTACTGGCTAGTGGAAAATGCACACAACTGTGCCCTTTAAACCCACAATTTTAAGATATAAAATTCAGTTTAAACTTTATTGATATGTTTTCTAAGATATCCTCCCCCCCCCCCCCCCATTAGGCCTTAAAAGGCAGTCTAAAAACCCAACATCCTCTCTTTTGCACTTCTCTGCAGCAGAAATGCAAACCAAAATCCTTAGTGCTTTATAGGAGGAAGCTTCGCCCATAAGCCTAAAGGGAATTTCCCTTGGTCTGGTCAGTGCTGTTCTACAGTGTTAGCTGGAAATCATGCTTTAGCTATGTTACGTCAATTATTAATCCATGCATTTCACACTACTGCGAGATAAATATCTTTCTTCCTTCTGGGCTTGTGTTTGTGTCTGTCTGTCTATTGTCAAGGAGGTAAAGCGCTGGATTGGGAATCAGAAGAGGCCCTGCCACTGACCTTCTTTGTGATCTTGGGCAAATCATTTCACTTCCCACACCAATCCCACCAATGCTGCTATTTTCAATGTGCTAGTTCCAGCACAGCTTGTGCATGTCTGTCTACCTGCTCCGGGAAGCATGCTTGCAGCTGCAGTTCACACAACAGTATGTGTTTGCACAAAGGTGTGCTTGTCTCAGCTATGGCGTCTAGGCGGTACTATAATATAATACTGATTAGCTTTGAGTCTGAGGAATGGAGGGTTGGTCCTGTAGTATGTATACAACTTTTGTTTATTAATTGGGGGTTAAAATTAATAATAATAGTAATAATATCTAAATATTGCTATGCCTTTTCTGTTCTCTGTGTGAGATAAATTTGGTGCTCAGCATTCTTCTCCATGGACAAGTATTCTCATTGCTAAAACCATTACCTCTGGACCCAGCCTGTCTGGTACAACCCTATAGTACGGGGTGACAGTGGCTGATTGTGTTGCAGTTCATGCTGTGTTTATCCCATCAATTGAAGGGAGGACTTTCTCTTCCAAGGCCTTTAGCCATAAACCCTAAATTGGCATGGAAAGACAACCAAAAATGAGTCTAAAATCTCGAGTCAAAACTTTGTGGCAGGTGAACCTGAAGGAGTAAGCGAACACCCACCAATTAATGTTCTTGGGTGTTACAGACACATGATTCAATTTCAGGTTATTCAGTATGGCTACGTCTACACTGGTGGCTTCTTGTGCAAGAACAGCTGTTCTTGCACAAAAACTTGCCGTGTGTCTACACTGCACGCGCGTTTTTGCGCAAATACATTTACAGTCTAGTGTCAGACAACAAGGCTTCTTCTGGAAGAGTTATTCCTCTCCCCATGAGGAATAAGCCCTCTTGCGCAAGAGGGCAGTGTAGACAGGCAACATGAATTTCTTGCGCAAGAAACCCCTATGGCTAAAATGGCCATCAGAGCTTTCTTGCACAAGAGAGCATCCACACTGCCATAGATGCTCTTCTGCAAAAATGCATCTCTTGCGCAAAAGCACATGCTAGTGTAGACGCGCTCTTGTGGAAGACTTTTTGCGCAAGAACTCTTCTGCAAAACAGTTCCTGTGCAAGAAGCTGCCAGTGTAGACGTAGCCATATATCTGTGCAGTGCTGCGGTCTCATTTCATTTCCCATATGCATCCCTTTAACTGAAACAAGGTCTCAAGTGCAACGTGTGTAGACAAAACCTCTTACCCAAGCTTCCTCATTTTGCTGTTGTTTTTGTTAATTCTCTCCCCGCTTGCAAAGAGCCAGAGACATGTCTCACACAGGATTGCAGCGAACAACTGCTTGAAGTTTGAGTCATTTGCCAGCATCTGTGCCAAGTATCTGGCAGGCCAGGGAGCACTTGAACTCTTCCATTGCTAATCAAACAATCTTGTGACATCCTGCCGACTGCAATCTTATCATCTGGTGCTCACTCTACACTCAGACTAGATTAGCTCAGCATTGCAGAAGGTTTCTTCTTGTTGTTGTTTTACTTGCTACCAGCAGAAAGCAAGAGCACTAGATTTATTTCAGAAAACAGCTCATTTTGTGCTGCTCTTGACACTATATCGTTGAATTAATTGTGCAAGTCAGTTTTTCATAACCCACGATGACTCTCTGCAATAGCCCATGAAGTATTTCCATAGTGCATTATGTCGGCCTTACCTATCTCTCTGCCTACATTAAACCATGCTCACGATCTGAGCATCAGAGCATCTAACTCAGGGTTTGATTCTGAAAAGTGTGAGCAAAACTCTTAAACAGGTGAGTAAGTTTCACTGTCTTCAGTGACATAATTCATATCTTAAAGTTAAGCATGTGCTTATATGTGCTGCTGTGTCAAAGTCAGAATCCCCATGCACTACCAGGCTTGGCGTGTCCACAGACCTGACGACAGGAGGGGTGAAGGGAACAATTGCATGGGGGTCCGGCATTTCTACTGCAGCCCCAGCCCCCTTTGAATTGCTGTAGGAACATGCTGTAGGAGTGCCAGAGGGCTGAAGGCAGGCGGTCCAGTGCTACTCTCCGGGTGGCACTAACAGCTGATTGCCCTCAGCCCCGCCCCTTCCATTCTCGCCCCTCCCCTTTGTGGGGGTGCAGAGCTGGCTTCCGGCCTGCTGAGTGTACACAGTGCCAGTAGACGTAAACTACTGAGCTTGGTTCTTTCCTTTTCCAGAATACGGAGCAATGGGACTTTACCTTCTTTACTAACATCACCTGTAAGGGTGGACAAGCGGTCACCTTTCCTGTCTTGTTTCCTGCGCCCTCACGAAATACAGCTGAAGAAGAGGGGGGTGAAAGCAGGAATTCCCTTGGGACACTCGCAGGCAGGATAAAGAATCGCTCCCTCTCACAAAACATAAACCCAGTCATGTCTACAGTTCTGGGATCCCTGCCACCAGCCAGAGAGTGAGGGTATGTCTACACTACAGCGCTAATTCGAACTAACTTAGTTCGAATTAGTTATTTCGAACTAAGCTAATTCGAACTAACGCATCCAGACTAAAAAACTAGTTCGAATTAGCATTTTGCTAATTTGAACTAGCATGTCCACATTGAGTGGACCCTGAACCGGGCTTAAGGATGGCCGGAAGCAGTGCCGGCACGGCATCAGATGAGGACTTAGAGCGTGGAGCTGCTGCCTCAGGCTAGCCGAGGGCTGTGCTTAAAGGGACCCGACCCCCACCCCAGACAGACAGTTCTCAGGGGTGCCCCGCTTGCAAAGCAGTCCTGGCTTGGATTGCCCGGACTACCCACACTGGGCACATCACACCATTCGGCCATCAGACCGGCTGCACTTGCCGCAGGCTGCCATCTGGGGAGAGGGGACAATTGGGGGGCTGCAGGAGAGCTTCCACCCCCAGAAGCCCGCAGAGCCAGCCCAGTCCTCCCCATCGGGGGCTCGTACCCCATTCCTCCCTCACCTCCTTCCATTTACCCTTCCCTAGGCCCCCCTCCTGATGTACAAAATAAAGAAAACGTGTGGTCAAAAATAGAATCTCTCTTTATTGAACAAAACTCGGGGAGACTGGGAAAAGAAGGTGGGAGAGGGGAAGAGAGAGGGTGGGAGAGGGGAGGGCAACTAAAATGATCAGAGGTTTGGAACAGGTCCCATATGAAGAGAGGCTAAAGAGACTGGGACTTTTCAGTTTAGAAAAGAGGAGACAGAGGGGGGATAGGATAGAGGTCTATAAAAGCATGAGTGGGGTGGAGAGGGTGCATCAAGAAAAGTTCTTCATTAGTTCCCATAATAGAAGGACTAGAGGACACCAAAGGAAAGGAATGGGTAGCAGGCTTCAAACTAGTAACAGAAAGTTGTTCTTCACAAAGCAAATAGTCAACCTGTGGAACTCCTTGCTGCAGGAGGCTGTGAAGGCTAGAACTAGAATAGCTTTTAAAGAGAAGTGAGATAAAGTGATGGAGGTTGGGACCATGGAGTGGTATTAGCCAAGGGGTAGGAGTGGTGTTCCTGCCCAAAGTTTGTGGAAGGCTGGAGAGGGATGGCACGAGACAAATGGCTTGGTCACTGTCTTCGGTTCATCCCCTCCAGAGTCCCTAGGGTTGGCCGCTGTCGGCAGACAGGCTACTGGGCTAGATGGACCTTTGGTCTGACCCAGTACGGCCATTGTAAGCTCAGGGCTCAGGGTCGGGGGTCTCAGTGGACCACCTTAATATTCATGCACACCTGCTCCTGGGTGGCCAGGCTGGCAGCTCTCCTGCCCTAGACGGCCACTTTCCTGTGCCTAGTGCGGAGGTCGTGGATGAGGTCCACGATATCCGCACTAGACCAGGCGGGTGCCCGCCTCTTGCGGTCCCGGGCAAGCTCCTGGGAGCTGCCAGCCTGGTCCCGGGAAGAGGGGGAGGGCTGGGGGGCATCTGTTGGCTGGCTCGAGCCGTGCCAGGTGCAGGGTCTGCTAGCTGGGTGCTGGCAGGCTTGCACCTGGCACGGGCATCGTTGCCAGCCCGAGCCCCTTTAAGGGGTCCAGGGCCGGGAGGGGGCAATAGAGTTTCCCTGATGTTGGCCAGAGTGGCCACCAGGGAAAGCTGGGGAGGGCTAGCCTCCCACTAGTTCGTATTAAGGGACTACACACCCCTTAATTCGAACTAGTAAGTTCAAACTAGGCTTAGTCCTCGTAGAATGAGGTTTACCTAGTTCGAACTAAGCGCTCCGCTAGTTCGAATTAAGTTCGAACTAGCAGAGCGCTAGTGTAGCGCCTATCAAAGTTAATTCGAACTAACGTCTGTTAGTTCGAATTAACTTTGTAGTGTAGACATACCCTGACTTAGCTAATGCCTCTGGGAAAACTTCTTCCTGTAGGCTAGGAGACTGTGGCTCTCACTGAAATAAGAACTGCCAAGACTATGGAAAAACTGAAATCTGACATTTGCTATCTTGAAAAGCAAACTCCATGGGCCTAAAGCGGATCTATGCAAAAGCCACTTCATGCTGCTCTGAACTGTACAACAGGGCCTCTGGATGAATATAAGTATTATTACAGAAAGCCATGAGGACAAGATCCCTGCAGACAAATGCTTACAATCTAAATAAACTAAGGACTATCCCAACACAGGAATGAGGAGAATCCAAGAGTTCCCTCCATAGTGAAGCTTGGACACAGAAAAATTAGATGAGAGAGCGGGAGGGTGGAAATATTAGAGAGAGGGTTTTCATCATGATCTCCTTGAATATTGGGTTAAGTTCCTTATCACAGGTTTGATAGCGCTTTGGAGAAAATAACTATAGCAAAGACCTGTCTAGCGTTTATGGACACCACTGCCCTCTACTGGATTTAATCATAACTGTCAAACTTTGCATCATAGGCTCTCTACTGAGAACAGAAATTCTGCTTTAGATCAGTTATGGGAAACTGCATTTTTGCTTCTTCCTTTATTTGAGAGTAAGGCTCTGGGTTCTATTAGCACTTGCGCTATGAAGTCCCTAACGGGCAAGGTGTGCCGCACCGTAAATTTGTAACAACCATTTAAGTACTGTTTTGCATTTCTAGCATGCTTTCCATCTGACCTTCTCACTTTGCAGATTTTAATGCATTAACCCTCTCAACACTCACTAGGTTATTCTCATTTCACCGGGGAACCAAAATTGATGACTTGACCAAGGTCAAATAGCAAACAACCCAGATCTTGGCTAAATTCCAGTTCAATTCTGTAATCAGTAATCTGCAAGGAAGAATATTTCAGAGGGCACAGGAAAATTCAGCTAATATCTATTCTCCTTTTGAAGACTTTCAAATAAAGGTCCAGGGGTAATTATAGCAAACTCCAGGGCTATGTCTACACTGGTGGGTTCTTGCGCAAGAACGGCTGTTTTCCGCAGAGCGTCCACACTGCCCGCCCGTTCTTGCGCAAGAAGATTTACAGTAAAGCGTGGGAAGAAAGGGCTTCTTGCGCAAGAGCTATGCTCTTTTCTAACAAGTGTAAGCCCTCTTGCGCAAGAGCTTCTGCGCAAGAGGGCAGTGTGGACGCACAGCAGGGGTTTCTTGCGCAAGAAAGCCCTATGACTAAAATGACCATCAGAGCTTTCTTGCACAAGAGAGCATCCACACTGCTATGGATGCTCTTGTGCAAAAGCACATGGCTGTGTGGACATGTTCTTGCGCAAGTGTTCTTACACAAGAACCCTTGCGCAAGATGTTCTTGCGCAAGAAGCTACCAGTGTAGACATAGCAGGAGTGCAAATGATAATTTATTTATGGAATCACCTTTATGTTTAAATAATTTCTCTTTCCCCCAGACTATTAAATGCAGTGTGTCCATAATAAGAGATCTTGCAAGGAAGTGAGTGTAACACAAACAAACAATTCAGATTTTCTGTTTGAAAATGGAGAATCCAAATAGAAAGCACCACCTTCACAGAGTGATCACAAGTGATCTGGCTTAAATCCATGCATCTCAAAGGAACAATCAATATTTTAAATCAGTGAAATCAGTGCTCTCCACTATTGAATGTAAAAGGGTGGATTAAGTCTCTTCTCAGATAGCATTAACTTGACTTAGGTCCAGATCCTGCATGTATCTGACTTATGTCCAGATCCTGTATGTATCTGCTTCACTTCATACACTCTGAATAGTCCCATGAAAATCAATGGGGCTTATGGTACATACAATTAAGTTAACCCACAAAAGGGGAACAGTAGGACGATGTATAAATAGTAACATAGAGAAGATGTGAGGTTAAGTGTGTGCCTTGGCTTGAGTTAGAAGAACCATTTTGCAGCCTTTCCCAGACCACTTTTCCCAAGGTGCTCTTCAGAGCCAACAACTGCCTCAGGCAGATCGGTGGGTTGTAGTCAAAACCTCAGAGAATCGTCACGTCTCCACTTCACTATGGATCCACCTGGCAAACTCCCAAGGTGCAGAAAACATAGAGCCCTCCTAGTGAAAACTTCATTATGAGCTCAACCAGCATGTCTCAATTTGCATAAAAATAATTGGGTTTCTTTGGAGTTTTAATTAATGGCCGCATTGCAAGTTGCGTTTATTACCCCTGTAGGTCGCTTCACTTTGCAGTTTGGAAAAATACTAAATCTTACAGAGGAGGGGTGTATGTGTGTGTGTGTATATCTGACTCAGCTCTCTGTAAATATCCTCAGCAGTAGATGGTGCTAGCAATTTTTACCTGATTGTTATTTTCTTGTATGGGGCTATTCTCTCCATTCTGCCTCTCCTGAGTAAATAGAAATGTCAGATACCTTTTCTGCTACAATGATAGAATGGGAAGACTCAAATGATGGGAGCAGGTGAGAATTCACAGGTGGGTCCTTGAATCTGATGTATATTGATTGTCACAAACTGCTGATATTTTAGAGTAATAGCTTTTAAGCCAGAAGGACCATACAGTTATTTGTCAGACTTCCTGCATAATACAGAAGGTCATCTAATAAGCCCTATTTCAAGCCCTTAACTTCAGATATGCCACGGCTTTCAGAAAGTTGTCTCCTTCCCAAGGTGGCTAATTCTAAGTCCACTGAAGTCAATTAAAATATTCCTATCAGCTTCTGTGGGTTTTGAATCCAGATCTTATTGCTCCCTAACTTGCCTGCAACAAACGCAAAGGAAGCATCCTCAAACTATTTTTTTTTATTATCCTGGCAAGATCATCTCTAGGGATTAAAAAAGACAATTCAGGTTCTGTATCAGTCCTTGTCACTCTACTGGGACTGCTATAAAGGGAGATCATTGGTGGTGAATTTGTGTCGCACACAATTGTCCATTAGAAACGGATCAGCAAAAAATCTTTCAGATAAGCAGCCCCTTTTTGTCACTGCCAACTTTGCTTGGATTTGAAGCAGCAACTTAAAGGTAAAAAAAGTCTCTATATCATTACGGCTCTCCCCTTGCCGTCCTGACCCTTTATTTTCTGTTCTGTCACCATGAAATCTCTGTGATGACCCAATGATTGCTGCAAAGAAACCAAAGGCAAATAATGAATATTATATTATTATCATATATATAGTAGCCCAGTGTCTGAGGGTGTGTCTAGACTACTGAGTTTTGTCCCCATGCAGCACGGGGAGTGCGGAGACCAAAAGGCCATTTGGGCTCTGTGGTCCCCCGAGTGAGAGGCCGGAGGGGGAGGAGAAGAGAAAGAGAGAGACAGAGAGAGAGGCAGGAGGCGGAGGAGAGCTGAGAGAGAGGGGGGGGGAGGCAGTAGGAGGAGGAGAGAGAGAGAGAAAGATAGAGAGACAGAGCGAGAGACTGGAGGCTCAGGAGAGAAGACCGATGTGGAGGAGAGACCTGAAAATCCCGTCTTATGACGGGCTAATTGGCTAGTATTATTATAACAATGAATTGCATGTATTGTGCCCGGAATTTAGGCAGGATAGATATAACTGCTGAAGCTTTTATTTCCGTGGATTTTTCCTTTACAGGTGTCAGTGATACCCATCAGGTAAGGGGGATCTTTTACCTGTGAGAACAATATGAGGTCTGATTTTGCTTCTGTTAAAGATAGTGCCTCAAGTCCCATTGACCTCAATAGGTATTGGATCAGGCCCAAAGGGCCATAATGCAAACTGTGAGTAGACACAGAAAGGTGGCTTCCTTTGTCTCCCAGCATGCTTATAATAATTTAACAAGCTCTGGACTATGCAAAAGAAGCGATCTAATTATATTTTCATGGAGAAAATGAAGGAGGGGAAAGACAGAACTATCTCCATGTAGTAATCATGTTATAGAAAACCATTATGCACATTCTGATTTATTTTTCTGGCCTCGGATACCCCTCTGCTGCAAATCACATTTCAGCAGTCAGGCTGCAGATGATGCTTTCCCTAGCAGTTATTCCTACTACAGGTATCTTTATAGTATCTCTGGGTATACGTATGTCATATGAATAATGTCAAGTTTGGGAAGTAAGATTTGCCATGGCTCACCACAGATACTAACATCGGACTCTCTGAGTCAGAGTGAGGCTGATTTTATTTGAAAGCACTTCAGATCTGCAGAGTGGGCATGATGTAAAAGGAACCTGGTGAGCGATCAGAGCTAGCAGCCTGTTCAAAAGAACACAGAAGGGTCTCACCTTCCCCAAGACTATGTCTAAGATACAGCCATAGGCCCAGAGTTTTACAGATACGTAGTCATTGCTGTTCTCAACTTTTCAAGGCCTGTTGATTTAGGACCCTAAATTTCACTTAATTTTAGTGCAAAAATGTCTAAGTACCTTTAAAAAGCTGGGCCACAGTAGTTTTCAACCTGTGGTCCTCAGATCCCTAGGGAGGTCTATGTTTAATAGTTCCACAGAAATTGGCCATTACCGCAGAATGGTGGTTTTTGCTAGGGGATCTCCAGACTATGTTTAAAACTTCCAAAGGAGTCTGCACCTCCATTGGAAAACTTTAAGGTGTCCATAAATGAAAAAAGGTTGAGTATCATTGGTCTAGATCAGATATAGCCATAGATAACATAGGCATTGTATCACACAACAGCAAAAGGCTTTGGTTAAATTCAAATCTTGTCACTAGAGCTGTCTGTAATGTGGAATTTTCCCTCAGAGGAATTCTACCAGGAAAAATCACCTTCCAAAGTTTTTTCCCATTGGAACATAATAGTTTTCCCAAGAGAAAATTAGAAAAAAAACGTAAGAACTCATGGCAGCCTTCCCACTTTTTCACTTTTCCAAATTTTTTCTAGTTGGAAAATTGTATCAGAATGTAGAAATTGGGCTATCCCGCCACTTTCTTACACCTCTTGCACTTCAAAAAGTGGAGCACTGTCAGAAAGTATTGAAAGTGTACACTTTTAAGTAATAACAATAACAGCAAACATTCTTTAAAAATGAATGTGTTACTTTTCTCCCTTTTGCCTCCCCCCCCATTTCTCCTAGGAGGAAAAATTAGACAAAGTGTTTCCCCACAATTTTCAAATGAAAAATGCAAAAAAATACTGGAAAATTTAGAGTTTGCAACTGTTTTTCCCCAAATATGTTAAAAATGAGTTTTTCATGATATATTTCATTTTCAATAAAATCCCATTTCTTAAAACGAAAATAAACCTTTTTGTCTAGAAATATTTTGTCCCATTCCAATTATTGTACGCTGTCAAATGCATTTTAACATCTTAGGCTACATCTAGATTGCATCCCTTTTTCGGAAAAGGGATGCAAATTAGACGTATCGCAATTGCCAGTGAACTGGGGATTTAAATCTCCCCCGCTTCATTAGCATAAAAATGGCTGCCGCTTTTTTCGGCACGGAGCTTTGCCGGAAGAAAGCGCCAGTCTAGACGCGGATCTTTCAGAAAATAAAGCCTTTTCCGAAAGATCCCTTACCCTTATTTTAAGAGGGATAAGGGATCTTTCGGAAAAGGCTTTATTTTCCGAAAGATCCGCATCTAGACTGGCGCTTTTTTCTGGCAAAGCTCCGTGCTGAAAAAAAGCGGCAGCCATCTTTATGCTAATGAAGCGGGGGAGATTTAAATCCCCGCTTCATTAGCAATTGCGATACGTCTAATTTGTATCCCTTTTCCGAAAAAGGGATGCAATCTAGACGTAGCCAGATTGTCTGAGGATCTGATCCAAAGCTCCCTGAAGTTACCAGAAAAGCCCGCATTTACTGCAGCAGCCTGGATTACCTCCCCATCGACTAAAAAAGTATAACTAAAATAAATCTCTCAGGGTACGTCTACACTACAGCGCTAGTTCGAACTAACTTAGTTCGAATTAGTTAATTCGAACTAAGCTAGTTCGAACTAGCGCATCTAGAACTAAAAACTAGTTCGAACTAGCGTTTTGCTAGTTCGAACTAGCGCGTCCACACTGATTGGACGCAGGGGGGCATTTAAGGGCAGCTGAAACCGGTTCTGGCAGGGCATCAGGTCAGCAGTTGCTTTGTGTGGCTGCTGTCTGAGGCTATCTGAGGCTCGTGCTTAAAGGGACCCCCCCTGGACAGCCGGTTCTCAGCTTTTCCTGCTTGCTTGCCAACCTCGCCGAGGGACAGCAAAGCGTCGGTCTCTGTGCCCGTCTGTGTCGGTGCTTCCCTTCGGGGGGGACCGCCGCAGGTGGCAACATGGAGCCACGGCTCGCCCTGCACCTTCTGGTGCACGTTCTGGACTTGCTGCTGCAAGCCTGCCAGCAATGGCTCGAGGCTGCCTGGCACCACCTGGGGAACGTCAGCCCCCTGCCTCTCCGCCTGGCCGCCCTGGGGGCCGTGGAGGAGCCGCGGCGGCGCCCCGGCACCGGTGTGCCCCGCCGCATCTGGCGTCTGGACACCAGCAGCGACTGGTGGGACCGCATCGTCCTGGAGCGCTGGGACGACCGACAGTGGACCCAGAACTTTAGGATGAGGAGGGACACCTTCCTGGAGCTCTGCGAGTGGCTCGCCCCTGCCCTGCAAAGAAGGGACACTCGCATGAGGCCCGCCATCCCCCTCCAGAAGCGGGTGGCCATCGCCCTCTGGAAGCTCTCCACGCCGGACAGCTACCGATCCGTCGGGAACCAGTTCGGCGTGGGGAGATCCACTGTCGGAGCAGTGCTCATGCAGGTACGGCGCTCGTCGGCCACCGAGCCGGGGGGGAGGGGGGCTGCGAGGAGGGGATGGGCCGCCCCAGGGACAAAGGGGGGGGCGGGAGGAGGCGAAAGCGCCCCGCACCGGAGGGGTCGGGCTGTCCCGGCCGTACTACACGCCGCCAGGGGGGTTGCTTCCGGGAGTGGGGCGCGGGGCACTGCCAGGGCACGCACGCTCCCAGCCACCCGGGCGCCCCACTGATTGACGCTTTGCTGTGTCTCTCTCCGCAGGTGGTCAAGGCCATCAACCGGGTGCTGCTCCGCAGGGTGGTCCGCCTCGCCAACCCGGATGCCGTCATCCGGGGATTCGGCGCCCTCGGCTTCCCCAACTGCGGGGGGGCCATCGACGGGACGCACATCCCCATCCGTGCCCCGGAACACCAGGCGTCCCGGTACGTGAACCGCAAGGGGTACTTCTCCGTCATCCTGCAGGCCGTATGTGACCACCGGGGACAGTTGACGGACATAAATGTGGGCTGGTCCGGCAAAGCACACGACGCCCGGGTGTACCGGAACTCCTCCGTGTGCCAGCGGCTGCAGGACGGGACCTTCTTCCCCGACCGCCACATCAGGGTCGGGGACGTGGACATGCCCGTCTGCCTGGTGGGGGATGCCGCCTACCCACTGCAGCCCTGGCTCATGAAGCCCTACACGGGACACCTCAATCCCTCCCGCCAGGCCTTCAATAACAGGCTGAGCAGGGCCCGCATCGTGGTGGAGGGGGCCTTCGGGCGACTGAAAGCCCGCTTTCGATGCCTCCTCACCCGTCTGGACCTGGCCGAGCACAACATCCCTCCCGTGGTGGCGGCATGTTGTGTGCTCCACAATTTGTGTGAGCGGAAGGGGGAGGCTTTCTTGCCAGCCTGGATGGCTGAGGCTGACCGCATGGCTGGACACTACGGTCAGCCCCGCACCGCCGCCGTCCGGGAAGCCCAGCGGGGGGCCATCCGGATCCGGGAAGCCCTGCGGGAGAGCTTCCAGGTGGAGGAGGAGGAGGACTGACCTCTCCCTGCATGCCCCACCGGGGCCTTCTTCCACCCTACCCCCCCCTTCCCCTTTCCCCTCCCTACCTACTGTCAAATAAAGACACCTGTTTTTCCAACAAAAACGTCTGTTTATTTCACAGAACTGGGGTGGGGGAGGGAGGAATGAAGGTGGGAGAAGGGAGGGGGAAACCTGGGACGAGGGAGCTGGAAGGGGAGGGGAGGGAAGGGAGGAAGGGAAAGGAAAGCTCAGGGGTGGGAGTCTGGGTGCCTCTCCCGTCTCGCCACACTGCGGGTCCGGGGGCGTCGGTGGGGAATGGTTGTGGAGGGGGGGGCAGAGAGGACAGGGGGTGTGGAGGAAGCAGGAGCGGAAGCAGGAGGAGCAGGAGGAGCAGGAGGAGCAAGAGGGGGAGCAGGAGGAGCAAGAGGGGGAGCAGGAGGAGCAAGAGGGGGAGCAGGGGGAGCAAGAGGGGGAGCAAGAGGGGGAGCAGGAGGAGCAAGAGGGGGAGCAGGGGGAGCAAGAGGGGGAGCAAGAGGGGGAGCAGGGGGAGCAAGAGGGGGAGCAAGAGGGGGAGCAGGGGGAGGAGGAAATGGAAAGCGGTCTAGCAGGCTCTGGAGGTGGCCTCGCAGGGCACGGCCCTGCTCCTCCAGGGCCTCCAGACTCCTCTGGCGCAGCCTGAGGTCCTCCTGGACCCAGTGGTCCTGGAGACGGAGCTGTCGGTCCAGGAACCGGAGATGCCGCCTCTGGTAGTCCTCCTGGTTCCTGGCTGTCCTGCTTGCCCGGGCGCGGGCGGCTGCTGCAGGCGGTGTGGTGCGCCCTGCAGTCCCCGGTGCTGCAGCTGTGGTGCAAGAAGACCAGCGGTCAATTACCCCAGGGGCCCAGGTGTGTGAAACCCAGCTCCCCTCTGCAAGGCCAGGGCCCCTGCAGGATCCCCAGCTGCTGCTCCGTGGTGGGCAAGGCCCAGGCGCACGGTCCCGGGGCTCCCTCTCGCCCCAGCCCCCCGTACACATAAGGGGAACACGAGGGTACTCACAGGTGGACGCCTCCCCGGCCTCTGATGATGCAGGCGAGCGGCTCTGTGGGGTGCCTCGGGGGTCCCGGGTCCTGGGAAGGCTGGCAGCAGGCTCCTGGCTCTCAGAGCCCTCTTGCTCCTCCTCGGTGTCCAGGAGCGGTCCCTCTGCCCCGGGGTCAATCACGTCCCGGGGGGCAGGGACGGCATGAGCCCCCAGGAGGCGGTCCAGGGCATGGAAGTGGGGGCAGGCCTCCGGGTCAGCCCCTGGCAGGCAGGCCCGGGAGTAGGACTGCCGCAAGTCTTTAATCTTGCAGCGCACCTGCTCCCGGCTGCGCTGGTGGCCCCTGGCGGCCAGGCTGGCAGCCATGCGTCCATAGACGGCCGCATTCCGGTGGCTAGTGCGGAGATCGTGGACATTGGAGGCTTCCCCCCAAACCTCGATGAGGTCCACGATCTCCGCACTTGACCAGGCGGGCGCCCGCCTTTTGCGCCCCCGGGCAGGCTCCTGGGAGCCGCCAGGCTGGTCGTGGGGAGCAGTGGAGGGCTGGGAGCCCTCGGATGGCTGGCTCATTGTGTGGCAGGTGCAGGCTGTGCAGGCACGGGTGCTTGCAGCCTTGCAACTGGCACAAAGTGAGTAGCCAGCCCGTGGCCCTTTAAGGGCTCCGGGGCCGGGAGGGGGGCAATAGAGTTTCCCTGGTGTTGGCCAGAGTGGCCACCAGGGAAACCTGGGAAGCCTTAGCCTCCCACTAGTTCGAACTAAAGGGCTACACAGCCCTTAGTTCGAACTAGCTAGTTCGAACTAGGCGTTAGTCCTCGTAAAATGAGGTTTACCTAGTTCGAACTAAGCGCTCCGTTAGTTCGAATTAAGTTCGAACTAACGGAGCGCTAGTGTAGCGCATAGGAAAGTTAGTTCGAACTAACGTCCGTTAGTTCGAACTAACTTTCTAGTGTAGACATACCCTCAGGTAGTTGCAATACTGTGTATACTTAACTTGCTTTGAATGTGATCATTTTATTTGTCTTTTACTTTGTCAGTATATGGTGGTTGTTTTTGAAAGCCCTTTATTGGTTAATTTCCCTTTGGATTAGAGTTTGGTGATATAACGGACTCAGACTTCAAGGGTCAAGTTGATAAGTATAGTGATAAATGGCCATTCTACAGGAGGAGAAATAAACAGCCATTTTTCACCGTTGAGTTAGTGGTTTAGCCTGGAGTGAAACGTGAAATGAGAAAACTCGCTGCACTATCGATCCACCTGTGGCTGGTAGGGTAGCGGGAGAATACATGCTTACACAAATCTCTCTAATGACAGAGGGAAGGAAAGGAAAAAGTTTGAGTCATTAAGCAAACCAAAGTTTAGCTACATCCTGAAGTTTGGGATCCTGATCTTCAGAGTTCATTAAAACCAGGTTTCTTTGAATGTTTTCCTGTATTTCATGGTTTCATCTGGCTTTGGAAGTACTGTGATCATTATTGTTCTGGTTACACTCGTGAGTGGAACCAGGGTGTGCAGATGGATGCTGCCTTCCTGGAATTGTAGGTTTAGAGACAGGCCTCTCCTTGCGTTCTCACCAAACGTTCTGGTCACTACCACCTACTCACAAGTTATTTCTAGCCTGAATCTAAAAATGGACCTGGATGACATAGAGACTATGAAAGATAAGTTATTGAGCTAAGGAATCAGATGCTTTTCATTTATGCAGCCCACTCAGTGAGACATAGAAGAGGAGCTACACAGCCCACCTCAGGGAAAAAGCAGAGAGTGGACCACATACGCGACGTGTGAGGAACAAGGCAGTTTTGGTCCACATGAACATCAGCAGTGTCTACAGGCCAGATATACACTGGCCAGAAGAACTGCTTCCATGGAGCTAAGCTGAGGTTATACTAGGTTTTAATTTTCTCTCTCCCTGCTTCATCTTTTATCAGAAGTGGCTCCTGGCAGGAGTGCTGTGTGGGGAGGCAAAGCTGGGCAAGCCTCATACCTGATCCCACTTCCAAACATGACCTCTGCATGGGTCCCACTCCTCAGCCTGTCCTCTGGGTGGGTCCCAACACTGATCACTGGCATGAGCACTGGATGGGTGGAATAGGTCAGACTCAGGAGCCCCCATTTTTCTGGGGGACCCCAACTGGCTGATGCCCTGGGGGTCTGAGTCCCATTGGCCCAGTGGCTAGTCCACTACTGCCGATTGCACATCCTTTAAGGCATGGTGACAATTAAGATCCAAGCAACCCCATGGAAAAACAGGGAGTTTGAACCTCCAGAAATAAGCAATTGAATGAACTGGTTGCATGTAATGTTGTTATATAATATGCCAAGTAAGAGCTGTTATGAAAGCGTGTAATGTTTGGACTTGGTACTCATTGGGAGATATGTATAGAGACTGGGGTTATGAATCTATGTATTTATGTATATAAAATAGTATGTTAGTGTCTGGCACGACCTTTTCAAATATGCCTCAGAGCAGGGAGGGGCTCCTCCCAAACCAGTTGTTTACATAAAATTAACGTCAAATACCCATCCATTGTCCAGCCAAGAAAAGACAAGGGCATCCCATTACAGTGAACGGGAAAACACTGAAACAACTTGAAACAGAAAAGGAAACCCCAGTGTAGAAAAACTAAGGTCATGTCTACCTGACCACTTATGCCATCCAAACTTATGGTGTGTTGCTCAGTTTGCTGAATGTCCACTCAGCGTGGGTGTGGCCAAGTTTCCCACAGTCCCATAAAGTTTGTTTACAGACACTAGCCATAACATAAGAACGGCCGTACTGGGTCAGACCAAAGGTCCATCTAGTCCAGTAGCCTGTCTGCTGACAGCGGCCGGCACCAGGTGCCCCGGAGGGGGTGGGCCGAAGACAATGATCAAGTGATTTGTCCCGTGCCATCCATCTCCAGCCTCTGACAAACAGAGGCCGGGGACACCATTCCTGCCCCCTGGCTAATAGCCGTTTATGGACCTAACCTCCATTAATTTGTCTAGCTTTTCTTTAAACTCTGTTATAGTCCTAGCCTTCACAGCCTCCTCTGGCAAGGAGTTCCACAGGTTGACTACACGCTGTGTGAAGAAGAACTTTCTTTTATTAGTTTTAAACCTGCTACCCATTAATTTTACTTGGTGTCCTCTAGTCCTTATATTATGGGAACTAATGAATAACTTTTCTTTATTCGTCCTCTCCACACCAATCATGATTTTATATACCTCTATCATATCCCCCTCAGTCTCCTCTTTTCTAAACTGAAAAGTCCCAGTCGCTTTAGCCTCTCTTCATATTGGACCTGTTCCAAACCCCTAATCATTTTAATTGCCCTTTTCTGAACCCTTTCCAAGGCCAAAATATCTTTTTTGAGGTGAGGAGACCACATCTATACACAGTACTCAAGATGTGGGCGTACCATATTTTTATACAGGGGCAGTAAGATATTCTGTGTCTTATTTTCTATCTCTTTCTTAATAATTCCTAACATTCTACAGGTATTTGCCTTTTTGACCACCGCAGCACACTGTGTGGACGTTTTCAGAGAACTATCCACGATAACTCCAACATCTCTTTCCTGATTTGTCGTAGCCAAATTAGCCCCCATTATACTATATGTATAGTTGGGGTTATTTTTTCTAACGTGCATTACTTTACACTTATCCACATTAAACTTCATTTGCCATTTTGTTGCCCAGTCACTTAGTTTTGTGAGATCTTTTTGAAGTTCTTCACAGTCTGCTTCTGTCTTGACTATCTTGAACAGTTTAGTATCATCCACAAACTTTACTACCTCACTGCTTGCCCCTTTTTCTAGATCATTTATGAATAAGTTGAATAGGATTGGTCCTAGGACTGACCCTTGGGGGACACCACTAGTTACCCCTCTCCATTCTGAATATTTACCCTTTGTTTCCTGTCTTTTAACCAGTTCTCAATCCATGAAAAGACCTTCCCTCTTATCTCATGACAATGTAATTTACACAAGAGCCTTTGGTGAGGGACTTTGTCAAAGGCTTTCTGAAAATCTAAGTATACAGGCAGTCCCCAGGTTACATGGATCCGACTTACATCGGATCCCTACTTACAAACAGGGTGAGGCAACCCCGCACTAGCTGCTTCCCCCCAGCAGACCAGGTAGACGCGAAGCTAGTGTCCCCCCCCCCCCCCAGCAGACCAGGGAGACGCGGAGCGGCTTTTCTCAGCAGACACCTCAGCTTGAGAATAAAGGACTGAGGGAAGTGAGGTGTGGGAGAATAAAACTGAGCTCTGGAGAAATGTTTGGCTAGAGTTTCCCCTACAATATGTACCAGTTCCAACTTACATACAAATTCAACTTAAGAACAAACCTACAGTCCCTATCTTGTACGTAACCCGGGAACTGCCTGTACTATATCTACTGGATCCCATGGCTTTCAGTGTGTTGTGCTGTTGTTTAGCTTTAATTTACCCCTAAATGTCTTCTAAGAGCCTAGTAAGCAGTAGAAGTGCTGGCAATGCTGCCTGTTTTTTGAATGCTTTATCTCCTTATTTCCTTGTGCCAATACAGTAACATTGTGTAACAACACTAACACTTTGTTATGCAAAGAGCTGATAAACCTTGGCTAGGGGCAGGCTTAGATAGGGTGTATCAGTACAGTCGGACATTATTAAACAGCATTGCAAGAGTTGTTCCATTTATTCGTCTTGGTGAAATAAAGAGATCCACTCACTGTAATATTGACCTCCTGTGGTTCGGCAAATTCTCTGGTTTGGCACCAGTCGGGTCCTAAGGATGCTGGACTAGAGAGGTTCAGCCTATATGTAGAATTTCAGAGTAGGCAATTGTAAGGGGGAACAGCCTGAAAAGGCTGTTGAGGTCACCCTGCAAGAAGGAATTAGGCTGGAGGAAGCCAGGGTGAGACCTTTGAACTTGCAAGAACTTGAAGTCCTCAAACTGGCTCAAAATTCAAAATGACCTTAGCAAGTTAGAGAAATGGTCAGAGGTAAACAGGATGAGGTTTAATAAAGAGAAATGCAAAGTGCTCCACTTAGGAAGTGCTCAGTTCCATACATACAAGATGGGAAGCGACTGTCTAGGAAGGAGCATGGCGGAAAGGGAAAGGGATCTAGGGGTCATAGTGGACCACAAGTTGAATATGAGTCAACAGTGTGATGCTGTTGCAAAAAAAGCAAATATGATTCTAGGTTGTATCAACAGGTGTGTTGTAAGCAAAACTCGTGAAGTCATTCTGCCGCTCTACTCTGCACTAGTTAGGCCTCAGCTGGAGTACTGTGTCCAGTTCTGGGCGCCGCATTTCAAGAAAGATGTG
This sequence comes from Pelodiscus sinensis, assembly GCF_052426305.1. Classification (NCBI taxonomy): domain Eukaryota; kingdom Metazoa; phylum Chordata; order Testudines; family Trionychidae; genus Pelodiscus; species Pelodiscus sinensis. The sequence continues at coordinate 65,502,697 of NC_143059.1, read as the reverse complement.
GAGAAATTGGAAAGGGTACAGAGAAGATCGACAAGAATGATTAAAGGTCTAGAGAACATGACCTATGAAGCCAGGCTTCATGAACTGGGCTTGTTTAGTTTGGAAAAAAGAAGATTAAGGGGGGACATGATAGCGGTTTTCAAATATCTAAAAGGGTGTCACAAGGAGGAAGGCGAAAATTTGTTCCTCTTGGTTTCTGAGGACAGGACAAGGAGTAATGGGCTTAAAGTGCAGCAGGGGAGGTTTAGATTGGACATTAGGAAAAAATTCCTAACTGTCAGGGTGGTCAAATATTGGAATAAATTGCCAAGGGAGGTGGTGGAATCTCCCTCTCTGGAGATATTTAAGAACAGGTTAGATAGACATCTGTCAGGGATGGTGTAGACGGAGCTTGATCCTGCCTTGAGGGCGGGGGGCTGGACTCGATGACCTCTCGAGGTCCCTTCCAGTCCTATTATTCTATGATTCTATGATTCTATGAAACCATAGCAGCATACCATTAAGGCACCCACGGGTTACAAGGCAGGCAGGGCCAGAATCCCTTACGGATCTGATCCCCAAAATATAACAGGCACCACATATCTTTGGGAGGAATATCAATGGTGCAGCCTTTTCATTCCTCTTAGCATAGGGATTGCATTTTTGTCTTGCCTTTTGGCAGACCAGACTGTGCAGGGATAGCAGAAGCTGCAGTGACTGGCTTCACAAGGATTAGGGAGTTCGCTGCCCTTAAGATAACCATAAACAGGATTAGTTTCTTCTGCCTAATTTTTACATATGCAGAAACATTCAGCACTAAGAAAACTCCGTTGATCAAAAATAGTATTTTTAACTTAGGGCACATCTTCACTCGCCATGCTGGAGATCAACGTTCTGGCATTTGATTTAGTGGGTCTAGTATAGACCCATAAGTCAAATGCTGAGGGCAGCTCTGACCGGCACCTGTACTCCTCAGTCATGAGAAATAAGGGAAGCTGACTGGAGCATTTGCTCCTGTCAGCCTCTTGCATTGAGGATGGCGCCAAGCTCGGCTTAAGGTAAGCCACCTCTAGCTACAAATTCTATGTAGCTGGTGTTGCGTACCTTAAGCAAACCTTCCAGGTCTAGTGTAGACTTGACCTTAAAGTGCTATACAGGTAGTTAGTCCTTATAGCCCTTTCTACTACATATTTCCTGTGAGTCCTCTCCTGCTAATCTCTCATATGGAGCACCATTGTACTGCATAAATAGTACCATTGGTTTCAATTGGTCTGATTGCAGAGTAAGATGCTACTCGGTATAACAAGGAGAGGCAAAATTAGATGGAATGAGAATCAGATGTGAGAGGAGCTATCACTGACAACTCAAATAGGCTGAATTACATAGTCCACTATTTCATTTTTGATTCTTGTCCACACTGCTTAAGATTCCCTAGGATTCTCTTTGTTCGATCAGCAAAGCCTTTAAAAAAGGCAATGAAATGCCTTGCTGACAGTGGCTTGCAAGCAGCAAACATGTCAAGGGTGGAGAGATACTGTAATTAAAAAGGCATTCATTTGAAATTCCTCTTTTCACTTCTATTTCATTGCTGTGACTTGTGTTCCCCTCTTCTTGATGTTGTCTTAGATCTTACCTAGTGACTTTCTCCTGCTGACAATGCCCTAGGAGATGACCAATGGGGTCATCTTATGAAATTGCCGATTTTCTGGATGTTTGGCTTAAGCAGAAATTATGACTCAGGTTTCCTATTACGCTTCCTCTCCATATGCATGAATACCCTATGTCTTTCACTACAGAGTTAGCTTACAATTTCAAACAAACACTGTGTGTACTGCAGGTCTTGGCATGGCAAACAAACAGAATTAGAAATAACATGTTTGCCTAGCATGTCCTGTCTCATTCCAGGATGTGACGGACTCAGTCCCTGTAGGCATTTCTGAAAAATGTGTGCTGAAGCCAATCAAAATATCCGCAATGGTGTGCCACAGTGGGGGTTCAGATACAATGGTTAATGATTAGGCAGGAAGAAAGGACACACTCCAGTTAGGGCTGGCCAGAGAAGAATGCCAATTCCGTTTTGTGACAACTTTGGGGGGGTTCAAAATCTATTTTTATCTTACATTAGAGCTCTTTTGTGGAAGGGATTTCTGTCAAAATGTCCATTCATGGATCAAAAAGATCAGATTTTTTTCTTTTTCTCTCTCATCCATCCTGAGATACCATCCCATTAAAGGTTTAAAAATAATGAGTAGTCTTGTGGCACCTTAGGGTACGACTACACTGCACGCTTATTTTGAAATAAGCTATTCCAGAAGAAATACTCCAAAATAGCTTATTTCGAAATAGCAGACTTACACTACAGGGAAGCCTCAAAATTAGTCCAAGGCGGGCTTCCCGATGTGGACATACTACCTCAATTTAGAGCCCCAGGAGGCACTGGGAATGGCCTACTAGGGAAAAGCTATTTAGTCTGAATGGACCCGGGGAAAAGCTGTTTCAAAAGAGCATCAGTGAAGTGTCCACATTACAGCTGTTTTGGAATAGGCGTTATTCCTCGTGGAATGAGGTTTACAGAAGTCGGAATAAGCCGTCTGTTATTTCAAATTTATTTCTAAATCATGGAATTGCTGTGTAGACTCTCACATTATTATTTCGGAATAATGGCCGTTATTCCGAAATAATGCTTCTGTGTAGACGCGCCCTTAGAAACTAACCAATCATGAGCTTCTGTGGGTAAAATGTGGGTTTTACCCACTATATATTTTGTTAGTTGCTAAGGTGCTACAAGACTTCTTGTTTTTAAAGTTGCAGATTAACATAACTACCCCTCTTGAGACTATAAAAGGTTTAGTCAAAACCGATAAATTTCCACAAAACATTTTAGCTTCAACAAACCTGCTTATTTCAACAACAAAACATTCTGTGGAAAACTTTCCAGCCAACTATCGTCTCAGATGCACAAAGGCGTTGGTGTTGGGTTCCATGGCAGCATATGTTTATGAGCGGCTCTTGAAAGATTTTGGCCAGGAAACATAAGAGCGATCACACAAACAACTCAATCTCACAAGATACAAGTAATAGCAATTTGAAATTTCATGAGAACATCTGTTCCAGTCTTTGTGAGTTCTTCAGTGGTGCCTGTGGGGTTAAGGAGCATGACAAATGCAAATGGGTTATTCCGAAGGTTTCAGAGCAGGCCTCTAATATGTTTCATTGAATATGTGTAAATGATCATTAACTGTGATTTACAATTACACAATACGATGATGGCTGGATTTTCACAGGGACAGCTAATGACTTCCAAATCCTGTCTTCTGTCCTAACCAAAATGTGAACCTTTCCCACATCTCCTTGTGAACATCCAGCCATCATCGTAAACTCCACATGGCCAAAGCAGAATGCTTCATCTTCCCCCCAACCAATTCCCTTCCCTTCCCTCTTCTCTCAATCGCCAAGGGAAACACCATCATTCAGGCCTGTTATCTTTGACTCAGCCCTGTCCCCCTCCTACCTCCAACCCAGTGTGTGAATTACATCTCAAAGACAGGGTCTTTTTTTTCTCCATCTTCACAGTTAGATCTTTCACCCAGGCCCTTATCAGATTCATGTCGCCATGTGTCTTAATTACGGTCACATCCTCTGTAGCCCTGACAAACAACCTTCTTTTACTTTATATCCCTTCAAAATGCTGCTGCAAAGGTAATTTTCCTAGACTTTGGTTTTAACCACAATATTCCTCTCTATGAATCTTTCCACTGGCTTCCCTTCTCCGTTGCATCAAACATAAGCCACTTGTCTTCACTTTCAAGGCCCCTCACAGTCTCTCTCTCATATACTGTCATGATGTCAGGAGATGTCTTGTCTCCTTTGTAGTGATGATGCCAGTTTCCATTATCCACTTACTACTTTTTCAAATAAACACCTTTGTGCTTTCTCTCATGCTGCCCCTCATGCTTGGGCAGAGCTCCCACTAAATCTCCATCAAGCCGCCTCTGTCCTCTTCAAATGACTATGCCAATGGTGAAGACTTGTTGCCCCCAACATATTTTCTTATTGTTTCCTTGTTTCCCATCTGCCTTTCTGCATCCATCTGTTTGTTGCCTCTTGTCTTGTGCTTGGACTGTACATTTTCTGAGGCAGACACCATCTTTTTGGTCTGTGTTTGCACAGCACCTAGCACAATGGGGTTTTGACCCATGACTGGGTCTCTTGCGTACTACCACAATATGTATAATTAATAATAAGAATTAATAAGCCTCTCTCTCTGAGGTCCTCTCCCAAATTTCAAGTTCCTGTTTCCATTCCCCAAATCACAAGAGTTCTGGGCAAAAAAGAAAACAATTGGAAATGTGTTCATGTTGGTGCTATGAATATTCACTAATTTTTGAATAACATTTTGGCAAAAAAAAAAATTGGTGACATTTATTATCAACATATGTATTGGCATTATGGAACATTTTCTGTAACTATTTCAGTACTAGCCAATTAGCCCGTCATAAGACAGGATTTTCAGATCTCTCCTCCATGTCGGTCTTTTCTCCTGAGCCTCCAGTCTCTCGCTCCATGTCTCTTTCTCTCTCTCCTCCTCCTCCTACTGCCTCCCCCTCTCTCTCTCAGCTCTCCTCCGCCTTCTGCCTATTTCTCCATCTCTCTCTTTCTCTTCTCCCCCTCCTGCCTCTCACTATTTTTCCGCTCTCCTCTGTCTCCGTCGGGAATGCACGCTCGTCCAGGCTCCGCCCCCTGGCTGTGTACGTCACCGCCCCATCCCCCTTCGCTTCCTGCCGTGGCACTCGGCTGACTTCTGCGCCGCTCAGCCAGGCTTTTGCAGGGGAGCAAGCAGAGCAAACGGCCGTTTGGGCTCCCCCGCGGTGGCCCAGCTGGGCGGAGCAGAAGTCAGCCGAGCACCAAGGTGGGAGGCTAAGAACGTGACTCAGGCAACAGCGCCGCCCAGAGGGAATAGCCAGCATTTCGGCGTTACAGACTCGCAGACACTGAGTTACTATATATATGACAAGGTTTGAAAGGGTCAGTTTCAAATCCCCTGTAAAGAGAATGACTTTTTGTAATTTTGAAATTTTGTGCACAGCTCTGTTTTCATTTCTTGACTTGCTCCAGTTCAGTGAGAGATTTCCCAACAGTCTAATAAGCTTTCAGCAGCCTGCCCCATTTCTAGGATGCCAGTTAAGCTGGTTCAAATCTTATAATATAGTTCTCAGCATTCTGGTCCAATCCCTAATAAAGACAACGGGCTACACTCCGAAATAAATACATGTAGCATTCTGATCTGTTTTACAGAAGCTCGGATAACTGCCGGAATTTAACCCATTCCACTGTGATGGGCAGTCTCACCTTACTTCCACACAGTCACTTAGCAATTGTGGTTACTCAAGCATCTCAAATGACATCACCAGAACAGCAGACAGGGGGAGGGAAAAGAGTAACTGTCCTGGGACATGATGATTCAAAAAGGCCTGGGGCTCCTAGCTGCTGGAGCAATGCTGGCTCCTGGACCCCTGGGCCCTTAACATTGCCACGGGGCACACTCCAGGTGGCTCTGAGGGCTGCCTGAGGATCTGGGGGTTCCAAGCAGTGCTGAAGGCTGGCCCACCCTCTGCCCCTTCTGACTGAGGCCCCGCCCCTTCTGGGAACAGAGCTCCCCACCCCCCCACCTTGCCCATGGGCCTGGCGAGGTTGTCAGCTCCCCTGGCCATCACTACCAAAATACAATGTTTACATGGGCCAGTCATTGGTAGTTCAGCTAGGTTAAGCCTTGTTTTCCTGTAGCAATGCCACACTGCTAGCACCTTGGCTTATGGGTCACATTTACTCTGGCTTTGTGCCTGCTCTTCTTCCATTCCTGACCTGAGGAAAAGTGGCCCACAACACTGATATTCTATTCTGTTCAGGTTCTTACGCCACATGCCTCACCGTAGCATCTGAGAGCTTTAAGCATTAAGCAACGTGACGAACATCTGTTACATGCTGGTTCTTTCATCACCTCCCCGGGGGGGGAGACGTGTGCGCGCACACACAGACATTCCTGTGTTTATGTTACAGAAGACAAGGTCAAAAGTAGTGTGCTTGGAGTGGGAAATGATGAAGTGTGTGATGGTCCTGAATCCCTGTGGTAATTCATTCCACAGTCTTGGACCAGCTCCCCAGGTAGGCTGTCTTCCCAGTCTTGATACAACATGGCATTGTGTGCCTTATATCTATATGCTTTTATATCCTTAGATAAGGGACTAGATCGTCGCTTCCCTCGTTTGGCTGTGCCAGGACATAAGGGCTGCAAAGAACTGTCTCTAACTAGCCCTGCTGAGATTATGAGGCTAATCACAGCAGGGGGAGCAGGGTCTATCCACCTGATACTTACCACTAAAAACAAATGGACAGAGCAGAGGGCTCCCTGGGTTCCACGTTCCCTTCTTACCATGCAGATTAGTTGGCAGGGTGCATTGTGGGCAGTTTGTTGTAACTTGTATCCTCTTCCAGAACAAGGATGGAACAAGGGAAAGAGAGACGATTCTGAGAGGTGTTTTTCAGGCATAATGCCTCCTACAGATATCCTTGGTATCATCCACTTTCTGCCCCCCTGTTTGGAGCAGAACCTAAATTCACAATCTGGAGCCAAGTGGTTAATGCCAGAGGCTTCAACTTGAGGGAGAAGCACTGATTTGTGGAATGGCAGCTCTCTGCTATCCTTTGCGCTGCTGGTCAAGAGCAGAAGGTTGAGCCCTACAATGAGAGAATGATGGTCAACCTTGCAAATTACTGCCCGCTCTAGTGGCATTGGGTCAAATTGTGAACCGTCTCGGCAACACTTCTCTCCATGCAGATTAGATGAATAAAATTTATGAAAGGAAACATAACTCACGCTGGGTGCCCTTCAGTTCCCAGAAGCAGTAGGAATCACAGCTGTTTGTTTTCATCCCCTCTCCGCAGGCTTTCACTGCAGGGCCCTGGTGAAACATGGGGCTCAAATTTGGTGGATGGATAACAAGACAGAAAGAACCCACAGCCATATCCCATTGTGAATGCTGCTTTCTATTGAAGCCCATATTTTATGTGAACTAAGGGCTGCTTAGCCATATCGTGGCAAGTGGGCAAGAGTGTTTTGACAGCATGTATGACCCAGTTCTCTCGCGCTCCACCCATAAATCAACTCTCCTTGTTGTGCTGTCATCCCAACAATTGAACTAGTTGCCCCCAGCCTTCAGCGAAGCCCGATTACACTCACTGAGAAGAGACTGTAATAAATGTCTTCAGAATAGGAAGTTATTTGTTATCTCTTCAACTCAATTCATTTTTCACATGAAATCGGGGAGGAGTGGATCATATTTCTTGCTGAAATCTTTATTTTCCTGCCAATAGAAATCATGTTAGCCGCCTTGCAAACAGATATTTAGTGCTAGAGACTCCATTGGCTGTGTGTGTTGGTTATTAACTCTGCTAGCAAAATGCCCAAAAGAGATAAGATAATGGTGACTATAGAGAAGAAAACTTTCAGCAGACTCTGATCATCTTGATTATCTTTCCTCATTGAGGATTCCATCCACTGGAGAGAATGAGATAATAAAACATTTTTTTCCCATGGCAATGTCTGTACCATCCCGAACATTAAGGGTATGTCTAGACTACATCCCTCTGTTGCCAGAGGGATGTAAATTAGACATACAGACATTGCAAATGAAGCGGGGATTTAAATCTCCTGTGCGTCATTTGAATAAAAATGGCCACCGTGTTTTGCGGAGTCAGCAGTTTGTTGGCAAAAAGCGGCTGTCAAGATGGGGATCAGGGAACAAAGAAAGCCTTTGTCGGCTGATCCTGTAAACCTTGTTTTACTACATAGTGCTTGATCCTGCTGTGAGAGCAGGAGACTGGACTTGATGATCTCTCGAGGTCCTTTCCAGTTCTAGTATTCTATGATTCAAGGTACTTTTCCTTTTAATCATAGCTGACCTACGGAGTTTTATACTTGGATAAAACATTTTCAGAATACCAATATCTAATCCAAAAGCTTATATCCAATTAATTAACTTTCTGAGATCAGATGATATAATATTCTTGGAATTATGACTTTATCAAGTCCTTTCTCAGGCAAAACTACCATTGTTATCCTGAATTCTGTGTACAGATGTGGTTGCCTCATCTCAAAAAAGATATACTGGCATTGAAAAAGGTTCAGAAAAGGGCAACAAAAATTATTAGGATTTTGGAATGGGTCCCATATGAAGAGAGATTTAAAAGACTGGGACTTTTTAGCTTAGAAAAGAGGAGACTAAGGGGGGGATAAGAGGAAAGAATAGGGGGACATGATAGAGGTCTATAAAATCACGACAGGTGTAGAGAAAGTGAATAAAGAAAAGTTATTTACTGGTTCCCATAATGTAAGAACTAGGGGTCACCAAATGAAATTAATAGGTAACAGGTTTAAAACAAATAAAAGGAAGTTTTTCTTCATGCAGCACACAGTCAACCTGTGGAACTCCTTGCCAGAAGATGTTGTGAAAACCAGGACTTTAACAGGGTCCAATAAAGAACTAGATAAATTCACGGAGGTTAGGTACATCAATACTTATTAGCCATGATGAGTATGAATGGTGTCCCTAGCCTCTGTTTGTCAGGGACTAGAAATGGATGACAGGAGAGAGATCACGTGATGATTACCTGTTTCTGTTCACCCCCTTTGGGGCATCTGGCATTGGCCACCGTCGGAAGACAGGGTTAGATGGACCTTTGATCTGACCCAGTATGGTTGTTCTTATGTTCATATTAAGTGTGGCACGTTTAATCTAATAGAGATGGGTGGGGTGGGGGGGGAACCAGATGGAACATTTTTTCCATCATCCTGCCAATAAAAGATTATTTTTCTGCATTATATCATGTACAAGAAAGCTATTACTTAAGGTGGGGGAAAATTCTTTTCTGAAACAGATCATTCCAGATTTAAAATAGAGCGAGATGGCTACATTCTGTCAGGAAGCTGATGAAAGGCAGTTTACTTTCTGGGCTCTTCGTGCCATTTCATGATGTAGCATGGGACTGCGGGATGTGCTCCGGCTTACAGGGTGAAATGCCAGTCCCATGATAGAAACGTGAATTCTAACTGCTGTCATGCAGCCACTTAGACAGCTGGCCTGGCATAGCAGTGCAGTGGGCTATGGCATGGTGCCACATGTCGGCCCTCATGGTTCCTCACCAGTCTTTGTGCTTGACATTGCAGCCACTGGCATGATCAGGTACTGGGCAGTCTCCCTCGAAATATAGGAGATCACTTTGCATCCTGCTTCCCTGCTGTGGCACATCACAGAATGATGGAGTGGACGTGGTTCTTGGTCAATAGGCCAAAGCTTCAAGAAAACAATTAAGGCTCTGGGTATGTCTACATTACAGAGTTTTGTCAGAAAAACGGCAGGTTTTCCACCAAAACCTGAGTAACGTCCACACTGCAATCACGTTCTTTCGAAAGTAAATCTAAAGAACAGAGGAGTTTTTCCAGCATTGGTAATCCTCTTTCTATGAGGAAGGAGGGGAAGTGGGAGTTCTTTCGCAAGAAGAGGAAAGAGGAAAAAGCACAGGTGCCTGGTGGCCCCTCCATCCATAGTAATCACAGCTTACATGCAAGATAGCATCCATTCAGTGTGGATGCTATCTGTCGAAAAAGCGGATTGCTTTTTTGATGGGCTTTCACAGTGTGGATACTCTCCTTCAGAAGAAGTTTTTTTCAGAAGATCTCTTCCAGAAATGCATCTTCCAAAAGAAGCCTGCGGTCTAGACATAGCCTCAGTCTACACAACCATTTATGTTGCTATAACTTATATTGCTCAGGGGTTTTTCGTGAGGGCCAAATTCTGCTCTCAAACACACCAGACATGTCAATGGAATTACCCAGATTTACACCAGTGCAGCTGGCAGCTTAGTTTATTCTTAGTAGAAGTTGCAAGTTGGCTGCTTTTCTTTTTTAGACAATATGACACCTGCTTTCTTTGCCTCAGAGACTGAGGAATAATTACCTGCTTCATATTTACTTGAAACATATTGATGGGGAATTAGGCATTTTGCCTTGATATCAACCTGCCAAATACACTGTGTTGAATAACACAGGAACAGAAAGTAAATTACTGCTTGAAAACAGACCATTACACCAGGCACACAAAGAATGTATGAAAAAGGAATATACGGGTAGGGACTGATTTTTATTATTATTCAAATAATGCTATTTTGGGTGCCTATGAACAAGAACCAATGGAGCCCTGGATTCTGAGTCTGAATTTTTCTTGCATGAGTTCAGAACCAAGTTACTGAGAATGCTATGTTGTGAGAAGGAAAAATATTTCTCCTCACAAAATACTCTTATTTGCTAGTGCGTTCCATCCATTTCCACATGTTGTGTCATAAACTGAAGACCCTTTGTGAATGGCTTTTTTGAGTACTCATAAATCAGATTCTGATTTTCATGGGCACTTAAAAATCAAGTTATTCTTCAAGCCCCTGAAATCAAGTGACCACCATCTAACTTAAGACTGCCCATTTTCAGCATTTCATGTATAGATCTTCAGATGAATGTGTTGCCTGAAATTTTTTAAAAAGCAATAAATAAATTAAATGTCCTCCGAAGGGAAGGCATGGATTGTTGAGAAGGTAATTTCTCTGGTGCTGCCTTTGTAGTTCACTTAAATGTCCAGCATTATTTATCAACATGATTAGAAGATAATCCAGTTGAAGGACCCATGAATTGATGCCACATAGATCTTAAGTGTAGCATTTGAAAACTTGGCTCTTAACAGCTTAGTCACTATAAACAACTGATTTAATTGTTCTAATTGAGGTATTTTAGGAGGGATTTTGCTAGTATTACTTTAAATGGCACCTTCATAGGAAATTATTAGAAAGCACAAAGATTTGGTAATTGACCGTAGGCTGTCTAGGTCACTATTTTATCAGTCTAGTGCAGGTCCTTTTGAGGGTATTTTCTACTCGGGAGCTCACTCTGCCTAACAGAACCAGGACTTTTTAACTTTCAGTTTATGTGACAAGGCCTACACTTTTTATTTAAATATGGCAGGAGGGATGAGACATGTTTGTTTGTAAAACCTTATTAATGGTAAAATGTTATGATAACGGTTTCAGAATCTTGCAGGAGTGTGTGCCACCTCCCTTGAAATGTACATGCATAAAAATAAATTAAAAACCAAGATTTTTATATGCAGGTATTCAGTTGGATGATAGTGCTCATTCATCCAATCAGGGAAAAGAAAAACTGCTGCATGACTTAATTGACCAATCACAAAGAAGTAACAGATAATGAATAGATTTTGGAAAGTTGCTTTGTGCTCATTAATATTTCAAGTGCAAAAGAAAAAAAAAGAAGATAAATTTGCAAAAAAAAAAAAAAAAGAGAATTGCAAATTATTCCCTCAGCAATGCCACATTTCTTAACTTTGACCTCTAAGGGCATTGCATGTATAATGAATAAATACAGTGAGAAAAAATCTTAATCTAATAAACAATAAATTGAAATTCTAACTCATTGGTGTGAAACTCTAGAAGCATGTTCCCCCCCCCCCCCGCACACTTTCCTTTTGCATGACATTCCTTTCTGTATCACATTGAATTTTTATTTTTGAATAGATCTGAAAATGCAAAAAGAACTACATCTTTGATAAAGCTCATTGAATTTCTTCTAGTTCTGAGTCAAAATGAAACTGATGAATTTTACATGGTCATCATAGGAAAGCATGAATCATTCCTAGTGCACTAGGATGAGAGTTTTTTCAGCAAAAGAGGCTTCAGTTTCGGCAGTTGTGAAAAAATTCAGTTTGTGCAAGTTGTGATGTAGAGTGGTGTTATGAATAAACCTCACAAAAAGACAGAGAATGAGAGAAAGACAGGTACAGTGGGAGGAACATAAAGTAATCTATGTGGATAGAAATACTCTAGGAAATGCATGAGCCATTGTCTGACAGAAGATACATTAGGGAAATGAAATGATAATTCCAGACAGGAAAGGACTTTACCGTTCTAGTGTAACAACATTGACTTGGAATCAAAGAGGAAGAAAGCCACTTGATGTAAATTACAGAATATCTACTGAATATATTGATCTGTGCTGGAGAGTCTTATCCCTTTCTTCTCCTTAACTATAAAATTATGCAGATTTAAATCAGCTGGGAGGGAAGATACCATAATTATGAAATAATATACATAATAGTCAAACAGGGTGCATAAAGGATGCATTTTTCTCTCTTTATCAAAGAGGAACAATAGATGTATTAAGTGTCTGAATGAAAGTAATTCTAAAAAATAACTTTGCACCAAAGAGTAGATAGAAAGATGGGAATTCCCCCCTCCCACCAGAATAGCATGGTAAGTCCAAAACAAAAAGTGTTACTAAGAAAAAAACAACATAGTACAGATTTGCTTTAAATGGATAGAAAATAGTATATGGATAAAAGAAGAATACCACTAAATAAGTGAGTAAATCCATTTATAAATGTCTGAATATCAGTGATATCACAGCAGAATTTGCAGAAGTCTTCATAATATCACTAACCTCCAGAACTCAGTGGCTTTCAAATGCTACACTTACAATCTATGCGGAATAAATTCATGTGTCCTTCAACTGGATTGTCTTCTAATAATATTAATAAATGAATAATGCTGGACATTTAAGGGAAATACAAAGGCAACACCAGAGAAATTACCTGTAAGTGATCTGCCAAATACCATCCATGTAGCTCCTAAAAACCTAGCTGGTTTCAAGGCTGAGCTTGATAAATTTACAGAGGGGGTGGTATGAGGAAACTGCCTACAATAGCATGCAGTCAATCTGTGACTGCTAGCAGCAAACATCTCCAGTGGTCAGTGATGTCACCTTAGTAGAGGAGGTCTCTGAGTCAGGGATATTAAATATCGAGTAATTGACTAATTGAATAGTCGATGCATTTTGCATCCACCATTGGATTAGTCAATAGGGCACCTCTGCCTTTGAAGTGAAGCAACAGTTGTTGCTACACTTCAAAGGTGAAAGTGCCACGTGGAGTCTGGGGTCAGCTGGGGACTCCCCCACTCACCCCAGGCTCTATGTGGTACTGATGCTTTGAAATGCTGTGAGGAGCTGGACGCTGGGCTCCCCACGGTGTTTCAAAGTGGCAGCACTGCATGGAGCCTGGTGTCAGCGGGGGAGTCCCTAGCTGATCCCAGGCTCCATGCGGCACTGCCACTTTGAAATGCTGCATGCAGCCTGGGGCTACCCCAGCTGGCTCTGGGCTACAGGCGGTGTTTCAAAGCTGTTCTGGCCCCTGGCTACGTGCCACAGCGGCTTTGAAGTACCCCCTTCTCTCCCCCCACACTGCCTCTTTCTGATAGAGGAGGCAAGGGGGGAGGGTAAGCGACTAGTCAGCTATCCTTTAGGCTATCCAATAAACATCTGCTTATCAGATAATCGACTAGTTGCTCACATCCCTACTCTGAGTTAGTACAAAGAATTCTTTCCCATATGTCTGGCTGTTGGGTCTTGCTCATGTATTTAGGGTCTAACTGACTGAAATATTTGGGGTCGGAAAGGTATTTCCCCCAGGACAGATTGGCAGAGACCCAGGAGCAACGTCTACACTGCCCTCTCTTGTGCAAAAAAATATGCAAATGAGGTGAAGCATGGAATATCACAGTGCCTCATTTGCATAATTAATGAGGCTCCGTTTTTGTACAAGAGGCTTTTGTGCAAAAAGGAGCCATCTACATGGCTCTTGCGCAAGAGGGGGGGTTTGCACAAAAAGGAGAATTGTAGATGGCTCCTTTGTGCACAAAAGCCTCTTGCGCAAAAATGGAGCCTCATTAATTATGCAAATAAGGTGTGGTGATATTCTACACTTTGCCTCATTTGCATTTTTTTTTCTTCAAGAGAGGGCAGTGTAGACATAACCAGGAGGGTTTTTTTACTTTCTTTGCCGCATAGGGCATGGGTCACATGGGGCTCGTCTACACTGGCCCCTTTTCCGAAAGGGGCATGTTAATTTCACAGGTCGTAATAGGGAAATCCGCGGGGAATTTAAATATCCCCCACGGCATTTAAATAAAGATGTCCGCCGCTTTTTTCCGGCTTTTAGAAAAGCCGGAAAAGAGCGTCTACACTGGCCCCGATCCTCCGGAAAAAAAGCCCTTTTCCGGAGGATCTTATTCCTACTTCAATAAGTAGCTTTTTTTCCGGAGGATCGGGGCCAGTGTAGACGCTCTTTTCTGGCTTTTCTAAAAGCCAGAAAAAAGCGGCGGACATCTTTATTTAAATGCCGCGGGGGATATTTAAATCCCCCGCGGATTTCCCTATTACGACCTGTGAAATTAACATGCCCCTTTCGGAAAAGGGGCCAGTGTAGACATAGCCTTGCAGTGTTAAACTAGTGTAAATGGTACATCAGTAACAGCCAGAGATTAGGAGTCTGTTACAGGTGGATGAGGTTCTGTGGCCATTAATAAGCAGGAAGTCAGACTAGATGGTCATTGAATCATAGAATACTAGGACTAGAAGGGACGTCGAGAGGTCATCAAGTCCAGTCCCCTGCCCTCATGGAAGGACCAAATACTGTCTAGACCATCCCTGATAGACATTTATCTAACCTACTCTGAAAGAAATATCTCCACAGATGGGGATTCCACAATCTCCCTGGGCAATTTATGCCAGTGTTTAACTACCCTGACAGTTAGGAACTTTTTCCTAATGTCCAACCTAAACCTCCCTTGCTGTAGTTTAAGCCCATTGCTTCTTGTTCTGTCTTCAGAGGCCAAGATGAACAAGTTTTCTCCCTCCTTATGACACCCTTTTAGATACCTGAAAACAGCTATCATGTCCCCCCTCAATCTTCTCTTTTCTAAACTAAAGAAACCTAATTCTTTCAGCCTTCATTCATAGGTCATGTTCTCTAGACCTTTAATCATTCTTGCTGCTCTTCTCTGGACCCTCTTCAATTTCTCCACATCCTTCTTGAAATGCGATGCCCAGAACTGGACACAATACTCCAACTGAGGCCTAACTAGCGCAGAGTAGAGCAGAAGAATGACTTCTCGTGTCTTGCTCACAACACACCTGTTAATGCATCCGAGAATCATCTTTGCTTTTTTTGCAACAGCATCACACTGCTCATATTCAGCTTGTGGTCCACTATAACCCCTAGATCTGTTTCTGCCATACTCCTTCCTAGATAGTTGCTTCCCATTCATATCTCCTTCGGACCTTAAAGTCTATGAGTCTTATCTCTTCACTGGTCTTTTCTCAAGGTGATTTCTATCTTTGTGCCTACTGTTACCAAAGTACGTAAGTTTATATTGGTTGATTTTCAACTTCAGAATCTGCTTTTTCCAATAATATTTCCAACAAGGCACTCATCTTTTTTTTCCCTTCAGGATATACACAAGGGTGCATCTATACAACACCCTAAACTCAAAATAATATATGCAAATTGCATATCTTATTTCAAATCTATTTCAAAATAGCTTATTTTGAAATTTGGTGCATCTACACAGCACCAAATTTCAAAAGAATGAGCTATTTCAAGATATCCCTTAACCCTTGTGGAATACTGGTTACTGGGGTGGTGAAATATCGTGTCAGTTATTTCTAAAAATATTTCAAAATAACAGGTAGCTTATGTAGGCCTCTGGTATCCCAAAATAGCCGTGCACTGTAGACGTACCCCAAGGCTACGTCTAGACTGGCATGATTTTCCGCAAATGCTTTTAACGGAAAAGGTTTTCCTTTAAAAGCATTTGCGGAGAAGAGCGAAAAAAACCCTTTTTGCGGAAAAGCATCCATGCCAATCTAGACGTGATTTTGTGCAAGAAAGCCCTGATCGCCATTTTCACAATAAGGGCTTTTTTGCTCAAAACAATACCACGTTGTCTACACTGGCCTTCTTGCGCAAATGCTTTTGCGCAAGAGGGCTTTTTCCCAAATGGAAGCAGCATAGTATTTCCACAAAAACACTGACAATCTTACATGAGATCGTCAGTGTTCTTGCGGAAATTCAAGTGGCCAGTGTAGACAGCTGGCAAGTTTTTCCACTAAAGCAGCTGCTTTTGCGGAAAAACTTGCCAGTCTAGACGCAGCCCAAGTGTCTCCAGCAGCACTATATTTCAAAAGCTTCAGTTTACTTCTTGTCAGCCTTCACTATGTATGATTCATAACCATAAATTGCTATGGGAAAAATTAGGCCTTCCATCGGTCACATCACTGTACATTTTGAGATGCCACTGTTTTCCACATATTTTTAGGGCAGGCCATAGCTGAGCAAAGCACTGCTAGTTTTCTTCTGATTTCTTCGGAACAGTTTCCTTGGGTAGATATTTATGACCCCAGAAAATACAGTTACGTGTTTTTCAGAGGCTAACTAGGGTACCCACCCTGAATGAATGATTTCAGATGTTTGTTTCACTTGGACACTGATTTGAGACAGAATATGAGGATACCAATAATATAAACACTAGTAGGGTCAATAGCCTCACCAAGCCCCTGAGCAACACTGCTCCCTGCTCCAGACCCCAGAAGGGGCAAAGCCTCACGCAGAAGAAGCAGGACTGGGTTAGGCAGCCTTGGCTTCAGTGCTGCCTGGAGCATGCTGCATGGTGTTCCAACAGTGATTTAAAGGGCCTGCCGCTGCTGCAGTGGCTGGGAATTTCAGGCCCTTTTGTATCACTGGGCCCTTGGGGCAGTTGCCTTCTTTGCTCCTCTTCATCAGCAGGACTGGTGAACACAGAAGTATTAAACTTCCACCATTTATTTACTTGGATTTAATCTTTAAAAAAACGCCCAAAACCCTTTCTCCACAATTTCCCGCATTTCCTAATTATTTGCAGCAGTGTGGTATTGCTAAATTTCATGCTGCCTCATGGATGCATCATTTCATTTTCTTTTTGTCACTGATGTTGTCTTTAAAAAGAACTTTATCTATGCTTTGCTTATACTGTATGCCTCTCTGGCCATTCAATTAATTTATTGCCACAATGCTGGGATTATTAAAAGTATTCATTCCCAGAATCATACTTATTTTATTTCCAACCTCATTCCAGAATTCACTGACTCCAGGGCAAAACCAGAATATATGCATCAAATTACCGCAGGTCAGGTCTGGCAATGGCCCTTCTCCTGTATTCCAGCTTTTAAAAACAACAGTGCAGAGTCAGATAGAAAACACATGGCTGATTGATGTGATCAAATTTAAGCCTGGTTTCCTACAGTCTTCTTGTGGTTTTTTATTTAATGGTGATTGAAATAATAACAATCTCTGGAGATAACTGTCTTATTGTTACAGTAAATTCAATATACTATAAAGTTACAAGTACAGAATTCTCAACATTCCAATTTCAGAATTATGGTTCAAGTCCAGGATTCAGTGGATGAAATCTTGATCATCTATGAGAGTTTTGCCACTGACTTCACTCAGTGATTTACTAAGGCAAATCCTTTTTTATCTCAGTGGGTATGTCTACATTCAAATCCCGGGCTTCATTTGCAAGTGCGGTATGCCTACATTACCCCGCTAGTTCGAACTAGCGGGGTAGTGTAGACATACCCAGTGAGAGCTTGCCTCAATAAGCATTCAATTAAAAAACAACAACAACAACCCCTGCATTTGTCATCTCACATAGAGATATATACAGGAAAGAAGGAAAACTCTTCACTGTGTTAAACAATAAGGCTACGTCTAGACTGGCATGATTTTCCGGAAATGCTTTTAACGGAAAAATTTTCCGTTAAAAGCATTTTCGGAACAGAGCGTCTAGATTGGCATGGACATTTTTCTGCAAAAGCACTTTTTGCGGAAAAGCGTCCGTGCCAATCTAGACACGCTTTTCCGCAAATAGCCCCGATCTCCATTTTCGCGATCTGGGCTTTTTTGCAGAAAACAAATCTGAGCTGTCTACACTGGCCCTTTTGCGCAAAAGTTTTGCACAAAAGGACTTTTGCCCGAACGGGAGCAGAATAGTATTTCCGCAAGAACACTGACGATCTCTTTTGCGGAAATTCAAGCAGCCAGTGTAGACAGCTGGCAAGTTTTTCCGGAAAAGCGGCTGATTTTCCAGAAAAACTGGCCAGTCTAGACACAGCCTAACAGAATGGCAATGTAAATGTCTTAAAAATATTTGTAGATGTTTTTCTACATTTTCATATGTACTGATTTTAACAACAATACAAAAATACGAAGTGTACAGTATTCACTTTCTATTTTTTGTTACAAATATTTGCACTGCAAAAAGGATAACCAAAAGAAACAGTGTTTTCCAATTCACCTCACACAAGTATGGCTGTGTCGTCTTCTTCATCATGAAAGTTTAATGTCGAAATGTAGAATTGTGATTATTTTGTACATACCTGCACATAAAACCAAAACAATGTAAAACTTTAAAACCTAGACATTGATGCAGGAAGGAGCATATGGACAGGGGTATAGTGAGGGTGTTATGTGCCCAGGGGCAAAGGCAAAATTCATGCCTCCCCCTAATCATTCATGCCTGGGCCCCAGTGCAGCAGTGCC
The DNA here is from genome assembly GCF_052426305.1 of Pelodiscus sinensis. Classification (NCBI taxonomy): domain Eukaryota; kingdom Metazoa; phylum Chordata; order Testudines; family Trionychidae; genus Pelodiscus; species Pelodiscus sinensis. The sequence goes on along the minus strand of NC_143059.1, from coordinate 65,484,191 downwards.
AAGAGCAGCAGCACTTTTATGGTCCTCATGTCCATGGTGACCTGGAGCCACCTGAGGGGAAGGAGCGGAGCAGTTGGGCACATGGAGGGGCTCTGTCCCTGCTCCGCTTGGCTGCAGACTGGTGTGGGCTCCAGGTCCCGGAAGAACTAGTCTAAGGGGGTGGGCAGTGCTTCACAGGCTATTGCCCCTGTGCTGGCTGGAGCTGCAGTCCCTGACCCAGGCCTGCTGTTCTGTGAGCAGCGCAGGGTCTGACGGAGCCGCTCAGTCCCGCTCCAGTGAGCGGTGAAGGTAGTGCCTGGGCGTAGCGGGCTGGGGCCGGCGGCTGGTGCCAGGGCTCTGTGGTGGGGCTCGGCGTTTCTTGGTGCTTGGACTCGCCTTCCCGTCCCAAACCACACGCCTGACAGAGAGGCACGGGGAGTCTGCTGGGGGCACTGCTGACACCACGTGGGGCAGCAACCGGCCATCTCCCACCCTGCCTTCCACCCTTGGGTCCCAGGCGGGGACGGGATCCAGTCTCTGCTCCACCAGCTCCTGCCACTGGTCCTGTCCAGTCCAGGAACCAAACTACGCAGTGGGGACAGTAGTTGCTCCCAAGCCAGGGGCACTGGGATCCCAGGCAGGCTTTTGAAGTGCCCACTCCCACCACCTGGCCCTGCCTCGGTGGCTTGTCTGCAGGGAGCAAGTGGCCCACCAGCGCCGGGTTCGCCGCGTGGGGCTGTGTGTTCCCACCCCAGTCCAGTGTCCCCCCTAGTGTGGTGCCCATGGGCAACCCCCCCCCAATCTCCTTTGCTATGCAACTGCATATGAATGGCATGTCATGCAACACAGGCTACAATGGTACTATGTGAACGTCTGTTCTTGCTTTCTGGTGACATTGAAATAAGAAGCAGTCAGCATTATCTCATGTAAATGTAAGCAAACTTGTTTGTCTTAGTGATTGGCTGAGCAAGGCGTAGGACTGAATGGACTTGTATGAGGTGAAATGAAAAATACTGTTAAATATATATATATATATGAAAGTGCAAATGCCTCTAAAAATAATATAAGGGGAGCACGGTATTTGTATTCTGTGATGTAATTGAAATCAATATATTTAAAAATGTTGAAAAACCTCCAAAATATTTATGATAAATTTAAATTAGTATTCTATTAATTATTATGGTTTAACAGTGCAATTAAAACTGCGAGTAATCATAGCTATTTAAAAAATATCTAGTTAATTTGTTTTGTGTTTTGTTTGCATTAACTGCACTTAATCGACCGCTGTAATGATCACCCTTGGCTTCTTCAGGGACTTCTTTGGACTGTTATTACTCCATCCCTGGAAACTGGCTTCCCAGCATGGAAGCACTATGTCACCTTTACAATAGGACATGGGGAAAACAATGAACCCCTTGAACTACTGTGGCCTTCCCAGGCATGAATCCTTGACTCAGTGAAAGACTTCCCATGGGACCTGGAACAAAGAGATTATAATCCATAGCTCAGAGAACATCCACATGATGTTTCTGCTTAATAGTGGAACTTGGTAAATGATTAGGTCTGAGCAAAGAGGTCTGGATCTGGCATTCTCTGGTTAACTCTCTGGTTATTTCCTGACCTTTTATTTTTAAACTGATTTATTGATACCATAGCTACTCTGGTTGCCCAGGCTGAAATGAGAAGTATGCCAGAAGTAAGCTAGGCCTTTGGCTGTAGGATCATAAAAAACAAGGATGAAATTCCGTCCTACTGTCGGAACTTGGAATGAGACATCATCTGATTCAAATGGCAGTCAAAGTGCACGGTTAAAGTGTAAACATACAAAGCCTAGTTAAAAGCAAAGCACCTGCAATGCGATGGAGCTGTTCCCATTGAGAGCCAAAGGCATACACATTGATTCAAAATTCAGCGGGTTAGGAAAGTCTAGCTAATCAAATAATCCGACTGGAAAAAAATCCATGTAACAAACGTTAGGAAATATTGTGGGGTCTTTTGCCCATAAAAATGCTGTGTTGCTCTTATTTTGCATTCTTCTATTCATTCATTTTCTCTGTTGTTTTCAGACATCACAGAAATCCCTCAGGCAAGACTACTGCCCTCCATAAAACAAATTCCAGATTTCTGAGATACGATCACCTGGAACAACATTTGACATATATTGCTCTTTTCCAGTCTCAAATGGAAATACATTTCCTCTACTTTTTGCATACAATTCTCCTCTCTCACTGTAAGAGCAAAACTGCAAAAACAATCTTACTATTTAAAGAGCAGCTAACTCCTTTTGTTTCAATACGTTAGGACACTTACTCACCAGAGCACTAAGGTCAAGTGTTTCAAGCTCAAGAGCATCTTGAATGCTCACACTTTCTTTCTTCAATAACATAACATGCAATTAAATAGGCAACTTACAGTTTTCTAAACCAGACATGCTTCAGTTACCTAAACATGATCCTGATTCTTACAAAAGTCAACAGATATTTTACCCTTTTCTTTCAGTGGAAGCTGTCTAAGGCCCTAATTTAGCACAGTGGAGATAATAAGACATGTGCACCATTATCTAACCAGCTTCTAATTCCTTTTTCTGTTGAAACAAGCAGATAATTGCTGAGATTCTGAAACAGCACCTCATGATATCAGTATTGAACCAGATTTGCAGGCGGTGTAAATTTTTAGTAGTAACATCAGTAGCTATTCAGAATGAGCACACATTTATAGCAATCTTCATAAATATCATAATATTTGATGCATTTCTAAGATTGTACTGTGCGGTGGGTGAATTAATCTTGCTTGAGTTAAATAAGAACAGACCTAAACTTTCACCCCAAAATCAAACTGGAATCAAGGTTCCAAAAAGTTTGGTTATTTGGTAAATGCTGAGCACAATAAATGTCAGCCCATTTCTTTGCCAAATGAGACCTATGTAAGCCTCACTGAAGTTAATGGGGTTGCTCATGTGACAACTGCTCCAGGCGGAGTAGTCTTCAGGGACTAAATCCAGGGTCTTTGGGGATGAGCCTTTATCAACAGATCTAGAAGACCAACTCTGTTAGCTCAAAGATGGTGCACATTTATAAACCTCTTTTTGTATGGTCCGGCCACCTGACAGGAGCAAAGACACTTGGACAGAACGTTACACTGCACTGTAACTGGGGGTAGAATCTGGCCCCGTCCTGGTTACTTCAGCCAAGTTTATCCTCATATTTCACAGTCCACCTTTACTTTACACCCTGAGGTTGCCAATAGGATCAGAGATTCTTATTAACAAGTGGTATTTAATGTGGTACATGGTGTTCTTGAAAATGAATACTGTGACAGGGTCAGAACAGACAACTATAAAAAAGTAGTGGAGGAGCCTCAAACTGAGGAGATATCTGTTCCCAGAGTAACAGGGAGGGGCTGGTTTAGAACCAGCAGAGGTAATCAGGGGGAGTGGAACACATGGGGCTAATTGGCCAGGCCTGCAGTGTCAGGCCAGGCTAGGCTAATTAGGGCACCTGGGGGTAATTAAGAAAACCAGTGCAGAATGGTTATAAAAGAAGCTTTGCCTACAGTTGAGGCTTACGTGTAGCTGAGAGGACGGAGGAGGGTACTGCAGGGAATAGGCGGAAGGGAGACAACAACTGAACACTAGGGCTATGTCTAGACTGCAGGCTTCTTTCGAAAGAGGCTCTTTCGAAAGCATCTTTCGAAAGAGCCTCTTTCGAAAGATCGCGTCTAGACTGCAGGCGGATCTTTCGAAAGAGCAATCCGCTTTTTCGAAAGAGAGCACCCAGCGAGTCTGGATGCTCTCTTTCGAAGACGGCCTATTTACATTGAAGAACGCCTTCTTTTGAAAGAGGAACTTTCGAAAGAAGGCGTTCTTCCTCGTAAATTGAGGTTTACCGCCATCGAAAGAAAAGCCGCGTTCTTTCGAATTAATTTCGAAAGAACGCGGCTTGAGTCTGGACGCAGGGGAAGTTTTTTCGGGAAAAGGCTACTTTTCCCGAAAAAAACCCTGAGTCTGGACACAGCCTAGGAGGATGAATGGGAGAGAAGGAAGGTGCTGGGGAAGTAGTGTAGGGGTCTTGGAGCTGTCTTATAGCAGCTGTTGGGGATTCATACAGGCAGTTACTATCACAGGACCCGGAGTAGAACCCGGAGTGGAGGGTGGGCCCAGGTTCCCCCCAACACCCACCTCTCCATTTCCACTCGGGGAAAAGGACTGTGGCATTTATTCTCTGTTTTACCATACACTGGCCAATGATGAAAAGAGCTCAACAAACAGCAAATTAAAGCCCTGGGCATGGTGCCTAAAACTGTGGGCTGCTGTGAGACTCTGAGGCAAGCAAAATCTGCCAGGAAGCACAGGATACACCGAATTTTCGTAGGAGCTTGGTCACAATATATATACATGGTTCAAAAACTCATACAAACAACTGTGGTGTACATCTCTTTTAAAAATGTTTTTCATTTCAGGATCCAGAGATTCCCATGGTAAAGAGGCTACACCAGATGAATATTAAACTGGGTTCATAAAACTGAGTAAAATGTTAAATCTCTAAGCTGCTGGGGTACAACCTCTGGTGTAACAAGCACAGTGCTGTTAAAATCTGTTCTTTATTTCCTTCACAGTATGCTTTACATGAAAATTCTCATCCTTATTAGTGTCTTAGTTGAGATGAGTGGGTCAAAAAATTTTCAGTTTTCAAATCAGGCTGGCAAATTCTCAAATAAGTTCCATTTAATAAAACAGCCAATAAAATGGAACAATGACCAAAAAGTTCAGTGAAATTTTAACCAACTCTGTGTACTAGAAACGGCACAGGTCCTGGTCTCTAAACACCCATCCTACAACAGGATGGTTCATGCTAATCAGGGGGGAGGCCCTGTGGCGATCATTGAGAGGTGGGAAAAAGCTTGTTCTGCTTCTGTCCCATGATGCACTTCCTGAGTGGTTACAGTGTCCATCCAGAGCCTGCATACATTAGCAGATGACTTCCATAGGCTTTAGATTACAGTCCCACACCTGCAGGGGGCTGACAACCTCCTGTGAGTGTTGTGCAGTTAAGAGGGACTGAGGATACCTGGCACTTCCTGTGAGGTGCACAGTTCTTTGCTGGATTGTGCCCTTTGCTCTGCCGACCTGCCACTCGTGTACCTGTCAGCACCATGACAGTTTACTTTAAATTCCACATTTTAATAATGGATATATAGTGCACCACACTCCTTTTTGCTGATTCTGCCTATTGCAGCAACCACACAATCGCTCCAGCACACCGTGGCCGGAGGGCTGTTTAGCATCAAGCCAAAAAGGAGCCATTTAACGGGAGCCCTGATATTCCTCTGTAGAAATGAACCCTCAACTGAATCGACCGCTTTTATGAACTGGAACCTAGAAGTCCAGAGCTGCTATTTAATCACAAATCTTCTGCCTCAGCAGAGACTCTAATAGCAAACCCAGCCCCAAAGCTCTTGTGAGAGGAATTGAAATCCTCTCTCGTGGATGTCTGTCGTACAGTAATCGAACCAAGAAGTAGGTGCTAACACACCACTGTAATAAGCTTAATGTGCCTTACACATCTCTAGGATGACTAATGAAACATTATTAATGTACAGCAAATGTAGCGTTCTTGTTCCGCCCCTAGCCCAGGACCTGCATGGAATCACAATGTGCTGTATGAATTATTCACAGCTTTTTTTTCCTTTTTAGAGCATATCCTTGCTCCTGTCCCTCCTCCCCAACATTCAGTGAAATTCCATTTGTATTGTGTTTGTTTTGACAGTTTTTTCTGGAGGAAGTTAATGTTACTGGGAGGGAAAAGTCATTTCTATTGTGTTAGAAGGAATCAGGGGACCAGGGTAAAGGAGAAGATTAAAAATGAAGGCAGCTGCATTTCTGGAGAGGAGGAGAAACAGAGCCCTGTCCTCTTAATGCCGCTCCCCAGAGTACTCTGAGATTTAATTATCTTTTCTCCATGCTCCTTCTAGTCCCTGCCTTAGTGAAGCATTCACAAAGGGGGAGGCTTTCCCGCATCTGCATCCTCCCCATCCTTCTTCACAACCTGCAAGTCAGCCCAATCTGCCTACTCTCTCACCAACTCCAAGGGAGCCTAGCGAGTGGTTCCATCCTAGACTTGACCACTGCAAAGTACCTACAGTTCTCTACTTTGATGGTTTCATGCAGTAAGCCCCATGTTTTCTCTTTCTTGTATAACAGACCTATGGATACCTATGACTTCACAAGTGTCAGTTTTGCATATTGTAATTGCCCACAAAGCACACTGGTTAGTCTATGTTATGTAGCCCCCGGTGTGCAGAATCTATAGACTTACAAACCCTGTCTCTTCCCATAGCTTGGGCTGGGCTCCTGCTGTTTGGCTTCAGACTGGTGGTTTAGTCCCTGAGGGGGGACAAGATGGCCGCCATCACACGTGCATGGTATTCTCATCAGCCAGGACCAGAAAAACAGGGTTCTGCTCTCTCAGTTGAAGGAGAGTTGAAGCTCCATTATCCCTAGAAGGATTAGATTAAAAGGGGGGACATGATAGCGGTTTTCAAATATCTAAAAGGGTGTCACAAGGAGGAAGGAGAAAATTTGTTCCTCTTGGTTTCTGAGGACAGGACAAGGAGTAATGGGCTTAAAGTGCAGCAAGGGAGGTTTAGATTGGACATTAGGAAAAAATTCCTAACTGTCAGGGTGGTCAAATATTGGAATAAATTGCCAAGGGAGGTGGTGGAATCTTCCTCTCTGGAGATATTTAAGAACAGGTTAGATAGACATCTGTCAGGGATGGTGTAGGTGGAGCTTGGTCCTGCCTTGAGGGCGGGGGGCTGGACTCGATGACCTCTTGAGGTCCCTTCCAGTCCTATTATTCTATGATTCTATGATTCTATGATTAGGGAGGACATTCTTTCCAGAAGGCAGCACAGGTGCTGCCTACAGATGCACAAACTTCCCCTTCAAACAGTTCCTCATTCAATGGCTTCCCAGGCATGGCATGTGTTAGTGCCTACATGGGCAGGGAGATGAGGACATGCTGACATCAGCCTCCCTCCTCTGCACAGCAGACAGAGACTGCTGGGCCCAAGCAGCTGGGCGAGGATTGCTGACAAAAAGTGTGGGACAGGAGCAGGGACAGCTGTAGTTAGCAGCAAGAGGAGGACAGTCCTGCACTGTGGCCCAGCCTGTCCACCCCAGCTCCTACCTGGAGAAGTGGGAATGAAAATGGAACTTGCGGCAGAAAGATCAGCTTGCCCACAGTCCAGGCAAGAGTTCAGGATAAAGCTGCAGGAGCTAGTTACAGTGGCTTCCAGGCATGCAAATAACAAATGTGCTTGCTGTCTCTCCCCTCTACCAACCAGTTCTCTGTTTGTTTACTGAATAACTGGAAATATTTGACTCCTGCTAACAGAACCACAGCAGGGTATGGCTGAAAATAGGTAATGTGTTTTTTGGAAGTGAGGATCAGTTACATTTTGCCTATGAAAATTAGCACAAAGCCAGGTAGGCTAAATAGTAATTACTACAGTAATGAGGATAGCTAGGTTGGGAAACAGATATTGATTTAGTATCAGTAAATACTGATCACAAGCAGCTGGCCTGAACTGAAGCTCCAGATCCAGATTTCCCTATAGATCTGATCCTGATTGCATTTCATTTTTCTCTTTACCGTTTAAGCTCCAGGCATTCAGGCCTGGACTACACTAGGCCAGCTTAAAGTATGCCATTCAGCTACGCAAAATGCATTGCTGGATTTGGCTTACCTTAAGCCGAGCTGTCGCCACGTTTACATTGCAGGAGGCCTTATTCCTCACAGAATGAGGAGTACACAACACCAGTGGGGGCTGCCCTCAGCCTTCAATTTGGGGGTCTACACTAGACCTGCTAAGTCAAACTCAGGAAGATCCACTTCCGGAGGGTCGCTCTTGTTGTAAAGTGGACATAAAGCTGGCTTGCCCTAGGGGACAGAGAGGTAGAATGGGCACTTCTACGCTACATCCCCCACTGCTGCTGTAATGGAGCATATCAAGAAAGGGATTGGGCTGGAGCAATGCTTCTTTCTGGCCAGGGCTGGCCTTGCCATGAGGCAAACTGAGGCAGCCTCCTCAGATGCCAGACTGTGGTGGGGGGAGGGGGCTCCACTAGGACCCAGAGTGTAGAAAATTGTATCTGCTGCTGGTGCATATGTATTCTCTCTGCTCTAGAGTAGACCATGAAGAAGGCAGAATTGAGACCTTTTAAAGTTTTGGCCCAAGCGAGGGGACATAGGGGCATCATTTGAGCTCCCCTCCCCAGGTGCCAAAATGTTGTGGGCCGGCCCTGTTTCTGGCACTCTCCAGCTGGTTTGATGGTACCTGGGGCGTTAAGGAAGTTAGACCAGCCTGGAGGCTTCTCTGACTTGTGGAAGTCACCATGTTAGTTTTTGGCCAGAGTCACAGTCGTTACCTGAGACAGGCTCGGCTATCCCGTCCTCTCCTCTTTTCAGTCACATTTTATTTTTACGATTTTACAATCTTTGGGGACATGGTCTGTCTCTTAACAGATCTCTGCCCATGGCCCAACTCAAGTGGTTCTGACCTGCCTGACGGCCTCCAGGTACCACCATAATCCAGATCATAAATAACGGTGATAATGAAACATCCTAGAAACATTTCTCTCTTTCGTCAAAATGAAGGAGATTTATAGCCGGCTTCACCCAGAACAGGAACTTATTCCTACAGTATCCAAAGATGATGGAGCTCCCTTTCTCTTTAGAAAGACTGGAAGTCAGGCCTAAAGAATAAAGAAGTCAATATGTGCTACTGGGCATAGCTGACCATAGGTGTGAGAAGTAGGGGTGAGGTGGGTGTTGCAGTATCTGGCTTCCCTGCACCCAGGAGCTGGCCTCTACCAGCCCCCCATGTCCTAGGCTCTATGTGGCCCCTCTGGAGGCCCACTGGCCCTACCAGCTTCAGTACCTCTTGGGGTCCTGCCACCCACTATCTGCAGCCTGCTGTCCAGGGGGGCCTACAGGGAGTCTCCTTGGAGGCTGCACAGCAGCTACCAGTCCTGCTGCCAGCTCAGGGCTCCACAGTCACCTCCAGCTGTGGCTTCGTTGCCAACTCTCCAGGACACGATGGACTACATGCCATTAGCAGCCTGGAAAGTTGGCAACTCTAGGTGTGACCCCCCCCACCTGGGGCAGTGAGAGATGCAAAAAGGCTTTGGGGGGCACAGCTCAGCACCCCCCGCACCCTAAAAATAGTTCCAGAGCAACTGCTGTTGACCTGCATGGTTTCCATTGCTATCCCCAAAAGAGGAGGATGTTTTCAATGGGCTCCATCTGGTAAACTCAGAACAGAGGAGAATAATGCACATCAGTGAAGAAAAATCTCCACCTCTTAGCGTATCCAGCATAAAAGTGGGGCCAGTGAACAGGACATACAGTTCATTATCTGGTCAGGTGTTCCTGTCTTTATTCGGGCATTACCCTTTCTTATGAAAGTGGCGTGTTTATTAGCCTGCATGCTCAGCTGCTTGACTGATTGCTGCCTTAGGAAGACACAGCTTTTTGCAACGGCTTTATTTTGATGAACGACTATGTTTTAATTGTCTTAGTTAATCATTTGCACCACGACTGAGAACATAAGGTCACACATGAGCCATGACTGCAGGTTTAATCAACAGTGTGTCTGCTTGCTCAAGATTGATGCTAAGTTAAACGGGTGCACGAAAAGAAGAAAAATCTGACTCGTGACTGGGTGTAAACAGTCATAGGACGTTTATGAGAAAATCTTTTGTCTTAACTGGTGAATGTTATTTTAGAAGGAAAAAAAATCTATTCCATCTGGAAAATTCATGGCCCTTACAGACTTCTGTAAGCAATTTACATGAAGCCAAGTAACACATACACTGCTTTCATTTTGTGTGCGCTGTGCTTAAGGCGGTGGACTGTGACTGAGGAGACGTGAGTTCAGTTCCCAGTTCGGGCACAGGTTTTTTCTGTTCTTGCCCTACCCCTTCTGCCTGAGGACCCTTCCCCTCCAGAAATTTCTGAAGTGCCCCCCCCCGTCAAAAATTATTGTCCACCCCGATCTAGCCCAGAGGGTTTTAAATAAATGATCTCTTAGAACCAAATGTTAAACTGTCCCATATATGAAAAGTAATAGCTCTATTCAGCAAGATGAAAGAAGCCAAATACTGAGAGGCAATGCACAATAGGCCTGCGTTTGCAGCTGCTCATCTTCTCACAGCCCTCCTGTGTCCTTCAGCAGTGGGGTTTTCACTCCATCCTTCCAGTGCAGCAAGCTCTTTGCGACATCTTTACTGTTCACGTGTGTTTGCCCTGGCAGCACCTGGCACTGGCCTCTGAAGGGACCAGCAGGCAGGATATCAAGCGCAGGTGAAGGAAGAGGATCTCCAGCACATGCTAAATCCTCTTTATTGGGACATAAGAGAAAGGCAGGTAGGGCTTGATGGAGAAGATCCCAACGGCCACATTCATCTCCAAAGCACCTCAACAGTAAAGGCAAAAGGTGCGACAGCAAGGTTTCCTGATTCCTGTAAAGGCCAGAAGTGAGATCCTAGTAGCTCGGGCACTCTGCCCAGGATTGGGGAGGCTAGGAGAGAGCACAAGTGATACTCATGCAACATTTAGGGGGCCCCTTGTGGAGACTAGACATGAGCACGAATCAACCCCTCCCCCCATTAGAACAAGTTTTGGTGGGTTTTGAATCCTTCAGAATTTGAATCTGAATTTCACATGTTGCACGTCTCTCTCTCATGCATCAGAGCAAAATCACAAATGAACACACTGCTGATCTTAGTAAGCCTTGAAATTTAAATGTGGATGAATTATTCTTTCTCATCATGTGTATTTAGCAACCAGCCTGGTAGGGCTAGACAGATAACTAGACAAATAGATACTCTAATATAATCAACATCTAATAGATGGATTTAATTAGCATTCCCAAAACCATTGCCCTTGCCTGTATCCTAATACTAGCCGATCAGCAAAAAGTATCATATATCACATTGTACAGAGCATTATAATGGATAGTCAGCAAGGCTATGGATGTAGAAATTAGTGTATCCTGTTTAACACATTGAATATTTAGCAATGATTTCCACAACATTCTTGTAGTTGACTAGGCAAATACAACTTAGATGGGACTACTATAAGGTGGGTGCATAACTGGCTGGATAACTGTTCTCAGAGAGTAGTGATTATTGGTTCACAGTTGTGCTGGAAGGGCATAACAAGTGGGGTTCAGCAGGGGTCTGTTTTGGGACCAGTTCTGTTCAATATCTTCATCAACGATTTAGATACTGGCATAGAGACTCCGCTTATTAAGTTTGCAGATGATACCAAGCTGGGAGGGGTTGCAACTGTTTTGGAGGATAGGGTCATAATTTAAAATGATCTCAACAAACTGGAGAAGTGGTCTGAGGTAAATAGGATAAAGTTTAATAAGGACAAATGCAAAGTGCTCCACTTAGGAAGGAACAATCAGTTTCACACGTACAGAATGGGAAGTGACAGTCTAGGAAGAAGTACTGCAGAAAGGGATTTAGGGGTCTCAATGATTAGGTCTCAGTTAGAGTATTGTGTCCAGTTCTGGGCATCACATTTCAAGAAATATGTAGAGAAACTGGAGAAGGTCCAGAGAAGAGCAACAAAAATGATTAAAGGTCTAGAGAGCATGATCTGTGAGGGAAAATTGAAAAAATTGAGCTTGTTTAGTTTGGAAAGGAAAAGACTGTTGAGAGCACACATGATAGCATTTGTCAAGTATCTAAAAGGGTGTCACAAGGAGGAGGGAGACAAATTGTTCTCCTTGGCCTCTGATGATAGGACAAGAAACAATGGACTTAAACTGCAGCAAGGGAGGTTTAGGTTGGACAGTAGGAAAAAGTTCCTAACTGTCAGGGTGGTTAAACACTGGAATAAGTTGCCAAGGGAGGTTGTGGAATCTCCATCTCTGGAGATATTTAAGAGCAGGCATCTATCAGAGACAGACTAACACGGCTACCCCTCTGAGACTCTCTAGTTCGACACCCTCAGGACCTGACTGGTGCCGAACCAGAGAATTTGCCAAACCATGGGTGGTCAATATTGTCTAGCAGCTTTACCATCACATCCACTGCTTACTGTGCTCTTAGAAGACATGTGGGAGTAAATTAGAGCAAAACAACAGCACAGAACAGTGAGAGCCAGGACTGGTGGCTGTAAACAAACTTTATGGGATCTTTGACCACACCTGTAAGTGAACCTCGGGATAACTAAAATCATGCCGGACCACAGATGTTGCCAGAATAAATGATCACTTTGTTTGTCTAAAATGATGTCATGTTATTTTTTCATTTTTATAATTGAGATCTAGAGTGTATATTGCTAGCCTGTGCATGCACTGACACAAACACATGCAAACCCCTTTCAGGAGTCTGATTTGTCTTGCCTATACCAAGTTGCCCCTCACTTAAAAACGTGGGTGTTTCCTTTTGCCACACATGACAGGGCTCAGGTTTCTGCTTACTAGACCCTAACAAGTCTAACATTGGCCTGGGCGACCCCATTAAAAGAAATTCATTCTCAGTTTGAGAGCCACTGATGCAGTATACAGAACAAAACAAACAAGTCATTGTCTGTATGAAATTTTAGTTTGTACCTGGCTCATGCTTTCTATATAGCCCATTGTGAAAGTAGGCAGATATTTAATGTACCCTCTGGACAGGCCTGGTGATAGGGTAAGTAAAGGGGGCCACTGCCCTGGATCCCAGCAACTGTAAAGGGCCTTGGGCCCTTTAAATCACCACCAGAGCGCTGCACAGTCTGCTCCAGGAGCGGCCTTAGACGAGCTGCCGGCAACTGGCGCCCTAGGCGAAATGCACGATTGGCGTGCGATCAGCGCCCCCACCTCCAAAGCCCTCAACGGCCATTTATTTTGGTGCCCATGGCAACCACCTAGTTTGCCTGTATTGATGGGCCGCCACTGGGGCTCGGAGAGGAGGGGGAGGGGGAGAGTATGGTGTGCTCTGGACAGCATTGAGAGCAGGCTGCCCTAACTCCACCCCTTCCATCCGAGTCCCTACCCCTTCCAGAAGCACATAGGTGACCCTCCTCCCACTTTGCCCAGGGGCCCATCATGGCTGTCAGCTCCCCAGTCTCTGTGTACCATCAGGGGTACATGCACTCTTGCTTGAGAGTTACAGCTCGAGACTTTCTCTCAGTTCAATCACTCATGTAAATACACTAGAGTCTTTTTTTGCCCTCAGTGTCTCCAGGTCACATATGAGATTCGTTATTATCTTTGCTAATTGTGAAGCCTGATTTCATGCCCTTTGGGAGCCTGCATTTCCTGGAATACACCAGTAAAAATATACTTGATACAAATCAGCGGACATCTTTAAAAATAGCTCATTAAAATAAGACTTTACATTTCAATGCCGTTGTCTTTAAATGTTCCTAGCTTTTGCTGTCTATACTTGTCTTCTAGGTGTGATTTGGCATGCCAACGTTAGCAACCTGTTTAAAATTGCTTTGCACAGAGTACATTTTACTGCATAATTGTTAGGTTTATTAGTTAGCAACTCTATACTTCAACAGCAAGGGGTTATAACCCCTTTTCTTGGATGAGAAAAATGTTCGTATTTTGCTTATTTTTTTTCCCCTTAATCCAAACAAACAAGAGTTCCTATAGCATGGAAATAAAGCTATATTAATTTCACTTAAAGGCAGCTACCAGTCTTCATTTATCTCAGTTAAAGGTTAAAAATGAAGGGCCAAATTGTGGCTGGCATAGTCTTGGCAAACAAAGACACAACTGAATGTATTGTCTACCAAGGGGATCACATATACATTAAAATTATAGATCGGACCAAACCAAAACCACAGACAGTCAGACTTTTGAGGGTTCGAAATTCAGGAATAAGGGTAAGTCCAGCTTTTCTTAGAATTCTTTCCCTATGTTCTTCAATATTGATGTTTTCTACCTTGAAAAGAGGACAGTCACAAAGAAAGAGGAGATAGAAAGAAAAAAAATCATTGTTGTGCACGTTTGGTAGAAATATATCAAGGAAAGTGGTGCTTTTGATTTCTTTTTAAGAGTTTGCTTTATGAATGGGAAGTAGAGGTAGCACGTTCAATATTACTCTATAGCTTTTTGGCAGTAATATATCACCCCCAGAAATGTGTACTCTTACCCTTCTGCTAAGCAGGAACTAATAATGGTTGAAAACTCACAAGTTTTAACTTTCAGATAGTGCACCCTACAGTTCTGAATCTTTCAGAGCGTGACCAAGTGCCCACCAGAGGCTGTGGGAAACGTCCCATTGATATCATTAGGGAGTGGACCTAACTAGCTTGCAAATGCTGTATTTCAGCCTGACTCCTGGATGTTCAGAAGTTCACAAAAATGAAAAGAAAACCAATGTACTTAACAAAAGTGACGAGGAGTCCTGTGGCACCTTATAGACTAACTGAAGTATAGGAGCATAAGCTATCGTGGGCAAAGACCCACTTCGTCATGCATCTGACGAAGTGGGTCTTTGCCCACGAAAGCTTATGCTCCTACACTTCAGTTAGTCTATAAGGTGCCACAGGACTCCTCGTCGCTTTTGCAGATTCAGACTAACACAGCTACCCCTCTGATAATGTACTTAACAAAAACCCTCATACACATAACTGTTTTTGCACTACGAAAGAAAGAAAGAAAGAAAGAAAGAAAGAAAGAAAGAAAGAAAGAAAGAAAGAAAGAAAGAAAGAAAGAAAGAAAGAAAGAAAGAAAGAGAAAATTGGTCACTTTGAAATTCGTGTGCAGATTCATATCAATCAGTCCATGTTTTACCCAAATCTTTTTACCTGTCCCTGCTAAGAACCTGGCCTTTCAAAAGCCGGAAAGGCATGAAATGCCAGACTCTAAATCATAGCGTTTCATGTTGAACTCAATGAGAATAATCAAAAACACCACTAATGGCATGAAAGGATCACATGCCTTGCATTATCCATGGGCTGCTGACATCAGATAAAGATTCTTCAGCTAATTAGCGCTTATCAAGGATGGATCAAAATGGTAAAAATAAATGTGTTGGGGTAGGGAAGAAGTACTTTTGGAAAAAATAGCATCAGAAAGTTGATGGACAAGTCCTAGCCTGCCAACAGACTTTACATCTCTAGGTCACTGGTTTTTTACTAACTCACTTTAGTAGTGACTGAAAGTTGTAGCCAACTGGTTAGTTGTTCAATAGCTTATATGAATAGATGGTTTCAGTCCAGTTCCTAATAGGAAAATCATCACTAATTAGCATCCACATTGTTTTGATAAGGGGAGGAGATTCAATGAACACGGACATTAGGATCAAAGGGTTTAGTCAAAGATCAGAGTGAAGTGTTGAAGGAAGTACTAGGGAATAAAAGTACACAACTGATATCCATGCTCATATTAATGAATGTCTCAACTGATCTTGAACATAGACAACTATCCCTAATATGTCTGTCAACCATGACCTAGAATGATAGGCTACTTAGAGTAGGAGTTTAAAAATAAAACAGAACAAGGGAGCTACTTAATGGTGAACTCTTCTATAGTCTATGACTGAATTACTATCTAAATCCATTTGGCACATCCAAAATTATATAAAATAAAGTTAGTTCTTAGTACAGGTCAATCTAAAACATGCTTTACTTACAATGTATATCTCCCAGACACTCACATATGTTGTTGTTTTAATTTCATTGCATGTAGCATTTCAATCTGATTGCAAATGATAGAAATGTTCTAAAAGGGCCTTGTATATTTTTCTTTCCTTCCAATCAGCACAGCAACAAAAATAGAAGAAGACTTTCAAGTTCTCTGCCAAGACACGAAATACTCTGTGCTGATTAGGCCTCAGTTGGAGTATTGTGTCCAGTACTGGCCAACACATTTTAAGAAAGATGTGGAGAAATTGGAGAAGGTCCAGAAAAGAGCAACAAAAATGATTAAAGGTCTAGAAAACATGACCTGTGAGGAAAGACTGAAAGAATTGGACTTGTTTAGTTTAGAAAAGAGAAGACTGAGAGGGGACATGATAGTGATTTTCAAGTATCTAAAAGGGTATTACAAGGAGGAGGGAGAAAAAATTGTTCTTCTTGGCCTCTAATGATAGAGCAAGAAGCAATGGGCTTAAACTGCAGCAAGGGAGGTTTAGGTTGAACATTAGGGATGATCTAGATCCGTGGTCCCCAACCCGGTGCCCGTGGGCGCCATGGCGCCCGCCGGGCCCTTTACATGCACCCGCGGGGCAATCTGGGCTGGCGCGGCGCCCCCGGGTGTGCGGCAGGTGCCAGCCCCGGGCGCATGGCCGGCCCCGGCCCCGGGTGAGCCGCGCATGCCGGTGCCGACCCTGACCCCCGGCCCCGGCCTTGGTCCCGCCCCCGGGGCGCCGTGCCAGCCCTGGCCCCGGCCCCGGCCCCAGCCCCGCCCCCGGGGGCGCTGCGCCAGCCCCGGCCCCGGCCCCAGCCCCAGCCCCGCCCTGCCCCGCCCCCCCGCCCCCGTGGGCACCACGCCAGCCCCAGCCCCGGGGGCGCCGCGCGGAACCTGGGCAGCCCCTGCCTGGGATTGCTGCACATGCCGGTGCTGACCTCGGGCGTGCGACGCATGCTTGGCCCCGCCCCCAGTCACGTGGCCTGTGAGCGGCCCCGCCCCCATATGCGCAGCGCGTGAGCGGCCCCGCCCCCAGGTGCCCGGCAGCCCCAAAATGTTGGGGACCACTGATCTAGATGGTGCTTGGTCCTGCCGTGAAGACAGGGGACTGGATTTAATGATCTCCTGAGGTTCCTTCCAGTTCTAGTATTCTATGATTCAATTCCTAATGCACCATTCAGAACACAAATTGGAAGGACAGGCCATGAGACAGTCAATTACTTTTGAAACAATGAACCCTAATCCAGAAAGTTTCAGCATCCCAAAAGGTTTGATCAGTTACAGTTTTACTGTACAATCGTGCACCACAGAACACACATTTATCAGTCAGGAAAGGTTTGATTAAATCTCTGATGACTTGGACTCTTGGTTTTTCTTCTCTGTGTGCGGTTGTGCATGTTTTCAATAGTAAACACCGCTTTGGTGTTTACGGTCAAGCTGTTCCGTACCAACAGAATGAAGTGTAGCCAGTTTATTAGCTTTGTTTTCATAAATGAATATCCTGCAATCTTTTACACCATCTCCAAAATCCCTCTAGTGCATTTGGATTCACTTGTTACTGACCTTAGGATTTTTCCACACTCCATTTTATAGATCCACTGATCTGATTTCATGGAAATGTTTATATGCTGACTACTTGGAGTATCTAGGGCAACTACAGATGACTTTGAAGATAAACAAATTGGGTCTTGAAAACAAGCTAAGCATTAACTAGATCTGCCTGTGCATGCATGAGAAAGTACCTTATAATACTATTCAGTTTAATTCCCCTGTGTTTCCTGCATAAGAAATGTGGGACCCCCCCCCCAATCAGTGGATGAGAAGCTGGATATGAGTCAACAGTGCGCCCTTGTAGCCAACAAGGCTAATGGCATATTAGGTTACATTAGGAGGAACATTGCCAGCATATCCAGAGATGTCATTATTCCCCTTTATTCGGCTCTTTTGAGGCCACATCTGGAGTATTATGTCCAGTTCTGGACCCCCCACTACAAAAAGGATGTGGACGCATTGGAGAGGGTCCAGCAGAGGGCAACCAAAATGATTAGGGGGCTGGAGCATATGACTTATGAGGAGAGGCTGAGGGAGTTGAGTCTGTTTAGTCTGCAGAAGCAAAGAGTGAGGGGGGATTTGATAGCAGCCTTCAACTTCCCGAAGGGAGCTTCCAAAGAGAATGGATAAAGGCTGTTCTCACTGGTGACAGATGGTAGAACAAGGAGCAATGGTCTCAAGTTGTGGTGGGAGAGGTCCAGGTTGGATAATAGGAAAAACTATTTCACTAGGAGGGTGGTGAAGCACTGGAACGGATTACCTAGGGAAGTAGTGGAGTCTCCATCCCTAGAGGTGTTTAAGTCTCGGTTTGACAAAGCCCTGGCCGGGTTGATTTAGTTGGGATTGGTCCTGCCTAGAGCAGAGGGCTGGACTTGATGACCTTCTGAGGTCTTTTCCAGCTCTATGATTCTATGATTCTATGAATAGCACTCCTACACCTGTTGTCCCCTTTCCTGGATTTCTAGAGCCTCAGAATTGTTGATATTTTATTTTCATATGCCAGTGCATTTCCTAATTCTCCTGAAAGCAGAAAGATACCGGTGTCTGAGGATAAAGAATGGAGATTTCCATAAGGAGAGGGCATCCCTTTTTTTTTGCCCTCAATATAGTTTCTTCTGTCCCCAGATCCATAGGTAAGAAAGAAGGGGAATGTCAGATCTGCTTTTTTTCCTTCCCATTTTCCCTGATAAGTGTAGGAGTCTGAGGTTGTTATAGCTTTGCTCTGTGCAGCGACAAAATGGGGTGCGGGAATTGAGAGGAAATGAGGGAAAATGGGCATATATTATATTGATTCATACTCTTCCTGAAACAGGGCACAGAAGCAAAGTGCTGATCAAAAAAATTGACGGTAGCAGCCCCCATTATTAAACTAGATGCTTTTGCTGCATACTACAGTCACTCCTGGATGAGCTGTGGGTTCCCCCTTGGTAATGGTGTTTGTATATGAAGGCAGAGAGGAAATTATTCCCCTCCCCCCAATATCAAGCAATTTCATATTATCACGTCACCGTGTATTCTTGATCTCAGGGCCATGCATGTTCATGTGATTAGATCATTCGGCTTTCAGTCACAACTTGTTTGTAAGTGAGCACAATATAAAATAACCCTCTCTGTGCTTGGGTGCTGCAAATGGAGGATGCTGTCAGAATACACTTTTCTATATTAGTGAGATTCCTGCATCCTCAGTCTATGCTTGGGGGTCTGACACTTGAGTCTTTTGGGAATGGTTTCGACTATTTAATTGTAATGAGAAATGGGTTGGTCCAGAGGTGAACAGTCAGAGGAGGGTAGAGGTAACCAGAGAGGTGAGGAAATAAAGACAAGAAAGAGCTCTAATGGTAGAGTCAAATGACTAATAGCAATGAGAAGAGGTGCTTGTTTAATAGCAATTCTAGTTGCTAAGAAAATTATTTTGTAGTTTGTGATTCTGTGTGTGTATGTATGAATGTAGGGGAAAGGCATGTGACTCTGTACAAGTGTCTATGTATGCAAGATCTGTGTGCATGTGAGTTGTATGCGTTATGAGCAGATATTTCTCTCTTTCCTGCACAGGTACAGATAGTGAGAATCAGTCCAGTATACCTTAGGACGGCCACTTACCAGATAGCACAAAGGGAATCTAAACCAATAGGCTACGTCTAGACTGGCATGAATTTCCGAAAATGCTTTTAACGGAAAAGTTTTCCGTTAAAAGCATTTTCGGAAAAGCACGTCTAGATTGGCAGGATGCTTTTCCGCAAAAGCACTTTTTGCAGAAAAGCATCTGTGGCCAGTTTAGACGCGGTTTTCCGCAAAAAAGCCCCGATCGCCATTTTCGCAATCGGGGCTTTTTTGCGGAAAACACTACTGTGCTGTTTACACTGGCCCTTTTGCGCAAGTCTTTCAGAAAAAGACTTTTGCCCAAACGGGAGCAGCATAGTATTTCCGGAAAATCACTGACGATCTTACATGAGATTGTCAGTGCTTTTCCGGAAATTCAAGTGGCCAGTGTAGACAGCTGGCAAGTTTTTCCACAAAATCATATGATTTTGCGGAAAAACTTGCCAGTCTAGACACAGCCATTCTATAGATCCATAGCAGCAGCTAATCATAAACATCTCCAAAAGAACACATGTTTAGAACCTGGCCAAAAATATTCCAGCACTTAATACTGAATAGAAAATGAATTTTTGTTGACATGGAAATTTTCACCAAAATCTTTCCAATTTTATTGAATAGATCCCCATCCCAATTTTAAATAGTCAAGGGTTTTTTTTGGAGGGGAAGGTGGGAGGGGGGTGGCGGTGGTGCAGAGTTGTGATAAGAATTTGAAACATTTTGAGGAAAAATGGAGCAAAACTAAAAAATTTTTAATAGAAATTATTCCATGGCACTAAAAGAATTTCCCAACCAGCTCTACACATGAGCCATCAACCAAAGTAGCAGACTCCTGGTCCACTCCATTCTTTAATATTCATAGTTGTTGCCTTTTGCAGACAGAGAAGTTCTTGTCCAGAATACAGGCAAAGTCAGGCCTGTGTGGAGAATGGGAAGGTTAGAGATAAGATCTTTGATGAGGGGCTTTTTAAAAAGTCAAGATTCAGCCTTAAAAACATCTAATCTTCTGTAAATATGACTAAAATGTTTGCTCAATAAATATACATCATGCAGCAAGCTAAACAGGTAAAGTAGACTTAGAACTCCTGAAAAATACACTGATGTTGAATAATACTGAATTAAAAAGTCAGATCTCAATTAAATACTGAATTAAAAGTCACAGTTCTATGAGAGTACGTCTACACTGAAACACTATTTTGAAAGAACTAGCGCTTTTCCGAAATATCTTAACCTGCGTCAACACAGCAGGCAGTTATTTCACAATAGTGTCAAAATACTGTCAAGCTGGAGGACTTCCTACTCCGATTCCTGTACCCCTTATTGTACAAGGAGTAAAAGAAGTCGGGGGAAGAGTGCTATATTTTGAAATAAGTGCTGTGTAGACACTCCCTATTTCGAAATAAGCGAGCTCAATTTGCGTAGCTTATCTCAGTTTAAACCCTGCAGTGTAGACGCACCGAGTCATGATTATTGCACCAGGAAGAGAAAGGTAGGGGCTGCCCATGTGGTTGTAGCAAGTTGAACATGAAGCAGAACATATCCTGAGAGCAGCAATATCCGGGGTCCATATGGGCTGATGTTTGCATGCCTGTGAAGCTTCATGAATTCCAGCTGAAAACTGTGTGGCTGCAAGAATCTGTCTACATAGACCCAAGTCAAGGATTAGGGCTTTGAAGCTTGCCTGGCCTGAGGACAAAAAAGAAATGCTGAAGGACTTGGTAGAGGTCTGACCTGGTGAGGGACGTCAGTTCACTAGGATGCAGCCCTTGTTCCACAGTTTTCGTTCCTATGCTCAGTCTCCTCTATTGCTCTCACTGAATCTGGTCTGCCTTTGTTCTTTAGCTGGAATGTCTCCAGGAACCATCCCTGGTGCTTTGCTTCTCCTCACTCTCTTTACATCGAAATAGCATTATGGTGTGTCACAGTTAAAACCAGGCTGGGTTGAAGGTTAGCCCATGGCATGACCAATTGCTACAACCTTGCAGCTTACAAGCTGCTTTGCGGACTCTTATCTCAAACCAGCACACAGTGTTTGGGGAAGGGGGAGGAGTGCTCAGAAGACACGATTACCATGTACAGCGCTTTTCTGGATGCCCTTCAGTCCCTTGATATAAACCAATTCCCAGACCTCTGGACCCTTTTTTTCTTTTTTAGTCCCCACCTCCATTATCTATTTCCTACCACATGGAAACCATCAAAACTCTACTTGCTTATAGTGCATTAAATCCATTTTTATAGCCAGTGTAATGCTGATGATGGGCAATTACTCTTGAAAGTCATAAAAAAAAGGCATAAATAGTGTATGATTAATTTCCTCTTGAATCCACCTTCAACATGGAAGCAACTCCTATTGCTTTTAAAGTCAGAACATGCAAATTTCCAGCCAGAGGGCAGGCTATCAAGGTGGGTGTATCCCATGGGATGCTGGTAATGAAAGCCGAGTCCATTCATGCTCTCTGCCACAGTCCTGGGGCTCAGAGCTCCTCTGCTGGAGGACCGAGGCCTGGGGCTCTTCAGGGTTGTTTGGGGGTTGGGTTGCTCTAGCTGCTGGTGGGCTAGCTGGAGTTTGGAGCTACTCTGGGCATCAGCTGGCTGGTTTGGCCTCACTGCTGCTTTGGGCATAGTGGGCTGGCTGGGGTTTGTGGCTTTGCTGGTAAGCCAGCTGGTAGGAGCAGGGAAAAGAGTATAGGCAAGGCTTTGGGTGGAGAGGGAAGTGCAGAGCCGGCCCTCCAGCAGAAAGGGCAGGGCAGGCAACTAGCCTCCCTGAACGAGGCATGCACATGCTGCCCTACTGCTTGCACGGTTGGGGTATTGCTCCTCTTTATGGAGCGCAACATCTCAATCTCAGATCCTGCATCCCACAGTAATACACTTAATTAGGAAGCCTCCTCGCAAATATCACAGTGGGAACGTTCCTGAATGCAGCTGTTGATATGAAACGACTTGGTGGCGAATAGCCCTCATTCTTCTGCCGCTCAGTAGCTTAGGAAACAATTTCTGCCAACTTCCAGGACCTGAGGCGCTCTGTGGAGCTCAAGAGCTCATCTCTCTCCAGCCAAAGCTGGTCCAATAAAAGATATTACACAGGCTAGTCTCTCTCTAGCTAGGAAACCATTGAGTCCAAACAACAAAAGAGAAGGCCGATGGATGGTGAAATTGTTTCCAGTACTTTGGGGGACAGATGTTAATAAATAATGATCTCATGGTGTGAGTTATTAGTCTCACTCCTGCATGCACTATTGATTAGAGAAACAAGGGGAGTGAGGTAATATCTGTTCTAACAACTTCTTGCTGGTGAAAGAGACATGCTTTCACACGGCTCATAGCTCTTCCTCAGGTCGGCATGGCTCACAAGCTTGTCTTCATCCCTGACAGACGTTGATCCAGTAAAAGATCAACCTCAACCGCTTTGTCTCTGCTATCCTGGGACCAGTCCTACCAACAGAGGGAGCAAAGGGGGCAACTGCCCTGGGGCCTCGCAGTTCAAAGAGACCCGGAGGTTGCTGCTGCTACTGCTGTCAGGAGCCCTGGACTCTTTAAATCGCTGCTGGAATGCTGCTCCACTTGGTTCTGAGGTCTGGGGGAGGTACAGCGCCACAGTCTGTGCAGAGCTGAAGGGCTGGCTGCCCTGGCCCCACACCTTCTGCCTGAGGTCCTGCCCCTTCTGGGGGTGCAGAGCCACCTCCCACACCTTGCCCAGGGGACTGTGGAAGATGCCAGACCCACTGCCTGGGACCTGCGGTTATCCCCAATTGGCACCGGTACTTCTTGCAGTCGCGAGGAGTAAGGGAAGAAGATGGGAGCATTTGCTCCTTTCGACCTCCCAATGTAAAGACGGTGCCAAGCTTGGCTTAAGATCTGTCAATCCTGGCTACATTATTTACATAGCTGGAGGTGCCCCCCCTTAAGTCGACCTTCTGGGTCTAGTATAGACCTGGCTTTACACTATCGATTGTAATTCTTACCACAGTGAAGTCAATGGGATTATCGGGGTAGTAAACACTGGGTTGCCAATGGTTGTGAGATTGTGCCCAGGAAAGGCCATAATTTGCCGGACTGGAGCTTTTCTCAGCCAAGTTCTTAAAAACCGCCACAAATAATATTTCAGTATTTAATTAAGTCTTGCAATAGTCTTGGAGATAGTTATGCATTTAATAAATAGGTAATAGACATGGCCTTCCTCAGACTCAACACCTTCTGGGGGGTTAACAGCCCTGTAGAAGCCAGTGCTAAGAGATTTTATGGTCTTTTATTCCCCTGCAAGGCAAATGTCCAACTATCTACCTATGTCCTCCCCCGAGCCCTTCCTAACTATGAATGGAATTTTGTCATCCTACCTATGAGGTAGGAAACATTCATGCCTATTTTACACATGGAGGATTGAAGCACAGCGTAGTTTAAGTGAGTTGTCCAGGGTCACACAGAAACTCTGTGGCAGAACTGGGAAGTTACCCCAGGTTTTCTTGAGTCCCAGTCCAATATCCTATTCACCAAAGCATCCTTCCTATCCAGTCAAGTGTGTAAGTACTTGCCGGAGGAGGCCCAAATGACTTACCCAAAGCCAAATACTGAGAAGAGTTGGGGACAGAATTACTGACTTCCCGGCTTCTTTCCTAACAATTAGACTACACTGCCTTTCCCCCCAAAAAAGAGGGGAGTAGGTAAGAAACAGTACAGATCAGATTCCTTTACAGGAAAAAACCCCTTATACATAAGAAAAACTTAAGCATATTAGCCTTAATTATAAAGTTTGTTTAAAACTTCAGTGTTACTGTGGAAGATAATGTCCAATCATTTAGGTACTTGTAAACATGGCTGTTGAGCCAGGAACTGAACCCGCATCATGATGGATTAGTCTTCCACCTATTACAAGGCATGGATCTGAATTAGGTCACACACTTTAAATGACAGAAGCCAGGAGTTTGAACTCTCAGGTGTAATTTCTAACCATTCATTACACACCTCATCCCTCCAGCTAATGGCAGGACCCAAACCATGGGTGTTATCGGTGAATATTTCCCTCGGGCTAAACGTTCATTGATATTGTTATAGTTATCCTTTAACAACAATGGGACAGGTTCACGGTCCTGTTCAGTCAGCGTTGTGTCACTCAAACTACAGAAAACAAATTTGAATCTCTTTCTTCACTGCCTACCATAGTAGCAGGGCTTCTTGATGGACCTACCTCCAAAGGAGCTGCTACGCCAGTCCTATCATAGGGTTGGAAAGGGTTTCGGCTGGGTGTGCAGTGGCATGGAAAGGCAGGCATGGAAAGGCAGCTGCTACAGCCAGCTAAGAGTGCAGCTGCCGCATCTGTTCCTTGCATTCACAGAGAAACAAAGGAGGGGAGGTGGTCTCTTTTATGGGGCCAACTTCTGCGGGTGAAAGAGACATGCTTAATATCACCTCAGCCACCTTGTCTCTCCCCTTTCCTGGGACTGACATGGGGGCCACAGTGAATACACCCTTGGTACAGCAGGCCGCTGACATATGATCGAGCAGGCCCCAAAGAGCTTGGATTCATTCTGAGGAGACACAGGCGCTGAGTTTGTGAGTGCACTGGGGCTACAGCATGCACAAAAGTCTCTGGTGCGTCCTCAGCTCCTTCATTGATCAGCTCCTCTTCCTCACAGCCGCAAGAGATGCTGAGGGAAGGAGGTGGAGCAAGGGTGGGGTGCATTTGGGGGAGGGGTGGAATGGGGTTGGTGCACTGAAGGGAAAGAGGCAGTGTAGAGACAGAGGCTGGGGCAGAACAGGGGGCTGAGCTCCCCGCATGGAGCAAGGAAACCATCAACTGTGCAGGGAATGGCCGCATGAAGCAGGTTTCATTGCCAATGAACTAGCACTGACTGAGATTTATGGAGACGCCAGTTTTCTAAAACACAGAGCAATGCTAAATAGTTAATCAGTGCAATCCTGTTCTGCACCGTCTTGGAAGGAAGCAAAGGACCGTGGCTAGAGGCGACGCATTAAAATGTAAATATAGCTTCCCTCATGGAGGCACCTGGCACAGGGTGTGGAAAATAGCACCCTGTCCTGCATGGATGGATGAAGGGGATGACTTTGGCAGGAGGGTCCCCTCTGTTTCTCTTCACTTAATTATCGCTGGAAAGCTGTACAGATACATTACAAATAAACATTGTTTCCCATCTGTAAGTCTGAGAATGGGTCTTCCCCACTCCGTTTTCCAAATGGTTTATCGGATTGATCCCACAGTGAGATTATTCACAGCAGCTGAATGTTTTGGGACAAATTCGGTCTACAGGCAGTTCTGTTAGTACTTCCTTTAGGTCCAGTTTTTCTTCTCCTCTCGATCCTCCCCTTTTGGGGGGAGGGTTATTTATCCTCCCCCCCTTTTGGGAGGGGGAGCTTGTTATTTGTGGACATAGGGATGGGGAAAGGCTGGGTGGTTCAGCCAAGAGGTTAAGAACAGGTTGCAAATGAAGTTCATTCCATATTGATCCACCGATGTTCACAGAAGACCTCCCTCCAGGACTGCCAATTTTTCTTGGCTGTGTTCCAGAATATAAAACATTTTAATTAAAGATAAATCTTAATTCATGGTGACTCCAGAACAATCCTGGAGTATTGGCAACCCTCCCTCCCATTGTCTTTAGAGGCCCTTGGATGAGGTCCACAAAGAGACAGAGAACTGGTTTCTTGGCTAATCTGTTCAGTTCCTTGGAAGGTTTTGACTCTAAGGATGAAATCAATCAGCTTTCTTTATGAACATCTTACAGTATTTTAACGTATTTATCCGCACACCGATGTAGAGAAATACTGTTGTTCCCATTTTACAAAAGGGAAACTGAGGCACAGGGAGACTACGTGACTTGCCTAGTGACACAGGAAGTCGGTGACAGAGCAGGAAATTGAAACCCCAGTCTTTCATCTCCTAAAATAGTGCCATAACCACTAGCACTGCCTGCCAAGTAAAGCATGGTGTTGGATGGTATATTCCCAGGAAGCTCATGCAGAGTGCAACATTGACAATGTCAGTAGCTGCTGCATTTTAAACCACCTGGAGCATTTTCAGAGTAGGCAGTTTCACTTGCTCCTCAAATTATAGATCAGAGACATGCATTTGGGAAACATTCAGCACCACCGAGGCTGGTCCCCTAGGTGTCAGAAGATAACCTTTCGCTGCTCTCTTTAAACAAATGAGGTTTAATTACATGAAATAAATGTAAATGTCTTTTAAATGTCTCCAGCTCTACAAATCCTCGTTGGTCCCCAGAGTTAGCAGCCAACTTGCTCCAATAATGTTGGAGATACTTACCTGTCGCTAAACACAGCTATTGTAAACGATGCACCGGAGTCTACAAAACTAGAGCATGGCCAGTTATGTGCTTCCTGGGTATATTCGGAAAGAACACCTTTAAAGAAAAATAGCCATCAAGGTTGTTCTTGCTCATTTTTGTACTAAAGGAAGTTTCAGTGTGATTTTTCTCAGGCTAAGCGTCACACCATTTGTCAGACAGGATACAATTCTACCTGACAGCTGGGGAGATAAACCTCTGTGTTTATAAATCAAGGATGGTCTATACTGCACCTATTATGGTGATAGTCAAGCACTTCTCATCAGGAGGATTTGTGTGAGGGTGCAGAATGTATGAAAGGAGGCAGTTAGGTTTTTCTAAAGCCATTGCAAAGTTTAAAAGTGTCCTATGTTGATGGTGCATCCCAAAACATCCTTCCTTTAAGGAGCAAGAGATTCTATTGAGGGGTTTTCACTTTTCTAAACCTGGAGGTCTCCATTCAGCCTTATTTTAGCACAGGGAATGATTTAGCTCTCTAGGTCAGGGGTGGGGAACCTCAGACCCGGGGGTTGGATGCGGCCCTTGGCTTGCCTGGATCCAGTCCACAAGGGCTGCCCTCCCTCCCCCCTGCATTGGGGAATCAGAGCTGGTGTTCCAGTCCCCCTCCCCCCCTACACATACACTGCCCCACTGCAATGCTGGAGCCCACAAAAATCTACTAGGCTGGGCCCCCCGGATGCTGGAGTGTGAGGGGATTGTGGGGAGTGTTTTTCTCCTCAGTCAGGGGCCAAGTCTGTGAGGGTTTTTTTTTTGGGGGGGGGGGGGTTGACTGATTGGTTGGTTGGTTTTCGCTTGTGTGCAGACCGATTGATTTCTGTGGGTCAGCGGCCCCCGACCCAAAAAAGTTTCTCCACTCCTACCCTGGGTGAAAGCAGTTTCAATGTGGACTCAGCTCCCTGTGAATGCCCTCTGCAGAGGCTCCATAAGCAATGCCCTGAATCAATACATCCACCAGCCCTCTAGCCATGCCCATCACTGGTCAGCTCCATCCACTATTCAGAGAATTTGGCCGCCGTAGGATCCTCCTCACGCTACCCTAATCCTCCTCCAGAAGGACTTTCCACAGGGGAGGCGTGTGTAACAGGAGGCCTATTACGTCAGTTTAGAGCAGCAGAAACTGGCATAACCCAGGACAGACTATAAGAAGGATTATATAAGTGGCATCCAGATCCTTCTGAATCAGTGGGAGTTGGGAAGGAGGATTTGGCCCACCTATTTTCAGACCAAGCTTTATTCATACTGGATATCTTACCGATTTCCCTTAAGGCATAGTACACTATGTCAAACTCACTTAAACGGCTGGAAAAATAAAATAATGAGAAAATAACCTTGGGAGAAAGATCTAATCCCAAGTAGTTGTACATTGCAAGGACGGAGCTTTGTGTCTGATGCGCACCTTTGGAGCGAGAGCAGAATATAACAAGATGCTTCAGCATTTGCTGGGTTAGTGTCAATCGAAACTGTTTTCTTCATATTTCATGTCCACGTCTGGCTCTCCTGCCGCAGCTGCTGGAATGATCGGATTAACAAGACAAACAGACTCTGCCTCCGCCGTTAATAAAAGAATGGCAAGAAGAGCCTATAAATCCTGTTAAGTTAAAATTGTTTAAAAAAAAACAAACTGGAGGCATAACTGTAATAGGGTCACACTCACCTTTCACAAGTACAAGTGCCTGGGCCTGCACTCTCTCAGTGTGTTTGTGGCAGGTCTTTGATGACTCAGTCTTCTGGCCAAGTCACATGTGGTTTGTGTGATAAAAGTAAAGCAAACCCCTTCCAGGGTATAAGTCCAACAAAGGGCTTATTTCAGTGCCTTCTTTCTGGTCCTTTGAGCCACAGCTCTGTCCCGCGGCTCTTTTTAATCAACGATCAGAGTACCCTGGCCAAACTGTCTCTCAGCTTCTGCCAGGACCCCTCAAATTATTGCTACCTTTTAAGAATTCCCAGCCCTGGTCTGGGATCATGTACCCCCAGGCCTCTCACCCTGGATTTTCACTTCTCTGGGCCTTTCTGGCCTCAGCTCTTCAGCTGGGCCACTAAAAAGATTCAGTTCCCATCCTAGGACAGATCAAAGCCCAGGCCACTTTCCCCGGTGGTTGGTTGGTTGGCAGACCCAGACCCAGAGCCAGACCCAGACCTACCCTCTACTCTGGATCCCAGTCCAGGAAACTGATAGATACCAGTCATTAGCCACCCCTCTTTCAATAAACTGCTTTGCTGCTTCAGTTCCCTGGGCCACTTCCAAATGTGTCAGCTCATTTTTCACCCTTACCTCAGGGCTTGGCCTAGTGGAGTCCCAGAAACCAGCCTAGAGCACCATCCACTCTCTTTCAGGTCTAGCAAAGAATGGAACTCACTCACGCCCTGTAGCTCTTCTTATACTAGCCTGTGGGGCCCGATTGGCTGCTTCCCATACAGTCCCTCTAGGCAGCATGGATGACCACTCTACTGCCCTTTTCTGGGTCAGGATGTGGCAATGCCACACAATCTCCAGCAGAGGGCCTCAATGCCTCGCCCACCCTGTCACCTTACTGATTCTTCAGGGAGTAGCCGAGTTAGTCTGTACAGAAAAAAACAACAAATGGTCTGGTAGCACTTTATAGACTAACAAAACTTGTATATGGTATAATGAGCTTTTGTAGGCAGAGCCCACTTCTTCAGATGACTGGAGTTTTGAGTTTAGGATGTGCAGGCCCAAAATATATGGGGGAGAGGAAAAAAAGCAGGGGGTGGGAGACAGGGAGCAGAGGGTAGAAGGAATCAATAAGTGTCTGAAGATTGGTTAGTTAAAACAAAGTAGATAAGAATCAAGGTCAATTGATAGTATCCTTCCTGACATAGGAATCTACACAAAAAGCTGTTTGTACCTTCATTGGCTGTTAGGTAAATAGTGTCCCAACCATCCTTCATCACGATTGAGTCCATTAGCATGAGAATTGACTTTGCGGATGAACTCTAATTCCAATGCTTCTCTGTGTATCTGGCTAGTAGAATTGGTTTGTGACAAGACAGCCACTTGAAGATGTTTTAACCAGTGATGAGGAAGATTAAACTATTCCCCAGTAGGTTTCTGTATGTTTCCTTTATGTATCAGATATATGTAAAGGATATTGACACAAGTCAGATACACGTAAAGGAAACGTGGTCGCTGCAGCAGCAGCCAGCTCAGTTGGGGGAGGGGTGCATGTCCCCCAGCTGGGGGACAGACAGACAGACAAACTGTCTGAAGTACAGAGTAGATAGCTGTCCCTTTCTGCACCCCTGTTCTCTGGTGGCCCAGTGGGGTTATAACTGTCCTAGTCCCCATCTCTGGCCCCTTGCTGCGCCCCGGGTGGTCATTCCAAACTATAACTGTCCATCTTACCAGGGCCCTTCCTTTCCATTGTTTGAGAAACAATCATATTTCAGGCACATCCCCATTG
Organism: Pelodiscus sinensis; assembly: GCF_052426305.1. Taxonomy (NCBI): domain Eukaryota; kingdom Metazoa; phylum Chordata; order Testudines; family Trionychidae; genus Pelodiscus; species Pelodiscus sinensis. Next base: position 65,454,178 of record NC_143059.1, on the reverse strand, counting down.
TCCTGTCTTAACCAAGCCAGGGGGTGGAGTCAAAATGCTATAACTTACTTTGAAGTTATGATAAGAGGAAGCTGCATAACAAATTTAGGGGCCCTCGCTCTCACCATTTAGGAGGAGTTCTTGAACAAATGTACTCTCAGATGGACTGACAGACAGACAGACATTTCTAAAATATATAGTAAGATAAGTGAGACTTAGCTATGTACAGATTGCTGCTCTGGCTACTTTCTGGAAGCTTCTACAACGACAAACACTGAGTTTTAGTGGAACCCTCACAATCTCTTTAAAGGGATATGACTCTACATCTATGCAAGAGACCTTTGATTTCACTTGGTTACGGATATGTTGTGTGACTTTGAGCAAGTCACTTCATCGATATGTGCCTCAGTTTCCCCATCTGTGCAACTGGGAAAATAAAGTCCTGCTTCTTCTGTAGACCAATTTGCAATGTGCATATTCAAATCAAAGAGCTTATTCATTATTATTATCTGAACTTCAAGAATTGAGGTGCTCTCACATTGATTAACACAAAATAAATATATGATATAGGCAGCAAGGACTTTTAAAAAACCTGACTTACTTTGGGGTGAAAAATCAGCATTTTTTAAATGGAGGTTTTTTTGGTTTTCATATAGGTACAGAGAGGGACGAGTGTGTCCACAGGACAGCTCACAAGTATATGCAAGGTACTGACTTAGAATGGTGAGCATGGCTCTTCACATCACAGTCTCGTCTCACTATTGCAGAATATTCTCTCTGTGTGTGAATCTCGTTATAGATACCTTTGGATGCAGAGAAGCACATCAACTCAGCTTCTAAAGCCTCCTGGCCTTAGGAATAATTCTTATAACCATCTCTCTCCTTCCTGTCTTTCTGAGGGAAATAACAGCCTAGAGCAGCCAGCACATGGTAATCTAGTGGAAGAAGAACATAAGAATTTAAAATGGCCATACTGAGACAGATCAGAGGTCCATCTAGCCCAGTATCCTGTCTTCCAACAGTGGCCAATGCTAGATGCCCCAGAAGGAATGAACAGAACAGGAAGTGCTCTCTCTCCTGTCACCCATTCCTAGCTTCTGACAAACAGAAGCTAGGGATACCATTCCTACCCATTCTGGCTAATAGCCATTGATGGAGCTATCCTCCATGAATATCTAGTTCTTTTTTGAACCCTATTAAAGTCCTGATCTTCACAACATCCTGTGGCAAGGAGTTCCACAGGTTGATTATGCATTGTATGAAGAAATATTTCCTTTTGTTTGTTTTAAACCCGCTACCTATTAATTTCATTTGTGACCCCTAGTTCTTGTGTTATGGGAACAAGTAAATAACTTTTCCTTATTCACTTTCTCTTCACCAGCCATGATTCCATAGACTTTTATCATGTCCTCCTATTCTATCCTCTTTTCTAAGCTGAAAAGTCCTAGTCTTATTAATCTCTCCTCATATGGCAGCCATTCCAACCCTTAACCATTTTAGTTGTCCTTTTCTGAACCTTTTCCAATGCCAAGATATCTTTTTTGAGATGAAGTGACCACATCTGCATGTAGTACTCAAGATGCGGGCGTACCAGGGATTTACACAGAGACATTCTCTGTCTTATTTTCTATCCTTTTTAAAAAATTATTCCTGACGTATTTGCTTTTTGGAGAAAAAGGAATGGGCAGCACAATCAAGGCAGGACTCAAGCTAAAATTCAAAACAACATCTCAGGACAAAGGGAGTAAATTCTCTATTTCAGTGGGTTGGTGGAGTCAGAATTCTAAAGCCCATTGAAATCAAATGGGGGGACTTCAGTAGCTTTAGATCGTGTCCTCACAGAGTCTGTAAAGACACTAATTTGGTTATGGACCTTTTCTGTCAACCGAGAATAATCAACAGAAACTGGTGGGGCTGGAAAGTAAAGGTCAGCTGGTTTTAATAATTGCTTGAGGGGAAATGAATTTATTAAAACCGAAAAACCAGCTAAAATGGAAAGGATCACAGCGGAGAAGCATAGACAGGCATAGACAATGGCTATCTTAGCAAATAAAACGGTCTCCTTTTCTCCTTCCTGAAGCAAAGCCCCATAGCAGTTCTAGTAAACATCTGTAGTGCTTTCTTCAACAGAAGAGAGCACCTTGATTGGGTTACAAATCTATGACCAGTCAGCAAGAGCCTATGGCGATGCCCAGCTCTTCAAAGTCTTAAGTTAGGGTGCGGTTCTTTTTCAACTGAAATGACTGTCAAAAGTCTGGTTGTTTTTAATAGGCATGGATCAAGCCCTAAAAAGCTCTCTTCCCTCTTTAGGCAGGAATGGGGAGAACGCTCCATGGCACTTTCAAACTACAGATTGGACCTCCCCAGTCTGGTGCCCTCGGGAACTGAATGGTCCTAAAGAAGGGAACTTGCTGGACTAGGGGAGGTGAGGCGTCGGGCTCCCCTCCTGGCTGCTGGCTCAGCCAATGTGTTGCCCCTGGCACTCTGGTGAGGTCCACTCCAGGCCACCAGCCTGCTCCAGCTGTTGGGACTTCACATCCCTGGCCACAGGGGTTTCCCTGCCTCTGACTGGCGGCAACTCCATGCCCCACAGCTGTAGGGTTTCTCATCTCCCAGCTGGCAGGACTCCAGCAGCCAGACCGGCTGAGCTCCCAGCTGCTGGCAACCTCTATGGCTGAGGCTCTCTGGTCCAGAAACATTTGTGGTCCAGGCTAGAGATTCCCGGACCACAGAGGTTCAACCTGTACAGCAAACCAGAAATTTTATTTTCTCTTTCCTATGGCAGCTTGGTATCTTTAAAGTTCTGCTGTCTAACACAGTGTGTCCTGAAGCAGTAGGGGTGGCATATGGCATGGGACTGCCGTTTAGAGAGAAAGTTCTTTTATTCTACTGAGTACTAGTGCATTGAGTACTAGTGCATTCACCAGGGATGGGTGAATTTACAGATGATCATTCAAATCACTCAATCAATCACAGTGAAAAAAAATCTCCCCAGTGAAAAAATTCTCCACTGTAATCTGTTCGCGAAGCCCTCTGCAGATAAAATTAGTCACATCCAGTCTGATTTGGACTCTGGCTGTCATGTAAGTGGGGTACAGAATATGTTGAGCACACTGCTTAGTCGTTTTTCTTTAGAACCATTTTAGCTGTAGCCTGAGGAGGTGGACAAAATTCTTGGAGCAGTGTGACCGACCACGTGCTCGCTTGACCCCTGCCCTTCAAGGTTTATTAAATCTAGCCAGGATGGGATGACTGGTTAGGTGAAGGGGATTATTAATGCTTCTTTTAGTTCTGGTATAGTTCCCGCCGCCTTGAAAGCGGCAGTGATAAAACCGCTACTGAAGTAGCCTTCCCTGGCCCCCCATGATTTGAATAACTAGTGCCCAGTTGCTAATATTCCCTTCTTGGGCAAGGTACGTGAGCGGACGGTTGCATTGCAATTCTAAGCTTTCTTGGAAGAAACAAATTATTTAGACCCATTTCAGTATGGCTTTAGGCTGGGTTTTGGAACTGAAACCACTTTGGTCACCCTGGTAGATGACCTACGCTGGGAGATTAACAGGAATTCTCTTGGACCTCTCAGCAGCTTTTGATGCCATCAACCATGGTATCCTTCTGGAGCATTTGGCAAAGCTGGGTAATGGAGGTGCTGTTCTGCAGTGCTTCTGGTCCTACCTGTTGGGATGCTTTCAAAAGGCGGAGCTAGGGGACTGCTACTCAACACTGGTGATTGTGCTACGGGGTCCTGCAAGGTTCCATTTTGTCCCCTATGCTGTTTAACATCTGTATGAAGCTACTGGGAGAAGTCATTAGGAGTTTTGGAGGCTGGTGCCATCAATATGCAAATGACACCCAACTCTATTTCTCTGTGACATCAGAACCAGGTGTGGTGGCGACAGATCTAAACCGGTGTCTGGAGACATTGACATACTGGATGAGGTCAAATAAGCTGAATCCGAATCCAGATAAGACCGAGATCCCGTCGAGATCAGGAAGCCATCTGTTAAGATTGTGGCGTGGTACCTGTTCTAGACGGGTTACGCTCCCTCTGAAAGAACAGATATGCAGCTTGGGAGTCCTCCTGGACCCCTTTTTAACATTTGAGAATCAAATTTCTTTGATGGCCAGGAGTGCTTTTGGGCAGCTTTGGCTGATCTGCCAGCTGTGTCCCTTCCTGAATAAGCATGACTTGGCCACAGTGACCCATGCTCTGGTTACACCCTGATTAGATTATTGCAATTCACTTTTTGTGGGGCTGCCTCTGAAAAGCCTTCGGAAACGTCAACTGGTCCAGAATGCGGCTGCTCAAGTTTTAACGAATACTTGTTTTACAAAGTACATTATATCGGTGCTCCAGCAGCTGCACTGGCTTCCAGCATGTTTCCAGGCACAATTTAAAGTTTTGGTTATGACCTATAAAGCCCTAAACGGGTTGGGTCCAAGGTATCTGAAGGACCATCTCCTCCCATTTGAATCTGCCTGGGGATTGAGATCAGTTGGGGCGGCTCTGCTCCATGTTCCTCCACTTAGAATCTGAGGGTATGTCTACACTACCACCCTAGTTCGAACTAGGGTGGTTAATAATGTAGGCAATCGAAGTTGCAAATGAAGCCCAGGATTTGAATTTCCCGGGCTTCATTTGCATCTTGCCGGGCACCGCCATTTTTAAATCCCCGCTAGTTCGGACTCCGTGCCTGCGGCAACACGCGGCACGGAGTAGGTAGTTCGGATTAGGCTTCCTATTCCGAACTACCGGTATACCTTGGATCTGTCTTGAAGTAGATTAATTATCTTACCCATTACAAAGATAGCTTCCCCAATTATCACCTCTAATATCATTAGATCACAGACTTTTACCTTCCCCTCCATCCCCCTTCTGTTCTGAAATTTGATTTGTCCTTTTCATATGTGTTCATTTTTTTAAATTGTATCCTTTAGAATATATGGTTGTGACTATTTTCTTCCACTATTTGATCTGAGGAAGTGGGTCTGGCCCACGGAAGCTCATCACCTAATAAACCATCTTGTTAGTCTTTAAAGTGCTGCATAGTCCTGTTTTTTGTTTTAAATAAATACATACATAATTTCTAAATAGCATTAATGTGGATGCTCCAGTGCCACTATTTTGAAATAACTACTCCCCAAAGTAATTCAGACTACTTACTTCCCAGTACTTTCTGGGGTTCTAAGCCAAGTTAGTGCATCCACATAAACGGAGTCTGATTCGGACTACTTTTGAGGTAGCGGGGACACGCTATTTCGATTTTGTAAAATCAGGAGTTAAGTCAAATTTAGTTATTTCAAAACAGATTGCTGGTGTTGACGTGGCTATAAAGATTTCACAGATGAGGAAAGTAAGTCAGAGAGGGTAAGTGACATGCCTAAAGTCCCCCAATGAATCAGTGGCAGAGCTTAGAACAGGACAGATAGCCAGAGCTTAACCTTGGGTGGCATATCACTAGACAATGCACTGTAATAATACTGTGCTATTGCTGGAAGGAAAGGACACTTTTCAGTTAATTTCTAATTAATGGTTTTTTTTTCATATCAGAGAAGAAGACATTTTGCTTTGTTTTGTATCACAGCTGAAAAAGGAGATGCTTGTTAATCACTTTAAGAATTCCATTTAAACAGCCTAGATACTGGACTCTTTTTCTCCATGGTGATGACTTATCTAATCAATACTTGATTCAACCAGAGCTTTGAAAGGCTACAGCTGAGATTTGTAGGGATCTATTGCTAACAAAGTCTCTTTGACTTAATGCTTGTGGCAACCCAGCATCAAGTAGACTCTGCCTTGAGGCGTCTCTTTTCTTTATATGCATAAAGTACAAGAGCCCGGGGAGAAATTCTGAGTTAATGGCTACATTCAAACTCAGCCGGTCTGCTCTTTTGAGACTATGCATAGATAGATATATATGGCTGGTGTACAATGTCGTTGTTCCATGAAGCAGATGGAACAATGCTGATTTACACCCTGTGAGGCAAACAAAAACAATGACACAACTAGAAAAATCAGAAGAGGTAAATGGATCTGAATTGGAACAATGAACTCAAAGCACCTTCTGCCTAGAAGAAATTTGGCCCTTAATGGCTAGAAGAAATCTGCACTTAATGGCTTGGGCCTATCTCTAATTATTACTAGGGAAAGGCTGGAACATTACCTCTACTTTCTAAGTACTATATTTTTCAAGCCTTAATACTACTAGCTCATATGAAGCAGTTAGCATCTAACAATGACCTCCAGCTATGACACTATAGAACAACATGCAAATTTCCCATTGTAATTCAGTTCATAGATCCACACATAACCTTATCAAAATCACCTCCTGCTGCCCTTCTCCATACCCGTAGGGACAATTTGGCTGCTTGGGTGACTCCTTCAACATTCTTGATAATGTTAGCTGAAAATTTTCTGTTGACACTTATTTTCAACAAAAAAAAAAAAAAAATGTATTTGCGACAACATTTGTTTTTATCAAAAATCCCAGAACTTAACAGTTAGGGTTTTCCAAAAATCAAGCAATGATCGTTTCCACCCCTTTTCAGTAACTGAAACTTTTTTGATGTAAGCCCAGAAAATGCAAGGATTTTTTAAATCAAAAACAAATATTTTTAATTTTGAAATTTTTCACAGGAATGTTTCCCAACCAGCTATAATTTTGATGTCATTTTAAGGCTACTTGCTCTGATTACTTATTTTTAACCTTTGCCCATAGCTAATTTCTGTCCATGTTTGATACTGCTCCAATCCAGTCTATACATAGACTACTCTAAGCAAATTCAATAACGTAACAATATTGTCGTGAGGATATTGGATGAGACCATTTGCTTCTCTAGCTTGATTTCCTGCCTACGGGAAACTTTTCTTGGTTCAAAGAAAGGTGAAACTCTGTTTAACATGTACTTCTCCAATTATACAATACAATGACCTACAAGAAAAAGCCATTCCTTCCTGAACCCTGCAGTCAATAAGCTTATTCCCTGAAATATCTAAATGCCTGATGATGTATCTATTTATTACCTCTACAGTGCAAGGTAGTATAAAACTGCTTCTTGTTTCACCAGTTGTGGCACATTGTGTATACAGGAAGTCCCTGGGTTATGTACAAGATAGGGACTGTAGGTATGTTCTTAAGTTGAATTTGTATGTAAGTCGGAACTGGTACATATTGTAGGGGAAACTCTAGCCAAACATTTCTCCAGAGCTCAGTTTTATTCTCCCACACCTCACTTCCCTCAGTCCTTTATTCTTAAGCTGAGGTGTCTGCCGAGAAAAGCCGCTCTGCGTCTCCCTGGTCTGCTGGGGGAGGGGGGGGGGTTCTAGCTTTGCGTCTCCCTGGTCTGCTGGGGGGAAGCAGCTAGTGCGGGGTTGCCTCACCCCATTTGTAAGTAGGGATCCGATGTAAGTCGGATCCATGTAACCCGGGGACTGCCTGTAATGCTGCATGCAGTGGCTATCTTTCACAAGAAGAACATGACATATCCCCACAGCACACTCTAACCCGCAATCTATGCTTTCAGCAGTGCGAACTAACAGAATGATAGTTAGGGCAGGCAGCCTGGGAAGTCAAGCTCTTGGAAAGCCTAGTCAATAAAGAAAGGATTAATTTATTGACAGAGAATGAAGGATAGCAATATATAGCACTGGTTGGCTGAGGGAGCAATCTTTTTCCCTCTAAGTCCTCAGTTCAAAGACAACCCAGATCAGTGTGAACTTACTCATTGCATCCTGAAAGCTATTTGTCTGTCTCTATTTTCTAGTGGAACCCAGACCAATAGCTACCTCAGCATTGGCATCTTTGTTGGAAGTCTTGATGAAGAAACCTCACTGGGTCATGGAGAGTGACCTATCTTCTCATTCCTTGGAGATGGTCCCTACTTAATGGAGACAAAGGACAGGTCTGTGAGGAGGCTTGCCCTGTGCCTGAGCATCCCACCGCAGATCTATGCCTTGCCAAAAAGAAATTCAGAAGTACATTTGCAAAGGTACAAATGGCGAAGGTAGAAGTGGTTCTGAGAGGGTGTTGGGTGCCTTTGAATATCAACCCCTCACTCCAGCGCCTTCCACCCATATTAAAAGAACATGTGTTATGTTGTCTTTACTACCACATGGTCACCATAAATGGGAACACATATTACAGTACTTGGAAAGCCCCAAAAAGAGCAGTAATCCCTCGGAATTTCATTTTATTGATAAGCCTGGGACTTAGCACAAGAGAGACAGTTCCCTAATACCGGTTTGTTATGGTGATTATTAATATTATAGTACCACAAAAGCTCCCCAATAAGAGAACAGAACCCCACTGTGCCAGCTACCGCATGATTACATAGCAAGATTATCCCTTCCTTGAAGCGGTTAGTGTCAATACACAAAGAGGACCAAGGGTAGGAGAAAGGAAGCATTATCCCAATTTCAATGCTGGGCAATAAAGCCCTGACAAATTCAATGATTTGCCAATGGTCACACAGGAATTTGTTATAGAACTGGCAAATTAACTCAGGTTTCCTTGTCCCATTTCAGGGCCTTAGTTCCGGACCACCCCTTTGAAGAATGACTATATGTCACTGAACAAATGGGTGAGTGGATACAATTGTCTGCTTTTCTTAGCCAAACAGGAATATACAAGAACTCTTTAAGGATCAACTCATTAGCAGTCATATTAAAATCCATGCTTCAATGTCATTGAAAGAAGAAGTAGACATGGGCAAAGCCTTTTGAAGAACCAGCAGTTAGAAGATAGGCTAATTCTAATGGGAAAATGAGCTATATAAATAACACAAAGAAGCATCAATAGAATTATTGACGGCAAGCACTGCTTTATTGAAAATTGAATTTGTATGTGTCATGTAATCTTCCTTACTTTGCTTCATCATGAACTATGATTGGATGTTTAGTATTTATTGCACTTAGTTCTTCCTAGTATTTCATATAATACAAGACAAGCTGTCTGAATAGCATAATGAAGCTCATAATATAATGAAAATGTCCAGAAAACTTATTTAATCACAAAAGGAGAAAAGCAAAACACAACTGTATTTCACTGTCAGAGTTTCCTAGGAACCAACAAAGCAGACGAAATATATTATCTGTTGATTGATGTTTGTGAAAAGTTCTGTTTTTAAAGATATTCCTTATGCGTCCACGCCAGGGACATTACATGTTACATTCCTTTGACAGCCAGACAATGATATTTCATTCGCAAAACCTGATTTATGGAAGTGATCAATATATTGCAACCCTGAAGGGCTATAGTCTAGCACATCAAATGCTGCATACAAAACAGAAACAAGAGCAGCAGTGTTAGACAATTAGAAGTGAGTTTGGTTTCACAGTATTTGAACAGGAAACATGGCTGGTAAAAACGAAGTTATGCCGTGGAGAAATTTTGCATTTTTTTGCAAATATCAGGCAACATGAAGCCCTATCAAAATGCTGCATTTTTTTAAATGACTATTGCACAAAAAATGGCAATAATAGAAAATTGGAGTAGTAGGCACAAGGTACTAACAAAAGATGTCTTCTGCACTGAGGTGCTCCTGAGCTAACGGATGGTCAAGGAGACAGAAATTAAAGGGAAAGGGAAACTGCTCTAGCCTAATAATAAGCAATTTATATACAAACATGGGGAGGGTGACAAAATTGCTTGGCCCCTGGGCAAGGTGTGGGGAGTGGTCAGCTACACGCTCCCGGAAGGGGTGGGACTTCAGGAAGAAGGGTGGGGCTTCAGGAAGAAGGGTGGGGCTAGAGGCTAGCCTCCTCCAGCCTCTAAAGCATGCTGTGCAGGCCTCTGGCAGCGATGTAAAAGGCCCGGACTCCAGCTGTCACCATTGCCACAGTATTGGCAGCAGCAATAGCTGTGACCCTGGGCTCTTCTGAGTCGCCTGACCCTGGGTCAGTTGCCCCTTTTGCCCCCCACCTCCATGGGTGGGCCTGTACAAATGGAATGAGTTGAGGAAACTGTCTGTACAATTCCATATAAGTTTGTGAACTCTCTGTATTTGTCTTTATCGAGTTGCAAACTCCATTTTGTACGTGCAGCCCTTCGCTGGTTGGTTGGCCTTTGACCTCCAGGTTGGGTAAAATTCCAAGACACAGTGACACAAGACTAATCAGAGAAGCTTGTTAAATCAGAGTGATCCTCTCATGAAACACAAAATTAAATAGGTTGGCCAAGACTGGAGGAGACTACTTGGAACTCCCCAGAAGCCTAAGGGCATGTCTATACAGCAGGGCTAAAACCGAAATAAGCTATGCAACTTAAGCTATGTCAATAGCGTAGCTTAAGTCGAAATAGTGTATTTCGGCTTTTGGCGCTGTCTACACAGCAGGAAGTACAAGGAAGAATACTCTTGCCCTGACTTCCCTTACTCCTTATACAATGAGGCTGTGTCTACATTGGCATCCCTTTCCGGAAAAGGGATGCTAATGAGACACTTCGGAATTGCAAATCCGCGGGGGATTTAAATATCCCCCGCGGCATTTGCATTTACATGGCTGCCACTTTTTTCTGGCTCGGGGTTTTGCCAGAGAAAAGCGCCAGTCTAGACGAGATTTTCTGGAAAATAAGCCCTTTTCCGGAAGATCCCTTATTCCTACTTGAAAAAGGAATAAGGGATCTTCCAGAAAAGGGCTTATTTTCTGGAAAATCGCGTCTAGACTGGCACTTTTCTCCGGCAAAAACCCCGAGCCTGAAAAAAGTGGCAGCCATGTAAATGCAAATGCGCGGGGGATATTTAAATCCCCCATGGATTTGTAATTCCGAAGTGTCTCATTAGTATCCCTTTTCCGGAAAGGGATGCCAATGTAGACACAGCCTGAGGGTTACAGGAGTCGGAGTAAGAAGTCCTCCAGCTCAATATTATTTTGACATTATGTCAAAATAACTGTTAGTAGTGCAGATGCGGACCATATTATTTTGGAATAATGTTAGTTATTCTGAAATACACTTCTCAGTAGCCATAGCCATGGTGAGCTAGGGGAAAGGCAAGCACAATGGTAGAAAAAACTCACAGTGACCACGCACATTGAAGGGAATAATATAAATGATCCATACTCATCACTGGGTCCTAAGATAATTATAAATCATTCAGGAAAAAAGACCTGGGCATCATTGTTGGCTGCTCTTTAACAACCACTGCTCAATATGCGCTGACATAGAAATGAAAATGCAACTGGAGCATTAGGATGCATGCAATAAGCCCCTACTCTCCAATACCACAGAAATCTGTTCCAACTCCACTGGTTGGCTATCCAGACCATCCTGTTTATTTCAGATCTCGTCACTAACATCTTTATAGTTCTGTGCAGTAATACTATGGACTGTTGTCCCTTGAATCCTCTTCCCTTTTCCCAGGGCCCAAGAGGAGATGAAGATTTCTTTGACCCTGAGTTCAGTTACCCCATCTCCTCTTACATTTCTTTCCTGTGCCCTTTTTAAAAATCCATCCTCAGTTGCTAGGCTAATTAATCCTTTACTCACCTTGCATGCTATCCTGATTAATAAATTATATTTCATCCATCTGTTGGACCATTCTGGGAGAGCTAATTAGTGCCAGAGTGATCAGAGTGCAGACTCACCAGTTAACTCCCTGCACTTTGTCACAATGCATGAAAAATAAGGGTGTGATTTGCCTTTAAGATTAAAACAATGAAGCGTGCACGGTCTTGGCTCTTTAAGCATTAAAATTCTTCCTCTGCTGCAAAAAAGAAGTGATTTTTTCTTGACAGAGACTCAGTGTTTTTCAACAGCAGTAGTTGTGCAGTGCAGGAAATCCTCTCCAGAAAACAAATGGAATTGTGCAGCTCCAGGAATGCATGAAGAGAATACACTAGAGCAGAGTTTTCATTATACATTTTGGCAGGTCTCCGGCTGTATTCCTTTTAATGTAATTTTAAAGCAAAATCCTTCCAGCGCTTTCTGGAGAGAATGTAGCCGATACATCAGAATGGCCCCTTGACAGCTTTAATTCTAAGAATTTGTACATTTTCTGTTCAGATTGTGATTTAGGGCTTTTTGCGCATGTCTTTCTGATTAACCTCAGTTTGGGAAAGCTAAGTGGCTAAATGAATAATTCCAATTAAATATGGAAAAAATCTGTTTATCTGCCTGATGCTGCCTCTTTTCTGTGTAGTGCCTTTGGGCATTACAGAGCTGATCTCTGCAGGAGGCAATTACACTAGTAAAATAATAGAGAGACAAATGATTTCTTCTTATTCATTGTTGATCATAGGGAGGCTCAGCATGGTTATAAAATGAAACCATCCTCTACCACCCAGGTCAGGTGCCCAAGCTAAACATGAGGACACTGTATAGTCTCCCGCTGGTATAAAATGAGGCTGTCTGCTTTCATAGATGAAAATTTGGTCTTTAAAGCTTGACCCATTAGCTGCTAAGGATGTAAACTGGGAGTCAGTGGAGGACTTGAGCAATGAATGGGTGAAGTAACATTAACAACCACATTTTATCTATCAACCATTGTGACAATTGTACAATGCAGATCACAAAACCAAGGACAAAGTACATGAGAGCTGGGAATAAAGTATTCTTAGCTGATGGGATCTGCCTATGGAACAATGTTCCAGAGATCAGGAAAATGCAGCATTTGCCCATGTTTAGGAAAGGTTGCAAAACCATCCTTTTTGCAAAAGCTTTTGCCCCCATAAAAATGACACTTATAATCAGGGGGTGAAAGAACTTAACTTTCTTGCAGGTGCTATCGTATTGCAACCCGGGACCCTGCCAGCTCTTTCAATAGCTCCCTGCTGGCGTTTGCCTCAGCTCTGCCAATTCTTGCCGGAGCTGCGTACTGGGGCACCCCCCTTACTTTCACCTCTGCATATAACATGGACACCTCCACTCCGCCCAATGAATCCAACCAACCAACCAATCAAAAATTAATTAAATCTAAAATAGCAAACTAAAAAAAAATCCCTATCCCGAGTAGAGATTTTGCCTTAAAAGGGAGAACATAAGAACGGCGATACTGGGTCAGACCAATGGTCCATCCAGCCCAATATCCTGTCTGCCGACAGTGACCAATACCAGATGCCCCAAAGGGAGGGGACACAACAGGTAATCCTCATGTGATCCCTCCCCTGTCACCCACCTTCAGAGAAACAGAGGCTAGGGACACCATTCCTACCCATCCTGGCTAATAGTCATTGATAGACCAAACCTCCAGTAATCTATCTAGCTCTTTTTTGAACCCTGTTAAAGTCCTGGCCTTCACCTCATCCTCTGGCAAGGAGTTCCACAGATTGACTGTGTGCTATGTGACGAAAAACCAGTGACCACATGGACTCCATTAGGAACGTTGTTGTTGCTATGGTGATAGGCAACAGTATAAAATGAAGATAGGCAGGTCTTACTGAAGATGGAATCTCTTATTCTGTTAAGACATAGACATCTAATGAAGTCCCCAAGTTATTGAAGCTCACCTAACTGTAAGCAAGCAAGGAATCTCATTGCAGGAAATGGGTCTCTCTTATGTTAAGCGCACATTGCAGTGCCTTGCTGAATCGTGGCCTAAAAGTATGACCCCACTTGGGGCAGTGAGGGACATCACCAGGAAGGACGGGCACAACTCTGCATTCCCACCCTAAAAATAGTCCCAGCACCACTGCTAAATGACTGCAGAAAGCTCCAGGGAAGGCAATGGAGTCGGTATGAGTTAAAAGGGAGTGAGCTGGGGGACTAACACACACTAATGAACGTGAATGGATGGGTGTCTGATCAGAATGACATCCTCCTGCCTCTGTAATGAAGAGGCAAATCATAAGGGTGTTCACAGGCGTGGCATTGACAGCCCAAAGATGCCTCCATGATCATGAAGGCTGAGCTGTGGTACAGCACAGGCCACAGTATTTCACCCAGGCAATGTTTGTATCAACCAGTAATGGTTGAAGTCTGGTTCTTTTAAAAGATTAATCTGGCAAGGGGGAAGGGAGGAAAAAATAACCCTTCCCAGGAACTAATGAATGTACTTCCCGTTCACAGCTACTTCACGGTAGGGGTGATGTCTATAAGGCCTGGTGGTATGTCAGTCTTTACACATTTTTCAGTCTCTCCCTACTCAGGGAAACCTGGAGTGTTTTCCTAATAGTCCATGGACTCACATGAGTAAGGTTTTGCCCTACATGTCTCTATACATCTGAATTATGGAAACATTTCTCCACCTTTTGCCTCCAGGTCTTAATTGCATTTAAAGTCATGACTGGAAAGAGGATGCAGTTTTCAGTCAAATGCTAGTGTGGTGTAAACAAACCACTGGGCCAGAGGTAACTGCATAACAAGGTATGTCAGGATCAGCATAGTGCAAAACAGCACACTTGATGGGAGAGGGCAGAAATCAGAGCCATCCCATCCATAGGATCGGTCGGGGCAGCTGTCCCAGGCCCTGTGTTTTGGAGACCCCCGTGATGGCCACCTCAACTAGGTCCCAGTTGATTACCTGGGGGGGAGGGAAGGGGTGACAGCAGGAGTTGGCCCCCATGCACTCACTGCAGCAGTGGAAGCTGGAGTGACCTGGAAGCTTGCTCCACTCTGCCTCACCCTGCTGCTGTCTCCCAGCCCACTGCGTTCCACTTTGCCATGGCAACGGGAAGCAGAGCATCCCAGACCCAGGGTGCTCCGCTTACCTCCACTAAGGAGAAGCGGAGCAGAGGATGGTAGGGTGGAGCAGAGCATGATGCCAGGCCACTCTGTCTTCTGCTGCCTCAGTGACTGCAGGAGGGGAGGCAGACCTCTGCTGTGTCCCCCACACTAGGCCCCAGTAATCCCCTGGCTTTTGTAGCTTGGGGAGGGGACGGGAAGAGGCAGACTGGGGGTGGAGCAGGAGCAGGACTTGGAGAGGGTTGGAGCAGGGCCAGAGCACAGGTCGGGGAGTTATCCTAGGCACTGGGAGTGGGTTTGCTCCAGGCCCCGCACCCCTCTAGGTATGGCCATGGCAGGAATAAATTCTCAACTGCAGTTATTTGTGCTGTTTCCTCCAAAGGAACTGTAATATGAGCAATATTTTCTCATGGTCAGCCTGATAAGTGCCATAATTGAAAGTTTCACTTGCTTCTCTCTCTCTCTCTCTCTGCCATTTGTGTATAAAATATAATGTCTTGGTTCCTCC
This sequence comes from Pelodiscus sinensis, assembly GCF_052426305.1. Taxonomy (NCBI): domain Eukaryota; kingdom Metazoa; phylum Chordata; order Testudines; family Trionychidae; genus Pelodiscus; species Pelodiscus sinensis. Next base: position 65,439,076 of record NC_143059.1, on the reverse strand, counting down.
CTGCCAACTCAAATCTGTAAATCGAAGAGAACAACAGCATCCTTGTATATTTCAATAAGCCAGATTGCATGTGAATGACAGACAGAGGAGAGAGGAAAAATGCTCAGGTTGCTGAGATGTTACAAATGAGTCAAACATGCAGGAAGGAGGAAATTACAATTGCTTGGAAAGCAGCAATGGCATAGAGAATGATTATACAGTTCTGAACACCCTTCACTGGCTTTCACTGAAATGCATCATCATTTTTAGATGCTGGCATGGAGAAGGGAATAGAATCTGGCACGATTTCATGATATTGAAAACTCATAAAATGGCCGATTGATGTTTTTGTTCTCCTATTGCTTAGAACCCCATTCCTTTTTATTGGACGTGTACAGACTGAAGTTCATGTAGACCTCAATCATGGGCCTAATGTGCTCAAATAATGTTAAACGTAGGTATTGGCCCATCAAGATTCCGATCAAACAAAAACTCCCTCACTGTCACTCAATATTAATTACTGCCCACATTTTTCAAAACTTCAGAACATTTTCCCCACCCAAATTAGGATGAAAATCTCAAACATTTTTGCAAAATGAAGAGCCAATTTTCTTGTGTGCGTGTCAACTGAAATGCTGTATTGTGATCATATTGAACCATTTCATTTAGAGTTCAGCTACAGAGATGAGATGCTATAACTGACACATTCTGGGTGTCAGGGAGAGCAGATGGATGGGATCGGGAAGATGAACAACCTCAAGAGAAACTTGGCTGTAATCTGGACAGGATGAAGACAACAGCATGTGGGGGTTGCCACATTTTGAAGAAGAAAATGGATCGTTCCCTGTTGAGTAGAAGTCCATTCACAGAAGACGTATGAGAGCCAGACTGAGAGAAACACAATAATATCACTGTGATTCAGTGCCATACTCTGACAAATGACAATGATGAAGAAGTAAAGGACAAATTCTAACTTACATTACAGGCACAGTTAGAGAGAGTACCATGCCATAACCTAACTGTTATCATGGGAGACCTGCATGCCAAGGTTATTAAGGACAACACAAACAATGACGGATCAATGAGAAGACATGGGTGTGCACCAGGAATGAAAACAGAGAGAAACTGGTTAACTTTTGCCATATGAATGACCTTGTCATCAGTGAAGCCCTGTTTCAACACTGTGAAATTCACCAGCTGACATGGCGTTCTCCAAAGGGCAGAGATAAGACGTAGGTTGACCATATGATAATCAATGCAAATAGCAACAGTTACTGATAAATTTGAGAGTGAGAAGGGATGCAGATGTTGGCAGCAACCCTCATCTTGTCACAACCTCCATCAAGCTAACACTGAGAAACGTGTTCCTCAATGCCAGCGACGTAATGGGAACATGATAATGATTATAGAGCTTAATGTTTTTTAAAAAATTTATGCTCTAACATTGTTTTGAACCAGCAAACCAGAAATGTGTTCATTTAGAAAATGTCAAAATGGGATGTTTTGGTAATTTGAAACCTTTTTTTTCAACATTTTTTGGAGAGGATAATTTCACTGAACTGGCTCATTCCTGTAAAAAAAAAAGTTTTGGTTTTGACAAATTGGTACTTAAAAAAAATACTCAGCCAGCTCTCATATAAACTATTTTTTACACTGGAAAGCAATTATTAATTTTGCTGCTGCCTCGACACTTGTTCTAGCTGGGACCATTATTGGAAATGGTGTGCCAAGCCTGATCATGAACAGGAAGCAATAGCACCATTCCGGGAAGGTAGGGGAGGACGGGTTTGCAGCTGCCTGTACCAGAATGCTGCTTGCTCTTCTTCCCATTCCCCTATCAGGAAGCAAGGGGAAACTGCACAGCTTGTGTGAATTCCTCCTCTGCCCTCTCCCTTCCCCAGACCAGCATGAAAGGAATACCCACAACCTGTGTACTTTCCCCTTGCTCCCTGATAGGCAGGAGATCAGGAAGAAGAGCAAGCAACATCCCAGTATGCCTGGCTGCAGCCCCCCCTCCTGCCATTGGTATGAAATACTGAAAATCTCTCAAGAAGCCAATTATTGGGATATCAGCAGTCCAGTTTTGCACTCCCAGTGTGGAGAAGCATCCAAAATTCATTGGGTGCTTATCTCAGGAAAAAAATAAACCTCCAAGCCATTCAAGATTTGCTCCACATGAAAGCTTATCTGGACATATTCAGGCCTTTTTGCTTCTCAGATCAGGTTAGAAATCTTGCAGGTATTGACTTCCTGGTGAGATTTTCACATCTTTCTGGTTTCAACTGGAAGCTGCCTTTCTTTTCATTTTTCAATATTTCTGTCTCTCGCTGAAACTAGGACACATAAAGGTGTCGAGAAGTTTAAAATAACATCTTTGGGACTCTGTATTATATTCAAATGCTCACTTGGTTCCGACAGCAGAAAAAGATATGCTTTCGTTCGATCACGAGTTTTGGCCTTGATAATATATTCTTGTGTAACAGGGATGAATAATTCTTTCCACTGCAGGAATCATCGGGAGAAATTCAACCACCTTATGCAGGAAATCCTGCTCAATAATTATCATGGTCCCTTGTGGCTTTAAAAATCCATAAAGTGAACTAAAGAAAATTGGATACAGATGGATACATTTAAAATAAGCAAACATGGGGCCAGAATCCGAGCGAGAAATCAGATATATCTGCTAGGGAGGAAACTACACATTTGAATCTTGATTCAAGAAGTGCAGCTTATCTTTAAAAGAAAGTAACTCAACTTTTTCAATGAAACCTCTGAGGACATTCAGTTCATTTCAGATTCTGGGCAATGCTTCAATTCTGTTTTTATTTTAGCCAAACCAGTTGATCCTTGTAATCTTCCTAAAATTGACCTTCAGTCTTCCCGGCCAGACCAACCAGCTTCTGCCAGACCCACTTTTCTATGGAAAGACCCCCAAGATCCCTGCTGACTTCAGTGGGCTTTGAATCAGGCTGGTGAGAATCACCTAAATTTCTGCTCAGTTGAGTCAAGTTTTTTCATGTTGTTTTCCCTTAATAGAATAGCACTGGGAGAGGGCAGAATTAACCTCTGTGCACAGAAGATCTGCCCCAAACCCTGCTCATTGGCGCCCTCTGAAGGCTTAACCAGTGAATAAGTGTAATGTCAGCAGCCCCCAGTTGTCTGCAAGATTTGAACCTGGCACCTCTGGAGCTCAGTGCATGAGTTAAAAGCCAGGGGGCTCTCAGCTAAGGCTATACAGCAGGCTCATGATTCTTTCTCTAAGAGGTCTGGGTGCCACGAGATGGGGAGAAGGTGTGCAGCTTACAAAAGGTTTATGTGCAAACTCTACTAGGATGGGGATGTCTCCCTTTTAAATAGGGTCTAACAGTCATGGCTGAAACACTGCATGTGTAATTGACATTCAATTTGTTTGACCCGTAACTACATTCTGGAAGCCAGATTTTCAAGAGAACTCCTCATGCTGGTGATAAGCATCACCATCCAGGCCGCGGGTTGTAGGGTGCTTTCCAAAGTCTGCCCAGTACGGTCTGTGCTATTGCCCTGCTTGAAACATTGAGGTATCTCAAGGGTGAAAGACACTGTGTAAGGCCAAATTGTGCTTTTGTTCAGAGAAGCACTATATTCCGGTTCACTTCTTTCTCTATAGGAACTGAACACAAAATGCACAGGAGACTCGAAGGGTCCGATACTGCAGCCTGATCTAGACAGATGCTCCCCTGCTAATGCTCTGACTGCACGGATCAATTTTCAGGACTGGAGCATAAATGTGTTCATTGCATTGTGTCTCACAGATTGCCTCTGATGTCCTTGCAACACCATAGCCCATGGAAATGAAAAAAGTATTGACTCGCCCATTGCACCTCAGTTTTCTTGGCATAGATTTCTCTGCCCTGTTTCAAGGAAATTATTTTTTCACCTCATTTCATTCCTTCACAGTGTTCAGCCACTGTAGCCTTGCTTGCAGGACACTCCCGACTAAATTGTTAATAGGTTAAATGGAAAATGCAACAACTTTGGGGACTTTATTTTGAAGTTGTCAGCATGTTCTCCCTGACATGTACCACCACTGTCAGCTATTTCCGGGGCTCTGTGGGGAGTTCTGGCTACCTGCACAGAAATGTGGTTGGTGGATGCATGCAAGCTGCAAGCCAGATGTGAAAAGTGCAGAAGCACCCAGGATAGAAAGTATAAGACCCAGGAGCGTAGAAAAAACACCTTTGCTTGGAGAAAAGAAACAATTTTACGCGTCTCCCTGTGTGCTGGAGTGGTGACTTTCACCCATTCCTCCAAGAAAAGCCAAACCCCTTGAGAGAAAAAATGTCAATTGTGTCCTAAGAAACATATTTTAACCTTTTTGGAAAAAAGGCTGCTGGGCAGCTTCCTCCCCTGATTCATAATCATCTGCAGCAGATGAGAAATTACCTCCATGTCTATCCAGGAACATAAGAATAATAATAAAAAATCCCCCTAAGACTATATTGGCTTCAAGTACAGATGTCCTAGGGCACCCTGTAAATTTGAGTATAAAGAAGGCTCAATCAGATTCCTATAACAGCTCTTCTGTCTGGTCCGCTCTAGAATCTCACACACACACACACACACACACACACAGAGTTGTAAATGCAGAGAGGATAAGGAAGCAGACGCACACACACACACACACAGTTGTAAATGCAGAGAGGTTAAGGAAGCAGACACACACACACACACACACACACACACACACACACACACACACACACACACACACACACACACACACACACACACACAGAGTTGTAAATGCAGAGAGGATAAGGAAGCAGACCAGGAGGTAAAGGGAGAGAGATGCCGGGGAATGGAATGCAAACAGAAGTGTTCAGGGCTGCCAGGGTGAGGTGGCAGCTGCCCCAGGGCCAGATGATTTAAAAGGGCCCAGGGCTCCCGGCTGCCACCTAAGTAATGGCTAAAACCATGGGCCCTTTAAATTGCCACCAGAGCCCTGGATGGAGTGGACTGGGTAGCATGGAAGCTGGCAAGGGGATGCTATATTTCTGCCCCGCCCCTTCCGCCCAAGGCCCCGCTCCTTCAGGGGGCTTGTAGCTGCCTCCCCACCTTGCCCATGAGCCAAGCAATTCTGTCGGGAGCCCTGCTAGTTTTCCATGATATCTGGGAGTTGCTGACTTAGGATATCACTGTGCATCCTTATCCATTAGTTCTGTATGGTTCTTGAAAACCCTTTTTAGGAGCCAAATTCTAATCTCCCCTCCCAACTGGGCCATTCCAAACAAGAGCAACTAACCTTGGTACAACTGGGATATACATCTGCCAGCAATGCTTCCTCTAATGCACCCCAAAATGCTGTTAACTTCCTTGGTGACAAGAGCTCACCATTGGCTCATATCCAGCTTCTCATCCACTGTAATCCCTACGTCCTTTTCTGCTGAACTGCTGCTTACCAACTGATCCCCAGTCTGTAGCAGTGCTTTGGATTCTTCTCTCTCAAGTGCAGGACTCTGCACTTATCCTTGTTGAACCTCATCAAATTGTTGTTGTGACATGTCAAGATTTCCACATTCAGGGCAATGTGTTTTTATGCAGTTTCTCAGTTGTATCTTTGTGAAATGTGGAATCTATAGAATTTTTCAATTGGATTGGTCCTTATGTCTTGAATTTTATACAAAATCCAAAAATCTCTGCCCAGTGTTATGCACGTCACTCGAAATTAACCTAAATGGTCCCTTTTGAGTTTAAAATTTGAGTCTCTTAATTCCTGGGTTAAAGTGGGCCCAACTAATTGATCTAAGGGATATTATGCCCCATGTCAGCACTGAACATCAGATGTAGTAGATCAGGATAGCGATATAGTAAATTCAGGATTCACTGGTGTGGCAGGTCTCCTGCTCCACCAGTGATGATAAACATTCGGCTGTGTGCGTTTTTGTATGCTCCCTCAGTATAACATGCCAGCTCTACACAGGTACTAACATGATAGACTTCATGAGAGCCCCCAAAGACCACAAACTCAGATAAGATACGAAGGCACCTGAGTCAGGTTTATTCTTGAAGTACATTAATAGTCATTGGTAGCCAGACCACTTCTGAACCCTTATATATTTATACCGGTGACAATGGACTTGGCTTAATCAATAGTATGGATTTCACTATTGCCCCTAGGCCAGCCAAAGAGTTAAGCCAAGGTATCCCCAACATTTATAGACAGAGATAAACAATCTATGATACACACCATATGTATCATCTTACGCATTAATAACACGTTTGGTACATCCCCTTGTACTTTGCCCCAAAGCATTCACTACCCATTGTTATGCTTTCACTCTTGTTTTTTTCAGCTATTTTATTATCTACTCGGTGTCCTTGTACTGTCCTGGTGGAATGTATTTACACATTTCATGTGATTTTAGCAGTGCTAACAGTTCTAGTGCTGAAGCTTCAGAGGGTAGCCGAGTTAGTCTGTTACAGAAAAAAACAACAAATGGTCTGGAAGCACTTTATAAACTAACAAAACATGTAGATGGTATCATGAGCTTTCGTGGGCACAGCCCACTTCTTCAGATGACTCCGGTCATCTGAAGAAGTGGGCTGTGCCCACGAAAGCTCATGATACCATCTACACGTTTTGTTAGTTCTAGTGCCGAGAGACACTGACGTGCAGGCAAACATCTGTATTTGACACGGCCTGTCTATTAGGGTATGTCTATACTACCACCCTAGTTCGAACTAGGGTGGTTAATGTAGGCAACCGAAGTTGCAAATGAAGCCCGGGATTTAAATATCCCGGGCTTCATTTGCATCTTGCTGGGCGCCGCCATTTTTAAAGCCCCGGTAGTTCGGACTCCGTGCCCGCGGCTACACGCGGCATGGAGTAGGTAGTTCGAATTCGGCTTTCTAATTCAAACTACCGTTCCACCTCGTTCCACGAGGAGTAATGGTAGTTCAAATTAGAAAGCCTAATTCGAACTACCTACTCCGTGCCGCGTGTAGCTGCGGGCACGGAGTCCGAACTACCGGGGCTTTAAAAATGGCGGCACCCGGCAAGATGCAAATGAAGCCCGGGATATTTAAAGGCCGGACTTAATTTGCAACTTTGGTTGCCTACATTAACCACCCTAGTTCGAACTAGGGTGGTAGTGTAGACATACCCCTACTTAGTATAACTCTTGCTTACTTTGGTATAAGCCCATGCTTCAAGCTCTTTCTTTTTCCTACAGTGATTATTCCCTTTTATTCAGCACTGGTGAGGCCACATCTACAGTATTGCATCTAATTTTGGGGCTCCATCTCAGAAAGTATGTGGATGCATTGGAGAGAGTCCAGCAGGGAATAACAAAAATGATTAGGGGGCTGGAACACAAGATTTACGAGGAAAGGCTGAAGGATTTGGGCTTATTAAGTCAACAGAAGAGAAGAGCGAAGGGGGATTTAATAGCAGCCTTCAACTACCTGAAAGGGGGTTCCAAAGAGGATGGAGAGAGGCTGTTCTCAGTGATAACAGATGACAGAATGAGGAGAAATAGTCTCAACTCGTAGTGGGGGAGGTCTAGGTTGGATATTAGGAAACACTATTTCACTAAGAGGGTGGTGAAGCACTGGAATGGGTTCTCTAGGGAGGTGATAGAATCTCCATCCATAGAGGTTTTTAAGTCCCAGCTTGACAAAGCCCTGGCTGGGATGATTTAGTTGGGATTGGTCCTGCTTTTAGCAGAGGGTTGGACTCGATGACCTCCTGAGGTCTCTTCTAACCCTATGATTCTATGATTCTAACTCACTGTGGCAAATGTAAGCAATTATTTAAATCCAGCACAATCGTACAGGATAAAGGCTACACAGAAATTTAGGCACGTCCGAAAAGGAAACTTTGCAGTCGTTATTGCTCTTCTTGGATGGCTCACCTCCCTGAAGTAAAAAAGAGTTTCTTGCCATTTCAACCAGAAAGGACACTGTCTCCACAACTTAACTACCTGTATCCTGCTACGAAGACCTTTTAAATCTGCTCTTGAAAGGGAATCCTCTGAACTGTCATTTATGCTAAAATTCGACACTTTACATCTGAGTCTAAACAAAGGATCTAGTTATCTTACCCATTACAAAGATAGCTTCCCTAATTATCATCTCTAATATCATTAGCCCACAGACATTCACCTCCCCCCCATCCTCCTTCTATTCTGAAATTTGATTTGTCCTTTTCATATGTGTTCATTTTTTTAAATTGTATCCTTTGGTATATATGGTTGTGACTATTTTCTTCCACTATTTGATCTGAGGAAGTGGGTCTGGCCCACGAAAGCTCATCATCTAATAAACCATCTTGTTAGTCTTTAAAGTGCTACATAGTCCTGTATTTTGCTTCAGCTACACTAGACTAACACGGCTACATTTCTATTACTATTCTGAGTGTGGAATGTGAGTGTTTGGAAAAGATAAGAACGTGAAGACTCAGCAGTTTCAGAGTCCAGACGGTCAAAGAAGCTGGAAGACTCAGGGGCTCCAAGGTACCATGAATTGGGCCCAATATAAGACAAATCAGTGCAGGATATATAGACAGCCTTGGTGTTAAGAGCACCCTTTACAGATAAACACTAGGAAGGAGGCATCAACATACTGATGCCAGATGACAAAGGAAAACAACTTCCAGATAAACAGTTGTTAAACAGAACTTATGGCGATTAAGAGATGATGCAGAAAATGTATAGACCTGAATGGGAGAAGAGTCCTATAAAAGATGGGGCGTCTTGCATGAATCTCTGGGTCATGTCTTGACAAGATCGGAGCATCGGTCTGGACCGAGAGAAGCCCCGCTCCATTCCCTCGTGTTTAACTGGCCTGGCCAGTGAATTAATGTGAGCAACAAATTGGTAACTTTAAGCAATAGCAAGTCAACATGTGGGTATGTGTGTGGGGGTAAATATGCATATAACACAATAATATTACATTGTCAATAAATGTGTTTTGCCTTTTCCCCCTAAAAAGATCCTGTGAAATTATTTCAAGTATAACTAGAGGATATTTCTAGTCTATTCTATTCCATCCTTGGCCCATGGCCGATACCATGGTATCTGAATGCCTAGATGATTACAGTGAGGTTAATATAAAATTAATTGACTATGCACTAGGCACAACTATTGCATTTGTCCCATGTTTGACACTAATCCAGAGTGACTGAAGATGGCAGAAGTTTAAACCTCGGTTCATGAGAAATGACTGGCTGCATCATGACCATCAGAAAGGACAAAACTAAAGACTTTCACCAGCCAAAGCAGAATGCCTAATGCCAGCTGTCCACAGAGCATTCCTGTCTGTGCTCATGATTTTCAGGTATTGGTCACCTACTTCAGCCAGTGATTAATGAGAAAGAGCTTTAATTTACTTAGAGAAATTTTGCCAGGTCCTGGAGTGGCTGACAAACTATGTTAGTTCAGATGGACTAAAGAGTCAAAGGTAACCTGTCACTGTCCAGTGTTAAACTTTTGAAACCAAGGTTCAAGGTTTGGTATCCCAAGATGCAGACTGCAGAGCGTTAGAGAAGAAACAGGAGAGCCCGGAGCGGATGGGGTAAATGGAACTGCTTTATTGCCCATGCATGTTAACCTTCAACCCCCAATACAACATCCTGAGTGGCACCAATTTGGCATCAATTAAACCCTTTTATCTATTTTAGTATATTCATTCACACGTCTATCACGACTTTCCCTACAACCTTATTTAGTAATGTGAACTCCCATACAATGAATATTAATAAGCAGGTGATGAATACAATTATACCCGCCCCTGTTTGCTGTTTACTGGTTTTTAGTTAAATCAGCATTACATACTATCTTAGGGTATGTCTACACTACAAAGTTAATTTGAACTAACAGACGTTAGTTCGAATTAACTTTGATAGGCGCTACACTAGCGCTCTGCTAGTTCGAACTTAATTCGAACTAGCAGAGCGCTTAATTCGAACTAGGTAAACCTCATTTTATGAGGATTAACGCCTAGTTCGAATTAGCTAGTTCGAATTAAGGGCTGTGTAGCCACTTAATTTGAACTAGTGGGAGGCTAGCCCTCCCCAGCTTTCCCTGGTGGCCACTCTGGGCACCACCAGGAAAACTCCTCTCCTCTCCCCCAGCCCCAGGCCCTTAAAGGGGTAGACTGTGGCCAGATGGCACTTCACACAGCCAACTCTGCCAGCAGTCTCTGGCCCAAACCAATGGCCCCAGGATGAGCCAGGGAGCCAGTGCCAGTGAGCCATTCCCCACCCAGTCCCCCAGCACCCAGGGGCCATCCAGGGGCCGTAGATGGCACGTGGCCTCCTGGACTAGTGCGGAGGTCATGGACCTCATTGAGGTTTGGGGGCAGGCCCCCAAACTCCATGATCTCTGCACTAGGAGGAGGAACGCGGCTGTCTACGGCCGCATAGCAGCCGCCATGGCCCAAAAGGGACACAGGTGCACCCAGGAGCAGGTGCGCCTGAAAGTAAAACAGCTGCGGCAGGCATACGCCAGGGCCACCAGGGGTGGCGCCACAGCAGGGGCTGCCACCTGCCCCTACTTCCCTGCCCACAACCGACTCTTGGGGGGCGGGGCGGTCTATGCCAGCCCGGGGGACAGCGAGCCGGGACCGGAGGGCTCTGACCTGGGCGCACCGGAGGGGCCACCGCCACCTGTTCCAGCAGGGTCATCCAGGGAGACCATACCGGGTAAGTAGTTTGAATTAAGTAGTTCAGGGAGGGGGGGGGGGAGAGGCGGGAGGGAGACCAGAGACCACGCGCATGGGCCATGCCTTCCACGGATCACGCAGACATCTGTGCACGTGCGAGCATGTGCCATCCCACCCTTGGGCAGATGGCTCCAGCTGCGTGACACCCAGGGGCCATGGCCCAATAGGTACATGCTTGTGCGAAGAGACCTGACATGCTCCCAACCCTGGGGTGGGACCCAGCAGGATGCTTTCCCTTCACATGTCCCCTCTACATGGAGGCAGGGGACATTTCCCCCTCTCCCCCGCTGCCCCAGCCACAGTATACATGGCACAGGGACATGAGTGTGGTTTTGGGGCAGCTCCCAGTCCGGGGGAGAGCCAGACATCCTGACCGTGGCCTCTGTACAAGCACAGCGGCTCTGATGGTGCAGGACATGGTCACCCTCACGTTGCGGGGTGGGGGAGAGGGCTGGGCATCATCCTCTGCATCCCCAGGGAGAACTGACCACTTCTCTTCTTTCTCTACAGCTGCACCAGCTGCTCGTGCAGGGCGCACCACCCCACCCGGGACATGCTCCCGCACCCGCGGCCTGCTCCGGACTGCCTGCTATGCTGGGAGGCGGTTGGCCCGGCGAGACCCCCACCCACTTTCAAGTAGGAATAAGAAATCTTCTGGAAAAGGCTTTATTTTCCGGAGAATAGCATCTAGACTGGCACTTTTCTCCGGCTTTTCCCCAAGCCGGAAAAAAGCGGCAGCCATGTTAATGCAAATGCCGCAGGGGATATTTAAATCCCCCGCGGATTTGCCTATTCCAAAGTCTACATTAGCATCCCTTTTCCGGAAAGGGGTGCCAATGTACACACAGCCACCTTGTCTGGCAGTTTTGGGGATGATATTAAAGGTGGCAACAACTGTCCTTTTGGGAGAAGAGAGACGGTTAGCTGTAAGGAGCTGGAGCTATTGTTTAAAGTCCCATGCTGTTTCACAGAAGGCAAAAGAAGACAAAAACACACAAAGGGAACAAAAAACCCCAGCAAAGGCAGAAAACGCAGCTTCTGTCACTGGTGGTGACTCTCACTGGAAAATACAAGCCCAGCCCCTACTTTGATCAGCCGCTATCAGAGCTAACAAATTTGTACCAGTGTTGGCCTGGTTAGGGTATTGCATTTAACTGTAAGGCTACTGCAATGTTGCAAATCATGTACTTTTGACCAGATGAGCCAGAATCTTATTAGACAGAAGGAAAAAGGAAACAAATTAATAGAGGAGTGGTCCATCCATGACCATTGGCCAGTATGGGCAAGGTTGGTGTCCCTAGCCTCTATTTGCCAGAAGCTGAGAACGGGTGACTGGGAGATCACTTGATTACTTTTTGTGTTCATTCCCTCCGGAGACCTGGCATTGGCTGCTGTTGAAGGCCAGGATATTGCATAGCTGGATTTGGTCTGATCCAGTATGGTGTTCTTACTTGTTTATGTTCTAAAATAGGGAAGAGAAGAAATATTGTGAGAGAGGAAAAGAACAGCTTTGGGCTGAGGGACGAGACAAAGTTTGACAGGCCAGGTGGTGTTCAGGGTTTAGCTGGAGCTGGTGGAGATGTCATTTAGGTCTCTTTCTCTGGCCTGGTCTGCTCAGAATATCTTTCAGGATTAGGACAATTAAATTCAGGGATTCTGGGTGATAGTAAGACTGGTGGCCATGATGGCAGCTTGCTCCTCCTCTCCCCAAAGTGCTAGCTTGCTTGGTCTCCTCTTTTAAGACACAGCAATGGCTGGAATAGCCAATCCTCTCCTTTTGCCAACCAGTTAGGCCTACTTTCTGACTCACACATTTTGATTCGCTGATTTCCAGCTCCACGTATCTTTTGGTTACCAGCCATGATCTTAACACAGTCCTTGAGTTATATCAGTAGGCCCTTTTGTTTGGACTAATTCAGTCTGTTTTCTTTGTGCACCTTTTCCCTTAACATTTATTGTGGTAGGTTATTATGACACTTTATAAACATTTCGTCATTTTAATGGAGTCAGGCTTACAAGGGGGAGTGAATTTATAAGTCCAGTTATTACAGCATCACTTTCCATGTCTTTATTTGACACTCTTTCCAAGGCTCAATTAACTTGCTGGGAATGCTGCTTTCAAGTCAGGGCATTTGGTCTGTTCAAAAATTTTCCCTAGCGTCACTCTTCAGTACTGCTGAACCCTTGCATGGCAAAGCAACCCACAAAGTACACTCAATGCTGACTTAGAACTATCTACACTTCTCATTCTGGAATACAACAGTCCATGTAAGGTAACACTTCACTCGCTCCCCTTATAAGTCCCCTTATAAGTCCTGGGTTTTTAATTTTTATTTTCCAAGGGGATAAAAGCTACTCACGCTGTCATGCTTGGAAAAAATCACCCTGCAAGGAAAGCAAAACCTAATTAGCAATCTGAAGAGAGAGAACTTTTAAAGAGTTTGTCAAGCTTTGGCGTCACACATCAGCAGTAATCAAGCTTCAGTGTAATCACAGGAGGCTAAGATAATCAAAGGAACCACAAATAACCCCTGCTATTGGCTATTTTAGGATAACTTCCACACTACAGCTAGTCTCCCTTCCATGAAGTCCTAGCTGAGAGCATCGGGGACATACACAATGCGAAAGCATAGTGTGTTTGTGTGTGTGTGTATAATGACCTCCCTGGTAAGCACCAGAGATCATTCCTTGCCCCCCTGCCACCACACCCCCATGCCAACCTCTCCTTCCCCACTCCTCATAGACACAGCAGGGCTGCTGGCTACTCTGCTGCTGATCTCCCTGCTGGCCCTCCCTTGACACCAGCCCTGCTGCCCTGGGGCCTCACCATGCTCCCAGCCCCACTGGCAACCCACTGTCCCACCAGGGCCCACTAGTGCTCTAGTCACCTTGCTGGACTCCCGCAGCAGGACTCCCAGTCACCAGCCCTCCTGCAGCCAGTCAGGCTGGACTCTATTCCCTCAAGGCTCCTGCCACCAGCCCTCTATCAGGACTCTCATCCAGGAACCATGGACATTGCTGGACCAGAGAGTCCTGGTTTAGAGAGATTCGATCTGTGTGTGTGTGTGTGTGTGTGTGTGTGTTCTCTTACACTTCTGAAAGGACTTAGTGCCATAGATTAAGCTGAGTAAACAATTTCTTTTCTGGGTCCATGGTCAATCCAACAGATCTGAAAATACTAAGGCTATGTCTACACTGGCAGCTTCTTGCGCAAGAACAGGCATTCTTGCGCAAAAACTTGCCTGCTGTCTACACTGCTCGCGCGTTCTTGCGCAAATAAATTTACAGTATAGTGTTGTAAAACAGGGCTTCTTCCAGAAGAGTTATTCCTCTCCCCATGAGGAATAAGCTCTCTTGCGCAAGAGCTCCTCCACAAGAGGGCAGTGTAGACAGGCAACATGAATTTCTTGCGCAAGAAGCCCCTATGGTTAAAATGGCCATCAGAGCTTTCTTGCGCAAGAGAGCGCCCACACTGCCATGGATGCTCTTGCGCAGAAGCACATCTCTTGCGCAAAAGCACATGGCAGTGTGGACGCGCTCTTGTGGAAGATTTTTTGCACAAGAACTCTTCCGCAAAACAGTTCTTGCGCAAGAAGCCTCCAGTGTAGACGTAGCCTAATTGTTTTAGATTGAACCAAAACTTATCTTTTTCTCATTAAAACTAATACCTCCTCAAAATTTAATTTTGGGCCAAATAAAACATTTTGTACAACCCAAAACAAAAAAAAAGTCTTTCTTTTTTTTATGGGTTCTTTCTAGCTAAACAAATCTAGCTAAATTTCAAAACAAAACAACACTTCAAAACACAAAACAGAAGGTTTCATTTTGAAAATACCAAAATGGCACATTACAATTTAAAAAATGTGCGTTTGGTGGAAGTTATTTCCTGAAATTGACCCAAATGATTGAAGTTTTGTTTGACCTAAAATTCATTTTTTCCATCTGATGAAATGGTTAATCTTTATGAAATACAGGTAAAATGCGGCATGTATGAAGCTTACTTATAATAGATAGGTCCATGGTATAAGCTAAGCATTTGCTCAAACTATAGCAATGAAACTGCAATCCTTACATCTCTAGTCATGGGAGAAGCATGATCAGGCGCAAAATATTGGTTTACCGCAAGAGGTGTTACCTTGTCCCCAAGAAAAGAAAGCCTACAGATACCAGACGAGTCAATGTGGGATATTGCCGGATAAAATACTTTGTTGAGTGCTTTTCCTAACACTCCTGAAAAAGGTTCATGCACGGACTCTCATCCCATTACAGCTTGTGTCCTGGGGTAGAGGGAATAAAAAAAAAGTTGACAAAAAGAAACTTTATTACAATGCTTAATGAACTCTGAGGGACAAATATTTTAAGGGCCCCCAGCCATTCAGCATGGGTTAGTGCTAATATAGCTTGAATATCACAACAGTTTCTATTACCTTTTGAAACCCAATTGCCACTTATTTTTGTGTGTGTATTTGCCTGCTTTAACCTTGCAAATAACTTTTCTATTTCTTTTTCCTAATTAGTAAACTTTCCGTGAGTTTATTACAGGATTGGCTCGAAGCATTGCCCTTGAGTTGAGATCTGAAGGACAGTTCACCTGAGCTACGTTGCTAGTTGTTTGGGACCTGGAGTCACCTGGATATTGCTTTAAAAATAACGAGCAGTCCTGGGCACCTGACAGGCCAACAAATATATCATGGGCTTTTGCAGGTAAAACCCACTTCATCAGATGAGATGGAGCAGAAATGATAGAATCTAGACATTCCTGAATATTGCTGTGATTTTTGGTGTCTAGGACCATCACCCTGGATGGCAAGATAGATCGGAATGCCCAAAAGGAACATCCATGTTAAGGCTGTCATGGTGTGTTAGGAGTTCACATCTGATTCTTGAATGGAGAAATCTAAGTATAAAACACACACACAACCAGTCTGGGGCTTGTAGGACATTGGTGGCTTGTGAAGTGCTGTCAGACAAGAAGATTTGGTGGTCCCTTCTGGGTTTGTACTCATGATTCCATGAAGGTGCTACTCAGCGGCTTCAATAAACATCAAGAATTGCACACGATCACTCCAGGGAACTGGAAGAAAGCAAAACAGCAGACAGGCCGCTGCACCGGGAGGGAGGAGACCTAGATTCTTTTCCCCAGTTCTGTCACCGACTTTCTCCATGAAACTTTGGCACATTCCTATTTCCCTTCCCATCTTTAGTCCATCTTTGGGCCAGGGATTGTTTCTGACAATGCATTTCTGGAGTGTCTAACATAATAATAACATCATATAGGTTGCTTCTCTAGGTGCGACAGTCATATAAAAATATTATGAAGGAACCACAAGGTGCCCAACTTCTCCGGGCCCTGGCAGGCTCCTGGGAGCTGGCAGACTACTCCTGGGGAGCGGTGGAGGGTTGGCTGCCAGTGGCTTGCTGGCTCATGGTTTGGGACCAGTGGGTTGGGGCAGTGACTGCTGGCTCTGGGCTGACAGGCTTGGAGCTGGCACATGCACTGTGGCCAGAGTCTACCCCTTTAAGGGCTCCGGGGAGGCGGGAGGAAGAGGAGTGTTCTTGGTTGAGGCTGGAGTGGCCACCAGAGCTCTCTGGGAAGGCTGGAGACCCCCTATTGCGATATAAATGTCTACACGGCACTTATTTTGAAATAGCTATATCAAATTTGGCATCATTCTCGTGGAATGAGGTTTATCCAATTCAAAATAAGCGCTCCACTATTTTGAATTAATTTCAAAATAGCGATTTGGCTGTGTAGGTGCTAGGAAAGTTATTTTGAAATAAGGGCTGTTATTTCAAAATAACTTTGCTGTGTAGACATACCCTTAGAGATTTATTGGGGAAAAGCCGGAGAAAAGCACCAGTCTAGACGTTATTCTCCAGAAAATAAAGCCTTTTCTGGAGGATTTCTTATTCCTACTTTTCCCAAGCCGGAAAAAAGCGGCAGCCATGTTAATGCGAATGCCGCGGGGGATATTTAAATCCGCCGTGGATTTACCTATTCCAAAGTCTACATTAGCATCCCTTTTCCGGAAAGGGGTGTCAATGTAGACACAGCCTGCATGTTTATTTCAAATGTTTACTTCCAATACAGATGTTAGCACCCAAAGTCAAAAGTTTCCACCTAAGACATGGTTCACACAATTATTTTTAGGCATGCAAGATCTTCAGGAATAGTTTGAAAGAAAATGATTTGTTTAATCTAGCCTATTAGCTTAAGAGCTGATGTACCAAAAATATTTGAGGTTTGGCTTTTTATAGATCTGGCAATAAAAAGTGGTTTAAAATAATATCTCCTTTGAGATTTTTATTATATTGTGATACTTGGGTTACAAATAAACAAAATAAAGGAGTTTTTCAAAAACATACATGCTGAGGTTTAATTACAAGATAGGGGGATGGTAAGGGGATTGTTAATATTTTCCCCCTGGGTTTAGCACATAAGTAGCTATTTCCTTCTTCCGTTTCCAAGCTCTGGATGTGTCATGCAACACACAGAGAGAAGAGATAATCTTGTGGTTTCTCCTTCTTTGTGAGTTTATAACATCAATAACCAGGTACAAATGGTAGCCAATGGTGTGAAACGAATTTAAGTCTTTATATGTAAAAGGTCTAGTACACACACACACAAAATACATGTTGCATATACAGGCAGTCCCCGGGTTACATGGATCCGACTTACATCGGATCCCTACTTACAAACAGGGTGAGGCAACCCCGCACTAGCAGCTTCCCCCGCAGCAGACCAGGGAGACGCGAAGCTAGCGCCTCCCCCAGCAGACCAGGGAGACGCAGAGCGGCTTTTCTCAGCAGACACCTCAGCTTGAGAATAAAGGACTGAGGGAAGTGAGGTGTGGGAGAATAAAACTGAGCTCTGGAGAAATGTTTGGCTAGAGTTTCCCCTACAATATGTACCAGTTCCGACTTACATACAAATTCAACTTAAGAACAAACCTACAGTCCCTATCTTGTACGTAACCCGGGGACTGCCTGTACTCCTTTATCTGTCTATATTTTACATACACAAAACTACATTAGAAGAACATTAAGGTTACAAATTCAAACACTCGAAGACTAGGAAATGCCAACATTAAAGTTGCTGAGATACATTAATTAAACTCCCTTTTGCAAATGCATTATGAACAGTACAGTCTTTAATTATATTATTGACTCTTTAATTACAGGCTACTTGTCCCAATCCAGCCACATCCCTGCTGTGAGCTGCCTACCAGTTCCACCTATATAAATTAGTTGTGTCTCCAAACGAATCTGATATCCCCAGGTTCCTTCGTTCTGGGATTTTTTCCCCCTTTTCACAAATTTTCTTTGGTGGTAAGGCTTCAACATATATTTTGGTTAAACTGCAGCATTGATTTCGATAGGCATAAGAACGAATCCATAAAGCATCACTGTCATGTGATGGAAAGCTTTGAAAAACATTCCATTTAGAAATCATTCTACTTTCCCTTGGAATTATGTCACAGGGCTCATCATACCTTTGCTGTAAAACAGGAGGTTTTGCTTCTTGCATTAATTCTCCACTATAAACCATCATTTTCAATTGATCGCCCCCTCAAAAGTTGCCACGGCAGCCAATGTGATGTCACAAACATAAGATGGTGGTTACAACAGGTGAACTGTGCAAAATGGTGTGTGCAAATATATGTTTGAATTCCAAAGAGCAGCTTGACGGGAACAGGGTTCCTTCCCTTGCTATTTGCTTTGGGAAATGTAGATTGATGCTAGGAGCTGCATCGTTGAAGAGCTCTAGGTACAGTAATGAGGTCAGTTAGTCCTGGATGCTCTGATGAGATGGAACATACACTTCAAGGGAGCAATATTTTGATTCTGTTATTATTTTGTCATAAGAAAACACCTTTGTGGCCATGTTTCCAAAGATGCCTCCACCCAATATTGTAGTGTGTCTTTGCATTTGAAGGCGGTCATGGAAAATGTGGCCACATGTGTCTAGTTCAGCTGCCTTTTTGTGCTACATGGATGTAGATTAAAACAATTGCTTAAAGTGGCCCAATAAAAGTGTTGCAGTGGCAACGGTGGAGGTCTGTTATATTCTAGAAATGGCAATTTCAGACTTAAGTGTTTAAAATGCACCCATCCCCAGCAACCAGGCTTAATTTTGTTTTTTTCAGGCCTGCGTTTCATTGTGACCCTTTTCCCCTCCACATTATAAATACTGCCTGGATATCATTACAGGCCATCACCAGTTCAGGAATGCTTTGGGAAGCATGTAGTCGAGGGGGTTCTGAGAAGTTTTGGTGGCAGTCCAAAGAGGATGAAGTTGCTTTCTCAACTCTACTAACACGAAACAGATCCCTGTACAGAGCAGCCAAAGACCATTTAGGAAGGGTGATTTCACAAGAGGAGCACAAAAAATTGGACTCCGCAGATCCCTATAGGCATAATGCCCGTAACTGCCCAAGTAAATCAGAACTACTAAGTTACAAAATGGCATTTTAGCTTTCAAAATTACAGTGGATACTTTTTGTATATTCTTCCATTGTGAGTGTCAGCCTCAACATATTTTAGAAAAGTCCCCATTGCAGAGGCAAAAAACATTGCCCTTGAAATACAGCAGGCAGACTCCAACACTGTGATGGCTGGTTCCTAGAGAACAGGGGTGGGCAATAATACAGCATTGGTTCTCCAGAGTTAGCTGTTGGCAGGCCACCATTGCTATATTTACCTGCATGGCCTCAGGTACCAGCGATCGCAGCTCCCATTGGTTGTGGATCACCATTCCCAGCCAATGGGAGTGGCAGAAAGCAGTGCAAACCAAGACACTGCTTCCCACTGTTCCCATTGTCTGGGAATGGCAATCCTCAGCCAACAGAAGCTGAGATCGCCGGTACCTGCAGTTGTGCAGGTAAATATAGTGGTGGGGCCCCTCCAGCCACTGCCCCTGGTGGATTGACTCCATTCCGCTGGCCAATATTTGCCTTCTTCTGCTTTAAACAGTGGAAGAAGATTCAGAGCTGGGGTTACAAAATCAGCAGTAGACCCATTAAACCTGCACAGCCTCATGGTTTCTGAGTCAGGGCCTTGCAATAATAAGGAACTCTGGGGTCTGCTGACCAAATAACAGCAGATCTAGGGAGCGAAAAAGGGCAGAGAAACAGAAAGCCTGAAACTAAAGGGAGGAAAGAGAATATACAGAGCGAATGGGGCTACTCAAGAACGGGGTGTAAAAGCTACAGAATATAAAAAATCACCCCCTCTTTGCAGCTGTTCTTAGAAGAACACAGGGATTAAAATAACAAGCAGTCCTGTAGCAACTTAGGGTATGTCTACACTAGCTCGTTAATTCGAGCTAGGTAGGCAAATCAGGCAACCAGAGTTGCAAATGAAGCCCGGGATTTAAATATCCCAGGCTTTATTTGCATGTTCCCGTCCGGCCACCATTTTAAAATCTCGCTTAGTTCGAATGAACTGCCCGCGGCTACATGTGGCACTTTAAAATTAATCTGAACTAAGGACTTAGTTCGGATTAACTTTAAAGTGCCGTGTGTAACCGCGGGCAGTTCGTTCGAACTAAGAGGGATTTAAAAATGGCGGCCGGATGGGAACATGCAAATAAAGCCTGGGATATTTAAATCCCGGGCTTCATTTGCAACTCTGGTTGCCTGATTTGCCTACCTAGCTCGATTTAACGAGCTAGTGTAGACATACCCTTAGAAACTAACAAAAATATATAGTAACATGAGTTTTCATGGGCAAAACCCACTTCTTCAGATGAGCTGGGAGTAGAAATAACAGGAACCCAGAATTTATAACAGAAAAAAAAAGTACACATCAATACTAGTACAGGTGCTAATGAGGCTAATTCAATGAGCTGGAAGTGTCTCATACTTAGCTTTGGATGTAAATGAGGCGTTAAATGCAGGGATTAAGGTTCAGCATGCTGGCTGGAAGAACAAAAGGACTCTCTTGCTTTCCCTGAATCTTCTTCCATTTTCAGAATCAATTTTTTGGAGGTGTCTGGCATTTTTGGAAAGAAGGTGTATCACAATGATTGTGGTTAAGACCTGCAGCCCGAGTCATGGATTGAGACCTTGTGACGGCGCGTTGGGGGTTCCCCTTCTCCTGCACCCCGAAATGGCACAAACAGACTGCACCAGCCAGTGGAATTGAGGGTGGTTTATTGCTCCTCCAGCACAGCGCAGCACAGATGTAATCTGGTTACAGGAACTGGGGCTAAGAGGCCTCAGTGCCCCCCCTTGAGATAGGGGAGTCCCAGCCCCCTACCCAGCTCCTTATTCCCTGCCTTCCAGCCAGGAACTAACTAACCCTCTTCCAGCCCTGCCCCCCAGCCAGGGCAGCATCCACCTTCCTTTGTTCCTCTCCATGGGGGGTGTCTGACCACTGGTTCAACAAGTTCGGCATTACCTCTGCCTAGTGAGGCTTTCCCTGCTGGGTCTTGCTCCAGACAGCAGGGGTCACCACAGCCCAGCAAGTACCCCCACTACGTCACAGACCTCATTAGACTGGAGCTCTGTACAAACACATAAATACACTCTGGTACAAAGACAGGCAATTGGAATTAGGGATTGAAATGATACAGCCTGTGTTAATCACAAGAGCATATGGAACCTAGTGATTCCTTCTGGCCTAGAATCGATGTGTGTGTGTATTGACCGAAACAGAATTTTGGTTGTTAAAACAACACTCGGCTCTAAACCACTTGCATTTGAAAAAAGATCTGTGCTGGTGAGGTGAGTCTTTTCAAACCATCAATAATCCGGCTACTAGTTTGTGTAACAGTTAATCCGAGGTGTAACAGTTTCCCTACTTCCTGGCACTAACCAGAATTAGAAACACAACTGCCTGAAAGCAAGAAAGTCTGTCATTGCAAGACTTTCAGACTAGTTTCACAGATTCAAAAGGTTTGGTTAATCTATGGAGGATGATACAAAAATGTTGGATGCTTCTCAGAACTGAAATTGTATTTAAGGTTCACCTAAGCTTGCTGGGCATGGTTATATCCATGGGTTAACAAAGATTCAGAGGTTGTCTTCCCATTCCATATTTAAAATGTGAAAACATAGTGCTTGTCACGTTCAGAATGCTCAAGCATGTGTTTTCATTTAGCCTTCATTAAAAGGAAGTTGGTCAGACTTGCTTCTGAGGTGCAATAAATAGAAAGTGGATTTTGAACATGCTGTTCATGTGAAGCTTTTCATGGGAAATAGTTCTTTTTCCAATGTAGAAACTGCTTACAAAGCAAAGGGCTTGTTTATAGATTGTAAAATATGAATGCAGACATAATAACCTTGGAATTGTATTTTCATGGTTTTGGTCCATTTGCAATTGTGGGAAAAAAATTACTGTGTGAAAGGCTTTTGATTAGTGCTAGAATCGTCTTAATTCTCAGAACGCAGAAAAAAACCCCACCAGCCTGGTCCTTTTTGTATTTACCCGGCATTCAACTCCCAAGAACTGCATGTTTCTATTATTTCTGCAAGAAGAGCAAACTGAGCAATGGGTTTATAGCCTCGGTGTGTTTATTCTGTGTCCTAAATACTAATAATTCTGTGGTTTCAATGCAAAATAACAGGAGATTTTCAAATATATTCTGTACCGGATAAAAAGCTCATTGAAGTCAATGGAAAGATTCCCATTCACAATGGGTGTTGGATCAAACCTTCCGTGAACTAATTATGGGTTTCATATCACTCCTGCATGCTCATGCTATTCTGAAGGGGAGCATTTGTGAAGTCCGAGGCTAGCATTGCCTCTCTTCTCCCTTGTCTTCGGCTGACATGTGTAACCGTTAGCTGCACTGGGAGTTCCAACACTAGCCAACACAGCAGTCATGTGACAGCCCAATGAGAGTCCAGAAGGACATTGGTGAGCATGTGCACATGTGAATATGTGCATTTATGTCACGTGGGGGCAGAAGCTGGTATACAGCCTGGAGACCTCTAGCAGTGGAAACTCAATGAGGGTTATACAAACCAGGCAAGAGAGCCACCAAAGCCAAAAAGCTACACTCTACAGGCCAGAACAGGACTGGGTTCAGGGATGCACAAGTTCAGTGCATCGTTCAGCTGCACCTGCTGATGGTGGAGTTCTTGTGGGCTCCTAAAAGAAACTAAAGCCACATTCCTCTGGGGGAGGGAGGATAAAGGCATCGGCAACACCACCTGCCTTCCTTTTGGATAAACTTCCCCTGTGATTCCAAGGACAGGATGGATGAGGGAGCTTAGCTGTTCCAAGGGTATTTGGCTTTAGGAGTAGCCAGCTAGCCAGAGTGGCTTTATTTGTGTACCCCTCTGAGAGACTGATAGGGTGGTAAAGGGCTTTAGAGGCTCATGCAGTAAATGTCCGCCTCACCTCAGCCCTCAGAAAAATCATGGAGCAGGCCCTCAAGGAATGCATTTTGAAGCACTCAGAGGAGTCAACATGGATTCACCAGTCAGAAATCATACCTGACCAAGTTGATTGCCACCCATAATGAGATAACTGGTGGATATAGGAAAAGAGGTGGATTTGAGGTACTTTGACTTGAGCAAAGTTTTAGCTATGGTCTCCTATAGTATTCTTGTCAGCAAGGTAAAGAAGCACGAATTAGATGAATGCACTATAAGGCGGCTTGTCAAGTTTAGTGGGTAGGCTCAATGGCTTGATGTCTAGTTGGCAGCTGGTACCATGCGAAGTGCCACAGGGGTCAGTCCTGAGGCTGGTTTGGTTCAACGTCTTCATTAATGATCTGGATGAGCAGATGGACTGCACCCTCAGCGAGTTTGCAGACGACACTGAGATGGGTGGAGAGGGAGATATGCTGGAAGGTCCAGAGTTAAGGTTTGCCTGGATACAAAATTTGTATCCACATCTGCTTTCATATCCACAAAAATGAACTGCGGATAGTCACATACACATACCTAGATGTGGATACCCACAGCTATAAAGTGGATATACACATATGCGCAGGGTTCTAGATACAAAATTTGTATCTATGTCCGTATCTGCAAAAATGAGCCATGGATATCCGCATTCATATCTGTGGATGTATATACCTGCGGATATCTATGGATTTGCAGGGCGCTAGCCCAGAGTGACCTAGATAAATCTGATGATTCATCCAAAATAAATCTGATGAAGTTTAACAAGGACAAGTGGAAAGTTCTGTACTTAGGATGGAAGAATCCCATGCACTGCTACAGGCTATTGACTCATTGGAAAACCGGCAGTTCTGCAGAAAAGGACTCGGGGATTACAGTGGATGAGAAGCTGGATATGAGTCAACAGTGTGCCCTTGTTGTCAATCAGGCTAATGGCACATTGGGCTGTATTGTAGAAGCACTGTCAGCAGATCAAGGAATTATTCCCCTTTATTTGGCACTGGTGAGGCCACATCTGAAGTAATGTGGACAGTTTTGGGCCCCCCATTACAGAAGGGATGTGAACAAATTGGAGAGTCCAGTGGAGGACAATAAAAATGACTAGTGGTCTGGGGCACATGATTATGAGGAGAGGCTGAGGGAACTGGTCTTATTTAGTCTGCAGAAGAGAAGAGTGAGGAAGAATTTGATAGTAATCTTCAACTATCTAGGGAAGAGGATGGCTCCAAGGAGGATTGAGCAAGCCTGTTTTCAGTAGTGGCAGATGAGGAACAAGGAGCAAAGGTCTCAAGTTGCAGTGGGGTAGGTCTAGTAGGTTGAATATATTACAAAAATTATTTCATTAGGAAGATGCTGAAGCATGAGAATGGGCTGTCTAAGGAGGTGGTGGACTCTCCATCCTTAGAGGTTTGTCACAAAAAGTTGATTTATTGGGGGTAAGTCCTGTTTTGAGCAGGTAGTTGGATAAGATGACCTCTTGAGGTCTCTTCCAATCCTAATTTTCTGTGAGTCTATGATTCTATGCAAAACTATATGGTGTGGATTTTTGCGATTGCTTAAGGGAGACAGGTGTTCGAATCCCAGTGAAAGTCAATGGGAGTTTGTGCCTAAATCCCTTAGGATCCTTTTAAAGTCCCTCTTTATAAACAAAGCCACTCTCTTCTGGAGGTTCTTCAATGCTTCCTACAAGGTCTCTGGCAAAGCGGGATAAGATGTGCTGGCTGCTCCTGACAGTCTCTTCTGAACAACATGAGATGCAGAGCCATCCAAAGGTACTGGAACCCCATGAAGGCTAAGTCCTGACAATGAGTGCATACCTATATTCTCTTTCAGGACTGGAGCTCAGACTAAAGAATACCGCATCCCCTTTCTCAGGCAAACTCAATCCCAGCAGTGTCATACCCTGAAATGGAAGGTTCAAAAACGGGAGAAATTTCACTCCTCAGAACCCGAAAACTAACGTGACCAGAATATTAACTGCTGAGGTCTTCACTATAGACCAGTGGTGGGCAACTGGAGGCCCAAAGACCACATGCAGCCCAGTGAGATTCTATATGGGGCCCACGAGACTTCTGGTTTACTGTTGCCCATATGCAGGGTTGCCAAATTCCGCTGCCAAATTCCATTTTTTTCCTACCTCTAAAGTGACACACACAGAAAGCTAGGGTACATCAAATGAGGTGCGTGCTGATAGCACACAACATTGTGAGAGCCATGTGTTCCCTCTGCATCCAAACAAATAGTGCTGCTGCAGTTCAGTTGGCACGCTCCGCAAATTCTAGTTATGCAAGTGCCGTTAGCAAAACTACTCTAACCCGGGAGGTCATCTTGGTTATGACAATCTTATGGCCCACTGAGATGAAGGAGGTCCACCTATGTGGCCCACTCACTAGCCTAGGTTGCCCATCGCTTCTTTGGCACTCAAGGTGAGTTAACATATTTGATTGAAATGGAAACCAACCTGGTTCCCAGCACTCAGAGGTGTTGCTTTCTTCTTAAGAAAGTTTGCTTTGTACATGTGTTATTCCACTTCTCCTTTTATTTCTGAAGAAACTTCTATCTAAGGAGTGCACATTTCTCTCAATCTGTAAGCATGGCTGCAAACCCCATGCAAAACCCCATTTGGGAGCTGTCCTCATTCAGCCTGAATTGTGAAACATCTCCTCTTCAAGACCTAGGAATCTCCAGTGACTTTGGGCTTTGTTCCCCTTTAAATGGAAAGCTATTGTGTTTCCTTGCATCTGCCATCCACATTAGGCCTTCTCTTTTTCTGCATCTTCACAAATGGAGTAATTGAGCCTGAGGGATCATATAAATCACACAATTAAGAAACAATGCACACAAGAAACATCCTGGCAGGATCAATTTGTTAGTTAACATCCTGGGGCAAAGCCAGGCCAGATAAAAGTCACTACTCCAGCAAACTGATCATTATTATTCAAGGATGGCTTTGGGGAAGATGAGTCCATCACTGACAATAAATAAGAAATGATATGGTGCTGCAATTTGTGTAGTACCACTGGGGAAAGGGCTATGCTTTAGTTGATAGAGAAAACTGCTAAGGAGGGGAAAAAATGAATTGTAATCTGAAATCAATTGACCGACCATTCTAATACAGAATTCACACTCAGTTCTGCTCTCCACAGTTACACCAGTATGAAGCTGGAGTCACTCTGGAGTCCCACTGATTTTAAGGGAGTGTTCCTGGATTTCCACTGGTGTAATGTAGAGCAGAAAAGAACACATTGGTAGGGTATCAATGCGGCACTTAGTCCTGCATCAAAGGACTCCTTGGTGGTTTTGCAGATACAGACTAACATGGCTACCTCTCTGAGATTGGATAGGCTACTAGTGACTGTTCCCAATATTTATGACAGTTGAGTTACTTTGCATTTAGGATAGTGGGACTGAGATCTTATTTTTCTGGAGTTTACTTCTCTGGAGTTACACCATCATTATTATTGGGTCATGTCCTAAACATTTTCTCATTCTTTGCTCAGGAATATTCCCAATGACCTTCAACAGGTGATTCGAATAACTATTTCATAGGTATCCAGTAAGAATACCGCCCCCACGCACACACACACATTTTAATGGAGCCTAATTGGTGTCTTTATTGGCAATCACAGCAGAAAAGCTGAACGAGTAGGGGGAACAGGCTATTCCTTAAACCTACCAGTTGACTTGTGTTGACCAGATGGCATAGAGAAGATAACACTTCTATCCTGCACCTATACACTGTCACACTCCCTCCATATAAGGGTTCATTAGGATGTACATACTATTACTCTAAAAGGAAGACTAGTTTTATATATTAAGTATGACTTGCTGATGCTCTGAGTAGTAATTATGTGCTAACGTCCTGGTTCTTCCAGAGACGCCCTATATCAAATTGTATCTTCATCTGAGCATCAGTTCTTCAGCTCTGAACAGGGAGTATTTGACTGACTTTTTCCCACCCTTTGTCTGAGTGACCTGCTATTTAAATTGTTAACTCTTTGGGGAATGGACCGTCTCTAGTTGTGCATTTACACAAGGCCTTGCACAAAGGGAGACTAATCTCAGCTGAGGCCTTAGGGGTTAATAGAATGCAAAATAATTTCAAAGCATTACAAAGAAATCAGAGATGCTCGTGTCTCATGGCAGGACCACATAGCCTGCCCAGCTGCAGATAGATTGGGGCTATTTGATAGCACTCTCCACCTGCTGGAAGAAACTTTATTCTGCTGGGTCAGTTCACTTCCTGGGGTAACAGTCTGTGCTTCTCAAGGAATCTACGGAAACCTCCTTCAGCTGGGGCTGAGGGGCTGGAACACCTTGTAGAGGGGGGGTGCTGAGAGTCATTGAACCAAATTTAAACCCCAAGTATCAGTGGTGGGCAATCTGTGGCTTGTGGGCTGTAGGCCGTCCCTGGGGGTTCCACCTGCAGCCTGTGGACCCCCTGGCTTCCCCCAACTCCCACGCACCTCTTGCACAGTGGGGCACTGGAGCCCTGCACTTCCTGCTCCTCTCGCCTCCCTCCCAGTCCTTTGGGAGGAGCCGTTTGTGGAATCAGCTGTTTGTGGCATTTCAGCGCGAAGCAGGCAATTTGCATGCTCTGAAAGAGCTGGAAAGGAGTGGAAGGAGCAGGGAAGTACAGGACTCCAGTGCCCCAGTGTGGGAGAGGCATGTAGGGGAGGAGGTGCAGACAGGGGGGCCACGGAGCCACAGGTGGAACCCCAGAAGGCCACAGGCTGCTGCAGCCCACTGAGGTGAAGGAGGGCTGCTCATGGGGCCCACCCACCATTCCTGGTTGCCCATCTCTGCTGTGTATGATGGAAACCACTTCAAGCTGGTGGTTCAGGGGCACTCTTAGTTCCAGCTCACAGGTAGTTTCCCTCAGAGCCTCAGTCCTCCAGGGTTGCCCAACAGACTCCCCTCTTGTTGGTTTGGTTTTCTGGAGCAGCTCCTTTCAGCAGTAACTCCAATGGCAGTTCCTTGGGAGCACCACCCAACTGCTTCTGCCTCCCTTCCCTCCCTTCCCCAAGGATTACTTAATTAATTTCCATCTCTTTCCAGAGGTGCAGAGGTGGGCTAAACAGGCAACCAGGCCAGCTCCAGGCCTCTGGCTCCAGAGGAACGTCATCCCTTACTCCTCCACAAAAGACCACACTTGGAGAACCTTGGGATTATCCTAACACATCCCTGATTTGCACTGTACAACTTTATCCACACCTGAAGATTACAGAAAGAGAGATAATCTAATCAGTAGGAATCGTGTCCTGTGTTCACCCCAAACTCCCATTGATTTCACTGGATTACAAGAGGCAGGATTAATCTCTGGCAGGAGTAACATAGCAGGGCTGGAAGCTACCAAAACAAAATAAGCAATGCAGGAGGCATCAGAAGGGCTGCGGCTCTGCGTAGCGTAGAGACATTGTGCCTGAATTATACATGCACACAGAGCAACAACCACCAGCACCAGCACCAGGAATATCACAGCGATGTAAAGTTTGATGTAGTCCTCTCCCTCTGCTTCCGTACTGCCATATAAAGGATATTGTTGGCTGCTCCTCGCTCCCGCAACGTCAGCCCCTTCCTTTCATGAGCTTCCACCACCACCCTCTCCTCCGGTGCCGTAGGAAGCTTATTTACACTCCGCTGTATCTGTTCCTTTTGTACATTCTGCCGACTGCACCAAATGTCTCATTCAGTCACGAATACCGGGCTGGTTGTGGCTTGCCAACCTTCTTTCTATGTGACAGGAGCCTTCTTCCGAGGAGTGGGCTGGTAGGAGCTGAGCAAACAGCAGAGCACTTTTGGCACAAAAAAAACAAACCAGAGGGAAAAGAAACTTTGTCTCCAAACACAGCTTCAGCATATGCCGCCTGCCCAAGGCACAGGGGTAACCAATGGTCCTCTGAGAATAGTTTACAGGTAATATCAATTCCTGGCGCACTAATATATGCTGTGTACCAATGATAATAATATTGCTGTCTAGATGCCAATGACACTCCGCTGTATATGTCTCTTATCAGTCCCCGTCTCTTGGTAGTTTTGGGCCTGAGGGCAAATTGGCTCTAACTCTATCCAAATGAGATAGAATTTATGGCGTTTGGCTGTGGGAAAATGCTGAAGGAGACTATGAAGTGCTAGATGCCCCTCCCGTTAATGGGTTTGCCCCTCCCTTCTCTTTGGTTAATAAAATTCACAGATTTGTTTAAACAGCAGCGGCAGCTGGGACTGACCTTAGAGCTAGCAGTGTCAGTAAATCCAATCACTTCCCAGTGACTGTTGCAAATAAAGAGCAACAATTAGGCTGCAACATTTTTATTTTGCACAGGAATAGTTCAGTCCCCAGATTCATACTACAGCCGTTGGCATTCTGTTTCCTGCAGCTTCTATCTGCCTCCTCACACAATAAACACTCATCTACTCACAAGGGGTGTCATGATTTATGGACTCACAGTCTATCTCAAACAAGTGGTGTCTGTCAGAATAGCTACAATTACAAAGACTTCCACCGAGCTTGAGTGCCAGCTATGTCACTTTTTTTTACCATAGGACCCCCACTTTGTCTATAACTCTATACACATATACACACAGAGACATCTAGTGACAGGATCATATGCTGCAAGTAAATATATTGCATCCAGGAATATGTAGTGCAGCTACCAAATTCTGTCTTCCATACCTCAGCACTTCTCTGAAAAGGGCAGCAGAAACCTACTAGCTCAACCTAAAGTCTTCATTACCATGCTGAAGAGAAAAGGGAGGATGAGTGTTGTGGTTCATTTTTAGATCCCTGCAAATCTACAGATTTATATCTATAGATTTATATCTATCTACAGTAGTGCAAATCTACTTTATATCCTATGGATGCAGATATCCGCGGCTCGTATTTGCAGATAGATGTGGATCTAGTCATCCTTAATAGATAACACATCTCTCCTTCATGTGCTGGTCGTCTGAAGAATCACCAAACCTGTGGCTAGGAGGATGTCAAGTATCACATGTGTATCATAACCATGATACTTCTCTCACATATGTTGGTATAAAGCCAGGGTAACCCCTGTTAAGACAATGCAAAAGCAGCATAAGTGAGAGGAGAAACACAAACCCTTTTGTTTCTTTTGTCACAACCTCACTGGGCCAGATCTCCTGGGACTCATATAAACAATCAGCATCAAGCAGTCCCACATGGTGTCTGTGGATTCCTTTGTGAATATAGGAATCAGGATTGAACAAAAGGGCTGTGTCTATATTGGCAAGTATTTGCGCAAGAAGCACTGATTTTGTATATTACAACATCAGTATTCTTGCGCAAATACTTGCGGCCAGTGTAGACAAGCTTTTGCGCAAAATCTTGCCGCCTCTCTACACTGGCCGCAAGTATTTGCACAAGAACACTGATGTTGTAATGTACAAAATCAGTGCTTCTTGAGCAAATACTCTGACGCTCCCGCTCAGGGATAAGTCCTCCTGCACAAGTGTTCTTGCTCAAGAGGCCAGTGTAGTCAGGTAACATCAATTTCTTGCACAAGAAAGCCCGATGGCTAAAATGGCCATTGGAGCTTTCTTGCGCAAGAGAGCGTCTACACTGGCATGGATGCTTTTGCGCAAAAGCAAATCTTTTGCGCAAAGTCACATGCCAGTACAGACGCTCTCTTGCGCAAATACTTTTAATGGAAAAACTCTTCCGTTAAAAGTATTTGTGCAAAATCATGCCAGTGTAGATGCAGCCAAGGTGTTTACAAATGGGTGAGAGCTCCCCCATTTCAGGTCCAAATGGATACGACTGTTCTCAAAACCTGAGATGGTTTCAATCTGGGGGTTGGTATTGCCGGGGCAAAGCAGAAAACACACATTTGGACCAGAAACTCTACGCTGTCCAGATGCAGGATTTTGCTTCAAGCACATCTCTAAGCGTCATTAATATGAACATATTTTGCTGCTCCATTTAAGGTTATGAAATGAGGACTGTTTATATGAAAAAAAAACCCAAAGGTTTTGTTTTTCCTACTCACTGCCCCCATAGTAATCATCAGGCTGACACTTCATTATTATTTTTTTTTACAAAAATCTAAAAGCTAGAGCACTGCAATATTGAATATTTGCAAACACTAATGCATTTATTTCTGTCTATACTCAAGAAAAGCTCCCGTTGAAGCATCTGCACATTTTGTCTGGGTTAAGAATGCAGCGTCAGATGGGAAAACTATTCATTACGGCTTCAAACAATTAATATCACCCCCTACCCCTTTAAGGACACCACTGGAGTCCGATTTGGAATCTGCTTTCTGGACCATGAGTAACTTCCAAGAATTGCTGGGGAATTCATGATGCAACAATGAACTCTTAATTGCTTCCGACTTATGTTGACCCATCTTACGGGAAATACAATCGATTCCCTGTGGCAAGCCTTTAGGAATGAAGCAAATCATGGCCTTTTCTCACTTTAGCAATGCAAATCACTTTTAATCGGTGTTTAATTAGGATTTAAACAGTATCAACGTGTCCCTGTTGCAAGGCGGTAACTCTGCTTAAACTTCAATTACTCCTAAATTTAAAAATCAATTGCAAATAAAATGTCCTGCGGATGATGCTAACCAGATTAGAAAGGCCAGAATATGTTCAAACGGGAGGCTTGTCTTGTCAACACAATTGGCACAAATGGCTACTGTAATAAAAGGTAATTCTGTGGTAATGCAATATTAAGGACATTATCTAATCAAAAGCTGTTGCTACAAAGCCACCAACAAATCACAGTCTCAAAAGGCAGGTAGGTTTTGTGCCTTGTTTTGTTGCTTACAGAGGCAATGGCTCACTATTGATTTTTGGATTTGATCCTTGACAATTTGTAGGGTTGTTTTTTTTTAAATCCATCAATAAGAACATGTCAGAGCAACTGAAAAGTAACTGAATGTTTTCATGAGTCAGAGGATTGAACTGAGAAGCTAATTCGGTACAGGTTGAACCTCCAGGACTCCCTGGTCTGGCAATATCTGTGGTCCAGCAGGAATACGAATGTCGCTGGACCAGAGAGACTCAGCCACAGACGTCGCCAGCGGCTGGGCGCTCAGCTAGGCAGGCAGCCTGGAGGACTAGTCCTAGGGGCAGGAAGCTGAGCCAGTGGCCAGCAGCTGGAGCAGGGCCAAGTAGGGAGCCTCATCAGCTGAAAGCAGAGTTCCGCTGGCTGAGGGCCAGGAGCCGCCACCATGGAGACCTTATGGCTGGAAGAGCAGAGCTGCTGCCAGCCAGGGGCAAGAAGCCCCACCTGTTGGGGGAAGGGAGCCCCGCCAGCCAGAGCAGGGTGGCAGCCAGGAGTGAAGCCCTGCCAACAGCTGGGGGCAGCACACTGTCCAGACCGGTGGCCAGGAGGGAAGACCCTGGAGATCTTGAGGCTTGATTTCCCCTGGTCCAGCAAATTCCCTCCTTAGGAACCACTCAGGACCTGAGGGTGCCAGAGCAGGAATGTCCAACCTGTGTTGTTATTTATTATTTGCATTAAAATATTTCCTTCTGGCTTTGGTTGAGAATAGGGTTTCAATGTACTAGGCACTGGACAAACATGCAAGATGAAAATGTCCTTGCCGCAAATAGTTTATAATCTCAAAAGGCCAGGCAGACCACAAGAAAGGAGAGAGGAGCAGAGCTATTAAACCCATTTTATGGATGGGACAATAAAGACACAGAAGTTACATGACTTGCCCAAAGCTGCAGAGAAATCTGTGGCAGAACCAAAAATGGAACCGAGTCTCCAGTGCCCAGAGAGTGCAAGCTCCCTCAGTGCGAATCGGTGCAGAACCACATCCTTCACTTTACAGCTTTCCCCTCTGTAACAGAAAGAGAACAATTAACCAGCACTCCAGTCAACAAAGACTGTTTGTACAGTTCTGTTTGACTCGCCGATGGAAGATCCTGAAGATACAAAAATTCATCATCAACATCATAAAAGTCCTCACCTTCCAAGTGCCCTCTTCTATGTCTTCTCAGCTCACCATGATGGAAATGAAGAGTGCATAACTGGGGACAAAAAAGGGGCAGCTTTAGTGGAAGAGAGAGGAGGACAGACCCTAACTGAGTAGGTAGGAATCATCCGTCATTTTAATAGTCATCTGATTATCAGCAGAACCATTACAAACCTCTTCTAAAGGAGAGTTTGGCAGGAAATATCGAGGCAGCTAGTAAATTAACAAACCCAGGGCAGATGCTATTTTCACCACTCATTTTACAGCAGCTGTTTAGAATGCTAGCTAAGGAAATACCTTAAACTGCTTTATTTCCAGTACCTACTGTACAAGCACACAGAGTACAACCACAGACATTATAATAAAGGAAAGCACAAACGCCACACTGAGCTTACCTAACGTGCGAAGGTGGAAAAGACACTCTCATGGCCATATTCACGATGAAGATTCAGGATGATGTCAACTTAACTTTCGTACCAGAAAAATAATGGAGCAAATAATTAGGCAATCAATTTGCAAACATCTAGGTGATAATAAGGTGATAAGTCACAGTCAGCATGGATTTGTTAAGAACAAATTGCGTCACACCAACCTGAGAGCTTTCTCTGACAGGGCAACAAGCCTTGTGGATAGTGTGGAAATGATAGATCTTGTCTTTAGTACAGTTTTTGATACTATCTCCCATGCCCATCTCATAAACAAACTAGAGAAATACAACCTTGATGGAGCTACTATAAGGTGGGTGCATTAAGGAGAGGTGGGTTGTGTCCATGGGGGCTCATGATACCATCTACATGTTTTGTTAGTCTTTAAAGTGCTACCAGACTATTTGTTGTTTTTTACATTTTTCCCGCTACAGACTAACTCGGCTCCTCCTCTGAAGCATTCCCAGAAAGTACGGTTCACAGTCAAGGTGGGAGGACATCAGTTCTGGATCCAATTCTGTTCAATATCTTCATCAGTGATTTAGATAATAACATAGAGAGTACTCTAATATAAAGTTTGTGGGTGATACCAAGCTGGGAGGGGTTGCAAGTGCTTTGGAGGATAGGAATATAGTTCAAAATGATCTGGGCAAACTGGAGAAATGATTTGAAGTAAATAGGGTGGAATTCATTAAAGACAATTGCAAAGGACCCCACTTAGGAAGGAACAATCAATTGCACACATACAAAATGGGAAATAATTGTCTAGGAAGGAGTACAGCTAAAAGGATCTGGGAGTCATAGTAGACGGCAATCTAAATATCAGTCAACAATGTAACACGGTTGAAAAAAAAGAAGCAAACATAATTCTGGGATTTATTAGCAGGAGTGTTACAAGAAACACACAAGTAGTAATCCCTCTGGTTTACTCCACACTAATTAGGCCTCAGTTGGAGTACGGTGTCCATTTCTGGATGCCAAGTTTCGGGAAAGATGGGGACAAATTGGAGAAGGTCCAGGGAAGAGCAATAAAATGATTAAAGTTTTAGAAAACATGACCTAGGGGAAAGATTGTAAGAACTGCGTTTGTTTAGTCTGGAAAAGAGAAGACTGAGAGGGGACATGATAGCAGTTTTCAAGTACATAAAAGGTTGCTACATGGACAAGGGAAAAAAATTGTTCTTAGTCTCTGAGGCTCAGATGAAAGGCAATGGGTTTACATTGCAGCATGGGTTGTTTAGGTTGGACAGTAGGAAAAACTTCTTTTTTGGGGTGGTTAACTAGTGAAATAAATTGTCTAGGCTGTGGACTCTTAGTCCTGCCATGAGGGCAGGGGACTGGAGTAGATGTCCTCTCAAAGTCCCTTTCTGTCCTATGATCTATGATTCTAATTTGTCATTCATCTACATCCTGAACCTCTGAAGCAGTGTTCCCCTCATGAACCACACTATTTTGTTCTATCTGTATCCTGGGTGCACTGGAGGTGTGGCATGCAGGACAGATGTACAAAAAGCCTGCTGAAACATTGCTAACTTCATTCACGGCATGCAACGAATGAGGCAAGCCCTCATGGCGTGAAGCAAAAGGTAGCTTATATCATATAAACGGCATGGACAGATCACGCACCAGCCTCTGTCAGGTTCCCAAAGAAAAACTTTGCAGCATCTCTTGCCACATTTTGTTCGAGCCATGTATTTCATTTGCTCTTCATTTCTTTCTTAGACTCTTCGTAATTCCCTTCTCCCTGTGAGGTAAATTAGGGCACACTCGTAGCAGTTAGCCACACCCTATGATGGATAAAGAGGAGATATACTGATCTGGAGGAAGGGGCACCAAGAAGTTTCCAAGCATGCCTCCAGAGTTACCTGGTACAAGGAGGAGTGCACGAATTACTATGCATCTTTACAGCTAACCACACTGCTTGGTGCATATGTGCGAGGGGGAGCTATGGTTCCATCTACTTCCTGCCATTTTTTATTAGATTGCTCCCAGGAGGAAGAGTCTCAGTAGCAGCCACTGTGCTGTCTTGAAAGCAGAGACCACAGTGCTAGCCAGCCCTAATTCAGGCTCTATGTGGTACGACAGTGGTGAGGAAATCTTCTTGTGTCTTCCCTCCCCTTCATGCACTTGCACCCACAGCCTCTCCCTTGGTTACTAAGGATAAACCTTGATGTCCTCACTTGACTTTTACTCAGTTGTCAGTCTGGCAAATCTCCCACTGATGCACCACCAGCATCACATTGGATGATTTCAGCAGCTTTTACTGAGTGCCTGAAAATGAGGTAGTGTTGGATTTTTTTTACTGTGTGAGAAATTGAAATGAAAAAAAAAAAAAAGACTTGTAACCTCTGCTTCTGGATAGTGTAGGGGATAAAATTCTTCCCTCTCCTGTGGTCTGGCCAGTAGCAAACAAAGTTCAGCACTGCTCTGCTTTTTCAAACATTTGAAAGAGTCCGCTGCTTGGTGCAGACTAGAAGCTTTCTGAAGAGGACACGCAAACCTCCCCACAAATAATTGCAGA
This sequence comes from Pelodiscus sinensis, assembly GCF_052426305.1. Classification (NCBI taxonomy): domain Eukaryota; kingdom Metazoa; phylum Chordata; order Testudines; family Trionychidae; genus Pelodiscus; species Pelodiscus sinensis. Next base: position 65,403,144 of record NC_143059.1, on the reverse strand, counting down.
ATCCATCCTCAGCATGTGTGTGCAGTGTGGGGGTGGAGTCTGTTTTACTTTTCAATAATGAATTTATTCTGCAAAGTAAAGATCCCCCCCCCCCAATCTCTTGCTTGTTGTATAGACTTATACTGTGCTGCGACTGGGAGTTGCATGCTATTCTACTCCAACATAAAGAAAATAAAATGACGATGCACAGTTCTCAGTCATATAAATACAAAAAAAAGAAAAAAGAGACTGTCCATCTGGGATGTATTACCCGGAGGGTCATGTAGATGGCATGGGAAATAATAATTCTATTCCATTTGACACTGGTAAGTTGTCAGCTAGAGTCTTATGTCCAGTTTTGGGCACCACAGTTTCAGAAAGATGTGAACAATTTGGAGAAAGTCCAGAGAAGAGCAGCAAAAATAAGAGGTTTAGAAAATATGAATTATGAACAAAGATTGAAACAATCGCCCACGTTGAATCTAGAGAAGAGAAAGCTGAGGGAGGAGCTGATAACCGTCTTCATTTTGCACAGGTGATCGTTGTTGATGGAATGTATCAGCATCAGAGACATTTATTTTTTCTGTTGTTCACTTAATGGAAGAGACAGCCTGTCGCTGGAAATCGAGACAGGGAAAATTAATCAAACTAACATTTCTATAGTGCTTTACATTTTCTTAGTGCTGTACAAACATTGACTAATTCTTCTGCCATGCTTCCGAGGGAGGTAAATATAATGACACACAGTCTGCATCTGAGGAAATTGGGAAGCAAAGAGATTCATCCCTCATCCCTCAGAAAAAGCTGACGCGAACAGACTTGGCACAAGGGTCCTGTGCAAAGTTCGAAGAATAGAATCTCAAGGAGTTGGAACAGCACAGTCCAATTGCCTCTGGTGGCGATTTCAAGGGACCAGGCTGCCAACAGGGAGGGGGAGGCAAAGAAAGCAATTGCGCCAGGGCCTGATGATTCAGAAGGGCCTTGGCTCCTAGCCACTGCTGCTGCTGCTACTGGCTTTAAATTGCTGCTGGAGCACCAGGTGGCACACTCCAGGTGGGGCTAAAGGATGGTAGGCAGATGCTGGCTCCAGTCCGGCTCCTTTAATTCCCAGCCTCCTCCTAGAGCATGGAACCGCCACCTCCCCACTTGGCCCAAGGACCCAACCATTTTTTCAGTTCCCCTGTGTGTGCTGCTCCATGCCTATTGGATAGGGTTTGGCCAATGGAGCTATGTAATTGTGGAACCACCAATCAGGTTGCCACTTCTCCCTAAGGTCTAGCTTCTCCCGGAGCAGGCTTCGGGGTTGCAGAGGGAGGTGCAGAGATCATCCATGAGCTCTCGCTGGCTAGGTCCCCCAAATTTCCCTGAATAGGAGAATGCTGTGGGCTTTTGGACCATACGTGGGACAGGATTTGGGCCAATGTGACATTCCTGAAACCTCATGATCGTTCTATAGCAGAGGTAGAAATAGAATCCATCCGAGCCTAATTGTACCCTCATTCAGACTGCTGCAAATCAGAATTAGCTTCTTTGGAGTCCATGAGGGTATGTCTGTCGGCAGAGGGATGCAGATTAGGCAGGTCGACATTGCAAATGAGGCAGGGATTTAAACTCAGCACTTTGTCTGTAAAAAGCGGCAGTCTAGAGGGGGATCTGTCGAGAAAGAAAGCCTTTTTCGACAGATCCTGTAAACCTCCTTGCAGGAGGCATAAGGTATCTGTCGAAAAAGGCTTTCTTTCTCGATAGATCCCTCTCCAGACTGCTGCTTTTTGCTGACAAAGTGCTGAGTCGGCAAAACGTGGCAGCCATTTTTATGCACATTAGGCACGGGATATTTCAATCCCTGCCTCATTTGCAATGTTGACCTGCCTAAACTGCATCCCTCTGCCAACAGAGGGATTCAGTCTAGCCATACCCTGAGGTTTCATGGAGTGAGAACTTAGGTGAGGGAGAAAAGTATCAACCCACCTGTCTTTCAGTTCTGGGCTTAGTCCACTAGACCAACCACCTTTGTTACCGGTGCTGAGACATGAACTGATAACGGAGGTTATATGATACCACCATAAGTTTCAATTTTGGCTGGACATGTGCCTGGGGGGTTATTCCATGACATAATCTTTAATTGACGATTAATCTTTAATTCCCAGAGACTCCAGTGGTTTGGAAACCCTATGCAAATGAGAAAATTTGCAATAGGAGAATGAGAGGAAAAATAATAAAATGCTAATGAAAAAGTTAAAGGCAAAGGAATCGCGATGGGACTCCAAAGAGTGAAAGAACTGATGAAAAATGAGAGCAAGAAAGAGAGTAAAATGAATATTATACATCAGTTTAATGAATAATAAATAAAACTACCCTGGCAGTTAATTTTAACCTTGGATGAATAAAAAGGTAGAGAAGCAGCTCCCACAGGCTGAATGTATAGGAGTTGCTATGAACATCCAAAGCTTTATAGATTGCATTTTGACAGCAAAAAGATTCTCTGTCAAAAGTCAGTGGCAGGGATTTTGCATGAGGTCAAAGGGATATGCTTATTCACACCTTTATATTGTTTATATTAGATGTGTCTGTTTGCTTTAGGCCAGTGGTCTCCAACCTTCTGGGGCTGCCGGGCATCCTGGGCGAGGACACGCATGCACCATGCGCCGGGGCAGGGGCCACACATGCGCCACACGCCCAGAGCCTGGGGCGCAAAAATGGCTTGGGCTGGTCCTGATCTCTTGGTGGGCACACATAAATGCGCCCCAGCACCGCGTTGGGGACCACTGCTTTAGACTGTACGAGTGCCTGCCCGGCTACGTCTACACTGGCCCCTTTTACGAAAGGGGCATGCTAATTTTAAACTTCGTAATAGGGAAATCCGCGGGGGATTTAAATATCCCCCGCGGGATTTAAATAAAGATGTCCGCCGCTTTTTTCCGGCTTGGGGAAAAGCCGGAAAAAAGCATCTAGACTGGCCCGATCCTCTGGAATAAAGCCCTATTCCGGAGGATCTCTTATTCCTACTTCAAAGTACTACTTCAAAGTAGGAATAAGAGATTCTCCGGAATAGGGCTTTATTCCGGAGGATCGGGCCAGTCTAGACGCTTTTTTCCGGCTTTTCCCCAAGCCGGAAAAAAGCGGCGGACATCTTTATTTAAATCCCGTGGGGGATATTTAAATCCCCCGCGGATTTCCCTATTACGAAGTTTAAAATTAGCATGCCCCTTTCGTAAAAGGGGCCAGTGTAGACGTAGCCCCCCTGATTTGGGGCATGTACGCTGAAAGCTTTGGAGTTTGTTATGGCACGTGGCTGATATTTTCCGGTGTCTAATTTCCCCTGTGGACACAAAACAAAAGGATGGCGTTCTGAGAGCTTTATCAAAGGTTCCCGTGATCTTGCTCTCCCAGAGATAATCTGCTTCCTTTTCATTTTCTGAAAGAAACAACAAACCCGAAAGGCTGCCAGAACATAACAACAATGAACATTTAATTACAAATATAAACTCTGGCAGTACCCCATCTACAGCTAACGTGTCTTTGTAATGCTTTTTTAATTTGCACAGGTTTGAAAAGCATCGACATATCTTAGCACAAAACCTCATCGCTATGAATAGCAGAGTTGCAAACTGAGTTACAGAGTTACACTAGAGTTACAGTCAATTACACACCTCATTTGGAAAAGACAACAGCAGAGACAAAACAAAACAAAAAAGCAAATACAGTATAGTACTTCATCTGAAGAAGTGGGTTCTGCCCACGAAACCTTGTGATACCATCTAGTTTTTGTTAGTCTCCAAGGTGCTGCAGGACTATTCATTGTTTTTTAAGGTTTTTTTTTTTTTTCAGTGTAGTACCGTGTTAAGCGTAAACTATTACAAAAATTAAGAGAAACCAGCATGTTCCTCTGCACAATGAAAGTTTCAAAGCTCTACTAAATCAATGTTTATTTATTTATTTATTTATTTAAACTATTTTTACCCCGCCTCTCTATTTTAAATATTCGAGGCAGCTTACAAATTTTTTTTTAAAACACAGTACAAATATATATAAAAATTAAAATACGAGACCCCAGAGGGACATAAAACCTGCTAAAAATATCTCGAGAGGAGGAACACACAAACACAGACTCTAACACCAAGAAAAGCACAAGTAAAAGGGGTGGTTTTGCCTGACGCCGAAACAATGCTTGCGTTGGTGCCAGGTGAATAATCTAGGGAAGAGAGTTCCACAGCCTGGGAGCAAAAGCTGAGAAGGCCCTGTTCCACGTAGATGTTAATCTTATCTCCATAAGTGGAGAAACACGGAGCAGAGCCTCCCCAGCTGACCTCAGTCTCCGGGCAAGTTCATATGGTAGAAGACGGTCCTTTAGATACTCCAGAAGAACCACCATAGCATTTTGTTCACCCTTAAGAACATTCCAGAGCTACAAACAACTTCTATTCACAAGGTTTTCATAAGTCAGAGGTTCTACTGCATATCCTAGACCATAGTTTGATGGATACAGCTGTAAAGACGTTTGCACTGGATAAAATCCACAGCACATCCTTACAAATGTAGAGCCTAATCCATTTTCTATGAAAGACAATGGCAAAACATGTGTTGACTTAAATAGGAGTTGCTTTGACTGTGTCCGCCTTTATACTGTGTTCTTGGAAACTATTACAACGTTATAATGGGATTCCTACAAGTCAAAGAATATTCCAAACGAATATAATAGAATGCAATTAAAACCACAGATTTTAGTTAGAAATGATGTATTTTATCAATAAACTGAGATTATTTTGGAGGCATGACCTTTTATGTTCTTTGTTCTTGCGTAAATGCATGATGAGTTGGGGTGATGAACCTGGGTGAGGTTCACTGTCCTATGTAGTGGCACTTTGACCACTTACAGAGAGAAAGCATGAGTTTTTCTCAATGGCCTTAGCTGAGAAGCAGGTGGCTTTTAGCTCAAGTGGTAGAGGATCACTCACTAAGCTCCAGAGGTCTCCAGTTTGGTTCCGGCTGCTGGCATTACACATGTAGTTAACATTACAGCTGCAGCACACTGTTCATCAGAGATCCCATCAGCCATTAAAGTATTGTGCCAGTCACCTGTTTCACAGATTTCTTGCTGTGAGCATAATGAGAAAGCAAGCAGAGCTAGCCTCAGAAACAAAGGGCAGAAATATCACTCTGCGGAGCCGCCGGGCAATTCAGAGAGCACTAGATGCTGAATCCCATTAAAACAGCAGAAAAATCACGGAACCATCACCAGGGAATAACGAAACATCTAATTGTTGGCGTGACTGGTTTGGATCAAGAATGTCTGGGACACGGGGTGAGAAGTGTGGACGGAGCAGTTGAAATCTTATCCCAGGCCTGCACAACTCGGAAAGTGACGAGGGCCATATTACTCCAAAGAAAATGGCTGTGGGATGCAAGTAGGGATGCTCTCTCAAAAAATACCAAACACGTAGCTAAAAATTTGTCTTTCCTTCACCCTGCCCCTTGGTGTCTTCCCCTTTCTCCTGACCTGCCCTCCTCCCTTCAGCACAAGCCCCTTCCCCACTCCTACCTGGCTTCTGCCTTTTTGAATCTGGCGGTCCCTGGGCATGACGTCTCAACGTCACGCCAGCATCCTGGCGCCTGCCAGCGTCCCACCCTCTGGCTCATGCCCCGCCTCCTCAGACCGGAGCTGCACGCAGGCAGCCAAGTGGCGAGAATCGCCACACTTCCCCCTCCCCGGTGAGGCTCTGCTCCTTCCCCCGGCAGGGATCGGATGGGGCTGCACTGCCCATAGTTGTCACGGGCCGCACAGTGAGCCCCTGCGGGCCACATGTGGCCCTCAGGCTGTATGTTGTGCAGGCCTGTCTTATCCAAAGCCTGCTGAAGTGAACTTTCAGTCTTTTCAGTGACTTTCAGACTTTTCCGTGCAGTGAATCACACTGCAATACACCCTGACCTCTCTCTCCTTTTAATTGAGCATCTCCCCTGAAAATTGCTGGGAGAAGAAGATCCTTCCATCTCTTTGTAGAATGACAGATACCCTTCCTATAGCTAAAAGTGGAGGAGACTTCATTCAGAAGACGCTGCTGAAAGATGAAAGGGTAAGCCAATATAGAACAGCGTGTCAGGGATTGAAGATAGAAGTTAGACACTGAAGAGCAGAGACAGAAGCATCTCAGAGGGTCAATGGTGCTCTTGGCCAGTTGGATGCTGATTAATTCACTTTTTATCCCCACCCCCTTGATCGGCAACATTTGTCTAGAAAGCTGACCAGAAAAGGCTCAAAGCGTATTGAAAACTGAGTCCACTATTTCAGGGTTGAAATTCCAAAAAATTCCACTTCCATCTTCTGGCCGAAAGACACACAACACGGAATGAGAGTTATAAACTCTGCCATTTTCCAAAGCTCTTAGTCATTCCAGTGGGGCTTAGCGCTTTCTGCAAAGTAGGTTCTTTTAAGAGTTCTCCAAAGAGACACTCAAAAGGAGTGTTCATTCATGAACCTTTAAGTCACAGTACAAATACCTGAACATTGCTGGAATGGTAAGAACCCTTCTAATGCTTAGAATGCTACACACAGAACTGGGGCTGGGCCGTATTTTGGACTCTACAAAGTCCACCATGGACTTCGTTATTGCTATTGATTTTCTGTGGAACATGCTAAGATCCTGTGAAGAAGGCAGCACTATGAAACCCTAAAACAGCTATTTTATAAGAATCATTCTCAAGGGAAAGTACCCCCTACAACAGTGGTCCCCAATGTTTTGGGGCTGCTGGGCGCCTGGGGGTGGGGCCGCTCACACGCCGCGTATCCGGGGACAGGGCCACTCACAGGTCACGGGCCTGGGGGAGGGGCCAAGCATGCACCGCGCACCCAGGGCCGGCACTGGCATGTGCCGCGACCCCAGGCAGGGGCTTCCCAGGCGCTGCATGCCCGGGACCGGCACCGGCATGTGCTGCAACCCCAGGCAGGGGCTACCCAGGCGCCGTTCACCCGGGACCAGCACCGGCATGTGCCGCGACCCTGGAGCAGGGGCCGCCCATGCGCCTGGGGCTGCCACCTGCTGCACGCCCGGGGCGGGGCCAGCCCAGATTGCTCCGCGGGTGCCATGGTGCCCGCGGGCACTGCGTTGGGAAACACTGCCGTAGAACTTCTCATTCCCCCGCATTACTGTGATTTTATTATTTGCATTTCAATGGCACCAGTAGGCCCCAATCCACTTTAAGGCCCCCCTCTATCCTGGATACTCTACAAATGCAAAACAGAAGGACAGTCCCTGCCCCCCAAAAAAGCTCATGATGTAATTAATACTAGCACAAAGAGCCATGTTTTTTCTGCCAAGCTGATGGTTAGAAGCCCAGTCACAGTACAATGTTTCACCCAATTGATTAATATGTATATAAAAGTGATTTGAGTTCATTTTCCAGGAGAGTATGTTTTGGCAGAAGGAAGAATGATTGCTGTTGAATTACAGAAGAGAGGGAGAGCACTCAAACATGGATACACTCATGAAACCACCACCATTTGGGCATTACTCCCAGTCAGAGCAAGCTGTGTGGTGACCAATCAGGCGAGTAACCCACTGTTATTATGTACTGCTCTTAGAAGCCAGGTGGGTGGGCAAATAACTCTACTGCTTTTTCCCTACGGGTGGCCTCATTTTAGATAGCACGAAACATTCCCTCTCCTTCTCTAATCTCTTGACTCGGTAGTAACTGGCACCAAACCCCTTTGGTTTCTCACAAACAAGCTTCAAAATACTGATGCCTGTGCACATGTTTTTCTTTTCCTCACTTATTCTTAACTCTCTGCCCGTTCACTGGGTACAAATGGGCCTTCTTGAGATCATCAAGTAAGGGTTACTCACATCAAAAATGAGAGGGGTAGCCGTGTTAGTCTGAACCTGCAAAAGCGACGTGGAGTCCTGTGGCACCTTATAGACTAACTGAAGTGTAGGAGCATAAGCTTTCGTGAGCAAAGACCCACTTCGTCAGATGCGTGGGTCTTTGCTCACGAAAGCTTATGCTCCTACACTTCAGTTAGTCTATAAGGTGCCACAGGACTCCTCGTCGCTTTCACATCAAAAAGCATTTGAAGAACCAAAGGCTCAGACATCTATCTTGCATGGTGTCGTACCAGTGAAGACTCAGGCAGGCTCCAATGGAAGTCTACTCCAGTTCAGGGATTCACATTAACAGATATAAATGCAAGATTGGGGACTTAATCTGGTTTTGAATGGTGAAGTTTCTGTAAGAACATAAGAACGGCCATGCTGGTTCAGACAAAAGGTCCATCTAGCTCAGTCTCCTGTCTTCTGACAGTGGCCAATGCCAGATGCTCCAGAAGGAATGAATAGAAGAGGGAATCAAGTGATCCCTGTTACCCATTTCCACCCTTTGACAAAAAGAGGCTAGGGATGCCATTCCTTCTCATCCATCACTAATAAGTACTGATGGACCTATCCTCCATGAATTTATCTAGTTCTTTTTTGAACCTTGTTAAAATTTTCACAACATCCTCTGGCAAGGAGTTCCATAGGTTGATTGTGTGCTGCATGATCTTATCTTTCCCAGGATGAGATGGTGTTGGATCAGGGTTTTGGTAGGGTCTGTTTCTTAATTTGCCCAGCAAGTGTAAAACAAAACAAACGAACATATAGCCAGAATCTTAAGATTGAAAATTTCCCTAGCAATAGGAACTTCTGTTGATCTAAAGAGCACTTGATTACTAGCAAGCTTTTCCCTTGATTAACTTCAGGGATATTGGACTGCATTGATATTAAGGCTAGAAAGGATCATTCTGATCATTTAGTCTGACCTACAAAATCCTGCTCTATTCTCAGATCGGCACTCAAACCCAGAATACAAGGGTGAAAACCATAAATTCTAACCCCTATTTTTCCTCTTTCATCATGGAGGTAAAATTGATGAAAAGTTACTCGACAATGTGTTTTGGGGATGGTGGTGTCAACTAGAGGCACAGACAGCATCCATGGGCTTATCCAAGGTGCTCCCAGAAAGTGTGACGCCTCAGGCAGAAGAAGCAGGGCCGGGTCAGTCAACCCTCCACACCACCCGGCGTGTTGGAGGGCATCGACTGCCTGCAGCACCCCGCCAGCCCTCAGATCTGCCCGGAGTGTGAGACGTGGGAACTCTGGCAGGAATTTGAAGGGCTCCTGCTGCCACCCCTGCTGCTGCAGAGATGACAACCCCTTTGAATCACCACACCCCAGGACAATTACCCTTTTGGTGCTCCTGACAGTGGGCCTGGCATCCGCACATTGAACGATTCTTGTAATTATAGTTATTTCCTATCTGGTTTATATAAATTATTATCTTCAAGGGAGCATGTAAAAATGTAGATGTGGGCCCTACGTCAGCACAGAACGTGAGCATATTCTTAAATGTTGTGCTGAATAGGAACTTACTTAACCATATGCACTAAGCTGCTTTGCTGAATCAGTAAATGCCCTGGATACCATTACTTCAGCAGCAACAGTTCCCAACAAAGACCTGAAAAGAGTCGAATGTAAATATACTTGTAAATCATATTGCTCCAAAGCAATTAGGCTGTAGCTGCTATAGGAAAAAGAAAATCTCTGTCTAGTTTTTTTAATACAATCTTTTTATGGCTTAATGGTCATTAATTACAGTGTGTGCATTACATTAGCTACTTCTGATTAAGCTGACTAGCAGAGAGTACATTAGTGTCTGACAGTAGTATGGGCTAGGGAAATATACCAAACCAGCTAATGCTATTTAAAAAAAAAAAAACAGACCTGATCCTCAGCTGGTATAAATTCACACCGCTCTTTTGAAGTCAATGGGACTTTGTAGATTTACTTTGGCATTCCTTACGAGGAATCTAAGGTACAATAAATCATTGTCATGTAAATTACTATAATTAGCATAGCATATGCATGTGATGTTATGTATACATATTAATCAGTATTAAAATTTCCAGGGGATACAATTTGAATACGACTGTGTCAAATGGTAACTTGGTCATTGCTATCTTCTGTGTATCAGGGAAATCAGCATTAAGTTCCATTGGGGGCTCCATAGAACCATTGCTGATGGAGTTGTATCTTCCATCTTCTGTAAACATATCCCTTCTATGGCCAACTGTACCTAATTTGAAACACTGCCTGCCCGTGCCATGAGATTCTTATTTCTCTTGCTTCAATTGACCCTCTGGAGAATTTTCACTCAACAGGCTGTCCATCATCAGACATCAATTCAGACCTGCAAATACAGCACATATGGAATCTCGGTCGATGACCAGGGATCCTTGGTGTTCCTGCAATAGAAATTATAATTATTCATTCCTACCTTCTCCAAATATTACAGGAGCAACTAAAAGGTCTCCAGCATTTTGAAGGATCCAAAAATGGTAACTGTTTTGTTCAAAGTTTGTGATGAAAAGACAAGCACTTAGGCTTGGATCTACAAAGGAATTCAAACTTCTAATTTCCACTCCAACAAGCTAACTGGAGATTTTGATCACATCACTGGATAGAGAGGTTGGTATGAAGCCATATATGTACAGCTGGTCCAATGATGAAAACAATCATTAATGAATTGTTTCTTTAATGGATAATGCCAGTTATTTCAGAGAGCCTGTTTGCCTCCAACAATGAGATGAACACAAGTAACTAAAAGGACGCCAACTGTCCGCAGTATCCAAAAATGGTAAATGTTTTGTTCAGAGTTTGTGCTAAAAGGTCAGGCACTTAAGCACTTAAGCCCAGATCCACTCCTTCTCTTCCACTGAAATGAGCTAAGTGGGTGTTTTTAGGCCACATCACTGGATGGAGAGGTTCGTATGAAGCTATATATGTACAACTGGACTGATGACGGAAACAATTATTAGTGAATTGTTTCTTTCATGGATAATGCCAATTATTTCAGAGATCCTGTTTGCCATGAACAATGTGATGAGCACTAGCGAATAATACAAACCCCGTAGGCCCGGTTAACATGATTTAACCTGCGCAAAGAGGGACGTGAGCAACATATACTTGTGTGATGGGAGTTCATTCGTTACAGGCTATCCAATAATAAAGGTTTACATTCATGTTTCTGAACTGACATGCCATTAATGGGCTAAATATGCCAATGTAACACTGACAGGGATCTCTGGAGCTCAGTGCATGATCTGAAAGCCACTTGAGCTGAAAGCCATCTAGATCTCAGCAAAGGCAGTTAAGGAAACTCGTTCTTTCTCTGTCATTACATGGGACAGTGAACCACACCCAGGAGATGTGTGGGTGACATACTTCCCTTCACTGAGGAAGCACATCCTGAGCTTCAGAGACACCCCAGTTGAAGTCCCGGATGAGTCTCCACGTCTAACACCGACAGGCAGAACTGGACCTGGGTCTTTCAGGGTATGTCTACACTACAGCGCTAATTCAAACTAACTTAGTTCGAATTAGTTAATTCGAACTAAGCTAATTCGAACTAACGCATCCAGACTAAAAAACTAGTTCGAATTAGCGTTTTGCTAATTCGAACTAGCATGTCCACACCGAGTGGACCCTGAACTGGGGTTAAGGATGGCCGGAAGCAGTGCCAGCAGGGCATCAGATGAGGATTTAGAGCGTGGAGCTGCTGCCTCAGGCTAGCCGAGGGCTGTGCTTAAAGGGACCTGACCCCCACCCCGGACAGACAGTTCTCAGGGGTGCCCTGCTTGCAAAGCAGTCCTGGCTTGGAGTGCCCTGAGTGCCCACATTGGGCACATCACAGCACTCGGCCATCAGACCAGCTGCACTTGCCGCAGGCTGCCATCTGGGGAGAGGGGCCAATCGGGGGGCTGCAGGAGAGCTTCCACCCCCAGAAGCCCGCAGAGCCAGCCCGGTCCTCCCCACTGGGGGCTTGTACCCCATTGCTCCCTCACCTCCTTCCAATTACCCTTCCCTAGCCCCCCTTCCTGATGTACAAAATAAAGAAAATGTGTGGTCAAAAATAGAATCTCTCTTTATTGAACAAAACTCGGGGAGACTGGGAAAAGGAGGTGGGAGAGGGGAAGAGAGAGGGTGGGAGAGGAGAGGGCAACTAAAATGATCAGAGGATTGGAACAGGTACCATATGAAGAGAGGCTAAAGAGACTGGGACTTTTCAGTTTAGAAAAGAGGAGACAGAGGGGGGATAGGATAGAGGTCTATAAAAGCATGAGTGGGATGGAGAGGGTGCATCAAGAAAAGTTCTTCATTAGTTCCCATAATAGAAGGACTAGAGGACACCAAAGGAAAGGAATGGGTAGCAGGCTTCAAACTAGTAACAGAAAGTTGTTCTTCACAAAGCAAAGAGTCATCCTGTGGAACTCCTTGCTGCAGGAGGCTGTGAAGGCTAGAACTAGAACAGAGTTTAAAGAGAAGTGAGATAAAGTGATGGAGGTTGGGTCCATGGAGTGGTATTAGCCAGGGGGTAGGAGTGGTGTCCCTGCCCAAAGTTTGTGGAAGGCTGGAGAGTGATGGCACGAGACAAATGGCTTGGTCACTGTCTTCGGTCCATCCCCTCCAGGGTTCCTAGGGTTGGCTGCTGTCAGCAGACAGGCTACTGGGCTAGATGGACCTTTGGTCTGATCCAGTACAGCCATTGTAAGCTCAGGGCTCAGGGTCGGGGGTCTCAATGGACCACCTTGATTTTCATGCACACCTGCTCCTGGGTGGCCAGGCTGACAGCTCTTTTGCCCTAGATGGCCACTTTCCTGTGCCTAGTGCAGAGGTCGTGGACGAGGTCCATGATGTCCACACTAGACCAGGCGGGTGCCCGCCTCTTGCGGTCCCGGGCAAGCTCCTGGGAGCCGCCAGCCTGGTCCCGGGAAGAGGAGGAGGGCTGTGGGGCATCGGGTGGCTGGCTCGAGCCGGGTCAGGTGCAGGGTCTGCTGGCTGGGTGCTGGCAGGCTTGCACCTGGCACGGGCACCGTAGCCAGCCCGTGCCCCTTTAAGGAGTCCGGGGCCGGGAGGGGGGCAATAGAGTTTCCCTGGTGTTGGCCAGAGTGGCCACCAGGGAAAGCTGGGGAGGGCTAGCCTCCCACTAGTTCGAATTAAGGGGCTACATAGCCCTTAATTCGAACTAGTAAGTTCGAACTAGGCTTAGTCCTCATACAATGAGGTTTACCTAGTTCAAACTAAGCGCTCCGCTAGTTCGAATTAAGTTCGAACTAGCGGAGCGCTAGTGTAGCACCTATCAAAGTTAATTCGAACTAACGTCTGTTAATTTGAATTAACTTTGTAGTGTAGACATACCCTCAGAGGCTTAGTTCACGAGTCTCCACCACATGAGCTAAAAGCCAGCTGGCTCTCAGCTAAAGCCATAGAGGAAACTCATTCTTTCTCTCTGTCAGTGGTCTAAGTGCCACAGCATGGGACAACACACCACACCCGGAAGGTATATGGGCTACACCAAGATTCAGCCTAAGAAGTTTTCTGAACTGAGCTGTAAAATGATTTGAAATGGAAGGGGATTAGAATGCAAATGCTGGACAAACACCTAGTAGAGCCTCACAAAGGCGTGGCCTATTCTAGACCAGGCAGGTCAGCTGAAGGTACGCTATCAAGCTATGCAAAATGCATAGCTGGCTTTGGCTTACCTGAAGCCGAGCCGCTGCAGTGACTACACTGTGGGAAGCCAATGAGAGCACACACTCCTGCCAGCTTCCCTTACTCCTCACAGAAGGAGGAGTACTGGATACCTGCAGGGGCTGCCCCCAACGTTCGATTGAGAGGTCTACATTAGACCTGCTAAATCGAACGTTAGAAGATCAACCTCAGGAGGGTTGACCTCTGTAGTGTAGACCTGCCCAAAGAGAGGTGCTATTGTAATGACTGAAGCCTTAATCGTTCCTATCTGCCCTCTTTGACTATCTAGTATTTAGGTGCTTATAAACTATTTATTTTCCTTATTGCTTTCCAGCTCGTATTTCCCTTTATATATTTTTTACCCACTGCCTTTTCTTGTTCCCCCTCTCTCAACTTTCCCTTCTTCTAGCCCTCCTACCGTCTCCTCTACTTATTTTGGTGCTAGACATCCAACACGCAGATCATCTGAAGAAGTGGGCAGTGCCCACGAAAACTCATGATACCATCAACATGTTTTGTTAGTCTATAAAGTGCTATCAGACCATTTGTTGTTTTTTCAGTTTACCTGTAGAGACTAACTTGGCTACCACCTGATGCTTATACATGGAATAAGCAGGAGTGCTGTGAGCCTGAAGCATTGCAGTAATCGACTGATACTCTAAAGCTCTAGTTGGGCTTATTCTACAGACCAGACTCCTGTGCACTAGTGTCTGTGTACCTGCACTGATTGAAATGCTCATAGTTTCTCTCTTCTTCCATGTGGACCGCATCCTATATAAATGTTTGACAAATTGCAGCCACTGTCACACATCACGGGCTACCACAGAAATCATGGTCTCTGTCTTCTGTAACTTCCAACATTTCATTACATTTTGAGGTGTTAAATTGCAGAGGGTCTCTTCAGGCCAGTCCTTTTGTTTAGACATGCCATCCATCTCAAGGTCCCTCCCAGGCCTACAGGCTGCAATTCTATGAACACCGAAGTAAACAGGCTGCAAATGGGCGGTGTGGGAAAAATAAAACAGAAATAAAATGATCTGCAGTGTCTGTCTCTTTGATCTATAGCCTATGTTGAGCAGCTGAAATAAGAATGAAAAAGTCTCCATTAAACTACATGCCAAATGCAGAATGGATAATAGGTTCTGGTGGTGAAGTTGACTGTGCTGTCTGCTAAGACATCATTATTAGAAGTCTAGTTGTCTTTCTTTCTTCCCACCATCAAAATTGTTGGTCACTTCATCTGATTGATCGCCTCTCTCATCTGAGTCACAGCAAAAGCTATTGCTTGTCAGGTACAAGAGACACTTCTCTATATTAGATGGGGCTGTGATCTGTTTTCATTTTGCCCTAAAATTTCATTTGAAAACATGGCTGGAATGTCTTATGTTTTCCTTACTAATGAACCTGACAAGGGAAATAACAACTGGCAAGTATATAGAAGGCTATTTGGGGTACATATTATTTTCTGTTGATAACAAAAATCTTAACTATGTCTGGAAGGTCTGTTGGAATTCATCATAATAATGTTTCATAACTCATCTCATAACTGAGATGTCCTTTTTTGAATAATTAAGAAAAAATGTGTCTATGAGAATCCCACTCATCTGAGGAGGATAAGAGGTGGCATATATTTTCACATAAAGTGAAAAAAAATGAACCTAATTATTTTTACGGATATAGTGAAAAATAACCATGTGGGATCTTATTATATGTCTGCAAACTGAATTACCTTCAGCACAACAATATTGAGTGAATTACTTTAATGGCCTGCTTCCTCACCCTTGCCAGTGGTCTCATAGCAATCCTCTCATAATCTGAGAATGTACATGAGAGCATAAATGGGTTTTCATGTTTTTCAAATGCCTATCTTGTGTGCCTAAGCATACCACAGACATTATGGGCCATATTAATCATTGATATACATATTGTTACCTCCCCTACAATCAATGGAACCATATTATGCCAGTGGTGAATTTGGCCCAAGGGAAAGGCCGTTATTCAAATAATCACTATCCTGAGGTAGAATCCAGGCTGGTGCCCTTATGACGGAGCAGGGGGGAGCTGCACTTTCTATGATTTGCTCGTTACCTTGATTCATGGATCACATAGCCAGAAGAGCAAAACCATTCCAGCGCTAGAATTTATGAGAAGAAAATGAGCTCATCATACAGTTAGCCAACTCTTTCTCCATTGAGACGTTGTCTCAGTTAAATGGAAATGCTCATAAGAAAATCGGTTTTGAGGGAACACTTTGGGAGAGGTTGTAAGAAAGTGTTGAAAAACAAAGCCAAATGAAACCCAAAATGTTTCAGTTTTAAATAGATTTTTTTTTCATTTTTTAATAGTATTCAGTTTTTTGGTGAAAACTTAAAAACCTTTGATGAAAATTTCCTTTATGCTTAGGCTCATGCGTAAGTACTTTGCTGAATGCAGGGCTGAAGGATGGACATTTTCTTCTCCTAGTTCATATCATATAGCAGCCTGCTTTTTAGAGGATGGATGCTCATTATTTTCCAACTATGAAGCCCCTTTACGGGGTCTCTGGGCACTCAGTAACTAGGCAGCCCTAATGACTAGTCATCTTTGAAATTGTTGAAAAGTCTAAGGTCCATAATCTCCTCTAGCTGTTGGTAAAAACAAATAAAACTTCATTGACTAATAGAAATAATAATATACAGCACTCACTTTATATCCTCAAAGTCCTGTGTAAACAATACATAATTATTCCTCACAACCCTTCTATGAGGTAGTGTATCATCAGTGTTGTTCACAAGTGGAGATGGTGCATGGGCCAGACAGCAAATCTTTGGATATCATTAAAACTTCTTGGCTTGTTCAGTTCACTAGACCACGCTGCCTCCATGAGTAAGAGGGAAAATGATGCTTTCTAATTTGCATAATACTAATTAAGTATATGATTGAAAAAAGTAATTAGTAGGTGATCTGCAGTTATTTTCATTATCTCAGGCTGAAATGTTGGTGAATATGCAATTTCACACCGAACTTTTAATTATGTGGCGGTTGGAAATAATGCATTCACCTTAAAATGAGTCACCAAGACTTGCAAAGCAATAGGAGGCTAGAAAGTATTTATTTGCCTCAGAGAAGTGAACTCTAAACACATAGGCTACGTCTAGACTGGCATGATTTTCCGCAAATGCTTTTAATGGAAAAGTTTTTCCGTTAAAAGCATTTGCAGAAAAGAGCGTCTAGATTGGTACGGAAGCTTTTCCACAAAAGCACTTTTTGTGGAAAAGTGTCCGTGCCAATCTACACGCAGTTTTGCACAAGAAAGCCCCGATTGCCATTTTCACGATCGGGGCTTTTTTGCGCAAAACAATACCGCATTGTCTACACTGGCCCTCTTGCACAAAAGCATTTGTGCAAGAGGGCTTTTGCCCGAATGGGAGCAGCATAGCATTTCATCTTACATGAGATCGTCAGTGTTCTTGAAGAAATTCAAGCGGCCAGTGTAGACAGCTGGTAAGTTTTTCCGCAAAAGCAGATGCTTTTGCGGAAAAACTTGCCAGTCTAGATGCAGCCATAGAGTGTCTATAGGCTGGCACCCTTCTTTGGGCTTCATCATGGAGACCTTTAGATGTAGAGATCTGTTTCTCTTGACTGCTGTACATGGTTGTTTATTATACAATCCTTGACGAAAATAGAGTTCCTTCTTCATGATAATTTGTTGGCAGCTGAGAAAGGACTGGCTGTTTTGTGACAGCAATTTAGAGCAGCCTAATTTTGCCTTGTTCTTTAGCTAATAATACCGGAGCGTGGTAATGAACAGGCCCATATGCTGAGTGCCCTGAAAATGCTGGAGATGCAATCCCTGGAAAGCCGCATGGTATATATTTGAAGGAAATAACTCCCCTATGTTCAGTCATGGACATTATAAGAGAGGCAATAATAGTGCCGTTTGCACTAGAGAAGCCACATTTTAAAAAACAAGTATTTTGGACTTCAGGCTCTTTTATGCCCTGACCACCATAATATCATAACACCTCAGGAACACTGGTGAACTTGTGCCTCACAACATTCTTGAGAAGTCAGGTATTAGTTTTCAGGCCTATCTAATGAGGTGTGGGAATGAACCAGAGAGATTGAAGGACTTACCCAAAGACATTGGAAATTCATTGCAAAGCTGGCAACAGAATCTAATTCCCTTTCCAGGGCCTTCACCACATCATCAGGCGTATAACCTATATTATTGCTACATACATCCTGCCTCTTCTGAGCTTTATTGTAATGGCCCATCAGAGGCACAACAGAGCTGGTGTAGGTCTTTCTCAGACAGATATCCTGAGCCCATTGCTAGATCCATAACAGTAACAGCTGGAGATCCTTGTATGCCCCAGAAACCTGAGCTTAGTAGAAGAAACAGTGGCACAAAGATGCTTTGTCCCACTTACAGCTATCCCCACTGTTCATCCATGTTTCCTGACAAAAATGTTAGTGAGCTTTTCTGGGAGCAGAATAGGGAATAAACGGTGTTGGCCCCTACTCAATCTAACCCCCCATTTCCCCATACCAGCCCTGTTCAATACTCTGCCAGAACATGTACACAGCTGTTGTCCTGAGGTGCCAGTGACCTATTGCAGGCAGCTTCAGTTAAAGACACTTGGACAGAAGTACCTGGGCCATGCTAAGTAACTGCATCATGTAGCGTGGTAATCCTATGCTATATCAAGGTAAGCGAGTGCCTGTTATAACCTGGCAGCCACTGGATTAGCTCATGGCATGGCTGTATTTCCTGAAAGGAAGATGTCTTAGCCCAGTGGGAAAGTGGACCCATTACAAATACACCCCACAACCCAAATGAGGAATTGGATTCTTTTTAGAGGTGTCAGCTAAAAGGGAAGTCAGAGCTTGAATGGAGATGGATGCTGGATAGGCAGAAGTACCCTTGGCCTCTCCCAAACCAACATTTTAAAAACAGAGATCTCAAGAAGACTGTTCAGCAGTAATGTGCCTAATCTGAGAAGGCCAGACTTGGCCATGCCAGTATTCATCATAGCACCCCGTTTAGTTGCCTGGAAGTCAGACACCTGCAGGAAATATTCCAAGTAGCAAGGGACATCTGTTTGTAGTGTAGACCTGAATAAATCTCACGCCATTCATCACTGGAACAAACTCAGCTTGAGTAACAATTGACCCCTAGTGATGAAATCCATTTTCTCTCTTGGTCAACCTCTCTGCTAATAGTCCATTCAGAAGGAAAACAATGAAGCAGATAATCATTAATTCATTGAAGCAGATCCTTCTATAGATCATGAAACATCGCTTGGCAACTCAGTTCAGGGAATCTGGATTTAGTGTATCTGATGCGGAACATGTTGCCTGAATGGAACTTTGATCTTCCACAATAATACTGTGCCTGCCAGCTACAGTAATTCCCTCAGACCATCCTTGCTGCTGTCGCATGCACATAAAATAGAGCAGGAGCCTGAGTCCTTTCATAGTAGAAGCTTATTTGATGTTAGGGACAAATGAGATTTTCAATCAGGACTCGTGATGTGGGGCTGACGTGGGGCTACAATGAAACTCTAACCTTCGTCCTTCCACATGGAAAACTCCTGTTGATCTTAATGTGTATGTTTGGCTCTAAATTTGATGGGGATGGAATCCACACAGGGCAATTAATTAAAGTTTTGATTGACCACTATTATTATTATTATTCTCGAGGTTCCTTCCAGTCCTAGTATTCTATGATTCTGTATTACAAAAGCTATTGCACTCAGCATCACTTGTGGGAAAAAATTAACTGGGGCACCCCATTTCAGCTTCACCAACCTTTTTTGTCATTATTTCACATACGTATACACCCCCGTTTCCTTCACCTTCCTTTTCTCTGAATTTTCTCAGTCGAGTGCTGAACTGGGTTACTGCACGGGGTGGCATTTTCTGTGCACAGATATGCAAGAGGGAGACATGTCTGTGTAATGCAGAAAGGGCGGACGAACCTAATGGTTCTCAAATGGGTCAGTGCACCACATCCAGTAGGTGTGTGGATTACATGTGCACTGAGATAGGTAGTAGAGTTACCTATCTCTACTCTATCTCTATGAGAAGGAGTTGGAGCATGAGAATGGGCATGAGGAGGAGAGACTGAAGGAGTAAAGGTTTGGGTGAAAAGAGGACATAGCAGGCAGAGTGAGAAATTGATAGCCTGATTCAACATCATAGAAGTCAGTGCGGCATATCCATTGACATCACTGGTCATTAGATTTGCCTGCCTTCATGCAGGAAAGCACTTAAGAATGCACTGAAGTCCCAATGAAACCAAGGGACTTAGGCTATGTCTAAACCACAGCCCTCTTTCGAAAGAGGGATGTAAATTAGACAGATCGAAATTGCAAATGAAGCTGGGATTTGAATTTCCTGTGCTTCATTTGCATAGTGGCGGCTGCGCATTCTTTCAAAAACAGGTATTTTGAAAGTGAAACCGCTGTCTAGACATGTTTCTTTTGAAAAAAAATAAAACTTTTTTCGAAAGATCCTGTACTCCTCATTTCGGCTTCCCTTACTCCTCGTGACTGTCAGGAGCACTGGCACTGGCCGGAGCTGCCCTTAGAGTTCAGTTTCGCAGGTCTTATTCTTAACTAGACTTGCTAAATCAAACATCAGAAAATTGATCTTCAGTACTGTAAGTATAGCCTAAGGCAGCAATGAATCATGTTTGTAACAATGCCAAGGTAACAGTCTGTTTAAAAATCCTCTTTTTTGGTAAATTGTCTAACTTTTTTCTGCTGATTCTTTATTCTGATTCTGTAATGATGCTCTACCGTAACCTTCTGAGAGCTGTTTCACAGACAGTATGAAATTTAGGGGTGCTGGAGCATTTTTTTTGTAGAGGGGGTGCTGAGAGCCATAGAACCAACATGTACACTCTGGTTATGGTGGAAACCACTTCAAGCCAGGAGGCACAGCATGGAATAACATGGTTCCCTGTAAGCTACGCGCTTGTGCAGTCGACTAGGAGAGATTCAAATGCTGCCCATCTTGTTAGCAGAGCACCTACAGCTAGATTTTGTGTTTCTGTTGGAGGTGCACATTTGCACATGGCTCAGTGCACATAAAAATTTATTCTGCACATGAATGGAAAAAATTAGAGGGAACTTTTTCCAGCACCCCTAATTCCAGCACCTATAATAGTAATAGCCATTTACTTCCTGATCCTCTCCATGACAAAATTCTGCATCCCGATCAGCACTGGTCTTATATTAATAAATAATAATAATAATAATAAACATTTTTCTTTTTTAATTAGAAAACAAACAAACCCCACTCAATCCTGACATCAAAGCTACTGCTTTCTTGGGGGACAAATCTTGTTGTCTTTTATACTGGTGTAAAGCTATTGGTTTTAAAGGAGTTACTCCAGATTTATACCAATGTAATGGAAAGCATAACACAGATATGTATATAGAATTATTTTCTAGTAAAGTTCCAGGTACAATCTAGATTGAGCTGTTTAATCTCAGAATGCCTGTCAATTCAATTAAATCTTTCAGGAGTTACATCCCCTTTCTCCAATTATTCAATGTACAGTTCTAGCATTTTACTAGAATGCTACATCTAGATTGCATCCCTTTTTCATAAAAGGGATGCAAATTAGACGTATCGCAATTGCTAATGAAGCAGGGATTTAAATCTCTCCCGCTTCATTAACATAAAAACGGCTGCCGCTTTTTATCGGCCCAGAGCTTTGCCGGAGAAAAGTGCCAGTCTAGATGCAGATCTTTTAGAAAATAAAGCCTTTTCCAAAAGATCCCTTATCCCTTATTTTAAGAGGGATAAGGTATCTTTTGGAAAAGGCTTTATTTTCCAAAAGATCCGCATCTAGACTGGCGCTTTTTTCCGGCAAAGCTCCGTGCCGAAAAAAAGCGGCAGCCATTTTTATACTAATGAAGCGGAGGAGATTTAAATCCCCGCTTCATTAGCAATTGCGATACGTCTAATTTGCATCCCTTTTACGAAAAAGGGATGCAATCTAGACGTAGCCGAAGTGTTAATAACTGTGGATTCAGTTCAATGAAAACACTATCTCAATGAGAGGTAGAAGCTATGTCAGTAGATGCTTTTCTGACGACATAGCACTGTCCACACTACTGCTTTTGTTGGTGCGTACTAGTTGGGTTTTTTCAGGCCCTTGGCCTTGAGCAACTTAAGCTATAAAGATAAATGTAGTAAAGTAGAGTCAACATTGTTGACATGGCCAAAGGCAAGTGAACTAATTCCCAAAACAACATTTAGTACCAATGGCCAACAAACAAGACCCACCCAGAACTAAAACTTTTCCACTATCTCCATCCAACTACTCATTTTAGAAAATGCCAACGAGAACAACTGTACAGATACATTTATTTTTATGTATGGAAATACTTGCCCTCTGTGGCCAATCAGGTGTTTACAATTCCCAAGAGGGAAGAAGAAGCATTCAATCTAGCAGATAAAAGTAGAACACATGTCACTGGCCCCAAGCTGAAGCTATGCAATTTCAGACAAGAAATGAGGTGTGGATTTTTAACAGTGAGTTAAAGAATTTGCAAAGGGCTATGGTGGCTTTTCTCTCACCGGACTAATTTTTCCTAAAAGAAATTCTCTAGTTCATATGGGAATGCGTCCAGGAAAGTCCTATGCCAATATTATTCAGGGCGTCAGACTAGATTACCACAGTGATCCCTTTGGGCCTCAGAGTCTACATCATATATGCAGAGAAAGGAGGAACAATGAGTGACTATTGTTGCCTAGGTTACCAATAGACCCTAGACAGGAATGGGATGGCTCTGATCCAGGGGCAGGACAAAAAGAAATACCATTAAGGAAGGCAGAATCCTCAGCTCAAGTCCTGGCAGAGAAGTAACAGAGGGAAACTGATTTTCAAATGTATTATTTATTTGTCTAGGTGTGGTGTCGTGAGATCACTGTACACTGAAATACACAACACAAGAATTTACAATCTAAGCAGGTGACCGCAACAAACAGGTGGGGGCAGTATAAGGAAACCGTTTGATAATGGGAACAGGCAGCAATCCTAGGACACCAGCTGTCTAGGGACTGTTGAATAATTGCTGCTTAGCCTTACTGCCCATGTGAGATTTAAGGAGAAATTTGAAAGACTGAGTCAGGCTTAAAGTCACAGTCTTTGTAAGGTACTCTGTGGCCTGGGCCCAGGACATGCGCAAGATCAAGCAAGGCTTTGGGAGAAAGCCTCAAGATAAACAAGTCCACTCCTTGGGCACAACAGAACTTTTTCTCTCAAAAGACTTCTCACAAGATCTAAGGTCTATCACAAACCTCAACACCTTCCACTCCAAGTGCAAGGGGCTGCTCTTTGATCTGATTTCCCAAATCTGAACACAGAGCAGCATGGGCATAAAACCCACCCATGCCCCTACAACACCAAACTCTCCTCTGCACAGATGATTCTGAGAAGAGGATGAGGGAAAGAAAAAAATATATCACACCTGGCTGATGTTAGTCACAGCACTTAATGTGCTACTTCAAGGCACTCAGCTACCAAGGGGATGTAGAGGGTGTGAACCTAACTGGAGCAGAATGACAATGAAATGTCTTTTTGGAGGATTTTTATGAGAAGCTTCTCCCATGCCTGAGAGAAAGACAGATAGTGTTTGCAGGACACTGACATGATAAAAGTCGGCATCGTTCATTGAGCTAGAATTGTTGGCTTCATGCAATATGAGAAATGATAAATAGAAAGAAGCTAATCTAGGAGAGCCTTAAAAGTACAGATGAGAGTTTGTTTGATGCTGTGGGAAAGGAGGAGTAGTGGTAAGACACACGGGTATAATATTTGAAGCTCATAACACATTTATCAGTCAATATTATGGGACTGATTCTCATATGCAACCAAGGTAACACTCATTGCAAAGGTTGTGTAAAGGAGCCTTCCAGTTGGTGTAAGTATAATTTTAACTCACTTTAGGGCCCTTTACACTTTGCCAGGCACAACATCTATACATACGTTGCTTTCTGTGTGGAACTGGAAAGAGAAAAATGGAAAATCCATTTTGCCTGTAAGTTTCCAGGTGGGGGGAGTAATTTGCTTTTGTTATTGGTGAAGCAAAGGAAAAATGTGAGAGGCAGAAAAAAGAAAATGAGAAGGTAATGCACTAATTGGCAATTTCCTTTAATATACCTTCAAGCAAAATGCTAGTGCAGAATGACTGGGTGGCTTCTTTTTCTCTTTTATTTATTACTGAATTGGCTCCTGGCCACTTACCGATTTCTGTCGTAGATTGAACAGCCAGGGCGGTAAGGGTCCGCGAAGTGCATCAATTTCAGAAGTACTGTTAAACAATTAAGATCTTAATACCTATTTTCACAGAAGATGGGGAGAGGAAAAGGAACACATTCTTATTGAAACCAAAAGGCTCATAAAAATGGAAAGCCCAGAGAAGACCAAAAGAAAGCACTTTTCGAAATTGCCGTAGCCTTGGATGCCAGCTCAACATGAAAAAATGTCAAATATTGGGATTTTTTTTTTTAATATAGGACCAGAATCATTACTGATCCAAGCATTTTGGGCCAGATCTCCAACTGAAGTAAAGCTGCGCAGCTCCACTGAAATCAAGCCCTCCAGCAACATGAAAAGTTGTTAGTGCTATGAGGATTTATATCAGCAGATGGTTTAGCCCTCTGGTCTCGGTGCTTAACAGCAGGCATTAGTTTGGCCCATCAGGTCCAAGTTCTAAAATGTGTCTGCAGGCTAGATCAGCATGACACAGAGATAGACTCTGGAGGAAAAGGAGAAGGAAAAGTCTGCCTGGCACGAATACAGATAGAACTCAAAAATATTTTTATTGCGTCTCATAAAACCATGAAAGCTTTATTTATTTATTTTTGTATCTGATGTTCATTGAAATCCTCAAGAGTGAACATGCAAAACAGAGGAGAGAAAATGCTCCTGGCACTGTTTCAAAGCAAAATGACAAAAACAGATGGAAAAGAATCAGTACAAATATACAACCTATTTAAATGTGCTTGAGTTCTTTTTTTAATTTTAATATTTTTTTCCTGAAGTCCCAAGCCAGGAATGACCACCAGGCAGAGAAATGGTAGTGAATTTTTTAATTTCATTTTATTTTTATTGTATTCTCCAAGCAAAACACAAAACCATATACTATCACTACAATGCAAGGTACCTGAATATCTTCCCCTTTGTGATTCATTGGCTTGTTTAGTTGTAGCGGTTGGAGGATGAAGTTTTCTTGGAAACACGCTCTCTGCCCCATGCAGCTCAGTACAGCTGTTATTAATTTCAGCTATTTATGTAACTTATTTCTGGACTTGGCTCCTGACCTAAGACCTGTTGAAGTGAATGGAAGTCTTTCCATTTGACTTTGCTGGCTTTCAATCCAGGCCTTAATTGCTCCTAACACAGCACACTTTCCTTTTTCCTTTCCTTTCCTTTCCTTTCCTTTCCTTTCCTTTCCTTTCCTTTCCTTTCCTTTCCTTTCCTTTCCTTTCCTTTCCTTTCCTTTCCCTTCCCTTCCCTTCTTCCTTCCTTCCTTCCTTCCACAATAAACCAGCAGAGCACTAAATGCACTTACATATGAAGAAAACGGAATAACTTAAGGGAGAGTCTCTACCCAGACTGTAGCTTTGCGACTCATTTTCCAAGTTTCCAGCAGCGGTCAAAAAGGCAAATAGGATGCTAGGAATTATTAAGAAAGGGATAGAAAATAAGACACAGAATATCTTACTGCCCCTGTATAAAACTATGGTACGCCCACAACTTGAATACTGTGTACAGATGTGGTTTCCTCACCTCAAAAAAGATATTTTGGCCTTGGAAAGGGTTCAGAAAAGGGCAACTAAAATAATTAGGGGTTTGGAACGGGTCCCATATGAAG
Source organism: Pelodiscus sinensis (assembly GCF_052426305.1). NCBI lineage: Eukaryota > Metazoa > Chordata > Testudines > Trionychidae > Pelodiscus > Pelodiscus sinensis. The sequence goes on along the minus strand of NC_143059.1, from coordinate 65,377,730 downwards.
AGAGGTTAAAGTGTCTGGGACTTTTCAGTTTAGAAAAGAGGAGACTGAGGGGGGATATGATAGAGGTCTATAAAATCATGAGTGGTATGGAGAGGGCAGATAAAGAAAAGTTATTTATTAGTTCCCATAATAGAAGAACTAGAGGACACCAAATGAAATTAATGGGTAGCAGGTTTAAAACTAATAAAAGAAAATTCTTCTTCACACAGCGTGTAGTCAACCTGTGAAACTCCTTGCCAGAGGAGGCTGTGAAGGCTAGGACTATAACAGAGTTTAAAGAGAAGCTAGATAATTTCATGGAGGTTAGGTCCATAAAAGGCTATTAGCCAGGGGATAGAAATGGTGTCCCTGGCCTCTGTTTGTCAGAGGCTGGAGAAGGATGTCAGGAGACAAATTGCTTGATCATTGTCTTCGGTCCACCCTCTCTGGGGCACCTGGTGCTGGCCACTGTCAGCAGACAGGCTACTGGGCTAGATGTTCCTTTGGTCTGACCCAGTACGGCCGTTCTTATGTTCTTAAGTTACCTGAGAAAGTCATGCCTTTATTGGCTACTCCTGTTCAAACACAATGGACTAGATTTTCCACATAATCATTATTAGTCAAAATGTTGCAAACACAGCCTTTTTTCAAGAAAAAATGAAAATGTTCAGAACAAACTTTTTGTTTTTGTTTTTTCATGAAACTGCACTATTTTCATTCAAACTCGGCATAAATGTTATGGACAAATTTTATGTATTGAAACCCCAGTTTTTAGGAAACAAAAAAAAAATGTAGTAACATTTTCAATAACAATGTCAGCTACAACCTTTTGATGAAAAGTGTCGTGAACATTTTTAAAAAAAGAAACAAACAAAACAAACAAAAAACAGCTCATCTAGTACCACTGAACCAGTGCTGAAATTTCCCCCAGCTCTCACAATTCTGTTCACCCCCTACAGTTAGAGCCTGATTTCCAGAACTCGGCGTTGGTTTTACTACTACTATTCAGCTCTTTTCACCAGTTGTTCTCAAACTGCTTGACAAAGGAAGTAAATATTGTTATTCCCATTTTATGGATGGGGAAACTGAGGCACAAGGTGGCAAGAGACTGGTCCCAGTCACCCAGCAGACCAATGACCAGACCAACAATAGAACCCAGTTCTCAATAGTCATGACCAGACTTTCAAAACAACTCAGTATTCAACGTGCCTCAATGCCACATTCGCCAATTTGCTCACCTCCTTTGGTGGTTAAATCGGAGCTAAACTCTTTTGAAAATCTTGCCCTATAAACCCTTCTATATTTCAGTAAAATTATTTTGTGTCCCCGATGAGCTGTGGGTATAGGGATAAATCAGGGCTCCCCATGGGAAACAGCAATCTGAATGAGTCTTCCTTGCATCTTGTCCTGACATCCTCTACTCAGTCATGACATTTGGACTGCAGAGAATGGTCTCCTCACTTGCTGTATTCCCATTGGCAGCTGATCCCATTTTTCTGCTGCCCTGGCAGAGCCGTCTGATGTGCAAAATTCCTCTCTCTACCCATCACACAATCTTCTCTTCTTCCCTGAGCTTGTCAACTTTCATTCATTTACCAAAGAAAGAAAATTAGGGTTGGTGGTGGATGTTTTTTGACAAAAATGTGTTACCCTTGCCTCCAAAGTATGTGAGAGGGCAGGGAATATTAATGAGAGCACCTCCTGGAGCCAAAGAAAAGAAAGCATTTCAGGGAAATGTATTTCAGAGGTCTGCATAGGTTACAGATTAATGCCTCACTGTGCTGTAGAGGCTGATGTTTACATCCTCTTCACTACATCTCTGGTCATTAACTTATTTCTCATGTCTAATTGGGCTCTCTGGAGGGGGTGTTGATTTAAATTATGAATTGATTAATGATCAAAGAGGGAAAAAAACGGTATATTCCACTTTGCACATTCCCCGAGCCTCTGGCTATATTCAGCCCAAGTAATCTGTTCCCCCGCATAGCTCGGCTATGTCTAGACTGGCATGATTTTCCAGAAAAGCTTTTGACGGAAAAGTTTTCCGTTAAAAGCATTTTCGGAACAGAGCGTCTAGATTGGCAAGGACGCTTTTCCGCAAAAAAGCCCCGATCGCCATTTTCACGATCGGGGCTTTTTTGCGGATAACAAATCTCAGCTGTCTACACTGGCCCTTTTGCGCAAAAGTGACTTTTGCCCAAACGAGAGCAGCATAGTATTTCCGCAAAAAGCACTGATTTCTTACAGTAGGAAGTCAGTGATTTTGCGGAAATTCAAGCGGCCAGTGTAGACAGCTAGCAAGTTTTTCCAGAAAAGCGGCTGATTTTCTGGAAAAACTGGCCAGTCTAAACACAGCCCTCCTGTTTCTTGGGTAAATTTCTTTTGCTTGTTCTGACCTCTATCTGCTACCTGTACACCAAGAGAGTTTTATCTTTCTTTTAGGCAGGGGCATCCTTCCCCATACACAGAATAGGCAGTTGTGTAGGGCACCTGAAAACTTGGGGCAGCCCTGGGTCTGAATGTCCACACACATGCCTCTTCCTATCCCTGCGGCTCTGCTTCCTCCAGAGAGGATCTAGTTAGCTTACAAATGAAAAATCCTGCCAGACTTATTAGCAGACCACTGGACCTGTGAAAGAGCCATTCAAGTGGTAATTAAGCCATTTAACAGGCATTTGCCTAACGCGGCTGTATACTGTCCGTTTCTGAATTTATTGTGTTTGTTGACAAGATCTTAGTTTAACATTTGCTATAAAAATATTTCACTAGTGTGTGGCTGAGGGTTATAAAATCACATCTCTAAAAATCATCATTCCCCTCACCCCGGCTGCCATCAGATATGGGGCACCAGTTTAATAGTAATGCGTGTCCCCCCCCTACATCCTAAGAATGGCCCTGCTTTTAGGGCCTGCATTCCCCTCTGCAGGCTCATGACAGCAGAAGATAGCTAAAGAAACCTGACATACCTTCCTTGAAAGGGGATAAAGTCTGACAGCATTGATAAGAATGAATGCAATGGGCAAAACCTGATCATTTAAATTCTCTTTATACATGGCAGGACTGCAGCTTGTGCTTTGGGCAAATGCAGAGGAAAGATGGCTTTGTTCATTAGGGCTATGTCTAGACTGCAAGCCTCTTTTGAAAAAGAGCGTCTAGACTGCAAGCGGAACTTTCGAAAAAGCAAGCCGCTTTTTCGAAAGGCAGTCTGGATGCTCTCTTTTGAAAAACCCCTGTTTGCATTCAAGAACGCCTTTTTTCGAAAGAGCACTTTCGAAAAAAGGCATTCTTCCTCGTAAAATGAGGTTTACCACCGTCGAAAGAAAAGCCGCGTTCTTTCGATTTAATTTCAAAAGAACGCGGCTGCAGTCTAGACGCAGGTGAAGTTTTTTCGGAAAAAGGCTACTTTTTCCGAAAAAAACCCTGAGTCTGGACACAGCCTAGGTGAGCAGACTATGACTCTGGAGATATAATTGCAATTCCCATTTTAGCCACTGATTTCCTGTGTGACCTCAAATAAGCCATTTAACTTTTCTGGGCCTCATGTTACATGGCGATAATAGAACTTCCTTCCTGTCTCCCTTTGTCTTGTCTGTTTAGATTGTAAAGTCTTCAAGGTGGGGTCTTTCACTAGCAGTATGTACAGCCCCTCGCACTCGATCACAGTTAGGATGACAGAAGCAAAATGCAGGACAATGTAGCACTTTAAAGACTAACAAGATGGTTTATTAGATGATGAGCTTTCGTGGGCCAGACCCACTTCCTCAGATCAAATAGTGGAAGAAAATAGTCACAACCATATATACCAAAGGATACAATTTTAAAAAATGAACACATATGAAAAGGACAAATCACATTTCAGAACAGGAGGGGGATGCAGGGGGGGGGGGAAGGAAGGAAGGAAGGTAAGTGTCTGTGAATTGATAATATTAGAGGTGGGGAGAGTGGGATGTTTGTGAGCTAATGGTATTAGAGGTGATAATTGGGGAAGCTATCTTGGTAATGGGTAAGATAGCCTGAGTGTTTGTTCATTCCTTTTTGGAGATGACAGTAATTTTAGGATGACAGTAATTCAAATAAAGAAAAGCAATGAGAAAGCCATATCATCTACACTGAAAGGAACAATTTGTGCCAGAACATATACATGTTCTCGAGATTCTCCTCTGTGGAATGAGTTTGTCCCATAACATTGACATACCCTTAGGCTATGTCTAGACTGCAGGCTTCTTTCGAAAGAGCCTCTTTCGAAAGATCGCATCTAGACTGCAGGCGGATCTTTCGAAAGAGCAATCCGCTTTTTCGAAAGAGAGCACCCAGCGAGTCTGGATGCTCTCTTTCGAGGAAGCCCTATTTACATTGAAGAACGCCTTCTTTCGAAAGAGGAACTTTCGAAAGAAGGCGTTCTTCCTCGTGAAACGAGGTTTACCGCCATCGAAAGAAAAGCCGCGTTCTTTCGAAATAATTTCGAAAGAACGCGGCTTGAGTCTGGACGCAGGGGAAGTTTTTTCGGGAAAAGGCTACTTTTCCCGAAAAAACCCCTGAGTCTGGACACAGCCTTAGGCTATGTCTAGACTGCAAGCCTCTTTCGAAAGAGAGCGTCTAGACTGCACGTTGAACTTTCGAAAAAGCGGCTTGCTTTTTCGAAAGAAAGCATCCAGTGAGTCTGGATGCTCTCTTTCGAAGAAGCCCTATTTACATTGAAGAACGCCTTCTTTCGAAAGAGGAACTTTCGAAAGAAGGCGTTCTTCCTCGTGAAATGAGGTTTACCGCCATCGAAAGAAAAGCCGCGTTCTTTCGATTTAATTTCGAAAGAACGCGGCTTGAGTCTGGACGCAGGTGAAGTTTTTTCGAAAAAAGGCTACTTTTTTCGAAAAAACCCCTGAGTCTGGACACAGCCTTAGTGAGTAGGCCGGTGCACTGGGATGCAGGAAGTCCGAGTTTTCCTCTCTGCTCATCCCTGGCCTATTGAGTGACCCAAGGCAAAGGTGTCACTCAAGTGAAGACTCACTTCACTGTCTACATCTCATTCTCCTTATCTGTAAAAAGGGGATAAAGTGCTTTTTGCTTTCCTGATGAAAAGTGTATACAAGAGCAAAGTAGTGTGATTACTCTAATTGGAACTGTTTAGTATCTTGCCCATAGAGTCAAAGAACTTTGAGGCCCAGAATCCTCTAGCCTAGACATGAACTTCCAGAGCTTTGTCTAGTCTGGTTTTAAAAATACAGCATGATGGGGCTTCATCCTCTATTTCCACTCTTTCCTTCAGAGATTATTTCACAGCCAAAAACATTTTCCTGTTGGGAAATTTTCAGTTTCTTCAACTTATAGTTGCCTTTTCTTACCTTTATCCCTTTGCACCAAGTTGTGCCTTCATGTACCCCCAAGAAATAGTTCCTCTCCTTCATTGGTGTTCACAGCCTTCAAAGAATGTAGACCCTTCTAATGTTCCTCCTTGGATTGAAAGATGCCATCCTGCAGAGTCTTATTGGTCTCCTGCTCTGTCACACGAACACTGGTCATATGTGCAGAGTTGGCTTTAGCCTTTAGCGTTTGCTTCCATCGGCCTTTCATGCTGTGAACGGCATGGAAACTTGATGCAACGTACATTGACTCCAACGACATAATTTACATAGCTGGAGTTGCATATCTTACTTTGACCTTCCCATGTCGTGTAGAGAAGGCCTAAGAGAGAATGGGCAATAGGACAACACTCAGATATCTACCCCAAACACAACCCTTAACTCAGAGCGGGGATTGGTTTATGTTCGGCTCATGTGCAGTTTTTTCCCTGGTGGGAGGGGTTAGCAAACTTCAGTTCCCAGCCGGGCAAACAGCTGGCACACTGGGGACATTTGTCAGCTCCTATTGGCTGGGAACAGCAAACAGCAGCCTCCTAAAAAGCTCCATGTCTGCAGCCAGCACATCCCTTAGCCTGCGCTGATGCCCATGAGGTGGCACTGGAAGTTTCTACACTGCTGATGTGGAGTCAGCTTATAGACTGGTCATTGACTTTTTAGCAATTTTTTTCTGTAAAGAGGAGGGGTGTCATTGTAAGAATGAACAGGCTTAATTGTGATTATATACAGTAATTTAGAAACTACAGTGTCAGTGTAAAGTATTCTTGTTGGGAAGTGCAAAGCTCTCAGTATTAATTCTCCCAAGCCATTCAGTTCACTTAGTGTTCATCTTTCGAGTAACAATAGAGTATTTTCCCCCCCAATGGCTGAAAAGGAGAGGAAAGAATGTGTCTGAGCAAGGGGAGAGGTTACAGAAACAATTACTTATTGAATAGTGGAAATAAAACACAATATAGCCACAAAAGTCAAATCTTTTCAAACCACAGCTTCTCTTCTATCTCAGATAATAGCAAATAGACTATAAAAAATATCAGATGGAAACTGTACTATTTCAAACAAAAATAGAGAAAATAATGTGCTGCATTCACTTCTCCAACAAACATGAAATTGGTGTAAAGAAACAACATCTGCCATTTATTTCCTTGTGGAGATGTAATTTCTAATGACAGGAGCTAATTAAAACCATTCTTTGACTAACACAAAGACATCAGAGATAGTAATTTTTGTCTGAAAAGAAGTAAACACTGTGGAAATAGTTTTTGATCTAAAAAGACACCTTAATGTTCCCTTTAAAGATTGAGAGAGAAAAATCACCATGGTTTTCCAAACAAACATAATGAAAGTACCCTTATAAGGCTGTCTTTCTGACTTTTTTTATATTACGTGGCCTCCTCCTGGAAAGGTTTTGTTTCATGCACTATTTTCTGATGCCAAATGCCTGCAACTTAATTATTTGCTTTAAACTCCAAAGTAAAGATGTTCCTCGACCAGATAAGCAGATTTCAAAAATGATATTGTTGCCTGTTGAGCTTTTGTAGAAATAGCACTGTGCTGTTATTTTCCACAAATCGTTTTCTAGTTCATACTGAAAGTTTGTTTCCAGCTACAAGTTTTGAAACTTTTTCTTGCTGAACCTGGACTATGCATCATCTCGTCTATTGAAGAGCTAATTATTTAATATTTGTACTACGGGAGCACCCAGAATAGTGGTGAGCAACGTGCGACCCAGCAGGGTTCTATGTGTGGGCCAGGAGACAGTTTGTTTACACTTGCCCACACACAGGGTTGCCAGATTCTATTGGTTTCTGTCCACATCGTTTTTCTGCTACTGGTATTACTAAAGTGACACACACGTAAAGCCAGGGCACATGAAGTGAGGTGTGTGCTTATTGTGCATAACATTGACTATGAGAGCCGTGCGCTCCCTCTGTGTCCAGGGAAAGTGCTGCTATAGTTCAGTCGGCACCCTGCAAATTCTATGTATGCAAGCACAGTTAGCAAAACTACCCTATCCTCGGAGACCATCTTGGTTATGGCAATATTGCAACCCACTGAGATGAAGGAGAGCCACTTATGTGGTCCATTCACTAGCTTGGGTTGCCCATCACCGGCCCAGAATGTACTAGGCACTGTACAGATGGACAGTAGGATGCAGTTCCCGTCCAACCTAGCAAAGCTCAGTTAAATGTAATTCTAAAAGTTTGCATAGTTTATTCTGTGGCCCTATGGGTTTGCACTGATGCAGCTGCACTCAATGGCTGAGCACACAAAGAGTATGTCTAGACTGCATCCCTCTGTCAGCAGAGGGATACAGATTAGTCAGGTTGACATTGCAAATGAGGCAGGGATTTAAATATTCCGTGCCTAATTTGCATAAAAATGGCTGCCACATTTTGCCAACTCAGCACTTTGTCCGCAAAAAGAGGCAGTCTGGAGGGAGATCTGTCGAGAAAGAAAGCCTTTTTCGACAGATCCTGTAAACCTCCTTGCAGGAGGCATAAGGGATCTGTTGAAAAAGGCTTTCTTTCTCAACAGATCCCCCTCTAGACTGCCGCTTTTTGCCGACAAAGTGCTGAGTCAGCAAAACGCGGCAATCATTTTTATGAAAATTAGGCCCGGAATATTTAAATCCCTGCCTCATTTGCAATGTCGATCTGCCTAATCTTCATCCCTCTGCCGAGAGAGGGATGAAATCTAGACTTACCCAAAGAGCTGTGTTCTAAGGAGGGACCATGAAGCTTTTGGCATAGGTACTTGTGTTGTATTTCTACACTTCCTGTTTGGCCAAGGTGGACTGCTATTAGAGCTTTCTTCTAGTCTCAGTTTGAATTGATAACAATGCTTTAGAAATGGTAATCCCTTTATCTCAGAAGAGAGCATGGGAAAAACTCGTCTGCTTCAGTGTAATCACAGCAATATGTAGTCTGTTGAGAAAATCAATATCTTTGAATGTTAAGGTAGGCAGACTTAGCATGTGGGACCAATCCATGACATAATCATACATGGTAATGTGGCAATTAATGGCCAGTGAACTAATACAGAAGCGTCAGAAGCTTCTTCTGTGTAGCTGGAAGTATTAGATAGTGTTAGCACATTAATAGGAACATTACAGTGTAGCATTACAATGAATTGTACCTGGAAATCTCATGAGAAAGCATGTTCTAATTTTCAGGACTTGTAAGGTCTGAAATTTTGGATATTCACCCAAATTGGGCTTGACCTACAAACTTTTTGAATCGTACTTAGAAATTAATAATGGTAATTAGCACTTAGATATTTCCAGGGCATTGTACATATGTGAACGAGAGCTGGACTGTTTTACTGACGTCAAATTAGATGAAAAATTGTAAAAGTCCTGTTAGGTCACATGGGGGTTCTAGTTTCAATGCCCCATGATCCCATTCTCTGTCATCTGGGGTCCCTGGTCAGATAACATTTCCTATGAAATACCATGGCCCCCACTCCTGGTGAGGGAGGCAGTTGCACTTTTCACTTGTTTCCCATTCCAATGCCCTTACTGTGGTGCATCATGGGAAATGTAGTCCAGCTGAGGACCTTGGCCCATAGAGGTAAATAGGGATATGAGGAAGTCAAATTACAATTCCAAGAGGTACAAAGGCAGGATGTCCTAAGTATTCTGTGAAGCATTTCAGTTTTGGGGACTTTGTTTAACTATTGGAAAGTCAAAATGCTCTACAGGAAGCAGATGCTTTTCACCAGAAAAATCCTTCAGTCAAAAACTAATTTTCCATCAAAAAACACTTTCAACAGAAAAATTTAACCAGTCCTAACACCAACCACTTCATCTTCACAACTATTTCATAAGGTAAATGTTAACATCATTCTTCCCATTCCTTAGGTGGGAAAAACTGAGATGCAGAGTGTAAAATTATTTGTTCTAACATCACCTCTTCACTTTTTGAAGACACTGGACAAAAAATCCTGGCTTTTAGCCCAATGCTCAGTTTTCTGACTCAGGCTGCCTCTGAACAGAATAATTAATTATCTCTGGCCAGATTGTGCCTTGTAAGGAAAATTAATTTGCATAAACTCCCTGGAAATCACAGAATTTGGGGGAAAAAATCCATACAGAAATGCTGCAAATGTTGCTAGTAATTGTTACCCATTTGATTTCAAATTGCAGACTGTACAGAGGGGTCTCTGCTCTGCAATATAGCTGGGAAATCCATGGGAATATGACTGAAAGCTGTGTGGATTTAACCACAAAATGAGATTTTGACTTCCTCCCCCAACCCTGGCCCAATTTGTCAGACAGAATCTTTGTGCTGCTGTGGAATAACTCAGTGATACAAAGAAGGCAGATTGGTAGCGTCTGATCTCAGGTGTTCAGGGCCATTCCAGTTCCCTGAAAGTAATCCGCAGATCAGCTTAGCTGCATATTAATAAATGCAGTGGAGCCTTGAAGCAGAATGATTTCTGCTTTTTCAGCCCTGAAGTTCTGGAGATGCCAAAACTGTGAAAGTAGAGAGTCAGCTTGAAGAACAACAACAACAACAACAAAACCCCCACAAAAATAACAATGGAGTGTAACTTGTCTGCATATATATTTGCTTTAACCTGTAAATAACTCTCATTTTGGTTTCCTACCTAATAAATCTTTAATTAGATCACCATAGGATGGTCTACAAGCAGAGCTGCCGATAGGAGGTGCCGTTGCTCCGGGTCCTAGTGATTTAAAATGGCGCAGGATTCTGGACCACTACCACGGCTGCTGCAGCAGCCAGAGACGCTGGCCCTTTATATCACCACCAGAGCCCAGTGTGGTATGATCCAGGCAGCACTGATGGCTGACCGGGGGAGACTAACTTCTAGCCCCGCCTCTCCCACTCAAAGCTCCACACTTTTTCCAGTGGTGTCTCAGGTGAGAGATATGAGACACAAATTGACCTGAGGTCAGTGGCTTGGTCTTTTGGAAGTGGGAGCAACAGGAAAGCTTAGGGATCTTTGGTGCAAGTGACCCTTTATCACTGAATCCAGCTTGCCAGGGTGGCAAGATAGACTGGATAGCCCAGGAGGGCAGTCTGTGATGCCATGGTAATACTTACACATATGAACTTCCATACACCAAGTATCCCTAATCCAGGAACACCCTTGGTATGGAGAAGGAACCGGCTCTGTACCAGCTGTGGGAACAGCGGTGCAGTGTCACGCTTCCCTTGCGGCTTTTCCCCACTGCTCCCATAGCATTTTGAACCCCTAACAACAATTATAATAGATACGGTTTGGACAGCATTCTACTTCAGGTCACTAACAGAAGGATTAATATCTCAGCTCAGAAGGCCAAAGTCAAACACCATGGATCTCTTCGCATTAAAGTCAGTGGCCATTGTATCACATCTTTGGTGAGATAAGTGAGTAGAGACACTAGCTGTATTTAGGCTCCTAAAGAATCTGCACCTTCCACATTCCTATTGCCTTGGCATGGTGGAGAACATGCAATAGACTGTGGTAACTAATGTTCACATCTTCTCTTGTGCTTAATCCAGTCTGGAGACACAGCTACATATCTGAGCGACTCTGATGAGCCTGGTGTCATAACTGTGTTCTATTGCTCTTAAACCACTCTGTGGGCTTAGTTTTTATTTTAATAAAAGCCAGCCAGGTTGTTGAGGAAATCCAAATGAGTGAGTACCTTGGGCTTCTCTGATGCACTGTGTTCCTGTGGCTTCAGAATTTTCTCCCTGGAAAATGACACCCTTCTTTCCACATCATACTGCAGTTATGTCTAGGGAATGGTTTTAAACTCCACGGACATCCAGTCTGGGATTTTCAGGACTATCATGTCATTGAAATCCTATGGACGTGGTAGTCAGCTCTTGTAACCCCATTAGCAAATTCTGACCCCAAAAACTTAACTACTAAATAATTTCTCCTAAATGCTCTTGCTTCTTTATAGCAGTGCTTGGTTCAAACATGATTTATTTTATTCTCAGTAGCATAATGGGTTTAAATTAGTGTAGCAGCAAATATTGTGTTAGCATCTATAAAAACAATTCACTTAATCTACTTCCCCTCCCGTGCTCCCAGTAAATTGGGCACTTGTACAGCCGCTTAGGAGAGATTCAAATGCCTCACAGATGATTAACAGAGTGCCTACAGCTAGGTTACATCTACACTGTGGCAGTTTTTCGGCAGAGGAAATGCAAATGGAGTGCTCATTTGCAAATGGAGCGATCTCATTTGCATATTCTCTTCCGATCCTTTTTGCAGAAGAGGCCTTTGCACAAAAAAGCCCTGTGTAGACAGAGCTATTTTCTGAAAAAAAAAAAAACCTTCTGTGCAAGATCCTTTATTCCCCATGAGGTTTGAGATAAGATTAGCAATTTGCAAAGCTCAAATTGTGTATCTTATTTCAAGGTTAGGGTGCTGTGTAGACGCACCCTAATTGAGCCAGCTCACTAAAATCCCTGTCCAGATTCTTCCCTTTGGTAGGCTAGTTCTACAGTTTCTTCTTGCTTTTCCAGGCGAGGTGCAGTTCTTATGCCAGTGTGCTTCAGTTTGTTCCAGAGACCAGCCTTCTACCAGAGCAGCCAGCTATGACACCAGCTTTGTTCAGCAATCCAGACTGGAACTGGAGAACTTTCGGAAGACCGGGTAATCTTGTGGAGAGGAAGTGCCTTGTCTGCTTGGAAAAGAGTGGGTTTTTTTTACATCTGCCGTGACACACAAAGCAGGGCATGCCAAGAAGATGGAAAATAAATTCAAAAATTCTCCATGTGCATATTACAAATCCGAAGCAATCTGTGGTGTTCTTAAAACCCAGACCCCCCACGACCAACCTGACATTTTTGTTGCAGAATGAACTGCTGTGATAGAAGATGAAGTAGTACTTCATGTCCCATTGCCACATACAGTATTGCTTAGTAGTTACAGTCTGCAAAAGAGGCAGTTGGAAAATAGGAAGAATATCATAATTTTTTTCCAACTACCTCTCCTTTGCATACCAAAGGCAGCAGACAATACAGGGCAGAACCTTCTGCTGGTGGAAATTGGCATAGCACTGGCAACCCAAAGAAGCTATGCCAATGTACATCAGCTAAAGATCGGGACCATAATACAGTAAAACTCCAATAGTCCGGCGTCCAATAGTCCGGCACTCCTGATAGTCCGGCATCAAAATGGCAAGAGCCTAGTCAGTGAGCTTCGGCAAAAAATGAGTCACGAGGTAACAGCAGCAGCAGCTGAACTCAGCAAAAAGGGTAAAAAAGGCTTAAAAAAACTAAAACATTACAGTATACTGTATACAGTATGTACAATAAAAAGGGTTAGGAACACTTTATATACAGTATATAATGTATACAGTATATATATAACCATCTTCTAGTACCTCATGATAGTCCGGCATATTTGATAATCCGGCACCACTCAGGTCCCATAGGTTCCGGATTATCGGAAGTCTATTATATCATCCAATCAGTTGCTAACTCAGAATCAGGGGAATCACCTTTTCCACTCCATGACAGAGTAGGAGGGTTTAATGCTGGCATTAATTATGTCGGGGCACCGAAGGCAGCCCTAGTACTTCCAGAAGCAAACATAAGTTATATGCAAATGCAGGCAAACAGCAGCAAACTTTGAAAATCTGGTTCTTATGGTCCTGTCTGAGACCCAGCCTATGTTTGTAGACATAAGGTTGGGACTACAGTAGGCCAGAAGAAGGGAGAAGTTAGGGAAGATGCCGCACCACATAGAAACCGGTGTTCAGCTTTCCAGAAAAGGCAAGCAAGCTACCGTGGCTCTGAGAAATAGTAACAGACCCTCTGTCTCACACATGACCCAATAGGATTGCTTATGTAGCCCCAGCCCTTGCTGTGACAGCCAAGCGGTAGCATAACTTCACAGCTGTTGCTGACTTAGGGTACATCTAGACTACATTCCTCTTTCGAAAGAGGAATGCAAATGAGAAAAATCGAAAATGCAAATGAAGCACCGATTTGCAAATCTTGTGCTTCATTTGCATAATCTCGTCTGATCGCTTTTTCAGAAGAGATTTTTCCAAAAAAAAAAGCAGTCTAGATGGGGTTCTTTAAAAAAAAATCCTTTTCCAAAAGAACCCTGAAAACCTCATTTTTTAGAAATAAGGGTTCTTTCGAAAAAGGGTTTTTTTTCTGAAAGAAACCCATCTAGACTGCTTTTTTTTTTTTCAAAAAATCTCTTCCAAAAAAGCAATCAGAAGAGATTATGCAAATGAAGCGTGAGATTTGTAAATCAGCGCTTTATTTGCATTTTCGATTTTTCTCATTTCCATTCCTCTTTCGAAAGAGGAATGTAGTCTAGTGGGGGGCAGGGAGCACAGGTGGTTTGTTAAACTGGGGTTTGTCCTGTTCCTCTCACACTCCATGCATACTACCACTTCATAACCACCGCCATGTCAGAGAGCAACTGTAGAATGTACTGGACTTTGTGTGTAGGGTCAGTGGTGTTGCTCTCTACTGGCTGGCCCATGATAGACCTTACTGCAAATTATAGATAGGGTTAGTAGTTACTTAGTTTGTCTGGCACTTCCCAATATAAGACGCTGTTTTCAGTAATTAATTGCTCTACCAAACTTTAACCATTTGGGATGCAATTTTGACATGCCAGGTCTCTGCCTCAATCTGTATTTTCTATCCAGAAGATAACAATGCCCCACTGCTATATACATCGGCCAAACTGGACAGTCCCTACGTAAAAGAATCAATGGACACATCAGATATTAGGAATGGCAACATACAAAAACCTGTAGGGGAACACTTCAATCTCCCCAGACACACAATTGCAGATCTAAAGGTAGCCATTCTGCAGCAAAAAAACTTCAGGACCAGACTTCAAAGAGAAACTGCTGAGCTACAGTTCATCTTCAAGTTTGACACAATCAACTCTGGATTAAACAAAGACTGTGAATGGCTTGCTAACTACAAAGCAGCTTCTCCTCTCTTGGAATTCACACCTCCAGATCAGCTACTAGAAGTGGGCCTCATCCTCCCTGATTGGATCCACCTCAGCCTGATTCTGGCCTGCATATTTATACCTGCCTCTGGAAATTTCCACTACATGCATCTGATGAAGTGGGTCTTTGCCCACGAAAGCTTATGCTCCAACACTTCAGTTAGTCTATAAAGTGCCACAGGACTCCTCGCCGCTTATCCAGAAGAGTTTATCCATTTCCAAAAATGAGGCTAGGGAAATATATATTTTCTGTCGTCTCTCAAAAAAAACATTCTGATGGCCTTTCTTTGAGCAGATCAAGTGCCCCCATGCATTGGAGGCACTTGAAATTTGTGGGGAAAGGGTGGCTCTTGTGTGAGGAAGGTGCCTTTTATCATCTCTGAGGAAATCTATCCAAATCTGGCCAAATTATAAGTCTTTGGAAAAGCACAATACACGCAGGCCTAGGGTAGACGTTAGCAGTTAAAATCCCTGAAAAGTCCATCCTCACTGAGAATGTCCAGCCACTTACAGTGTGCAGCATCTCACAGAGCAACTGAGGAAGTTCTAGCCCAGTGCTATGAAGGAAGGTGGGACAAGAGGGGATCTGGACTTTTCCTAATGGTTGTTCAGAACGGAGTGGGGCTTGGTACTGGAACTGAGAGGAGTGATTCTGCCTCTCAAGACACTTTTCACTCCACTTCTACAGGCACCAAGGCAACAGGGAGGTGGAAGCCATCTGAACTGAATGCCGAGAGAGGACAAAACATGGATGATGGGGGTGGAAAAGGAATAGATTGGGACAACGAGTCTGATGAGATTAGGAGTAGATGAGGGGTGAGAACATAGAACTGGGAAAATCTGAGCAAGGAGAGCAGGACTGTGTAATAAAGGGGGCTGTTGTTTCTAGGACCCCAGCCTTATTGGTTGCAGAAATTGGAAGGCATGGAGAGAATGAGGCAGGGTTCTCTCTCATGGTGAAGGAAATTGAATGGTGTCCTGGAAAACTGGATTGCAACTCTGCCTCTGCCACAGAGTTCCTAAATGATGCTGGGCAAGTCACTTACCCCAAAATGTTCCACAGGTGGCCACTAACTTGTGTGTTCTTCATTGTAAGGGTTTCCAACTTGATATACTGGGATCTGATCTGTGGTTGTTCTGAGCACTCACAGTTGCAACTGAGATCAGTAGGAGCTACAACATTATGTAGCTCTGTAAGTACTATGAAAATTCAAGTCTTAGATCTCTCAACTTGTGCACCCAAAATTAGTGGAAATTTTTTATCTCAACCTCTTTGTGCCTCAATTCCTGATAGGTAAGTTGGGAATAATATCTCCTCTTGTTACAGTAATATTATGAACATTAATTTTTGGGAAGCCCCTATATCCTACAGCGATAAGCACCACCAAAAAGTTTAGTTTGAATAGTGTGCAGTAAATAAGGGCTCAGATCACACGCTGAACAACGAAGAGAAAACAAAATACTGAATAGTTTATTAAATGAACGCTGTCCATCATGTGTACTGAATGAAGCAGGAAACTGTGGGGGACAAATAGTATGTGAAAAAGTCTCAGGGGGTAGCCATGTTAGTCAGTAACTTTAAAAGTAACAAGGAGTCCTGTGGCACCTTAGAGTCTAACAAAAATATATAAAGTATCATGAGTTTTCTTGGGGAAAACCCACTTCTTCAGATGAGCTGGGTGGAAAAAAAGGGAACCCAGAATTTAAAAATTTAAATAGTATGTGATTATGTAATTAAAGACCGTATTAGATAATATACATGTAAAGATTCCAACTATGTTAACATGGACAACCTCAAATCTGCCATTTCTGAACTTTGGAGTGGTTGAGTTTACAGCCTTAATAGTGTTCTTTTAACATAGTCTTTTAGTATATTATCTCAGAGAGACCTCTTATGTATGGAGGCTTATGCGTGCACAGACCAAAGAGCAAGGTTCTATTCCAGTTCTCCTAGGTCTGCAATGCATGATTTGAATCCCATTTTCTGTGACCCCAGTATTCATTGCAGGATGAGAGTCTGTCCAGGAGTCACACATGTTTTTAAGCAAACCCTCCCTACCTTCCACACACTTTCAAGTAGGAGGAGGAGTAGGAAGCTCAAGTATCAGCCACTTTGAGAAGCTCACATCAGGGAAGGTGCATTTTATGCCAATCTTATATTAGAGTGACTCAGGTACTGTAGAGGGATAGTAAAAGTTTTACTGACATTAAGGATCACTTGTTTGTTCCTCCCCACCTGGCTAGCAATTAATATTTAAATCAAAAGTTCAAAAAGTACCAGGACTACAGAGGTCACACATGCCAATCAGATGCCAAAGAGTCCTCTTGCTATGTGCCCAGCATGCCAATGAATGAGATTGATAGCGTTAAGTCATGAATTATGCAGGCTCTTCATGTTTTGTTGATTCGTAAGTGGTTGGAGAGGTAATGTGATTCTCTGAATCATAATGGTGTCAAAAATCTGCATGCCAAAACCTCTGTCTTCTTTTTTGAACTTGGTGTGCCCTGTGCATAAGTTGGCAAAACTCTCACTAAAGATACAAAAGCATAGTGCAGTTCTTGCACCACAAATATCCACCTTCCCTGTTTGTAAATAGAAGCATTTTCCTAACTGGGCCAATTATCTTGCACTCTCCAGCTGGTCTCAAGGATTAACTTGGTGAAATGCTGAGAGCGGAGATCTGAAATTTGTGTGGGAGCTCTTTTGGCAATTTCCTGGAGGAGAGAAAACTCTGTGTGATAAGTGGGGGGTGACTCGCTATCCGATTCTTGGTTACATGGAAAGTTTTACACAGTAATAATCCAAGTTTTTGAGTCACAGTTCAACTTTCTCACATGAAACTCTTTAACTGTCAAGCTGGCTGGAGCAAGAGGCAATGCAGCCAGTGTGATATTTATAGCTGTTAAAAGTGTATTTTAAGCTTAATTGCAAAGGCCACATTTTTCTCAGGGGACCTACCCTAGCCATACAACGTTCTTGGCTTGGCTGTGCCATAGGATCTGTACTATGTGAACCATATGGTAATAATGGTTATTTTAATCAATGCCTTAATACTGTGGGTTAGATTCTCAGCTGGGGTAAATCAACATAGCTTCAGTGACTTCAGCATATATATACTGATGTGCATCATTGGCAGAGCTGGCCATGTACCACTCCTTTATCGCAATCCCAAAGTCATATTTTCTCCCTGGTCAACATTCTGCTTCCTGTAAGAGTTACATGGGTACAAATATTGTCATGAACATTTCAGTGTAAACATTTGTGATGCTGGCATAGATAGATGTTTACACCAGGAATTCTAAATCATCAAGGAACTAAGAACAGGAATTCCCAAAATAACATGTCCCTCTACCATGGGAATAGAGGTACAATTATCAGACAAAATGTATAAGAAATATAAAAGTTCTGTCCCTAAGAGAAGATACACCAGCACAGAAGTGACTCTTACATACACAAGGCTCAGAAATGCCATCTTCTACTCATTAGAATAAGTGTACATAGAATATACCAAAATTGTGACAATTAAGGATTTGTACAGGTTTCAAGATGTGCTTCATGAGCAGTACTACCAAAGACAACTGTTCAGTGAGCCCTCCAGAACACACACACACACACACACACACACACACACACACACACACGCACGCACGCACTGTCCTTAGAATCACAAGATTTTTATCATTAATTAATCTGGGGTTCTTTGAATTGCCCTTCTAGTTTTTGAGCCTTCAAGAGTCACACCAGAAAGCTTTTCTCCTGAACTGTGGAGGGTAAAAACTTACTTATAAATAATTGGAAGCAAATATCACCAGCACAATACTACGTGACTTAGGTGACCAATCCCACAGTGTGGCCAACAAATGCTCAAAGTAATAGCTGGGACAGGGCATTGTGGAGGCTGAAATCCATTCACATCAACCATCCACTGGTTACATTATCAACAGCCAACAAATTCATGCAAGTCAATCATTGGGATAATTCCTGAGCAAAAAAGGGGTGAAAATTTACCCTACTTCAGATTGAAAGAAACCACATTCATATTTCAGCCCCCACATTCTCTTTTCCTGTATAAGGAATCTTTAATACGAATTACTATGCACTCAAGATCATCTCATCTGAAGAAGTGGGTTTTGCCCATGAAAGCTTGTGATACTGTATACTGGCTGAACCTTTCTAGTCCGGCACCCTCAGGACTTGACCGGTTCTGGACCAGAGAATTTTCTGGATCACAGAAGGTCAGTATTGTCTAGCAGGATTACCTACACTTCCTCTGCTTACTAGGACATTTAGGGATAAATTAGAGCTAAATAACAGCACAGAACACTGAGGGCTAGGGCTGGTGGCTGTAAACAAACTTTATGGGACCATGGGAAACTTGGCCACATCCATGATAAGTGGATATCTGGCTAACTAAAATCATTCCTGGTGACAGATATTTCCAGATGAGAGTGTTCTGGGCTAGAGAGGTTCAGCCTGTATATATTTTTGTTAGTCTCTAAAGGTGCCACAGGATTATTCATTTTTAACAACATATTATAAACCCCAATGAGGTGCCAGCTTCACCACAGAGCCGGATATGGGCAAGCTGATGATACAATGAGGAATCTACAGAATTCCCTCCAGTGAAAGTTCCACTGAAAACACACAGGCTATGTCTACACTGGCATGATTTTCTGGAAATGCTTTTAACGGAAAAGTTTTCCGTTAAAAGCATTTTCGGAAAAGCGCGTCTAGATTGGCAGGACACTTTTCCGCAAAAGTACTTTAAATAAATCTCTGCTGTCTACACTTGCCCTTTTGCGCAAAAGTTTTTCGGAAAAAGACTTTTGCCCGAATGGGAGAAGCATAGTATTTCCGCAAAAGCACTGACAATCTTACACGATGATACAATCGTCAGTGCTTTTGCGGAAATTCAAGCGGCCAGTGTAGAGAGCTGGCAAGTTTTTCCGGAAAAAGTGGCCAGTCTAGACAAAGCCACAGAGTCCACATTTTGCCACTTCCCAGATAATTTACATTGGAGGCAGCAAATAGCTATTTTAGTTTCCCTGATGGGCTTTTGGCATCTTGGTTTGCTGAAACTACCTGATGGATTGTCTCTGCCTTCATCTAGGATTTACTCTAGCTTCTGCCTCTCTGGTCCTGGGAATGATTCTGGCCCCTAAATCTTAAAGTTGTGACATCATAATCCAGCTGTGATGGCTGAGGGTTCTGACTTCAGATGAGAGAAATAAACAGGAGAACTTAGAAATACAGAATCAGCTCCTCAGCTGGTGTAACCGGGAACGTCTCCACTGACTTCAATGGAACTTCATCCATTTGCTCCAGCTGAAGACCTATCTGAGAAGACCTATTTTTAAGGAAATGTCACCTTAAAAAAAAAGGCCATGGGATGAGCAATGTAGCAAATATATTTATGCAGTCCTGTTTACAAGCAGAACTTTTCTCTGTCTGCCGTGAGGCCTTCAACTGATCTTTAAATAACAAGCCTATAAAAATACAAATTGATATTCATGTCCTCCCTAAGGATATATAAATGACATTAGTGCTGAGAATGCTTTATAGCTGTATTTTGTTTACAAACTGGAAGGAAGGTGGTTGAGTAACACTATACCGTAAGGACGGGTAAGAGTATAAATAACTGACTCCTGGGACGATGATAAGAGATTTCTGGCTGACAAACTATATTTACAATAACACAAACTAGTTACACTGTATCATTTCCCATGGTAACAGGCAGCCCATTTTATATATCCGGTACATGGATACAAATGAAGCTCAAGAATTATGAGCTGATCATCTTGGCAAGTTATGCTTATCTCACCTACAGGAGAGTAAGTCTCATTTGGCTATATTCTTCATTTTTTTTAAAAAGGATTTATGGAAGTTGATTTGGAGAAAACTTCCAGCAAGCTAATTATTGTACCATTTTGTCAGCTCCACCCTTCTCATTCACCCCAACCACCACATTGGAAAAAGTAAATTAAATGGGAGTCTTAAAAATTATTATTGAGGGGAGGGGAGAAGAAGAAACGCGTATCAATCTCAATTTATGTTGCAGCTAGATATATGTTGGTGAGAGCTACTGCAGCTTCTATTTAAATTTCTGCCACTAAATGGAAGAGGTAGTGTAGAAGATTTCATTGCTACTTACATATCCCTCCAGTCTTCCCCTTTCCTGGAGACACAGAGTTCTGTCACAGGCAGATTGGGAACATGGCTGTGGAAGTGGCTTGCTAATATACTGGCAGCACATCACTGAGATGGGTTCCAAACAAGAATTCAGCCAATCAGGTCCTGTGTTTGCTACAAACTCGAGGACAGAACTGGGACCCCAAAAAGGTCACTTTCATAGAATAATAGAACACTAGAACTGGGAAGGATCTCAAGAGGCCGTCAAGTCCAGTCTCCTGCCCTCACGGCAGGACCAAGCGCCATCTAGATCATCCCTGATAGATGTGTATCCAACCTGCTTTTAAATATCTCCAGTGATGGAGAGTCCACGGCCCCCACAGGCAATTTATTCCCATGTTTAACCACTCTGACCGTTAGGAAGTTTTTCCTGATGTCCAACCTAAACTTCCCTTGCTACAGTTTAAGCCCATTGCTTCTTTTCCTATCCTCAAAGGCCAAGAGCATTTTTTCACTCTCCTCCTTGTAACACCCTTTTAGGTACTTTGTATTATCAGAGGCCTGGACTAGTCTAATGATGGGTCTTCTGTCTTCATACCAGGCTCTCTTTCTGCTGGGCCTAGTGGGCAACTCAGGGCAGATAGTGGGCATTCTAGGGTACACATGATGGAGGCAAAAGGGGGTGAGATTGGATTATAGAATCATAGAACACTAGAACTGGAAAGGACCTCGAGAGGTCATCAAGTCCAGTCAAAGCACCATAGACCATCCCTGATAGATGTCTAAATTATGATTATGATGCTCTCTATTGGTCCCTGATGGGCAGAGAAGTCCCTTCATGACTGTTTCTAGCCAGTGAAAGTATGGGCAACTCTGGAGTTCTGCTCTTGGCTGTTCCTGGTACCAGGAGAGGGGTAAAGGTGGCTTTGATCCTTTTCCCTCCACCCCAGTTGTGCTGCGGAGTCTAAGGATTGTCTAACACCATTCTGGGATTTGCCAAAAGGTTTGTAAAATGCGGCCTGGTTTTGAGTGACACTGGTCCTGTTGTTGCAAGAAGCTGGGCTAAATTGTGGTTTCCGTTGGAGATGGGCTCACCTTTAACCACACATCAGAACAACCCCAAACTTTAGAGACACTCCAGTTGCAAATCTGAATCGAGAGCTGTTCTGTTGCAAAATTTGCCACAGTCAAGGTATGGATCAAATGTCTCAGAACTTGCACATGGTTGAAATTCTAATTTCAAGTGCAGTGTCCCATGGTGCCTTGTAGCGCTGTCCTTCCCACCCCACAAGTCTCACAAAATGCAGTGGTCTCTTCTCTTGCAGCCATGTGATTAGGAAAGAGACTCAGCTGTCACTTACATATAAAAATCTAGCCCTTGGTGTGGGGGGAAATTGAAAATGTGAAGCCTACAGGCAAAGGAAGAAACCTCAGAATTTCTGAATGTTGGGAGCTGGCAACACACAAACACACAGAGAATTTGACAAGAAACCAGCTGAAACACAACTTCCTGAACTGGTCAGTGGGATTCAGTTCCTTTGAAGCTGGGAGTTAAAGTGATAATTAAAGGGCACAACCTCCAGGGCAAATAAAGGCATGATTCCAAATGTAAACTGAAGGTCTGTGTTTTTCTGGGCTCTCCTTATATCCTGTAATGAAGCAAAACAGGTTGTTTTTCCTTTGCAGCTACTCAGAAGAAGGAGTTCGCTTGAGCCAAGTGCTTAAAAAGTTGAGTTGGAAGAGGGTGGATGATGTTTTAACCCTCACCGGTATGTTCCACCTATTGAAAATGAGCAGTTTGGTTCTTCACCTCCGGTCATCCAGATGCTTATTTGCATTCGGAATGATCACCTCTGCATACCTCTAGACAGCTGGCTGTGCTTTCCATGTAACTTTGGCTTTAATTAAATATGAGCTGCACCATCACCCAGGCAGGATTTCAACAATCAGGTCAGCAGACAGGTTAATACAGGAAAACCAGACAGTATTATTTCTATCTATATTATCCGATTGACTTCAAATGAGGTGCAGATGTTCTCTTTATCCCCTCTGTTGCGTCACCCAAAGCGACTCTAAATCTGCAGGACAGTTTGATGTGTCTGGTGGTTACAGCAAGGGAGTCGGGGATTGGGTTGGGCTGGGGTGAAATCCTAACCTCGTTGAAGGCCCTGGGAAAGCTGTTGTCAGGTTTCAGATTCCTGGTCATGTTCCTGTCTTTGCAACTGATTTTGGGGTACCCCATTTATATACAAGAGAAGAATGAGAGGCACCTGCCTGAGGGGGGAGGGAAGACAAGCAGTGAGCTTCAGTTTGGTTGATTGACAGTAACACGGTTCAGGTCGGTATTCCAGGGCAGAGCTGGAAAGAGACCCTCATGAATGCTGGCTCTCACTTTTCCAGGCTTTGCAGATCCTGGCTGTACTGTCCCGTCCTCCCTACAGACAGGCAGGATTTTCCACGTTCTCAATTTGAATCTGTTCTCACTCAGTCTAACCCTTTTGACATGCAAGCTGTGCCTGGCTCTGGGAGACTGCGGTGAATAGATGGACGCTGTAGAGCCAGTACCAACCCCTGTTCAGGTAGGAAAGGGTGAGAGAAGGAGAGGACATCCTCTTGGCCAAATGCTCTGTTCTAATATTGGTCGGGTGCTGAGATCAGATGGGCAGGCGAAGCTCTAACATCCGCTGTTACAATGGCCAGTGACATCCATGCAATGGCAGATCCACTTGTCTGACCTTTCTCTTTCTTTATCTCCAACCCTCATGCAACAGACAGAAGGTCCTGTGCATACTTTCACTCCAGTTCCACTGCAGTGGGGTTCCTTATACCATGGAGCAGAGGCAGGAAAATCTCCCGAGCTGCATGTTATATCGTGGTATCAGAAAACTGCGTTGAAAGTTTCCCTAGCTTTTCTGGGCCCACAGTTTGAAAACAATAAGCCAAAGGATTGATGGCAAGGTGCACAGAAAATTGCATTACTCTGTTTGTTGCTGGAGAAACATACATTATGTGACTGGCTAAAACGAGGCAGGGAGACATTGAATGAATATGACAGGATTGTTTTTAAAAAATTAAAACTGAATCTAAGTTTTAGCCACAGAGGGTTTTACCAGCAGCACAGTTGTTAAAGCCATTGGGTCAGAGTGAAGTGGAGCATGGTCAATAGGGCTATGTCTACACTGGCGGCTTCTTGCGCACATCTTGTGCAAGGGTCCTCGTGCGAGAAGTCTTGCGCAGGAAAACATCTACACTGCCATGTGTGAGCTGTACTTTTGCACCAGAGTGCCCATGGCACTGTGTATGCTCTCTTGTGCAAGAAAGCTCTGATGGCCATTTTAGCCATAGGGCTTTCTTGCGCAAAAAATCCCTGCTGAGTGTCCACACTGCCCTCTTGCACAAGAGCTCCTGGGCATGAGGGCTTACACCTGTTAAAGAAGAGCGTAGCTCTTGTACAAGAAGCCCTCTCTTACCATACCATACTGTAAGGCTGTCTCTACACTGGCATGAATTTCCAGAAATGTTTAAAACGGAATACTATTCCGTTTTCAGTTTTTCTGGAAAAGGAGCGTCTACATTGGCAAGCTGCTTTTCCGGAAAAGCCCTTTTTCCGGAAAAGCGTCTGTGGCCAATGTAGACGCGCTTTTCCGGAAAATAGCCCCGATCGCCATTTTCGCGATCGGGGCTTTTTTCCGGAAAAGACTACTGGGCTGTCTACACTGGCCCTTTTCTGGAACAGTGTTCCGGAATAAGGACTTATGCCCGAGCGGGAGCAGAATAGATTTTCCGGAATAGCGGCTGATTTTGTACAGTAGAGCATCGTTGCTTTTCCGGAAATTCAAGGGCCAGTGTAGACAGCTCGCAGCTTATTCCGGAAAAGCGGCTGATTTTCCGTAATAAGTGGCCCAGTGTAGACACAACCCCTAAGTGTCCTTGCACAAGAGCAGGTAGGCGGTGTGGACGCTCAGCGGATTCTTGCACAAGAACGGCCATACTTGCGCAAGAAGCTGCGAGTGTAGACATAGCCTAGGAATTACAGGGGAAGGTTTTCCATTGGCCTGCCTAGCTCTCCTGAACATTTGTGCTATTTCCCTTTTAAGGCTTGCTCTACCCAGTGTTTGTTCTGTTGTAACTAAATCACAGGGTGAAAAGTCTCAGAGGGGTAGCCGTGTTAGTCTGTAATTTTAAAACCCACGAAAGCTCAGGATAAAAAATATGTGTCAGCCTCTAAGTTGCCATGGGTCTTCTCATTGTTTTTAGATCATATGGTGTTATATTTTACCAGTATAATTATGTGGCTACAACCTCTACTGTGGAACCAGGTATATCATAATAGTAGAACACAAAGATTCTGTACTCCCCTTCCCATATGGGAATACTATTCCAGTACAAAGCATATTCACACTGGCAAGAGCATTCAGGCTAGGGAGTGGTGTTGCTTTAATTGCTGGACAAAGCTGGACTTGCTCACAAAATTCACCAAACTCACAGCAGCTTTTGTTCCAGAGCACTTACCGACTCACTCGGGGATTCAAAAGGACAGTCACTTTGGCTTGAACTCATCTGCCTGCTAATAATGTCCCTTTTTCTTTTAAACAAGGCCAGTTTCAAGCTGCAGAGCACACTCAAAGGCACCACAGGTCATGTCATTTTTATTATTTTAATCAACAAATTGGCTTTTCCCAAGGAAGCGCTTCATTGAAAAATCACCAACCAGTCTAACAAACAGAGTCAACACAAATATAAAGACTTTCTTCTTATTGCCATAGAGATTGAGGTGTGAGAATCCTCACTTTACAAAACCTCTACCACTCTACTTCTGCTTACTCCTCTGATCCTATTTCCTCCTGTTTATCTAAATTATTCCTATGCCTGTTTGCCACCCCCATTTTTTTCTCCCACTAATTTCCTATTTCTAATCTATCCCTTCTGCTCAGAATTACCTCTCCCCCACAAAAGAAGGTTTTCAGAGGAGATTTCCTCTACATGTACACTAAATATCGCAAATTTGAAGCTTCATAGGTCTTTGAATTCCAACTTGTGTGTGTGTGTGTATACACATGGGGGGGGGGTCTTTCTTGGAGATGAGGCTTCTAGGATTATAAAACATCAGATTCACTGACAGCATAAAAACAATCAAATAGCCACTTTGGGCAGCTCACTTTTGTATTAGAAGCTCAATTAAATTATATCAACTCAAAAGCAGATCAAAATCAAGCCAGAATTAAATAGGACCCTATCAAAACCCTCCCAAATCCTGAAATATCCCAAAATCTGCCTGAATTCTGTGCCTACATGGAAATAAAAAAATAGAGATAGAGTTATAAGGTGGTACAGCAGGTTCCAATCAGGAAAACTGTTCATAGTTTAAGCAAAAACTGTCAGGAGACAAGCTGAAAGCCTGCATTAAAGAGCAAAGAAATAACCCTCACTGATTTTAACAAACAGCCCAACCTCCTTGACTATCCACTTTAGAGGCTCATCCCACTAAGTGAGCTGTTTTTATAGGGCCTTGTTTAACTCAAACATTTCCAGCTGTGTGAGTTTGAATCCCCAGCAGCTGGTACATGATGTTTGCTAACCAGATCTAGAATAGAGCTCCTTCCTCACATTACAACCAAGAGGAAAATATTTTTAAAGCAAAACAAAACAAAAGTTTTCCGTGCTGTGTTCCTAAGAATGCCTCAAGATCAGGGATTCTCAGCCATTTCAGTACTGCCACTCTTTTCCCAAAGCCCTGAGGTTCCACCCATCTAATTGAGATCTAGTTTAGACTCATAACCTATTTAAACCTCCGAAAGACAAGAGGATAGCAACCCTGAAACCTCCCAGGTGAGAATCCTTGTCTTGAATTATAATCCTGAAAGGATTTCATAGATCCAATGTAGTTCTCCCCCGTTATTCTGTTTGTTTGCCTTTTGTATTGCTTTCTGCTCAGAGAAATGAGACAGGTTAATTAATAAAGCCATTGTGCAAAATGCATATTTTTTTAAAGTATGGAAAGAAACACATTTGTTGCCCTTTGGAACCCATCTCACAGATTCTAGAATGAGTGAACTGCACATAGTCATTCTAAAACAAAACAAAAATATTGTTTGAAATATGTTAGGAGATATTTTTCCTCCATAGCATTAATTTATGTGAAATCAGTGCAATTGAGCTTTCATTGGCCAACATCTGAGAGTGTGCTGGGGGGAAATACCAAAGTAGTTCTCCTCCCATCTGCACCAATTTATACCAGTGTGTTAATGACTTTATGAAGTTACTTTTGATTTACTCTAGTGTAAGTGAGAGAAGGCACAAGAGCCATGGAAATTAGAGGCATTCTGTTCCAGTTATGATTGTGGTAATGACAGCAATAAGAATGCAGAAATGTACACATAAAAGTGCCATAGATTACGAGTTTATTGCTTACACAATGGCTCATTTGCTGACAAGAGCTCCAATACTGACAATCTCCTTAACTGCTACATAGTTAAACTTATTTAAAATGTACAGCAGCAAGCTCCTTTTATATTTCACTTTTCTCCCTCCCACAGTTACATAATGCTGAAGATAATAAAATCTTGACTTAGCTTCATATTGCCAGCAGAAAAATTGAGGCCCATTTGTGTTGGTGGCTGTCAGGTGAAATATTTTATACCTCGTTAGTGTCAAAGCAGTTATTGCTGTTTTTCACTTTGTGAATAGATCGTGTGTTAGCATGTACTTCTTTTCTAATCACAGCCAATTTTGGGCAGCCAGCCTTCTAGCAACACTAGAAGTTTAGTTCCATAAACTCCATCACTTTTTAATGCTTTGCTCGTGAATGAGGATTGCATATATGCAAGTTGTCTGTAAATCTGTTTCTAATACGTCCATCACCATGGTATCTGGGCACATGAAGGCAACCCCAGTACTCAATTCCCATAAGTATTACCCACTTAGGGCCAAATTCACTGCTGTCTAACTCCCAGGAGATGTGAGGGGGGCTATGCCCTTCATCATATGTAGCCCTATAGCCAAGTGGGAACTTTGAGATTGTGTTTTGGGGAGGCCTCCAGCTGCAGGTGTCTGGCCGCTGTGCCGTCCTCAGAAAAGGTGGTGTGCGGACTCAACTGCAGGCCATGATCTCCCCTCCTGTATTTCCCCTTCCCTGAGGCTGATACTGACAACGGCACTAGCTTGACAGCCTTTTTTTCCATTGCCAGAGCGCAAGTGTCACAACCAGCATTGGGGAGCAGGAAGGGAACCTAGGCCCCTCCGGAGCATGAAACTCCTGTCTCGGCAACTGGAGTTGAAAAGCCAGGAGACCTGCCCCTGCCCCTCCCCTTACCCAGTGGGTTATATCAGCACCTCAAGCTACCATTTCTAACAGACTCACAGCCTTTGTGGATCGGACACAGATGATCAAGCCTGTCAATGGGGTAGACAAAGGAGGCAATTGCCCCAGGACCTGGCAGTGGTAGCAACCAGAGCACTGGGCCCTTTAAATCTCTGCTAGAGCACCACACCACCCACTCTGGGAGGCTCTAAGGATGGGGGGCGGGGGAGAGGTGGAGACGCCCATTGAGCTCCAGGTGGCTCTCAGGGCTGCAGGGGGCAGCATGGCACACTCTGGGTGGTGCAGAGGATTGGTTACCCCCGGCCCCACCCCTTCCACCCAAGGCTCCGCCCCTTCCAGGAATGTGGAGCTACCCCAGCAGATAACACATTCAAGACACTAGCCAGTGGGTTGATCTGGCCCTTGCTTTGGGGTTGTAAGGTAGTGATGGAAGGGGATGATTCCTCATCTATTCTACTTCTTCATGTTCCATCTTTCCAAGAAATCTAGTTCCCTGTATTACTGAAAAAATTGTCGGAAAATGCAATCAGCTCAAGAACCGCAGATAAATATTGTTTTCCCTATTTAAAAACAGAAATGAAGTGATTATTATAACCAGGTTTTTAAGCATTGGGCACTACTTTACACAAGCTTTGATTGCACATGGATCTGTCAGTTTGTTCTCCATGGCAGCTATCGCTGTCTACTACCAGACGACATCTCTGTAATTAACTTCCATTACACATTCACTTCGCAGACGTTACCCGGTTAGATAACCATTCCCTAACAATACAAAGCACAATGCATTATTGTCTGAGAGCAGCAAAGAATGAAACAGTTGTGCTTTATCCCCAGGACTCACTCATACCTGAACCAATAGCATCAACAAAATGTGAAAACATTTAATAGGAGAGTCATGAAACCACAGGAAAATAATGTCCGTAAGCTGAGGTATAAGTACTGTTGTTTCAGAATCATTTGCAAACAGATGTAAGTCATGTCTGGAAAACCAAAAGAGGCTTTTTTCTTCAGTGAGCAACAATCTTTACATATTAAAAAGGCCCTTTGGAGAACCATCATGAAAAATACTTTGCAGGCAAAACTCAGAGGAGGGTCAAACAAATGAATGAGAGCTGAAACCTGGAAACAGAGAACAGAATTCAGTCCATGATCTCTGTTCCCGTGCAAAATTTTTTGCTGATACTGGGATTTCTCTTGGATAGGGAGGCAGTTAAGAGAGCAGCATGGGTATGACAAGTGCTAGGCCAAAGTTTCAGTATTGGCTGCCCTCATGGTTTAAAATTAATTGCCCAGCTTTCATTTAAACCCCTTTCTAGCCACCTGCACACCAACCCCCATCCCAGAGCTTCTCCCCAAACCTGGAGGCCCCCCTTGCACCTCAAATCTCTCATCCCCAACCCCACCTCAGAGCCTGCACTGCCAGACAGAGCCTTTGCACCCCAACCTGCTGTCCTAGCCCCGATCCCCGCAACTCCTGCCCCACCCTAGAACCTGCACCCCTACTCACAGTTCTGATGGATTTCACTCATTTAGCCACATCAAGGGGTTTTTCCAAATCCATCCCTGTAGTTGCAGGTTGTTTGTACCGCTGTGTCCCAATTTAAGGCAGACCTATCAATATTGGGGGGGGGGTACATAATTATCTACTGTCACAACTCAAGGAGTTAATGTGAACTATTCCTAATATTGTTATTTCCCTTTTCCACAGTACAAGATCCCTGATTCAGCGTCTTGGGACTTCACGGGTCCCAAAGGAGGGAGTTTGCCAGACCAGGGAAGGTCAGACCCTCTGCTGAGGAACTCAGGGCTCTCCTGGGGTCTGTCACCTGATTGCCAGGCTCTCCAGCCCCCACGCCACCAGGTTCCCGGCACTACGGCCAGCCCCGGTGCACCGGGGCTCTGCAACCCCAGAACTCCACAACCAGCTGTTCTGTGGCCCCCTACCAGACCACAGATATTGCCAGACCAGAGAGGTTCAACCTGTACTTTTCATCCATTGATCTTAAGGCACTTCACAAGGGAATCCTCATTTTAAAGGTGGGGAAACCGAGGCACAGAGCAGCAACATAACTTGCCGAAGGTCGCCCAGCCCAGTCCTGGCAATGCCGGGGATAGAATCCTGATCTCCTAATTCCTATTCCAGTGACTTTGCCACTGGATCACACAGTGTAGAATATGTCATGCCTCAGGCTAGCTATTTTATCCAATGCAGCATTGCCCTCCTAGTAACGAGAGTGTGTTATTCTATTCCACACCCTCCAAGAAGACAACAAGAAATTCCAACCTCTGACTTTCTCTCCTTCAGTGATGGTGAGCGAGGAGGCAGGTGGATTTAGGTTTAATATCCATCTCTGGGGCATGGAGTTGCCGGGGACATGAGAATGGGGTAGCCGGTAGGATTGAACCCAGTGGCATCAACCCCCCCTTCCCTTGCAGGATCGGGCCAGGCCCAGGTTGATCACCTGCCCCTTTCCTGGAGGATCATGGGCCAAATGACCCCAGCTGGAGCAGGTTACCTGGCACTAGGACCCTGGTGGGGCAGCAAGAGGGCAGGGCACTGAGATGCTCATTGCTCCGTAACATTTGCTGAAGCTGCTGCCCCCACTGGGGATTAAAAGGCTCAGGGGCTGAGCGGGGGGGTGGAAATTCACTGTATGGGAGTGGGGAGAGCTCAAATAGCTGGAGGCAGGGGGCCAAAGAGCAAAATGAAGGTGCAGAAGCCAAAGTGCATCCCAGGGCTGAGAGGGGCTGCCAGATAGTGGCAGAGAGCAAATCCCATTTGCGGCAGAGGAAGTAACAGTGACCCCGACGGGAGGAGTCACCGGCCCTGTTTGCCAAAAATGTAGGGAAGGCCAGGAGGGGTGGGAGCAGGTTGCCATGGCTAGGAGGAAGCGTTCAGACAAAAAAAGACAGAAGTCCTAGGTTGCTTGTGGTTTACAGCTAGAGGAAGCCACATTAGAAAGTAAAACATGGCATAGGTTAAACAAGCCTTTTTAGTCAACTCTAGCAGAGGCAGGGCTGGCGACAGACTTTGCCAGGCCCTGGCCAAGAGGAGGGGGGCTCGGAAGGGGCAGGGCTGGTGGCGAGCTCCCCCCAGTGCCGTCCACACACAGCAGGGCGCCAGCAGCAAAGTAAAGGACCCGGGGATCTGGCCGCTGTGGCTGCCGTAGCAGCAGTGATGGCAACCTGGAGCCTCAGGCCCTTTTAAATCACTAGGCCTCAAACTAACTTCTTCTCCCCTTTCATCGGCCCTGAGCGGAGTTAAACCAACTCCTGTTCCCCCCGGAGCTGTGTTTTCTTGTGACTGCGACCTACCCTTACTTATTGCCTCCCCGGCCCAATCCAGAGGACAGACTAAGAAGCCTCCCTCTGACTCATTGTTATAATGTGTTCCATTAACTGGCTAGCAAGATGCACTCACACACCAGGGAATTGACACGTCAGGGCAGACCGGCCCCTGGTGCTGAATTCACCTTGGTTTTTCTTTGAAAAGGGCTCTAAATTTGCACTAGGGTTAACATTCAGCTGTGCCTAGGCAGACTCTTTTCTCCATGAAAGCAGGGCCGTCACCTCGGTGTTGTCTCTGTCTAGCCAGAACAAGGGCTTTGGCATTTCCCCCCGCTGAAGAACAGCATAATCTGATTTCAAGGTCCCCACAGACATACGCTTTCTTTTGTCTCCACACATAGGTACAAGGGGCTTTGCCTGGCTGGAAGTTAAATATCATAGAACCACTGGGGTTAAAAGGGACCACCAGGGTCGCCTCATCTAACTCCCTGCCAAGATGCGTCATGCCTCTTCACAGCTGTCACAACAGAGCTTCCCCAACTGAACAATACTTCCCCCACTGGCCTTAATGCGAGCAAGCCACGCTGCTATAATCCTTCACCTCCTAAGGGGCATAATCACAATTTGCTTGGGAGGAGTCAGCAGGAGAAAAGATCAGGGTGAAGCCAACCATAATATATGAGGAAATAAACAACAGTCAATACTTCTTAGAAAAAGAAAACCACAGTGCAAAAGATAAATAAACAGAAATCTTACAGCTTCCCCCACCTGCCTCCAAAGGGGCGGTCTCCCTCATAGAAAGGACAGAGAAACGGTGGCTTCTGCTCTGACAAAGTCAGATGTTATGGAAGTCATTTAACTGCTAGATAATCCACCTCTGTGGGAAATTCAGTCTTTGTTCACTTTCAAAGTCCCTTTTATTCTCCCATGTATCTCAGAGAGGTGTTTATTCTAGCCAGTCTCACGCCGGTCTCATGGAAAACCATCAGGATCATTTTTTCTTTATGAACCGAAATGCAATGTAATATCTTTCTGAATATGTTTCACGCTTTTAAGTCATTGCAGTATGCATATTTATTGTTACTACCAGATGCATCTGGATTTTCTCAGATCCTTAACTTAATTAGGGGGGTGGTTGGAAGATAAAATGAAAATGTCCATGCTGCATTTAAATCATTGCTCTGGGCTGGGGATGAGGGATTCAGTATGCAGACTGTCCCAGGCTGAGAGGACTACCGCAGCCCTCTCTCACCACAGCAGCTTGGCATTAGGTGAGAAGTGTCTCTCTATGGCTGCTGTAGCTCCACCGGGCACAGCTGGGGCAGGGTGCATGCCCCCTGGGTAGAGCAGATCCAGGTTAGACTGGGTGGGGGCCATGGAAGGTGCACGGGTCCCCAGGCAGTGGGAGATGTGGCGGCAGCTCTGGGTTGGGTGCCATGCCTGGGAGGGAGGTACCCACTCCTCTGGACCCAGCATGGAGCAGATGCAGCTGAGGATGGGGAGGAGGCAGCCCCTCCCCCACTCCTAACACAGAGCTGCCACAGTTGGGGGAGAGCCACCAACCCTGCACAGGCCCAGAACAGAGCTGCAGCAGCAGCAGCAGCACCTCTGGGCAACAATAGCTGCTAACAACTCAACTCACTGATATTGTCTGAAATTAGCATGTCTACTGTTGGGGCCAGATCCTATAATGAAATCTGTGGAGCAGGTCCCACTGAAATCAGAGCTGGCCCCAGGGTCTGCCCTCACTGATTTCATTATGGAACCAGGTGTATATCAAGAGCCTGCCCTACACACAAGCAAACAAGCTCCTACTCCCCTAACATTCACTCACCCCTTTCTTGTTCTGATCCTCAGCATAGGGGGCAATTTCACCATCTAACCGTAATCTTATCTCCACCCCCCTCCTTCCAATTTCCCCGCGCCTCCAGTACGAAGGCAAAATGTGACGTGTTGGGTGCAAGATACAGCCCATGCTTCGTAAGTCTTACACTCCAAGCACAGAAGGCATACAAAGGAAGCAATACTACAAAAGGTTAGAAAAACGGGGAAAGAATTTTACAGCCCACTTCAAAACGGTTTCCCTTTCACAGGGTGGGAAATGGGACTGGCTTTCTTTCTATAACTTTTAAACAACAAAAGCTGGAGTTTCATTTTATTTTGAATTGTCCCATTAAAATTCACCAAAAAAATGACAATTTTCCCAAGAAAATATTCATTTCTGAGGAACCTTTGACTTTTTTTTTCTTTAACATTTTTGATTGTTTCTAATTATTATCACCCTTTTACTGGGAAGGGAATTGAGAGAGTAAATCGGCGATGGGCAACCTAGACTATTGAATGGCCTGCATGAGTGGCCCTCCTTCATCTCAGCGGGCTGCAAGATTGTCGTAACCAAGACGATATGCTAGGATAGGGTGGTTTTGCTTCCTGCGCTTGAGTACATGTGGGGCGTAGCAATTGAATGGTGGCAGCACTTTGATTGGCTGCAGAAGAAGCACGTGGCTTTCACAATGTTGTATGCAATCAGCACGCACTTCACTTTACATGCCCTTGCTTTACATGTGGGCCACCAGGCGGATAGAAACCAACTGAATCTATAACCCTGCAGGAGAGCAGAAATAAAATGTTTCACGGGCCACACATTGAACTCCAGTGGCCCATATGCAGGCCTTGGGCTGCAACTCACCCACCACTAGAGTAAATTATTTCCCTATGGTCACACAAGGTGGCTAGAGTACAAGTAGGACCTGAATTCATTGTCATTCTGCTTTGAAGAGCCCCCTGGTGGCAGAAAGCCATAGTACTGCACTAAGCTTCACTAACCTAGCAGACATTCTTGAAACACCCTGAGGAGATTGTGGGATATGTTTTGTGGGTTTTTTGTGCACCTTCTCTTTGGGGGAAATGATCATCCAATGTGGTTCTAATCCTAACTCATAGCCGTGTCTCCTGAATGCCCACATTCCATTGTGCCTAAATTCAGAGTTAGTAGGTATATTATTATCAGAGGGGTAGGTATATTATTATTTTTTATAATAGCACCTTAGGCTTCCAGCTGAGATTGGAACACCATTTTGTGTGGCACTGACTGTACAAACATAAAATAAGAGACGGCGCCTGACCCAAGATCTGAGAGCTCAAAAGCAATGCCATTCTTATGCAAATAAGGCAAGAGCCTGTTTAGGCCACATCACAATTACTTCCTTTGTGATGGGAGCAACTGCATTTTCTACATGCTATACAAAACTCTATTTGTATTTAAGGGGAAAAATAACAACAAAAAGAGACAAACCACTAACTACCCACAGTACTTGGGTATATTTTATTATTGTTCAGCTCGAATACACAAGGATAAATGCAGCCACAGGAGGTTTTTCCCTTACAGGATTCATCTCCACAGAGTTACAATCCCTTGCGATACTAAGAATGAATTATCCTCTGGTTTATTAATTAAGCCCATACACATTGTAGAGCAGAAGAATGGCCTTACTCACTCAGCGTAATGGTCCATCTAGCTCAATATCCTATCTTCTGACAGTGGTGAGTGCCAGATGCTTCTGGTGAATGAACAGGGCAGTTAGCAAAAACCTGAAAGGACCATCTTTAGGGGGGAAGCAGGAGATTGCTTTCTTTGCTGATTCAAACATTGTCCTTTGTTTTGAACCGGCCCACACAGTGTCCTTTTGGTTCCAGTCACCATCCTGTGGTTTGGTGTGGTCTGGTTTGGTTTTTAAAAAAGTCAGTTGTGAAAAGGGCCGGCTGAAAATTTTCCTTCCAAACTGTTTGTCAACAGACAACTGGGTTTTTATCTAAATAATTTTTTGTAACTATGTCTGGCTTCCATGAAGAATGTTGTTTTTTTATTAAAAACCTGAAGATTGCCCAAACCTCAAAATACATTGGTTTTTTAAATGCTGCTATGGTGCCTCTAGGAAATAGCAGTTAAATTGCCATTCTTGTCTCTAATTTGGCCCACTGGGATGGTCTACATCTTCCATGATGAACCATGTCTATGAGCTTCCTGGATACATTGCCTCCTCTCTTCAAGGGGGAAGACCATGGTGCATCATGGGAGATGTAGTCCAACTTGGGATCCTGACCAATAGAGAGATTGGAATCATAAGGCATTAGAACTACAGTAAAACTCCAATTGTCCAGCATCCAGTGGTCCGACACTCCTGATAGTCTGGCACCAACTGGAACCCGGAAGTGCTCCGGCCAGCAGGACAATTGGAGCTGCTCTGCCCCTGGCTTCCCCAAGTCAGCCGCTGGTCAGTTTCAGCAGCAGCTGACTTGGGGAAGACGGGGGCAGAGCAGCTGGGGTGCTACTGGGTTGGTCCCGCAGCGCTGCCCTCTCCCACACTGCGCAGTTCCCTGCCGACCTTCCCACCCCCACCTAAGACCTCTCATAGCCCCCCTTCCGGTACTCCGGCATAGCTGATCCCCTGGGTCCTAAAGGTGTCGGATTATCGGAAGTTTACTGTACAACTCCTGTGAGGCACAGCAGCAGCATTCTGAAATGCAAATATATCAGTTTTTGGCTGAAATGTTTTGGTATTCAAATTTCAGTTACAATATTTTTTTCTCTGGAAAACTGAGATAAAAATGAAATATTCTGTAGCATTTTCCCCAACAAGCTTCTGTAATCATCATGCCTTCTGTGTCACAAGCTGAAAATTGAAATTTGACCAAAAGTAGAGTTTGGTCATTAGAAAAATGTAATTTTTCTCAATGTTTATTGGGAAAATTCTAAACAAAGTGAAACAATCAATTGAAATGTTCTTTTTTTATTTCAAAGCAAAACATCTGTAACATTTAAATAATTTGGATTTTTGCCATTCAATGAATAGCTTTTCTTTTCCCATAATTCCACTTTGTGAATTTTTCCAAAGTTACAAAAGTTTGGAAGGTTGAGATTTATAGTTTTTCATTTTGCCTGTTATCAATCTGCAACTTTTCCAGAGTGGGAGAAGCTTTGAAAAATTGCCCAGTAGAAGATGTCTAGATAACAAAAATAAAAACTGAAAAAAAATGCATATTGTACAATTGATTTTACTTAGTAGCAAAAGTGGAGAGGGAGTACATGAAAAAGGGGAGATGCAAAAATTAAAAATTTCTACTATCAAAAATTTTAAATATTTTGCTAGAAATTTTTCAGAGTAAGAATAGCTCCATTCTGAACTCTGCAGAATGGAAGCAACTTTGACATTTCAAAAAACTTTGCAAAAGTTTTTCTTCCACTCTTGACCAGCTCTGCCATTACTCTCTGCCTCTATTTCTCCATATGAAAAATTGATATTTTCCTACTATGCAGGGCTTGCATGAACATTAATTAAACAAAATTTGAAGGACTTTAATTTTTTAGTACTACTGGGAAACATCCTACCTTTGTGAAAAAATCAGCACAATAACCTCATCCTTCAGAAGGACCTTTCCTTGTTTGATGTCAGATCCAATTTTTTTGTTGTTGGATTGAGACCTTTTGGGAGGGTGGGTGGAATAAGGGGTTCCATCATCTTCAATCGTCAGTCCATGCAAAAAGCTGAGTTCAGAAAATTGGATCATTATTAGCACAAGTGGTTTAAGGTTACTTTTACCTAAAAGTAACGATGCTTTGAATTCTAATTGAGAGTGGCAGGTACTGAAGAACATGATCTCAAATTGCCTATTAAAGCTGAATAGTGCTTCTGACAGAAGAGGATACTTTCCTATCTGTGTTTCAAATCATATAGGACATGAAATTAACAAAGAAATACATGATAGTGTAATTCATTGTGAGTAGCTATAGAGGGACGCAGGCCTGTCAGTGGAGGAGGAGGGGACAAAGGAGGTCCCAGAGCCTGGCAGTTCAAAGGAGCCTGAGACTCCTGTTAGCCAGAGCCCTGGACACTCTGGGCAGCTCTTAGAGCTGCCTCAGGAGGCTTGGGCGCCACATGCTCCAAATGAAACAGAGGGCTGTCTCTCCCTGGCCCCACCTCTTCCACCTGAGGCTCCACCCCTTCCGGGTTGCGGAGCCAGCCCCTTCCCACACTTCTCCCAGTGGGCCCTGAAGCCTGTCAGCTCCTCTAGAGGGGCATATTATGCCACAGTAACCTTAGCAGACCAAGATTGGTAAATCATGTCTTTGGGACTGCAGCCATCTCTTTAGTCTGTGTGTTTAGAGCACCAAGCACAATGGGGTCCTGGCACATGACTGGGATTTCTGGATATAATATAATATAATATAATATAATATAATATAATATAATATAATATAATATAATATAATATAATATAATGATGTTTTTAGTAGACTTTAGGACAGATGTTGATACTAATAATCTATTATTTACCATCACCGGACAGCATTCCCTATTTCACTGAGATTCAACACACGCAATTTAAAAAAACAACAACAGTCCACATGGATCAGGATTTGGGGAAATGTCATTTGTATTCTCAAATTACCATTCGCAGATAGGGCCTGCTGGCTGGAATGGCAAGGTACTTCCGTGCCAATGTATTATTACAAAAAATGCATTTTGTGGCAGCACAGTAGATTTGGCTTTTTCCGGCTTGTTCAGGTTTCAAAGATATTTCTCTGATCTTTCAGATTATATTTTAAATTTTATTTTATTGTATGCATTAGCAGGAAGTATGTAGCCTTGACAGCATATTTCCAGCCCGGGGCCGCATTCAGCAGACTTATAACAAGGTGACCTGGGCCAAACCGGGTCTGTCAATGAAAACCTGAGAAAGGAAATATGTGTAAATATGTCCAGTGTTGCATCATATAGAGCTCTGATTTCTGCTAAGGTAGCCTACCTGAATTCACATGCTATTTTACATATTCCACAACAGCTCCCCCAAGTGGCAGATGACTTGTGTGTGTTTTTGCATTGTCACCACAGGGATACCAAGAAGCCAGATGAGCGGCTGTTTCTGAGAAATCCGGCAATCTCCTACTCCTGTGTAATTTTGACACCGCTGAAGCCATTATTTTCCAAGTTTTAGGGAGAATAGTCAAGTGTGTACGGGCTGTGTAATTGTGAAAGTGTGCAGCAAAGGATTAAATGATATGGGGCACCTGGATGGATTCCCTTATTGATTAATATTTGATTAATATTTAAAATAAAGTATGTGAACATGTCCTTTTGCTGTGGGGATATTTGCAGATTCCAGTGAAACTCTCTCTCTCTCTCTCTCTCTCTCTCTCTCTCTCTCTCTCTCCCGTAATTTTTTTCAATGACATTTTGTGTTTGCTTGCAGCTAATGGGCTAAATTGTGCCATTTCAGCTCTGGGCCCTGTGCCTCTGAGGCTACGTCTAGACTGCAGGCTTCTTTCGGAAGAAGCTTTTCCAGAAGAAATCTTCCGAAAAAACTTCTTCCGAAAGAGAGCGTCTACACAGCAAAAGTACGTCGAAAAAGCAATCCGCTTTTTTGAAAGATAGCATCCATAATGAATGAACACTATCTCGCATTTCAGCTGTGATTACTATGGTTGCAGTGGCCACCAGGGCACCTGTGCTTTTTCCTCTTTCCTCTTCTTTTGAACGAACTCCCTCTTCCTTAACCACACACGCCTTTTTCCGAAAGAGATTTTTGAATGTCAGAAAAAAACCTCTGTTCTTTTGATTTTTTTCAAAAGAATACAATTGCTGTGTGATGTAAGTGAAGTTTTTTTAAAACGTTTGTTTGTCTGAAAAAATGCTGCAGTGTAGAAAAACCCTGAGACACCCATCTGCAACACAATTCCTCCTAAGAGCACCCTGTGCTGCTGTGGGAGGTGTAATTATGTAATGTCCCGTAATGGGGTGCAGTAGATCCTTGCATGCCATGCATGTCTACTCTTAATGCAGCAATATGCAAGGAAAGCAAGTTCCTTCTGTTTGCAGGCTAGGGAAAAATAGGGGAGCCCCCCCACTAGATATTTTAAGAACAGTTCCACAAAATTCTAGTAAGGATAGTCTCAGTACACACATGGTCCTGCCTCAGTGAGTGAAGGCTGGTCTATGATCTTTTGAGATCCCATCCAGCCTTGTACATCCATTTCCCTGTACCCTACATTAGGGGAAGGCAGACTGTAGCCCACTTGCAATGATACTTTGCCTTTTGGCAGTGGTCCTAGAAAGATATTGTGTAAACTAGGACCCTCTGGTCCAGCAGCATCCATGATACAGCAGGACCATGGATGTTCCTGGACCAGAAAGCCCGGGGCATGGAGATCAGTGGCAGGCTGGGAGTCCCACTGCATGGGGCTCAGGTGGTGCAGCCAGGAGCCCTGCAGCAAGGTGCTCCGGCGGTTTGGAGAGCTCCAGTGGCAAGGAGGTCCAGCAGTGCAGCCAGGAGTCGCAGGGCAGAGGGGCCGGCCAGGGCTGGCAGCACAGCTGGGCTGAAATAGGGGAGACTGGCTAGAGTTGGAAGTGGAACCGGTGGGAGACTGGGAGGCTAGTGGCAGGAGCCCTTCCCTGGTCTGGCAAATTCCCTTGTTTGGGACCAGTCAGTTCCTGAGGGTGCTGGACCTCAGAGGTCCAACCTGAACCTTCAATTTTTTACCAGCTGTGATATGAGTTCGGAGAAGTCTGTTCTTGCATTCAATTATCCCCAAATACCTAGCAAACATTAGTAAGTAAGGACTTCCAACACTCTTGTGCAATAGTGATTATTGTTATTGTTCCCGAAGACGCATAAAGAATTTAAGTGAGTTGCCTAGCATCGGACAAGACATTCATAGCAGAATCAGGAATAGAAACCAGGATTCTGAGTCTCTGTGGGTATGTCTACACTACCCTCCTAGTTCGAACTAGGAGGCTAATGTAGGTATACCGCACTTGCAAATGAAGCCTGGGATTTGAATTTCCCGGGCTTCATTTGCATAAGCAGGCGCCGCCATTTTTAAAACCCCGCTGGTTCGAACCCCGTGCAGCGTGGCTACACGGGGCACGAACTAGGTAGTTCGAACTAGGCTTCCTAGTTCAAACTACCGTTACTCCTCATTCCACGAGGAGTAACAGTAGTTCGAACTAGGAAGCCTAGTTCGAACTACCTAGTTCGTGCCCCGTGTAGCCGCGCTGCACGGGGTTCGAACCAGCGGGGTTTTAAAAATGGCGGCGCCCCGCTTAGGCAAATGAAGCCCGGGAAATTCAAATCCCGGGCTTCATTTGCAAGTGTGGTATGCCTACATTACCCCACTAGTTCGAACTAGCGGGGTAGTGTAGACATACCCCGTCTCCCTGTTGCTTGTGTAGCACTCATTTATTCCCGTGACAATTTTGCCCTGGTGTACATGACAGCACAAAGTTCAGGGACACAGAGATCAGTGTTGAGTTGTCTTGGCTCCTGGTCTTTTGCTGTATCTACAAGACTATCCTTCTGCAGCCCTGTGCGGTGCTCGATTTTACATTTCATCTAGCATTACAGTGCTACCTGTCTCCAGGATAACTTGGTCCAATGATTCAGAGGAGAGAGAGCTACTTTACTAATTCAGCAACACTTCTGCCTATCACATTGTGGCCTTTCTTGAGAGTTTTTTTTTCTATCCAAGAACTGACTTTGTCTCTTTTGCTTATGAGATCTGACAGGATCAGCACCTCAGGTGTTAAGAACAGCATGTTGTGACATTATGCTATGTGTTGCGTGTGACTTGAAAGTAACCTCTGATGCCTTGAGTGACTAGGGAGAAGAAGAAAAGGTGTGAGGGCAGGAGGGACATGTCAAGAACACTCAGCTATAAGCAAGGGCAGGGGAATAACAGGCGAACTGGAGGCAATGGTTGATACAGACAAAAGGAAATAGAACAAAAAACTCACAGCCATGGACATATGGTCAGGTTTAATAAGCTCCCTTCCATTTTCCCTTTCTAGCATCGTACCAAAAACAAACAAACAAACAAAAAAACAAACAAGCAAAACAAACCCCCCAGTAGAAATGTTGTAACTCTTAATCTGGAGAAAATATATAGAGCTGGAGGAAGGGTGACACTTTTCTGAGTGTTTACTAAAGAGTTCAGATATAAAGGACAGGAAATGCAGAAATACATGAGGGGGGATAATTCTCACACACAGTGAGAATTGCAGGTGCGCCGGACCTCTGAAAAGCAGCCCCTCTCGGGGGGTGGATGCCATTCTGATGTTCCCAACACAATGTCAAATCAGCTTGGTCTTTGCATGGGCCAGTCTGGTTGAATTTCATCCTCATCACCCTGTGAAAGTAACCATTCTGAACCCCGTTGGCTGGCTTGTTTGCATTCCAACCACAGCTCTGCCACTGGCTGTGGGCAAGTCATTCTAAGAATTATTTGGAGAAGTTCCACGGTCAGATGAGATGATCATAATGGCCCCTTCTGGCCCTTGAATCTATGAACCTCTCTATGAAGTTGCCCTACACTTTGCTGGCCCTGTTTGGCAACATGTTGGCTACGTCTAGACTGGCATGATTTTCCGGAAATGCTTTGAACGGAAAAGTTTTCCATTAAAAGCATTTTCGGAAAAGAGCATCTAGATTGGCACGGACGCTTTTCCGCAAAAGCACTTTTTGCGGAAAAGCATCCGTGGCCAATCTAGATGCACTTTTGTGCAAAAAAGTCCCGATCGCCATTTTCGCGATCAGCACTTTTTTGTGCAAAACAAATCTCAGCTGTCTACACTGGCCCTTTTGTGCAAAAGTTTTGCGCAAAAGAGACTTTGGCCCAAATGGGAGCAGCATAGTATTTCCGCAAAAAGCACTGATTTCTTACAGTAGGAAGTCAGTGCTTTTGCAGAAATTCAAGCGGCCAGTGTAGACAGCTGGCAAGTTTTTCTGGAAAAGCAGCTGATTTTCCGGAAAAACTGGCCAGTCTAGACACAGCCGCTGTGTTTTTCCTCCTTATCCCTTTCTTGCCTACTTAGCCTGGGAGCCCTGTGGGGCAAGGACTGTCTCTTAATACATGTATGTACAGGGCCTAGAACAATGGTTCTCATCTCAGCTGGATTTTAGGTGCTTCTCTACTATAAATAACAGCCACAAGTCTTGAAAAATAATTTTACCTGTTGATCAGTGAGGATAAAGGAAAATATGAGTTAATATGAGCAACAATCAGTAAATACAATGGGGAAGATTCACAACTTGTGCCAATTGTCATAGTTGCATCCAAGTCAATGGAACTCTGCCAGTTTACATTAACTGAGAACCTGGCCTGGTTACTGCAAGAAAACTTCCATTTTAACTTTGAGTTGTCAACAGAGTCTGAATTTATTCAGCATTCCATATGGAAGTTGATCATACAGAAGATTTCCAGTTAGCGTAGCTATCTTGAGATGGACTGGGTTCTTATAGTCTCTTTGTCCTGATCTTATGAAAGTCCATACCTTGGATTTAACCAAATACTATGTGGTTCCCAAGGAAGTTTCTGAGCTCAAGTCTGGTCTCATTTATGCCATAAATGTCTTGCTACTGCAGTAAAACCAAAGGATGTCCGCATGGGGAAATCTAGGTCAGAATCGGACCCTTTGTCGTCTTAATTTGAATTCCAACAGTAAATAATAACAGCTTCATTTTCAATCCGTTTTTGACTGCAGCTAAAGGTCAGGATAAATTAACTACTGCAGACTTTTCAAACATGGTAATCTGTCTCTGAAACTCATAGAGGCTGCACGTAGCACATAGTGGTACTGTTGTTATTTTCTCCACAATTACACCTTCAGACATCATGTACTCAACAATTTTCACCTAGATTACGTACATTTTCCTGTAGAGCATCAAATTTTGTTAGGGTAGTTGGATTTTTTTTTAAATAAGTAATGCTTGCCAGTCATATTCCTACGGGCCTAAATTAGAGGATTTTTTAAAAAAGCTGGATCATTCCGTTATGTAGGATTTTCACAGAGGTCAAATGCCCAATTCTCCCACAATGTGACCTTTACCCAACAAAAGATGTATGCATGTGGAATATTTTGGTGGTTTGAAATCTCAGCTATTGGACAGTGTAAATCACTAATACAGTGGGAAGTGTACACCACACAGCCTCGGCCTGAATCAATAGATGACAGATGTCTATGCAGACTGTGGGCATCAGAGACATGCAAGTAAGTTGATGAAACTGAACTAGCAGTCTGACTCTTTTATCCAATTATCCTATAGCAAACCACAGACTAATGGGCTCCTAGAGTTTGGTTGTAATGGAGGCATTAAGTGGGCAATAGTATCGTCTCAAAGCAAAGGAACCAATAATGGAAAATTGCCTCCTGAGTACTACTGCTTATGCTCCCTGATTATCACAGCTTAGAAACTGGAGCATTTGATAAAACCACTGGCCTATAAAGTAGCACCTTCAATACCTAGCTTTTATATTTGCAGTGTGACCAACTCATTATGTCCCATGGAAAGGGTAAATATGACAGGATAATGGTCTCATTTGGCGGTGGCTGTACACAGCAATGCTAATATACTTGGATTTTTTTATTATAGTTTCGACTTTGGTAGGAAACACACATTACCAAATTATAGAGCTTTCTTCACCTTGTGCTAATCCAGGGGTGTGATGACCAGGGGTTGTACAGGGGTTGTATAAATAAAATTCAGAGAAATTGTCTGGCAAACAAACTGTCCTTGCCTACAAAGATAATACACAAAAATTGGGCTTCATCTGTATGTTTGTTTTTACGCTTTTCTTTACAGATTAATCCAAACTAAACCTCTGGGTCAAAGTCATCCAGAATTTATGTACAATTTCAGTCTGGATGCAAATCCAGGTCGTATCTTTGCAGCAGAACTAAATACATAGGCTCAGAAGGATTTGGTTTTCTCAGTAAGTGTCGGTAAACGTCAAATTCACTGTATCCATACATACCGATTAAAAATATGTAATAATTGAAATTTGCAAATAGGCAAGGTAAGAAAAATGCTGCTTGAGAACTTATTAGGGTTTGCATTGAAGCTCTTTGTTTTGTACATTTTGACACGCAATATTGGTGATTTGTGTTTTAGCCATTATAAAAATTTAACTTTGTGAATGAAAATCTCACTCTCATGAAATAACTACTGTCTGACCCTCCTCCAATTATGCCCTACAACTTTGAACATTTAAATTGATAAAAATAAAAGATGCTTAAAATCCATAACTTATGCAACTGTGAAAATTTGCACTAATAGAAATCTTTAAAAATGCTTAAAATAAATATCGATACCATCCATTGAGATAATAAAAAAAGGAATTCTGCCAAGCCTACATGTACAATACCTAGACGATACTGTCTCTCCAGGATTCATTAAAGCTGAGATTCTGCTGGTCTCATCACTCTGAGTCAAAATATATCTCTAAAGCAACCGTGCATAAATTTGCTACTGTCAGTTTGTCTTTGGGTG
This sequence comes from Pelodiscus sinensis, assembly GCF_052426305.1. Classification (NCBI taxonomy): domain Eukaryota; kingdom Metazoa; phylum Chordata; order Testudines; family Trionychidae; genus Pelodiscus; species Pelodiscus sinensis. Next base: position 65,333,386 of record NC_143059.1, on the reverse strand, counting down.
GTGCGGGAAGTGAATTTCCTATCTGACTGCATTGGAATTAGCAATTGATGCTCCAGATTTATTTTTCCTAATGAGATTCTAATAGCAGCATGAAATACAGCATCCACAAAATGTACAAATTCTACATAGGACATCTACTGTCACTGAGCCAGCATTGTCAACTATTGTTTCAGGTGTTGCAACTCCTCGGCATTCAATTTAAGGAAATAAAGGGAAAAAAACCACTTTTGTTTCATATACTTAAATCTGTTGATTAAATCAATGAGTCAGGAAAGCTTATTCTACCTTCTGTTTGCTCTGGAGTGAAGGAGAGACAGTGGTTATAACATTCATTCATCAGTTAAACAGATGCTCTTTTCATGTAGGCATATTTTCATTTAATGATAACCGCACCATTGCAATTAGGCTGCTCTCATCTGCTGTTAACTAAGAGTATAAACACGGGATTCATTTACTGCTTTTGTTGTAAAAATTAAAGCCATTTGTATAATTTTAAAAAGCCCACACAAGATTGGGCTAGTAATGATATTTTACTTATGCTAATATGAGCAGGACTGCACTAGCAATAATATTCTAATTGCCTAAATAACAGTATCTCCTACTTGTCAAAATTATTTGCATTAATGGGTACTGGAAACAATGCAATAAAGCTTCCGTTCTAGCACATTGTGTACCCAGTTGTGATTAATGGTTTGATTAAGCTTTGTATGTCTTCCTGTAATATGATTAAGAAGCATAGGTTATTAGATAAAAGTCCAGAATAAAGACAAATGCACCTTTTTAGTGAAGCTCCAAGTCTTTACATAAATATTTGCTTAAAAGTACGAAATAGAAAAAGTCCCGGGGCTACATCAACTTCTGTAAATCAACCTTCCTCTAAATATAGGCTGATACACCTGCTGAAATGCTAGCCCTCAATTTTCATACTTTCACTTATTCTTCTTTCTTTAAACAAGACAGAATTCCACTGACATCCAGGAGTGGAACTTGGTGGTGTATGCAGAAGGAGACAAACTCTGAGGAAGCTCAGAAACTTGTCTCTTTCACTAACAGAGATATGTCCAATATATCCTGCCCCAATTTGGCTCCCTAATATCCTGGGACAACAGGGCTACCACAACACTGACATTTACACCATTGTGTTAAACAGTGAATTCTTCTGAACACAGAATTCAGCTCACTAGCAAAACCAGAATTCTACTACCTGCCCTGCACCGTAGTAGCGCCATTGTCACATGACAATTATAAAATGATAAAGCAGTTAGGTGCATGATACAAACAGTGACGTAAGAACAGGAGCAGCCCTAGACGAGCTGCCGGCAACTGGCGCCATAGGCGAAATGCGCAATCAGCACCCCCGCTTACAAAGTGCTCAACAGCCATTTATCTTGATGCCCTAGGTGACTGCCTAGTTCGCCTGTATTGATGGGCTGCCACTGCTTAAGAATACCTAGGTAAATGAATGCGGTAGGTTCACTTTGTGGTTATTCGAGGTGGCTGTATTATTCTTTGAAGGAGATGAAACTAGAATATCAGTTGCACACATACAAACTAGGGATTGAGAGCCCAGGAAGGAGTACTGTGGAAAGGGATCTAGCGGTCATAGTGGACCACAAGTTAAATATGAGTTGATAGTGTGACACTGTTGCAAAAAAAGCAAACATCAGTCTGGGATGCATTAACAGGAGTGTTATAAGTAAGACATGAGAAGTAACTCTTTCCCTCTACTCTGTGCTGATTAAGCCTCAATTAGAGTATTGGGCCCCTCTGGGTGCACCATTTCAGGAAAGATATGGACAAATTGGTAAAAATCCAGAGAAGAGCAACAAAAATGATTTAAAGGTCTAGAAAAAGACTGAAAGAACTGGATTTGTTTAGTCTAGAAAAGAGAAGACTAAGAGGGGACATGATCACAGTTTTCCGGTATCTAAAAGGTTGTTACATGAGGCGGGAGAAAAGTGATTCTTTTTAACATCTGACAATAGGACAAGAAGCAAGGAAGACTTAAGTTGAACGTTAGGAAAAAGTTCCTCTCAGAGTGGTTAAGCAGTGAAATAAACTGCCTAGGGAGTTTGTGGAATCTCAATTGTTGGAGATTTTTAAGAGAAGATTAGACAAACACCTGTCAGGAATGGTCTAGATGGTGTTTGGTCCTGCCAGGAGGGGACTGGACTTGATGACCTCTCGAGGTCCCTTCCAGTCCTATGATTCAATGATACTATTTTTAAGCCTTGTCTGCAGTAGGTATTTTGACTTCCATGTTAGGATCGTCTTAGAAAGCACGTGTATTTGATAGGGTGGTAAAACTTTTCCCAGACCCAGAAGTTTATTTACACTAGGTCTACTACCAGTGCTAACAGTGGTTTAGCTGAATCCTGAGGAGCAAGAGTGAGATTTAACAAAAAATCCCTAATTAAAAAGGCTCAATAATCTTCTTATCTTTGGCTCCTTCCTTTTTCATCCTTGGATCCATCGGCTGCAACATCCTCGTTTGGTAGCTTATCATCTGTTAAGGATTTAGTTATTATAGCAGGTCCTATATGGCTGGGGGAGGGATTAGGACTTCCAACTGCAACCTAGGAGCATGGTGTGGAAGTCAGTGGAGGACAGGGTCATGGGTGGTAAGTGCTTTTGTCACGACATGTATTGCAGTAGTCTAAACAGGAGGAGCTAAATGTGTAGGTCACGGGGGCCAACGTCTCATCAGACAGGAACAGGTGCCATCTTCTGCTTGTGTTACACAGAAGAAGAAAGCATTTCCCTCCTCTGGGGCATCCTAGGAACACATACCAAGTTCCACAGGGTCCCAGGATAAGCCATTGTCTAAACTATTCTGGGGAGAAATGGCCTCTCCCTTGTCACTTATTCCCACCTTCTGAAAACAGGCTAAGGACACCATTCCTTCTCATCCTGGTTAATAGCCATTGATGGACCTAACCTCCATGAATTTATCTAGTTTTTCTTTGAATCCTGTTAATGTCCTGGCCTTCACAATATCCTCTGGCAAGGAGTTTCACAGGTTGACTGTGCCTTGCATGAAGAACTACCTCCCTTGGTTTGTTTTAAACCTGCTACCTATAATTTCATCTGGTGACCCCTAGTTCTTGTGTTATGGGAATAAGTAAATAACTGTTCCTTATTTACTTTCTCCACACCGTCCATGATTTTATAGACCTTCATCATATCCCCCCTCCCAGCCTCCTCTTTTCTGTGTTAAAAAGTACCAGTTTTATTAATCTCTCCTCATATCATAGCTGTTCCAAACCCCTAACCACTAGACACAGCCAGGTATATCCTAGAAGCATGCTGTGAATGGAGAGTGGACATATTACTATTGCCACATACCTTTTATTAAGGCAGTGATTCATTTTGTACCAAACCTACTATAATACTGGGTCAGCAAAGGTGGAACAACCAGCAAGCTGGATGACCTGTAAGTAACCTTTAAGCACATATCAAAAGTGTATTGCAAAGATAAACAGGGCAATTCCTTGTAGATATTATCAAAGACATATTCAGTCAACTTGAATCATTAACCTGTTTGCCTATGATGTTAGAGAAGCAAAGAGTGAGTGCTACATGTGTCTATGATTATCTGCATCCTATTAGAAATCTAACAATGTGATTTAATTAGCTCATAGGCGCTCAATCCTGTTCCTTTCTTGTAATGCTTCATTAATGTATTCTACTGACTTGGAGAGCAAAGGGGGATATTATCATATAAATGGGATTTCTGGAGTAATACTATTATCGTTCTCATGTCTCATCCAAACTTGTAATTCTACATAGAAAGCCACCTGTGAACTGTCTTGAAAGTTTGAACAGCTGTTGCTAAAGCTAGAGTCTAAGAAAGGATCCACTGAGTACAGATCACAAACTGTTAGCTTGGTTTCATCATAGCCCACATGGTGGAGTTACCGGTACTTATTTGTGTACCTGCATCAAAAATAAAGGAAGCTTTGGGCCTGAGTCTTTTCATCTGATATCTGTTTAAATTTTAACCGGGAAGGTCTAAGCCAGGGGTGAGCAATAAAATGGTGGTGATTCACAAGGCTTAGCCCCTGGTGAGCCACTGCCACTGTATTTACCTCCATCTCCACAGGTGCAGGTGATTGCAGCTCCCATTGTGGAGGTGCAAGTAAATACAGCAACGTGGGGTCCGCCGGGGCTAATCCTGGCAGACCAGATCTAGCCCATGAGCCAGTATTTGCTCATCCCTGGTCTAAGCCATAGGACTGAAGTCTTTGGATTTACCCTGGAATGCTCATGGAAGAACTGGAACAGACTCTAAACCTGGACTGCCAATTGGACAGTGACCTTTTCAATTGATCCAGAGAGACTTTTACAAATCAACAGCCTAAACATCTCTGCTCTGAACCTGACCTTGGGACTTTATACATATTTGTATACAAACTGAGCTGCTAAACTGCATTTTTTTCTTTCCCTCGCCCCTTTATTATTAAACCTTTTGTGCTTATTTATTAAAGGATTGGCATCAGTGTGATCATTGGGTAATAATATGGAGATAAACCTATCTCATAGAGCTGGAAGGGACCTTGAGTCCAGTCCTTCGCCCTCATGGCAAGACCAAGCACCATCCTGACAGATTTGCCCCAGATGGCCCCCTCAGGGATTGAACTCACAACCAAGGATTTAGCAGACTGATGCTCAAACCACTGAGGCATCCCTCTACCCCCATAGAGCTGTATTCACCAGTGGATATGTTTCCAGACCTTTGGGTTTGGCATCCCTCACATATGTAGAATCAGGTTTCCGGTAACCACTCAGGGTATGTCTACACTACCCCGCTAGTGCGAACTAGCGGGGTAATGTAGGCATACCACACTTGCAAATGAAGCCCGGGATTTGAATTTCCCGGGCTTCATTTGCATAAGCCGGACACCGCCATTTTTAAATCCCGGTTAGTTCGAACCCCGTGCCACGCGGCTACACGCGGCATGGAGTAGCTAGTTCGGATTAGGCTTCTAATCCGAACTAGCTGTACTCCTCGTGGAATGAGCATGGAATGAGGAGTACAGCTAGTTCGGATTAGGAAGCCTAATCCGAACTAGCTACTCCGTGCCGCGTGTAGCCGCGCGGCACGGGGTTCGAACTAGCCGGGATTTAAAAATGGTGGCGCCTGGCTTATGCAAATGAAGCCCGGGAAATTCAAATCCCGGGCTTCATTTGCAAGTGCGGTATGCCTACATTACCCTCCTAGTTCGAATTAGGAGGGTAGTGTAGACATACCCTCACTCTAGTAGATGTGGCTGTCCAGATGGGAGTCAAGGGCTGAAATGCTTAAAGGGGACTATATCTGACTTCTTGATAACTGGTCAGGCCCGCCAACAGGGGGCAGTTGCCTCAGGGCCCAGTGATTCTAAGGGGCCCAGGACTCCTGGCCACCGCTGCTAGAGCCACAGGTCCCTTTGAATTACTGCCGGAATGCTGCAGTGGGTGCTCCATGGGACTCTGAGGGAGGAAGGGGTAGTTTAGCACCATGGGCCAGGCGGCGTGGAGGTCTGGATGCCTCAGCTCCGCCTCCTCCACCTAAGGCCACGGCTCTTCCAAAGCAGCCTCACACACACCTTACCCCGAGGCCCACGGTGTCTGTCAGTCCCACTGTAACCGGCATACCATTACAGACGCTGTTTTGTTACTGCCTTGGTGAATCAAATACCAGCATTAACCACCAGTTTGGGGGACTGTCAGCCCTATTCCGTGCAGTCTGCTCTGAATGTCGCATTCTACGTGTGGCCCATCTATGTGGTCACACCTGTATTCTAGTGTTTCCATTCCCTTTTCAGGAAGATACATTCAGAAACCAGACCAGAGAAGCATACAGCAGGGTTGACAGTTTCTCTGTGCCTCTTGGTAAGGTTGGAAGGGGGAGCCCTGCTCCACAGTCCTGGAAGGAGCAGGGCCTTTGGCAGAAGGGGAAGGGCTGGGCCAAGGCAGCCCTCAGCACTGCCTGGAGAGCACCATGCCTCCCTGAGGCAGCCCTCAATGCTGCCCGGAGCACACTGCTCAGTGCTCCAGCGGTGATTTAAAGGACCTAGGAGCTCTGAGCCCTTTTGTTTCCCTCAGCCCTGGGGCAATGGTTTGGCACGACCCACCCCACCGTCAGCAGGCCTGGAAAGGTCTGGAATGCATCTGGCGTAAACACGTCAAAAACAGGATTCTGCATGGCTTTGCTCCCCAGCCTCATGAGGAGGTCTTGCCTTCCAGAGGCAGAAGGCGAGAGTTCAATAGACCATTGCTCTGATTTGCTATGATCCTATGTGCCTAAAAGATGGCAATGACTCTGCTGAGTATATATGCTTTGCTGCTGCAGTCTACCCCGGGCTCTGCCTCTGGCGGTGTGTTGGTGCTAAGAGAAGATGGATAAGCCTTGTGCTTAAAGCCCTAGCCAAGGCCATGGGAAATATGGGATCTATTCCCACCTCTGCCACACATATGCTGCGTGACCTTCAGACTTCACTTAGGCCTTGATTCCATCTCTGTGCAATAAGGCTGATGCACATGCTTAAGTTCCATTAAAGGTAATGAGATGGAAACACATGCTCAATGGCAGGGCTTACTAAATCAGTGCCCAATCTCCCCATGCCTCAGTTCCATACCCCTAAAGCAGGAATAATAATACTTACTTTTCTCCTACCCTTTGTCTACTTCAGGCTTTGGGACTGCACCTCACTTTGTGCACATAGAGAACCTAGCACAATGGGGTCTCACACCTCATTGGAGCCTATCCGCCCAATTGAGAGTCAAAAAACGAATCCATAATACTAACATGGACACGTCACTCATAAAGGCGGGGATGGGGAGCGCATTTTGTCCCATGCAGATGTTATGTTGCTTCCTAGTAAAATTATTAAACAGTAAGGCTACGTCTAGACAGCAAGCCTCTTTTGAAAGAGGCTTTTTCAAAAGATACTTTCGAAAAAGCCTCTTTCGAAAAAGAGCGTCTAGACTACAACCAGTACTTTCGAAAAAGCAAGCCGCTTTTTCGAAAGAGAGCACCCAGGCAGTCTGGATGCTCTCTTTCGAAAAAGCACAGTTTGCCTTACATAGTGCCTGTTTTTGAAAGAGCATTTTCAAAAAAAGGCGTTATTTCTTGTAAAACAAGGTTTTCCGCAGTCAACAAAACTGCCACGTTCTTTCGATTTACTGTCGACAGAACGCAGCGACAGTCTAGACACGGGAAAGATTTTTCAAAAAAAGGCCATTTTTTTTTTAAAATCCCTGTAGTCCAGACACAACCTAAATTGGGTTGGTCAGGCAGAGCTTTTCCCCGTTACTGTTGTGCAAGGACTCTTCTTCATACAGTGCAGTGGTTAGGCACAAACCTCTCAAATCCATAGTGCTAAATAGGAGCAATATGCTCAGCGTCTTTAATTATAGTTTTCATATTGTTACAGTAGAGTACACAACATTATAACTAATTATATCCTTTGTCATAGCAAGACTAATAATTTTAAGCTGAGATACTTTCTGGTGCTTTGTGATAACTAGAAATTAGAATAATCATTTGGAAATCAATGTCTGCATACCGTAAAACACTGCAGGGGCTGGGTGCAGAGGAGGAGGGAATGTTTCAGTCATTTTATTGAGAGTCATTACCCGATTGTTTTGTTGGGAAGTTTTAACACGTACTAATTTGAAATGCTCTTAGCACTCGTGCAACATATTCCAACTGCATTAATTAAATAACAAGCGTTCGGACAGAGACAAAGTCAGCAGAGAGCTCAGGGATTAAATCTTAGGAACACAGGAATAGTTGTAGTGGCTAAGTTCCAGTTTTCAGTGTCCTGGCTCTGCCCACAGTCAGGACCAATGCACTGGACCGCTGATGGCAGGGGGGGAGGTGGCGAATGAGGCAATTGCTTAGGGGCCCAGCAATTTAAAAGGGTCTGGAGGCTCTAGATGCTGCTGCAGGAGCTCTGCTGAAAAAAGCATCTCTTGATTGAAAGATGCTTTTGATATGCCCTATGCAGGTTCCGGGGCGGGGTTACTTAGCCCTAGAACCTGCACGGGGCATATCAAAAGTGTCTTTCAATCAGGAGACACTGCTGCAGTTTACCCTAGGGCAGGCAGGTGGGGTCTGAGGAAGGGAGGGGAGGGGAAATGGGGCTGAGCTGGCCCAGCACTCCTCTGGTGTTGGGGTGCATGGGACTGTTCTGTGGGGTAGGATCTTGTGGCCCTGGCTAAGGTAGGGGGGCAGAGGCCTCACTGATTTCTGCCCCAGGGCCCTGAATTCCTGCTAGTAGGCCTACTGATGCATCAGAGATAGATGTAAGAACCATGCAGTAAGAAGACAGGGGGTTGTCTGTCATTCCTGGTCCCTAATTCTTAAACACTGTGTTAAGCCCTGAAGCACAAGGTTTAATATCCCAGCCAACATTTTTACTAGCACTCTGGATATTCTTGTTATCCAGACAATTGTCCAATCTCCTTTGAACTCCTTCTGAGCGTTTGGTCTCATTAACTCACTGGATGACGAGGAATGATCTCCATGGTAGCAGCCGATACTTTGTGGTTCAATGGAGTCTGAAAACATGCAGTAAAATGCGGGCCATGTTAATTTAATTTGCCCTGCACTGAGCCTAATAACTTGTTTTTGACTAACGTATTTTCCAGAAAGGCAGGCAGCCTTCATCTAAAGACACCAAGAGAGGGAGAATCCACTACTTCCCTTGGCAATTTGGACAAAGGGTTAATCACCCTCACTGGTGATAAACATGTGTGCTTTGTTTTTAATTGGAATGTATGTGGCTTTCACTTCCAGACAATGGCTTTCGTAATGCCTTTCCCTGCTAGATTAAAGAGCCCCTACATATCCAGAGATTTTTTTTTCCTGTCACTGAGTAGAGACACTGTAACTGGTACTTGCTGACTGTCTTCCCCAATGGCCTCACAAACACATTGTACCAGAGGGACAGGAAAACAGAATGTATGGCGGAGATGAGCAATTAATCAACACCAGATTCCGAGTAATTTCAGCAAGAGAGGAAACACATCCACAGAAGGCTTGTGCTTGTAACACCTTGATGTCAACAGTATCAAAAGTAGCAGTTCTAAAAGAACCCACATAAACACTTGGCTCTCATCCATTACCAACACGAGATTATTGATGATTGAAACCTGCTCACCCCCGGATGTCCATCTGCATGGCTGAACCGCTGTCCATGTAGAGAAGCTCATTTTGATCTAATCTGCCTACTTACAAAAGTACCAAGTACTCTGAATACTTCTGTCTTTTGTAGCTTGGGTGGTAGGACAATTGGGATAAGAGCGGGTGATTTAAGAAAAAGGACTATGAAGTTACTACGAGTTTTTCCGTTGACTTAATGCGCTTTGGATCAGGTCCACAAGGAGCAAAGATGGGCCCCACCCAAAACAGGGTAACTGTGTACTCCCCGGTGTTCAGGAAGTTAAGGTTCAGAGCCAAAATTTGTGACTTTGCCCCTTTTCTGATAAAGCTGGAGGAGGGTAAAATAGAGATGCTGTTTCACTATGCCATTGCCACTCATTACTTTACACACAGCTAAGCAAGAACAGAGCCCCTTCCATACTTTTCCTCCATGCAATTCGTCACTACAGGTTATTGCATAGTGAGCACAGGCCTTACCCTTTTTCTTCATGCATTATGAAACACAGCCAACCCAAGAAGAACTCCAAGAACAAAGGAAGTAGCAGAAGTAGGAAAATGACAACTTTTGCTCTTTGGAAAGTACTAAAAAGAAAAACAAGAACGATTGAAGAACATGGCACCAACTGCTGGATTAAGAGTTTTCTATCTTATTTGTGCAAAAAAGGTGTGAAAAAGTGAATCATGTCCACTTGTAGGAGATATAGGAGAATTTTCATAGTTATTAGCCTGATCTGCAAATCACAGGATAAAGGTCCGTCCACATCTTCATGATGAAAAGACAGCTTAGGATCCCAAGGGAACATTGCTTTTCAGATTAGTCTGTGCCAGCTTTTGCTCTACTGAACCAATAAGGTTTTTTAAAAAGATTTTTCTTTTAATGCACAAAAAAAGAGGTTTTTGTGCATTAGGTAAAGATTACCTAATGCACAAAAAAGAAAACCAAATAAACAAATAACTTGTTTACAAACCTATTCCATCGGCCGGGATGACCAAATAACTAGAAAAGGGCTTGAACTGCAAAATTCGTGGCATGAGTCACAGTCAAACTCACTCAAATTCCAGAAGCATCTAAAGTAATATTGGGCAACCTAGGCTAGTGAGTGGGCTGCATAAGTAGGCTTCCCTCATCTCAGTGGGCTGCAAGACTGTCGTAACCAAGATCCTGATCTCCCAGGATAGAATGGTTTTGCTAGCAGCACTTTCTCTGCATCCAATCAGTCAAAGCTGTGTGCAACCAGCATGCACCTCACTTCATGTGGCCTTGCTTTAAGTGTGTGTCATTTTAGTAACGCTGATAGGAAACAATTACATGGCTAGAAACCAGCAGAATTTGGCAACTCTGCATGTGGGAAACAGAAAACAAAACGTCTTGCGGGCCACACATAGAACCCAGATGGGCCACGTGCTGATCTAGAGCCATTTTAGTTTTGACCCATCACCATTACTTAACAAAGCAAAACATGGACTAATAAAGTGACAGCCAATATTTTTGTGCAACTGTTCCAGCTCACTGGCTGTAACAGCCAGATCATACTACAGTTCATTTGTTCATGTGCACTTTTAGGCCAGGTTTACGGTGAGGGACAAAGTGTACCTAAAATACCCAACTCAAGCTACGTGATTAATATAGCTGGAGTTGATGTAACTTAGGTCAAATTTCTATGGCGTCCCCACTGTGGGAGGTTGATGGAAGAAACTCTCCCATCAACTTCCCTTACTCCTCATGACCTGGTAGAGTACTGGAGTCGAAGTGGGCGCAATCAGTGGTTGATTTAGGAGGTCCTTAGTAAACACGCTAAATCAAACCCAGGAGATAGCTCTCCACAGTGTCGATCTCCCGGTAAGTGGGGACAAGCCCTTAGTCATAATATAGGTGTTCTGCATCACCAATCTCAGCATTGCATCAGGCTATCATCTGGAAGAAGCCTGAAATAGTCATGGCAGCAGGACCAGCTGAAAAAGGAGCTCATAGTAGAGAAAGTACTTTGCGGTCTCATTGTCAAGGTGAAGTTAAGGGGCTAAGTTTTCAAGTGACTATGGATTTCAGGGGGCTTGCTTTTTAGCTGCTCAACTTGGAACATTTAAAAAACTCTGATTTTCACAGGGCAGAAGCTCAGTATTTTTTGAAGATCAGTCTCCTTTAAGGAGTCTCTGACTAAGCACCCAAAAATGGAAATATCCAAAATCACAAATCACTTTTGAAAGATTAGGGCTTACATAGCTCTGAACAAAAGCCAGAATTATCAGTTCTGAAAGGGAATTGCTGGACTAGATGATCCATTTCCAGCTTCGATAATTCTCCGAGTCTATTATCCTGCTTATAAATTCAGATAATCCCACCACTGTTGTCGGTAAGCAGCTTTGTAACGATACAAGTAAAAATGGAATAAACATTTCACATTTGATGCTTACTTGCTGTAATTTATAACTTTCTAGGACTGATGTCCTATAAGTACTCCTGCACTGAGAGAACTGATTAAATGTGTATGTCAGATTCCGAGTCCTTGTATAATTTATGATCAGCTGCATTAGGTACTAATAGGATCGAAATGCTGACCCGACAGAAGTATCAATGTTATGCATCCTATTTTCCATGCTATACTACCAAAGTAATAAATAGTTTCTCCTTTGCAATATCAGATGTGATTCACTAGCCTAGAAAATTAGATTTCTGAGAAAAGAATACAGTTGCCAAATACCCCAAATCTATGAGAACCACTCAATTCCTTTTAATAAACTTTCTCTGAGTAAGGGTGGAATCATTTGGATAAAAAAAAAATCCTGTTATTCATTCATTTATGCAAATAGGGTTCCTGGGCTTAATTAAAACAGCACTAGAGAGAGTTGGGGAAAGCCCACGCTTATTGATCTTCTCATTAATTATTTATGATCAGAATTAAATATTAATTCTTCGTTGTGATTTTAAAAAAATGCTGTGTCTTGCCGAAGTTTAATTAAAGTTACAGTGGAATCAGATTTTGGGGAGCTCATACACAGAGCAGTATCATTTGTCAAATGGAAGTCCAAAGGAGGTTGGAATGCACTTAATGTATAAATCAGGATTCTGGTTGGGAGTAGAACAAAAATGACTCAGCTGAAAGAGATTTCAACTTCATTAGGACAAAAAATAATTTTTTTCTCTCTCTCTCCACACACACACACACACACACACACACAGTGGGGAAGAGAGCTAGGGAATGATGGTCCAGATAGCACAGGGGATTGGGCACAGGCAGAGCCATAGAACAAATTGGGGAGCCCAGACCAGGCCCTGCACCGCCCAAGTCACTCTATAAATGGGAGATCCCTGTCCCTCTGGCCTCTCCTGTCCTGCTATGTGCAGTTTCTCAGTGGCAATGGAAATCAGAGACCCCACCCCAGGATGCTCGGATTCCTGCCGCCACGAAGATGCGAGAGGCAGCGAGTTGGGAAGGCAGAGTGGTGTGGCAGGGAAGTGAAGGCTGCTGGGCCACTCCAGCTCCCACCACCCATGTGGTGAGTGTGTGTGTGTGTGTGGTGGGGGAGCTGACCCCTGTTGCTACTGCCACTGCCACACCAGGCCCCCATAATCCCCTGGGCTACATTGCTCAGGGGAGTTAAGGGGGGAGCTGAGCTGGGGAGGAGCAGGGTTAAGGTTTGGGTGAGGGGTAGAACGGGGTGGGGAAAGGGAGGAGACCGAAATGGGGAGGATTGCCCTAGCCCTGCACTTGGGGCATGGAAGGGTTGCCTCAGATCCTCACCCCCCCACCTGGTCACAGGAAATAATTTCTTCCATCTCTAGGCTGCTGGTTCCACTCTAAATTAAAATGGTGGTAATGGAAAGTGAATGACATTGAATATGCCAGATCTAATGCCCCATTGTTCCTGCTATGAGTTGGCCAGCGGCAAGATGCTTGTCCAGGCAGTCAGTAATGTAGGAAATAGGAGTATGTCTACACTACCCCGCTAGTAGTTCGAACTAGCGGGGTAATGTAGGCATACCGCAATTGCAAATGAAGCCCGGGATTTGAATTTCCCGGGCTTCATTTGCATAAGCAGGGTGCCGCCATTTTTAAATCCCCGCTCGTTCGAACCCCGGGCCGTGTGGCTACATGCGGCACGAACTAGGTAGTTCGAACTAGGCTTCCTAGTTCGAACTACCGTTACTCCTCATTCCACGAGGAGTAACGGTAGTTCGAACTAGGAAGCCTATTTCGAACTACCTAGTTCGTGCCGCGTGTAGCCACATGGCACGGGGTTCGAACGAGTGGGGATTTAAAAATGGCGGCACCCCGCTTATGCAAATGAAGCCCGGGAAATTCAAATCCCGGGCTTCATTTGAAATTGCGGTATGCCTACATTACCCCGCTAGTTCGAACTAGCGGGGTAGTGTAGACATACCCTAGGATATTGTTAAAATGTTCTTCAGTATTGACATTCTCTGGATGCTGCAGTCATCCTGGAAGGCTGTGGGCAGCCCGGCATAGATTCAAGTAGACCTGAGTTTTTTGGTGTTTGGTGGCTGAACCAAAAGATCTGAAAAAAAGATCGGTTTGTTTCTAACCACTTTTTTTTTTCCATGTTGACAGAAAATTCTTCTGGTCCAAAGGAAACGATCCAAAGGCTGTTTCGAAACAGCATTTCACATGTCAAAATGGTAAGTTTTGAAAATGTTGAAACAACCATTTTGATTTTTTTCTATGTCCCTTCTCCCCCCTCCCTTTTTTCTTTTTCTTTTCTGAGGTAGACCAAAGCTCACATATAGTTTGTGGTGCCCCGAGACTGTGTTTTTCAGCAAATTTGCTATTTGAATCCCTCCTCCAAATTGCCCAGCTTTAGATTGAAACAATCATGAGACTGCTGTGATGTTTGATGGGGGCCAAAGTGTTCATCACCGCTCACGCCCACGAGACGTTCTGGGTACAAACCTAGACAAATTTGTCCTGACATAAATCTAACTAACACCTCTGAAGATTTTATGATTATGGGAGCTTTGGAAAAGGATATATGATATTGTGGCAGGGTGTTGCCCTGCTCTGGCCCTTTAAGGGGCCAAGGAGCTGGAAGGAGGAGAGCCCAGCAGAGGGCCATAAGGAGGGCCCAGCTGAGGGCTATAAGAACAGCTCCTCGGAGGAGAGAGCAGTTAAGACCTGACGTCCAGGGAAGAAGGAGGCTCCCTGGAGGAGGGCAGGACTGGGGAGGCTCAAGCAGGAGAAACCCAGGCTACCCGGCGGAGGCCCAGTGCTGCATAGGAGGCAGCCATGAAGGGCCGGGGCAAGCATAGGAGGCAGCTGGGGTAGGCTGGGGGAGGCTGAGCCAGGAAAGCCCCAGGCCATAAGTCTGGGAGGCAACTGGGCAGGCAGAGGCGCACCTGTGGCCAGGGAGTAGGGGCCTAGAGATCCTGCGGCCTTCCCGGAGGAGCTGTTAAGGGGCTGGCAGGGGACATGAGGCCAGGATGGCACAAGGGGAGCTAAGAGTCCCTGAGAGGAAGAACTGGGGGTCCCCAGGAGTAAGGAGGACCCTGTACTACAACAACATGGACTCTCCCCCAGAAGGGGGGTGTGGACAAACTATGGAGCAGTCACTGCCAGAGGGCAGTGACCTGAAGAATACCACCACACCAAAAGTGGGTGCGTCAGAGCAACCAGCTACTCCCCCCCCCCGCCAGGAGGCCATCCGGCAGTAGCATCAACCAGAGCCCTGGGCCCTTTAAATCATCTCCACAGTGCCGCACTGTATGCTCCTTGCTGCTCTGAGGGCTGAGGAGGACACAGCGCTCAAGGTGGTGGGGAAGGCTGGTAGCCCTAGCCCTGCCCTTTCTTCCAAAGGCTCAACCTTTATCAGAATTGCAGAGCTGGGACCACCCCTACCTTGCCCAGGGGCCAGGCAGGCTGTCGGCTCCCTGGTCGGATTATGTCAATGGAACCATTTTCCTCAGTCCATTGTGAGGTGACGAGATGTCCACATCACAACGACCACAACTGCCAAGCTTAGCATCCATTGGCTAAGTGACTGAATTACCCTTCAACCATACAGATAGTCTTACTGGGTATGTCTACACTACCCCGCTAGTTCGAACTAGCGGGGTAATGTATGCATACCGCACTTGCTAATGAAGCCCGGGATTTGAATTTCCCGGGCTTCATTAGCATAAGCGGGGAGCCGCCATTTTTAAATCCCCGCTGCTTCGAACCCCGTGCAGCGCGGCTACACGGGGCTCGAACTAGGTAGTTCGGACTAGGTTCCTATTCCGAACTACCGTTACTCCTCGTGAAACGAGGTGTACCGGTAGTTCGGAATAGGCACCGTAGTCCGAACTACCTAGTTCGAGCCCCGTGTAGCCGCGCTGCACGGGGTTCGAAGCAGCGGGGATTTAAAAATGGCGGCTCCCCGCTTATGCTAATGAAGCCCAGGAAATTCAAATCCCGGGCTTCATTTGCAAGTGCGGTATGCATACATTACCCTCCTAGTTCGAACTAGGAGGGTAGTGTAGACATACCCACTGGGACCAGGCCGAGCAGAGGAGCAGTATAGTGTAAAGAAGTTTATATTGTTGTTAGTCATTCCTGGTACATCTAGACTGCAGCTTTCAAACTCTGTTGCATCCAAGGAACACGTCTGCTCTTCTGAAATTTTTTTTGGAAGAGCAGATGTGTTTTTTCGGCATGCCTGTGAACCTCATTTTACAAGGAAGAAGAGATGTTCTGAGAGAGTTTTTTCTGATATTTGGCCCAGTGCAGATGGGCCAAATGTTGGAAAAGCCTCTTCCGAAAAAGGAAGCGGAAAAGGATTACAGTTTGCAATTTGCGTATCTTTTTCTGGAAGAACTGTGTAGTCTAGACACAGCCTCCCTGAGGTGCCTCTGATCTGTTGCTAAACAGACGACTCCAGGGTCCTCTGTCTATTGTTTTGCACAAGGCATAAATCCACTTCAGAAGTTAAAATTAATAAAGAGATTGAATCCTGTCCTCAGCTATGGGTGCATCTGTAGCTCTCATTAATTTCACTGGAGTCATAGGTAGAGCGAAGGGCAGTATTTGGCCAAATAACATGTTGAAGTCTTTTTAAAATAGAACTCCATTTGAGACTCGACCAGTAAAGAACTAAAGCAGCCCATTGGGATTTACAGGTTTCCCAGTGAAGGGGAAGGGGCAGCATGACATAAGTCCCAGCAGCTGAGGTGATGTTTTCTAGATCTGCGTTCAGCCCAAACATCTGGGAATCTTCTTCAAGAGCTGCTCTTTCGTTAGTCAACACTTCACAAGAGTATCGTCAACACCAAACCCTTCTAATGGGTCTCTGTCTGCCTGGCCAAACGCAAAAATATTTATTCAGGCCTTACACAGAAAAAGCTCTCACTAAAGAGTTCAGAATGTGATCCATTTATCCATAACAAGACAGGCTTGCAGGGAAAAGAATCTAAAACCCCTCCAGCTTCTGGAATGCTCTCCTCTTGCCAGTGGGTGGTGGAATATTTGACTATATTTGGTAAAAGGTAGAAGCAAGGAATGAAGAGCGACTAGAAAAGGCCCTTGTTTTGGTTGCAAAGTTTACAAAGAAGACCCTTAAATAATGTAATTCCACTGAAGTTAACAGTAACTAGTGTTGTTCAACTTCTGTGCTTCCATTGTGGCCATGGAGATTAGAATCAGCATATAAACGCGTCCTCTCCCTTTGGCTCAAAGAACTATCAGCCTATTGCATCTCTCATTTTTATGCCTGCTGTACCCTCTCTCCCTGAAAGTTTTCTAATTCAGTATTAGAGAAATTCAATATGCTTGCAATTACAGTCCACTGCTCATGCAAATCATACACACCTGACTTAATGGTATTCCATTCTCCAAGTTTATATTCATACATTAGCTTTGTTTTTCTGTTACTTAACAGTACAATCAGGGCAATCAGATGAATTTATCCTCAGATAAGGAGTGAAATTAATTTTTACATTTTCTTTCTTATATAAATCCGTAGCCTTTTGCTTAGACTCTTCTGTATTTTTAGACCACATTGTGCCTTAAGAACATTGCATCTTGCTCTTTTTGTTTAAACTCTACAGTTGATTATTTGGGCTCATAGTAGTAAAATGTCCAGCTGCGGTTACCCTCAAGAGTAACCAGGGCATACGTGTTATTTTTGGTGTGTAGTTTATCATTAAAAATGTGCACTCCGCTATATAATGCATGAAAGTAAAGATGGTCCCTACCATAAAGAACTAAAAGCTCATCTCAGAAAATGGGATTTGCAAGGAAATCGAGGGAGAAATTACTAGGGAATTTTTTAAATGATAAACTCATGATTATCTTGTGCAAGATATAAGATTTGAAGGGAGACTTGAAAAGGGATGAAAGGCGGGGGAGTGATTGGCGTACTAGTACAGTTGTAGCAGTGAGACTCATCGTTTCCAAGGTCAGAATATTTGATCATCTAGTCTGACCTCTGGTACAACACAGACCAGAACGTTCCCCAAATAATTCCCAGAGTAGATCTTTTTTAGAAAAACATCCAATCTTGGTTTCAAAATTGTCAGTGTTGGAGAATCTACCACACCTCTTGGGAAACTGTTTCAGCAACTAGGTACTCTGGCTGCTAAGAATTTATGCCTCATTTCTAGTTTGAATTGGTCAAGCTGCAACTTCCAGCTTTTGGATCACAATATACATTTCTCTGCTCGATGGAAGAGCTGATTATTAAATGTCTGTTCCTCATGTTGATACTTACTGAAGATTTACCTGACGTTGCTCAGGTCCTTAATTAATTTTGGGGTTTTGGAAAATAAAATGAAAATGTCCATGCTTCATTGAAATCAGTGCTTTGGGGTAGTACTGGGGATGATAGGTTCAGTACGCAGGCTGCACAGAGGTGAGAGGACTACCCCCAGCCCTCTCTCATCACATCAGCTTGGGGGCCAGGTGAGAAGCACCTCTCCATGGCCACCGCAGCTCCAGTGGGCACAGCTGGGGAAACAGTGCATGTCCCTCAGCTGGGGCAGGGCCAGGGTCATCTGCCTCCTGTACTCCCCAATGAGAGGAATGCAGCAAACTGTGCACTTTCCCCTCACTCCCTGACAAAGTGCAACAGCCAGCAATATTTCTGCATGAATCAGGAGGGGAAGAAGCTTCAGCCCCTCCCTTTCTAAAGGGTTCCTGTGTGGTGGGAGGCTCAGGATTTGGGCAGTCCTGGGAGTGAGGGATGTACCCGCTACCAGCCCCTTTCCCCTGCTTGGTGATTCAGTCTCTTTTCTGTTTGATTTTCAAGAAGCAATCCCATTCCAATCACTTCCCATTGTCCTGGCACAACCAAACATTTACATTGTTTTACGTTATGATAAGAAGAAGCTGGAGACTGAATTTGGTGGTCCTAGCTCCTACCGTTCAGAAGGAGTTCTTGAACAGACAGACAAGCTCTTTCAAATATATAGTGGATGATCAAGTCACCTGTTAACTTGGGCACCTAACTCAGCTATGTTCTGGTGATTTTTTAGGCATGACACCTCAATGAAGGCATGTAGGAACCGCAATGCTGAGTACCACGGCATCTAAGTCCCTTCATGGATGCCATCCTATGTTGGGATAGGATGGGGAGGCTGATGACAATAGGAGAGAGGAATTCATAGCTGTCAAGGCCAGAAAGGTCCATCGTGATCATCTCATTTGGTCTGCGTGTGAGTTAATCAAATCCCGTTTAAAATTATACTAAGTTGTTGACCTCACAGACAGCTTGTGGCAATGAGTTCCAAAGGACAGTCGAGTGAGAAGAATCTGTCTCCTCAACGGAAGTGACTGGGGGAAGGTGTGACACCGAAAAACATATTTCATCTCTACATAAGATGAATGTAAAATATAATAGGAATCATAGAACACTAGAACTGGAAGGAACTTCGAGAGAGCATCAAATCCTGATGCCTGCCCTCATGGCAGGACCAAGCACCATCCAGTTCATCCCTGATAGATGTCTATCCAACCTGCTCTTAAATATTTCCAGTGATGAAGATTCCACAACCTCCCTGGGCAAGTTATTCCAGTGTTAAACTACCTTGACAGTTAGGAAGTTTTTCCTAGTGTCCAACCTAAATCTCCCTTCCTGCAGTGTAAGCCATTTGCCCATCCTATGAGTCCTGGATGATGTAAGAAGAGTATACAGTAACTAGAGTTCAAAGCAAGGGTTCATTTTAACACTCTGGGCCAAAAATCTCATAACCTGCCCCTCTGCCTGTACATATACCCCTGTACATAGGCATACCTTCATGCAGTTTGGGCACAAGTTAAATATAAACCAAGCTCAAAGGGGTTTTGTCAGAGAAGAGCTTGTCTAACAATAAGGCCCATTAAACCAGACTTTCTCAAGGGAAGTGGTAGACTCCTTAGTGTGTGAGACATCTGAAATGTGACTGGGCGGCAGAACAAGTGAGAACAGGGAAGAGACATGCATCAACTCCCAGGTATGGTCAGAATGAGCTAACAGTTTTCTTTGAGCCCTGTGAATGAAGACTAGCTCTATGGTTCGATACCTAAAAAGACTCACGAGCATGCAATAGCAAGCTTATCATCTTGAGAATGGGTTAACTTTGTACCCAGCTTTAGTTTCATTCCCAAAATTGATCAGGCTCTGCCATTTTCTCTTCTTGTTATAATCTTTGTCACAAGAATGAGCTGTGCAGATGGTTAATGCCTCCTCTTTAATCACAAGCTATATTACACTGACCTTTTCAACGTGCCCTAATTTGATTCGCTGGAGATTCCCGTTCTCTTCTATTTGCTTATGAGGAAGAGGTAGAATGGACAGCCAATAAAATTAAAGAATATGGAAAAAGGGCAGCACTGTTCCTGTGATCGGGCTAAGGTGGGACCTAAAAGACATGGACAGCACTGATGTGATAAAGATTGCATTGAGACAGGGGTCATAAAGTTGTAGGAATCAATACTCAGGTTAAGGGCTGCTGAAAGATGCTGGCATTAACCTCTCATATTGATTTTAGCTAAAATTTCAGATTAGTGTTCTGTGCTATCCTTTCAACTTCATTAATCAGTAACCCTCCCCCCCTCTTTTTTTGAGAATATGGGCTATTAATAAAATACCAAAAGTTAAAGAATGGGTTAAAACCCTATTCCTCAATCATTTTCCCATAGATTGTATTTTCAAAGCTAGCCACCCTATTTTTATTTTTCGTGATAGCTCAGAAATGATGCTTCATATAGACTGATCCTTTCAAGAGTAACTTGTTTTCTCTGTCACAATTATTATGTTTTAAAGTTACCAAGTGAGATGTTGTCACTCGAGCAGCATATGATTTGATCTGGTCATTTTTTTATTCAAAAATTTTGATTTGTCAAAGCCAAAACTGTTTGCATGAAAGTTGGTTTGGACAAAACTTCTGCTTTGAATTATTTTCTTTAAAAAAAAGTGTGGAAGTTGTACTAAGTTCGATTTTAACATTCCTGAAATGAAAAGTGTAGGGATTTTTTCCCGCAAAATGACCTTTGATTTTTGAAGTTGTAGTTACTTTTTTTCTTAAAAAAGAAAAAAAATATATTTTAAAAGGCCAAAATGAAATGTTACGAAATTATCCATGATGCACTATCTGCCCATGAACTCTAGGAGGTGCTGCGACAGACACAATGCCCAACAAAGTTCTAAAAACCATGAATGAGAGGCTGAAGCATTGGCAAGGTCCCTTGGCCCTGCTGTGTCTACTGGACAATGTGAGGACAGGAGGGTAGAGGAGCAGAGTGCTTGTCTGGTGCAGTGTTGCCATTAGCAGAATACAAGCATGTACTTTGAATCCACTGTTCTTCCTTGAATGCACAAGAGAAACCAAAACACTTTGTATCCACTGCTTATGCACCTACAAATGACCAGGCAAAAGCTTGCATGTAGACCAGCATGCCATCAGAGAAGGGGGCAAAGGAAGCTGTTGTCCCAGGGCCCAGAGATTCAGAAGGGCTCCTGGTTGGTCCTACTGTGTCAGCAACTGGAGCTATGGGTGCTTAAATTGCCGCTGGAGCTTTGGGCGGCATGCTCCAGGCAGCACTGAGGACTGGCTAGTGGGTGCGGGGGAGGGCAGGTTGACACTGAGGACCAGGTGCCCAGCTCTACCCCGTCTGTCTGAGGCCCTGTCTCTTCTGGGAGCATGAAACTGCCCCCCACCTTGCCCCATGGCCCAGCAAGTCTGTTGCCCCCCCCAGCCAGTAGAATATTATGTAAGCTGAATCCCTCTGAGGAACACAGGGATTTCAATGGACGTTCAAGTTCACACATAACCATAGTTTGTCGGATTTTGGATGGTGTCGTTTAAACGAGATTGTTTAATCACTTTGGAGGAATGCTGCCCATTACCCAGAATATCTTTTTTGTGTGAGGGAGGGAATCTTCAAATAAAGTTGGAGGCGTAAACTCGATCCGTGAATACAGCTATTCACGCAATACACAGGACAAGCTGACATTCCTGGCTTTCCGAAGGCCTTTGTCATGTGAGAGCCCACCCTCTCCTGTTTCCCTAACGCAGGGTTTCCCGACCTTAGGGTCGGGACCCAAATATGGGTCACCATTACATTTCACGCTTTGTGCAAATCTAATTCAGAGAGGGGGGCCCGAGAGAACTGCCAGGCCCCTGGGCTATGTGGGGACAGGGATGTGGCCAAGGGCACCATTTTGGGAGAGCAGGAGTGACAGCACTTGGGCATACTGGGGGGTGGCTTGCTTTTTTCCCATTCCCCTGACGATCAGGGTGCGAGGGGAAAGTCCTTGGGTTCCATGAATTACTCCTCTGTCCCCTCCCTTCACCAGCCAGGAGTGAGAAGCATGCACAGAAGCTGTGTACTTTCCCCTCGCTCCCTTATCATCAGGGGGACAGGATGAAAAGCAAGCTGTGACCCAGTACACACACTGCCCCCGTTGTCCCAAAACGGTGCCCTTGAATGTATCACCATGATCCTGGAAGGGGTCCTTGGGGAGAAGGGGCAGGACTGGGGCTAGGTTCTCCCCACCATTCCTTCAGAGCCACCCGGAGTTCACTGCCAAGGGCACCAATAGGGATTTAAAGAGCCCAGGGCTTGGCAGCTGGCAGGCCCTTTTGAATAGTTGGGCCCTGGGGCAGTTGCTCCCTCCCCCTCTGGCAGCAGGCCTGAATTCATAATGAAAGTTTTCACTTTCACATTGTTCTCTGCCTGGCCCAACAGCACAGATTCACACACAGACGCCCATGCCCTCAGCCGTACGCACTGAGCAGTCAGCAGAGTTGCAAGTCTATTTTCATGGAACAGGCTAACATGCAATACGGACTCTTTCTGCCAGCTTTGGAAACTCCACTCACGCCACCACTGACCTAGGATAAACTCCTGATGTTGAAAGGACTGTGCACACGATGTGGACTTTCAGAAGCTTAATGTGCACCAGTTTGGCTCCGCCATAGACGGCATGAGGTTTGATCAATGTTTGCGAAGTACCCGGAGCTCCTTAGAAAAACGGTACATTGGCATGAAAAAGATTCATCATCTAGTAAGCTTTAACAGTGTTGCCAACTCCTGTGATGTTGTCCTTCCGACATCTAATATTTTCCTTAAAGCCACCTGGAGTGCAAGAAGTACAGAAGAATCTCCGCTTTTTTAAAAGTAACAAAAACAAGGGTATGTCTACACTACCCTCCTAGTTCGAACTAGGAGGGTAATGTATGCATACCGCACTTGCTAATGAAGCCCGGGATTTGAATTTCCCGGGCTTCATTAGCATAAGCGGGGAGCCGCCATTTTTAAATCCCCGCTGCTTCGAACCCCGTGTAGCGCGGCTACACGGGGCTCGAACTAGGTAGTTCGGACTAGGGTGCCTATTCCGAACTACCGGTACACCTCGTTTCACGAGGAGTACCGGTAGTTCGGAATAGGACCCTAGTCCGAACTACCTAGTTCGAGCCCCGTGTAGCCGCGCTACACAGGGTTCGAAGCAGCGGGGATTTAAAAATGGCGGCTCCCCGCTTATGCTAATGAAGCCCGGGAAATTCAAATCCCGGGCTTCATTAGCAAGTGCGGTATGCATACATTACCCCGCTAGTTCGAACTAGCGGGGTAGTGTAGACATACCCCAAGGGAGTCCGTTTCTAAGACTTATAATAGGAGAGAACAGCTTGAAAAGGTAACCTTGAACACTTTGCAAAAACCAGGAACAAATGAAATTAGCTCCTTTTTTTTTTCCTTTAGGGTTTTAAATAAAATACAATGATGTTTGAGGAATGGCGCATGCTTTATAAATACCTGGGGCTGGTAATACAGATACAATGCTCAGAAGCATAAAAACAAGGAGGAATTTTTGTGGTGGAGTCTGGACCTGGGGACTTAATGAATTCTGAGTTCAGTGTCTATTTCTGCCACATGCTGTCAGAATAGCCTTGAGCAAAGCATTTACTCTCTTCGTGCCTCAGTTTCCAAGCTGTAAAGTGAGGATAATAATGCATCCTTTCCTCCATCTTCTGTCTATTTGACTATCTGTAGAACCCACACACCTCCTTGGGTATGGTTTTGTGTCCCCTCATCTCCCCTCTAGAGGCACTGAGAACACTTAGGGAGACATTAATGAGAGTGATCTACAACCTTAGCTAAGAGCCATGTGGCTTTTAGCTTATGTAGAGGTTCATACGCTAAGTTCCGGAGGTTCCAGGTTTCAATCCTGCCCACTGATGACAAGGGTCTGTTGGTGTTACACATGGTCTTTCAAAGAAGGGCCCATCTCTATGTTTATGGAGAGCATCCTAGAAACACAGAAAGCAACCAAGGCTGCACCCAGCTGTGGTGTGTTTAACAATGAGAAGATGGTTTCTGATGCCCATCCACCCTGTTTGCACTCACAGACCAATCAAGCACATTCTGACCTTGGAAGGGTAAGAGAGGGAGCTGATGTCAAAGGAAGCAGGATTTGGACCAGTAGAGGTAAAATCCTGGAGCCCCTTATCCAACCTCAGAGAATGTTCCTTCCCTGCACTGGTGACTACCCTGGCTTATACTGAAACCATGGCTGCTAATACCAGGCTTTATACAAATATCACCCCTAAATTTGGGGCCTGGTCACCCTGCCAATGTGCCTTTAAATTCTCACCAGAGCGCTGGTATGGAGAGAGGAGAAACAAATGAAGGAATTCCAGAGGGGGACAGTAATTCATAGAATCATAGACTCCTAGGGCTGGAAGAGACCACAGTAGGTCATCAAGTCCCACCTCCCGCCCAAAGCAGGACTGATCCCAATTAAATCAACCCAGCCAGGGCTTCGTCAAGATGGGGCTTAAAAACCTCCAGGGATGAAGATTCCACCACCTCCCCAGGTAACCCATTCCAGTGCTTCACCACCCTCCCACTGAAATAGTTTTTCCTAATATCCAACCTAGATCTCTTCGACTGCAACTTGAGACCATGGCTCCTTGTTTCTGCCATCTGTCACTACTGCCAACAGCCTTTCTCCAGCCTCTTTGGAACCTCCCATCATGAAGTTGAAGGCTTCTATCAAATCCCCCTTCACTCTTCTCTTATACCAATAAACAAGCCCAAATCCCTCAGCCTCTTCTCATAGGTCATGTGTTCCAGCCCCCTAATCATTTTGGTTGCCATCTGCTGGACCCTCTCCAATGTGTCCACATCCTTTCTATAGTGGGGGGCCCAGAACTGGACACAATCCTCCAGATGTGGCTTTAGGCTACACTTGGTTGCATGACTTTAGGCTACACTTCCTGGATTAAAGGGACAGTGGCATAATTACCATGGGGTAAGTGGTGCAGACGTACTGGAAACAACAATGCCCTAGTAGGGTACCATTTTGGTTTAGAGCCCAGAAGTCTGGAGAGATGGGGAGAGGGTGCTTTCCTTTGACAAGTACAAGCTCCTGTACACCCTCTGTCTACGCCTGTAAGCATACAGTCTGTAGGGATTACCCATATGATGGACACAGGTGACCAGGGTGCTGGGGCTGTATGTCCTGGTGCTGCTAGCCACAATAGGTGCTGAGTTCTCACTGATGCTTCATATCCCCATTCCTGCTGCCACCAGCCCAGCAGAAGTTGAGCCACACCAGTTCTCTAGAATGCCGTCATTTTCCCTGTAGTGGGAAGGGGGGCAGGAAGGGTTGGAGTAGAGCTCGGGGTGGGGGAGAGGCAGGATCAGAGGTGGGCTGCCTCTTTGCTCAGAATTGCTCCACTGCTAAGTATTAAAAACCTGCCCCTAAGAAGAGGCTTGCCTCCTCAGAGGGCAGCTTTACAGCTGTCTTCTCCAGAGCCCGCACCTGGGGAACACTCCCCCGGCCTGAGATGGGGCATTGAGGGAGAAGGCTGGGGGTGTGGAGCCAGCAGCTGCAGCACAAAAGAGCCAATTAGGGCCCAGTGGGGGCTGTATAAATAGAAACTCCTGGGGCGGAAGGAAACATGGAGACTCTTGCCCCAGAGCAGGAGCAGGAAGGACCCAGCGGCTGGTAGGCTACAGAAGGTACCTGAGGGCTGGGGAAAGGAAGGCAGAGCTGAGGAGGCAAACTCCTACCAGGCAAACTCCTAGGCTGAGGCCTTGTTCTTGAGGCCTGAGGGTTCTAGGGCTGCAGAGAGGCAGCAGGTCCACCCCCTTGCCAATAATGAGTGGCCATTTCAGAAATGGGGCGGGGCGCTGACGTACACGGCGTGACCATGTACATCAGCATTACAGACTCACAGACAATGGGCTACTATATATATGACTAGCCAATTAGCCCGTCATAAGATGAGATTTTCAGGTCTCTCCTCCACGTCGGTCTTCTCTCCTGAGCTTCTGGTCTCTCGTTCCGTGTCTCTCTCTCCTCCTACTTCCTCCCCCCCCCTCAGCTCTCCTCCGCCTCCTGCCTCTCTCTCTGTTTCTCTCTTTCACTTCTCCTGCCTCTCCCTTGGGGGACCGAGGAGCCCAAATGGCCATTTGGGCTCCGCACACCCCGTGCTGCATGGGGGGCGCAGAGCCCAAATGGTCGCTTGCGCCGCGTACTCCCATGTAGCAGCCTGGCTGAGCAGTGCAGAAGTCAGCTCAGCACCACGGCGGAAGGCGAAAGGAGGTGGGGCAATGATGTTCATGGCCAGGAGGTGGGGCCTGGAGCTGCTGTCACGTCACTGCCCCACCCCCCTTTGCCTCCCACCCTGGCACTCGGCTGACTTCTGCGCCACTCAGCCGGGCCGCCGCAAGGGAGCAAGCGGCGCAAGCAGCTGTTTGGGCCCCGCACTGCCCATGCACCACTGGCCGCCCAGAGGGAACAGCCAGCATTTCAGGCAACAGCGCCCCCCAGAGGGAACAGCCAGCATTTCGGCGTTACAGACTCTCAGACACTGGGCTACTATATATATGATAACTCCCGTTATTTCAAAATAATAAGCGGAGTGTACACACTACTAAGCCTGTTATTTTGAAATAATGGGCTGGTTATTTCAAAATCTGCACTCCTGATTTCCTCAGGGAATAATGGAAATAGTTATTCTGAAATAGCGGTAGTGTGGATGCTCCATTGCTGCTATTTTGCAATAACGGCTCCCCAGAATAATTCAAAGTTATTACTCTCCAGTGCTTCCTGGGGCTCTAAGTTGAGGTAGCACGTCCACATTAACAGAGCCTACCTCGGACTAATTTTGAGGCTTTCGCGTAGTGCGGACATGCTATTTTGATTTTGGTATTTCTGGAATTGTTATTTTGAATTTAGTTATTTTGAAATTTCCTAGTGTAGACACGCCCTTACAGGGCAAAAGAGCTGGAACCCAGGTGAGGATCTTACTGTATGTGCTTTGTATCCTTGTTGTCTCTGTTTGCTACTTTTGTCTACATAACATCAGGAACTTCCTGATACTCATACGTTTTTTAAAAAGACAACACTTATTATGGTGTCATTGGTGAGATCTGGTCCGTATGACATGTCAGATATAATAAAAACAAAAAAAGAAATTAAGAACAAACAATAATAGAGTTCAGAGTCATCTTCATTTTTGCAGTAATTGAATATGCCATTAGCTTTTTAAATTTTGCTTGCCTTTTTGGTTTTGAAACACTTTTTTACCGATGGAAAGAAATGGAATCAAATATAGTCAGTGAGGTAGGAAACAAATAATTCTTTCAAGTCAGATTAAGGGCTGATGCTGTATATAAGCATCCTGAAGCCTGAACTACTTGCAAGAAAAACTGCAAAACCAAGCACTAACTGGAGCTAAGTCTCTGCAAGAAATTAAAACAAAATGATCGGCTGCTCCCCTCCTTAAAGGGGCCTAACCAAAAAGGCCATTACAAACCTGGGTATGTTTGTTAAGGGGAAATAAGCCCATAACCACTAGGGGCACATCTATACAGCAGGGCAGAAGTCGAATTAAGCTACGCAACTAATTTGACTTTTGGCATTATCTCATGGCAGGAAGTTGAAGGGAGAACACTCTTCCTTAAACTTCCCTTACTTCTCATGAAATGAGGGTTACAGGAGGGCTGTGTCTACACTGGTGCAATCTTACACCAAAGTGGCCGCTCTTGTGCAAAAACTCGCTGCCTGTCTACACTGGGCATGTATTCTTGCGCAAGTAAACTGACATTCTACTGTATAAAATCAGGGCTTCTTGCACAAGAACTATGATGCTCCCACTCAGGAATAATGCCTCTTGTGCAACTGTTCTTGCGCAAGAGGCCAGTGTAGACATGCAACATGAATTTCTTCTGCAAGAAAACCCTATGATTAAAATGGCCATCAGAGCTTTCTTACTCAAGAAAGCGTCTACTCTGGCATGGATGCTCTTTCGCAAAAGCACATGCCAGTGTAGACACTCTCTTCTGGAAGAGTTCTTGCGCAAGAAGCTGCCAGTGTAGACGTAACCGAGTTGGAATAAGAAATCGTTCAGCTCGCCATTATTTCAAAATAATGGCTTGCTGTGTGGAAGCACTCTTTGTTATTTTTGGAATAAACATCAGTTATTCCAAAATAACGCTGCTGTGTAGACATGCTATAGGAGAAGGCAAGAGACAGCAATTACTAAAAGTGTAGATCTTGCATTATCTGTTAGGGTATGTTTATACAGCAGCATTATTTCGGAATAACTGACATTATTCCAAAATATCAAAATGCACTTCTACACAACTAGCCTTTATTTTGAAATAATGGCAAACTGGAGGACTTCTTACTCCAACTCCTGTAACCCTCATTCCATGAGGTGTAAGAGATGTTGGAGAACAAGTATTCTTCCTTTGACTTCCTGCTGTGTAGACAGTGCCAAAAGCCAAATTAAGCTATTGTGACTTCAGCTACGCAATTGACATAGCTGAAGTTGTGTAGCTTAAGTCGACTTTAGCCCTGCTGTGTAGACCTACCCTTATGTATTTTAGAGGGTCTGTCTCTCTGTTTGATTGAGAACTCCTCCTAAATGGTAAGACCAACAAATTTGATTATACAGCTTCCTCTTATCATAACCTAAAGCACCATAAACGTTTGGTTGTGCCAAGAACACAGTATGTGCCTGGAATGGGATTGTTTCTCATAAAACAAACAGAAAAGAGATATAATCATCAAAGCAAGTACAGTCCTCACAACTGACATGACTAAGTAAACATTGAAAGAGACTGAACAAAGATGAACCAGGAAAACAGGATAAACCTGGATAGGATTGCCTCTCAGGCTATGTCTAGACTGTAGGCTTCTTTCGAAAGAGGCTCTTTCGAAAGCATCTTTCGAAAGAGCCTCTTTCAAAAGATCGCGTCTAGACTGCAGGCGGATCTTTCGAAAGAGAAATCCGCTTTTTCGAAAGAGATCACCCAGCGAGTCTGGATGCTCTCTTTCGAAGACGGCCTCTTTACATTGAAGAACGCCTTCTTTCGAAAGAGGAACTTTCGAAAGAAGGCATTCTTCCTCGTGAAATGAGGTTTACCGCCATCGAAAGAAAAGCCGCGTTCTTTCGAAATAATTTCGAAAGAATGCGGCTTGAGTCTGGATGCAGGGGAAGTTTTTTCGGGAAAAGGCTACTTTTCCCGAAAAAACCCCTGAGTCTGGACACGGCCTCACTAACCTTACAGAAAAGAGATAAAATGGAGAAATTTGGAGCAGTGGTCTATTTCGGCACAGATGAATCAATGCTTAAGGTTAGAAAACCAGAAGAAAAATGTTATTGGAAACCAAATAGACTATAGGCTTTTGGTTGGTTTTGTTAAAATACTGCAAATGAGAAGAGTTTATAGGGATGAAGGAAAAAATACACTTGATGGAATTTCCATTTTTAAAAAATTACAAAAAATTAAATGGAAACATTTGAATGATTCCTTGTTTAAAGAAATCTGAAATAAAAATTAACTTCATAAAAGTAATTTTAAAAACCCAACGATTTAAATAAAATGTGCATTTTCCTTTAAAAAAGCTTAATTGAGTTATAGACCTAAGCAACTCCAGATAAATCTGCTAGTACTTTATTTGACAAAAGTCTGTGTGTTTGAAAAAAAACCCAACACAACTCAAAGCCAAATCAAAGCAAAACCAAAACAACATGTGCATGGAGAGTATAGTGACTCTTCTGTGCAAATCAGTTTGAAACATGCTTTGGGATAAAAGGCGCTGAATATAGGTGTAGCCAGACAGGACCCCCCTGTAACATCCATTTTTGCTTGCCTGGAGCATACAGGGCACACAGAGCAGAAGGCCCAGGCTGCTGTGACTGTGAATGGCTGTAAACAGAGATATGCCAATTGCTGACCAAGAGGTTGCCAAAGAGTGTCCTTGACTTAACCCATATTGATACGAACACACAGCCATCCGCGGGGGGAGGGGAATCTCTCGCCCAGTAAAAAAATGTCTAGTACTCACAATTTAGCTATCTTCCTCTCTTGCAAGTGTAAATTAACTTGAAACTTGCTTGTAAGAACTGGCGCCACAAAACGGACCAGTACAATTTGGCCTCTTAGATAAGAAAGAGGATACGGGCCCCCAGAGGTATAAAGATGGGTCCAGCAGCACATTTTCTCTGAGTGTCAATCTACCATCTATCTGCTGGTCGGGTTAGGTGTTTGACCTCCCGAGGTTCCAAGGGGACGCCCACCTCGTATTCGTCTTTCCTAGGAATTGAGAGACCGGCCCTGGCCTGACACGCTGGAGTCGAGAGGCACAGAAAGGGGTAAAAATTGTACCTGGATGTGGTCCTTTGTCTTAAGTGTACACATAGACCTAGAGCTCTTTAAAGATTAAGCTGTCACTTGGTACCATTATTTCTATTTTCTATCTTTATTTTCTTTGTAACCATTTTTTTAAAAATCTCTATTTGCTAACAGTTAAGAAAGAGAGCAATAGCCATTGTAACCATATGATTTATAAGTCTTTTTAATAAACCTGTAACTGTTTAAGTTTTAACCTGACTCCTTCAGTTGCTGTAACAGAACCAAGCACAATTTAAAAGAACTTCAGCCGGTCATAAAGAGACAGGCATAGGAAGAGCTTGGGCATTTGGATCTGTGTCACTCCCAAGTGACAGATCCGTTGGGGCACTTTTCAGCCTTCCCCAGGCTGCCCGCTGTGAAGGAACTTTGTGTTCTAGCAGCTAAAATCTAAGGTGTAATAAGCTCTTCCTGTATAACGGGGCGTCTGTTGGCCTACTGGCCACCCTCTGCGATGGGACCCCGGTCCTAGCAGTAAAGACACGGACGTTAAACCTTTTCTCGGAAGCATACACACACACACTGCCCTGACTGTCGGCTGACAATAGGTCAGTTGCTCTCAAAGACAGATCCATAGTCTGCAAACAAAATTTTGACCTGGTTGAACACAGGTATTCGCCTGTATTTCAAAATGTTTGAATGAAGGTGGTTGGGAATTTTTGACAAAACATTGTCAAAGAAATTTTGTGGGATAGTCTGTTTCAACAAATATCGCAATTTAAAAAAATGCCAGAGGGGGAAAAGAGACATGCTGATGTTATTGCAATGTCCCATTTTGACATTTTCAATCTGTTGTAATATTTAAGAATACTTAATAAAGATCTCATAGGTGTTTGTCTCTGTCAGAAACAAAACTCAAACTGACAGAGCCAGACAAATCCCCAGAAATCACCTACGTAGGCCCAAAATGGAAAATAATGGAACACCACTGGTTATCACCTTCAACCCCCAGCTAAACCCCCTCCAGCACACTGGAATTCATTTGCAAATTTAATATTATCAATTTAGGATTGAATAAGGATCCTGTCTGGTTGACATATTACAAAGGCAATTTCCCCCTTCTGGATATCCACATTCCCACATCAACTGAATATATGGAGATATACCTGTCTCATAGAACTGGAAGGAACCTTGAGAAGTCATTGAGTCCAGTCCCCTGTCCTCACAGCAGGACCAAATACCATCCCTGGCAGATTTGCCCCAGATTCCTAAACATCCCCCACAAGGACTGAACTCACAACCTTGGGTTTAGCGACCAATGATAAAATCACTGAGCTATCCTTCCTCCCCCTGCTATCAACGAACCACTTCCATCCACTCTGACTTGATTAGCTTCATTTACACAAGTACTCTCTTTCTTTTGTTGTTCTTATATATATACCTATGCCTCTGTAAATTCTATTCCAATTCATCTAATGAAGTGGGTTTTACCCATGAAAGCTTATGCCCTAATAAATCTGTTAGTCTCTGCAGTGCCACAAAAGTCCTCATATCTGCAGATACAGACTAACATGGCTACCCCTCTGAGACTGGTTTTAGCTGAGTGAATGTATGAAACAAGTTTAAGAGGCAAGGGAAAAACCTGTGTCTGCACCACGTGTCAACAATGTTTTATATTGTAACTGATCATCAGCTTTGTATTATAAATGATCATCAGCCACAACAAAAATTGAGAGGCTACGTAGTAAGAACAAATGTTGTGCTGCATTTATCTAGGTTGTTGTTGGAGATGCTCTCACACTGCAATGCTGGATTTGGAGGGAAGAGATTCTGGCTATTCTAGTGTGTTTATCAGAAATGAAAGGCAATATGCTGCTAATAATTAAACATTCCAGTGGATAGCAGGTCCAGCTCTCTGAGGTTAAATGTCACTCTCTAGCAAGTATGTGTTTTCATGCATTGTTTTATATTGCTCTGGAAGACAAGGTCTCATAGCGCTCAGGGCTGTTACAAACTTGCAAACTGCTTTCATCATTCACTGTGCTGCTATCACAGAGGTGCGTGGCTTAACAGCTTACTGAAACGCATCTGGTGTTCTTTACTAGATATGGCTCAGGTCCAATGCAATCATGTCTAAAGTAAATTTCGTCACGGCAACAACTTCAGAATAATTGTTTGGTAATTTCAGCTTTCTGGCACGTGTCTCTTTCATGTAACTAGTTGCCATCTGGTAGCTATTGGGATCTCAACGGCTGAGGAGAGAAGTTTCAAAGCAGAACTTTTAGGCTATAGATTAAAAAGAGTGACATCTCCTGGTGTTATCCTGCTGTGGGATATAGTGCATATGCATGT
This sequence comes from Pelodiscus sinensis, assembly GCF_052426305.1. Lineage (NCBI taxonomy): Eukaryota > Metazoa > Chordata > Testudines > Trionychidae > Pelodiscus > Pelodiscus sinensis. Next base: position 65,300,824 of record NC_143059.1, on the reverse strand, counting down.
GCATGTTTTAAAAAAAAGACAATGTCTACAACCCACTCAGTCCCAGCTGTATTATCCTGTTATCCTTTTGGATTTGTTTTATGGGTAGAAAGGTAAAGAACTAGATGGAGAGGAAAGGATGGCACATTAATGGGATACTTTCAGGCACTTCAAGTTTAGTGGTTTCTTTCTCAGTGGTAATTACTTTTATAGCTGCTGTGTATTTTCTAACTGTTTTCTGTCATAGGGTTGCAGGTTAGAGACTTTGGTAAGAACCACCTAATAATGATAGAAGTACAAGCAGCCAACCCTACAGATGGCAAAAGTACACTGCATTATAAATTCAATGTAATGCAAGTTTTGGTGTAGGATTTGGAGAGTAAGTGGCTCATTAGAAACGCTATTGAAAAATCGGATGTTCACACTCCATGTGGTTTATATTTGCATTAATGTTAAAACCTACAATCCTTTTAGTCTCATATGCCAGATATGGCAACCAAATCTAAGAACAGCCATACAGGGCCAGGACAAAGGTCTGTCTAGCCCAGTATTCTGTCTTCTGACAGTGGCCAATGCCAGGTACCCCAGAGGGAGTAAACAGAACAGGCAATCATCAAGTGATCCCTCCCCTGTCACCCATTCCCAGTTTCTTACAAACAGAGGCTAGGGACACCATTCCTGCCCATCTTGCCTAATAGCCATTGATGGATCTAACCTCCATTGATTTATCTACTGCATGCAACGTCAATGAATCCACACTGAAGTAAATGGCCTTGTACAGAAAGGTAACTCAGGGCTGAATTTAACCCAATATCTCAGGGTACGTCTAGACTACAGGCTTTTGTCAACAGAAGTTTTGTCGACAGATACTGTCGACAAAGAGCGTCTAGACTACATTCAGTTCTGTCAACAAAGCAAGCTGCTTTGTCGACAAAACCCTGTAGTCTAGACACAACCCTAGATGCAATAACACCTTCTGTCGACAGATCTCTGTCGACAGAAGGCGTTATGCCTCGTAAAATGAGGTTTACCAGCGTCGACAAAACTGCTGAGTTCTGTCGACGTTATGTCGACAGAACTCAGCGGTAGTGTAGACGCAGGTATAGTTTTGTTGACAAAAGTCCATTTTGTCGACAAAACTCTGTAGTCTAGACACACCCTCAGTTCCATGTCAGGAACTGTTTTCTTCTACCACTGAATATTTCAGCTGGATGATGGAGATACTTATATTACACCAAGCCACAGACTCCTTGCAGTGTTTGCAAAGAAGGTTCCATAAACGATCAAGAGAAATCATATTTCAATCCATTCCACTTACCTTCTGTCAGTAAGTCAGAACAAGGCTTGCTTTGAATCCAGTTATATTCCTCTGAAACAAACTGAGATCAGAATTATCTTATTACAGGATCAAGAAGATGAATAATCTAGTTGAGATGTACCTTTTCCAGATCAGTAGGTGGTACACCAGAGAGAGCCTCAGAAAGTGAATAACTTTTGATAAAAGGAAATAGGTTTTTGTAATTAGAAAATTCTTCAGAAGTGACTTAACGAACAGTCCATTTGCTTCAAAACTAGTTTTTACTTCTATTGGGAGGATATGTTCTTGTTTGATGGTGACTATTAGTTCATATTATTAATGATTACATCTTGTATTCTTGAGAACAAAATAATACCATTAAATTTCCTTCCCGCAGATCCCTTTCTGACGGGTGAATGGAGAACAAAAAGGAACCACTTGATACAGAAATAGTAAGTGATGACAGTGACGACAACAGAGTTATAATACAGGCAATAATGACACGATACTGCACAAAATTATGCTGCATGTTTCAAAACAATAGGTGCATTGGGGAACTATATTCTAATCACAGTAGATCAGAGGGGCCGGCAAACCAACCTAGAATATTCCCAGTAATTGGAGAGGCACGTAGACTAGAAGATGGACTACATGGACCAGAATTGTCAAAAATGGTTGGCTAACTTTAGCCTTCCAAGATCACGTTTGGTCACTGATTTTCAAATATGACGATCACCCAGAAACTCCCACTATCAACCTCACTAACTGTAAGCTGCACTTTTTGAAAATCTTGGCTCACCTTGAAGGTTCAGACAAGGTTATTGCAAAGATGCAACAGTAGCAGTAATAATGCAACAGATCTCCTCTATTGTAAGTAGAGTGAGAAACAGCAATAAGTGTGGCCTATCAGATGCCATTGTGTAGCTGGCTAATGTTGACTTTCTACTGGCAGCCACTATACAGTGATAAACCCTGGCATGTTATTTTGAAGTCACTAACAAAAGAACTCAGTTTTAAACAGTGGCCGTTATATTATTCCTGCAATGCATGGTCCAGCATTCCCCTTTGGCAGCATCAGGGAATCAATGCTCACAGCTGGTTAGTCTCTGGGATGTCCTGGCTTTTAGCTATACAGCTGAGCAAGCAGTAGTTTGGGTCTGGACAGGAGTCAGTTAATGCTCATGCAGCCCTGAGTGCCTTTTAAAGACTTACTGCAGCCCAGAAATTTACAATCTGAATAGAGAAAACAAAGGCTGGAAGAAAGGAAGTATTATACCCATTATACAGATGGGAAACTGAGGCATGTAGTCATTAAGGGTATGTCTAGACTATGTGCCTCTGCCGACAGAGGCATGTAAATTAGGCTACCCGACATAGTCAATGAAGCGGGGATTTAAATATCCCTGGCTTCATTAAAATAAAAATGGCCGCCACGCTGTGCCGGCTCAACTGATTGTCAGCACAGTACACGAGTCAAGATGCAGATCAGTCGACAGGGGAAGCCTATTCAGAGAAATGGTTCAGATAAATTAAGAACTCCGGAGTAGAAGTGGTAAGAAAATTTTACACTAAACAGATTTTCCATCAGAAAATACAGTTTCACTTAAATTGAAACTTTCTGGTTTTGCCGTGATGTTTTTGCCAAAATTTTGTTTAGAAAAAAAAAATTGAAACATTGAAAAAAATTGAAACAAAAAATTGAAAAAAAAAATTAACCATGTGAAAACAGCTCATTTTGGTTTTTTGGAAAGAAATATTTCAATTTTTCATTTTGAAATGACTGCTTAGAATTCTTCACATTGTGTCATAATATAACATTTTAAAAAGTCAAAGTAGAAATGAAACATTCTGTTCAATTCAACCACTCCTCCCGCCCCCCGAATTTTCTTGTATGGATCATTTCAAAGTTTGGAGATTTTAGTTCCAAATCAGAATTAAAACATATTTCAAAATCTCAACATCTGTCATGTTCTAAATTGGCTAGCTTTTTAATGGAAGTGTCTACTGAAAAATAAAGCAAATATAAAACAACAACAACAAAGGTGTGACTTGGTTAGAATCAAGAAAATAAAAGTGACATAGAAAACAGCCTCATGAGCTATTTAGCCATGTTTTGAAGATTTCAAAAGGTCAGTTGCTTAGCTAAGATTCCAGTGAACATTCTAATGTTTAGGTGCTTAATCAAACCAAATCATTTTGAAGATTACCCAACAGTAATGCAAACTTGAGTCCTAGATTGTTATGGGATCTCAATCTAACGATTTGAAGGTGTCATGTAATATTATAGCTGCTCATTGTTTTACCTACAGACTATGGTTTGTGATAGACAGATGGCATGCCAAATGCACCAGATCTGCAAACAAAGTCACCACATAATTAGTTCAATGCTCAGAGGGAAAAAAAATATATTAACTAAATCCCATACAAACTAAAGACAGATTTGTTGGGGGGTTCTTTTTCGAACAAAGGCCTGATATTATTTAACATTTTGATTTGACGTATTTGGAAGCTTTCTTAGACCCCATGTAAAGCAGGAAAGTCCAAAAGCAATTTTTGTTGCAAGATCTTGCTTTGAACCCAAATGCTGTCATTTACGGTAGGTCAGCAGCATTATTTGTGGTGTAAGAATGAATAACATTATCAAGATTGCCTTCGGCGATAGGCTCCTATTATTGATGTGACTAAACTGAAGGTCAAGAAAAAATTGTCGGCTTATTTGGTTATAAATGAGGTAAAAACTAACTTTCTTAAATACTCTGTGAGTCTGAGACCATAGCAGGGAATTCAAAGAAAATTGATGACAATAATTCAGGGGCTGGAAAGATTGAGTTATGAGGAAATATTAAAAGAATCAAACATGTGGTGCCAAATATTATCACTGAAGCCATTGGAGTTACTTCAGCAATGAATTTGGCTTATGAGTCACTACAGGTTTTGATATTTCTTACTGCTTCTTACAAGAGGTAGTTCAACCTTTTAAATGTCAGTTGAAAGGCTAGGATAATAATGGAGGATGGCCATATTTTATGAATTGTATCAATTGTATTACTGTAATAAAATCCCCAGCAGAGATGGAGATATATGTTTCTACAGTGGCCAGAACAAAGTAAGAGGCAGCCCTTTCTCTTAATATCTAAACAGACAAGACAAAAGATGGGAAAAAGGAAGAAGGTGTGGAACAGTGTCACAGAGAGGTTATTGGGCAAATCCTCATCTGAGGTAAATTTTTAGAGGCCCAGTTGCCTTTTTTGTACTTTATACTACCTTACGGAATTATCCCAAGTCACACAAAGCTTGTAGCAGAACCAGATACTGACCTGAAATGTCCTGAATTTGAGCCCATACTCTGAAATTCTCTGGAAGTTGAAGAGGGACTTTGAACTGAATGTTATCTGGGATAACATGGAATCATTTCTAACAGAAACATATTTGTAGCAGCTGGTGAAAATATGGACCAATAGTTATAAGAAAGAGCTTCCATGCTAATGGACAAAACCTCCCTAATCGGTTTAACAGACAAGCAAGCAAAAGGAGAAAAATCAGATTAAGCAGGAGAAACAAATTCTCCTATCTGAGTAATGATGGACACAACCATTTTGGTGATGAATGCAATCAGATGCAATCTCATTCAGAACCTGCCTTGTGAATTTCACAGGACAATTCTGCTGATTAATAGAATCAGATATGCAGAAATCTATAGCAGTTTTTGTTAACGATTGTATTGTTCCTGATCTAGAAATTGAGACTAACAGATGTAATTAGACTGTTTACATTCATTTTTCATCTAACAGTAATGCTGGAATCAGCAGTTACTAGTTAACTATTGTAAAATGTTTGTAAATAAGTTTTAAATTGGCTTTATCAGGATTCCATGAGATATATTATTTTCTTGTGCAAGAAAAATTGAAGAAAATGTACCAAACTTATTTCAAGCAAAGACATCACAATGTATTATATAATGTGCCAAATTCTTAACTAGGGACTACATCACTAGACCTTTGGAAAATGAATATATTTTATAGCAATAGGGGCTGTTTTTTAAACATTGCCCTAACTTAGTGCCCCTAATCAATCATAGGTGGAAAAGTGCATCCATAATTAAATAGTTGTGACCATAAGTAATAGCCTCAAAATATTAGATTGCAAGTAATAGGTGTCGACTCTCAGGGTGCGCTGGGACTGGAGCACCCATAAAGAAAAATTAGTGTGTGTTCACCCCCCACAAGGAGCTAAGCTTCCCTTCCCCTGCACCTCTTGCCTGCCTGCAGTCCTACCAATCAACTCCTCCCCCTCCCTCCCAGCACTTCCCACCCACCATAGAGAGCTGTTTTGCAGTGTTCAGGATGCTCCAGGAGGGAAAGGGAGCAGTGGGGATGGGGTGTGCTTGGGGAAGGAGCAGAATGAGGTAGGGAGAAGGTGGGGTGGAGGCAGGAAGAGGTGGAGCAGGGTAGTGGCTAGGGGGTGTGGCTTGGGGTGTGGCTTGGGGTGGAGGGGAAGTCAAGCACCTCTGTGCCCAGTTCTGCCTATAGGAGACAAAGGGAGCAGTTGCCTCGAGGCCTAGAGGTTCAAAGAATGCCCTGTCCCTGGCTGCTACCACCACCACTACAGCAGCAGCTGGAGCCCTGGGCACTTTAAATCACCGCTGGAGTTCCTATGCCATCAAGGGCTGGCTACCCCCAGCTCTGCCCTTTCCACCCAAGGCCCTGCCCTTTCTGGGAGCATGTGGCTGCTCACTCCCACCCTGCCCAGCACCTCAGCAAATCTGTCAGCCCCCTCGGGATGCACCTGTGCATCTAGCTACATGTAAAGCCTGGCAAATCCGTGGCTATCTATGGACCATTTTTGCTGCTCGTGGAGCTGATATGACACAAACTGAGTATCGGGGTAGGTCTGTAGCTACATGTCCAAATGCTCCCATTTGTGTCTGCAGTTTCACTCACAACTGATTATGGGTGCAACATTAGAAGCTAAGTTGAAGCCCCTTTAAATTCCCTCCCCCCCCAAGTGCACACACTTTAATATACTGAGGTTTTATATAATGTTATTAATCAATTCTGATACTGCTATATATTTAATATTCTATACACAGGAATGAGTATGTTATACCCAGACAATTGGAGACAATAGTCCATCTGTCGAGCTTCGTGGACCTCTTACTTCATTATGCCCTGGGCTATTCCCTATCTTGTTCATATCCACTAAGGCCATTTGCCGTACATCACTTCCCTGATTGTGCTTTCTGGAAATGGGTATATTTTGGCTAACAGCCAAGTTCATGGCATCTGAAGTGCCATTCTTGACTACTAAAAGGATTTGCTTTCTCTGGGGAAGAAAAGATTATCATGACTTTTGTTTTCACTTAGACGCTGTTAATGTTTGCTTTCATGACAACATTTTGTATAGCTTTTAGAAAAGCTTTCTTTTTAAGCCAGCGTATATTTTATGTGTTGATCTGTTTTTCCTCTCAGTCACAGCGTGCAACAAAAAAGTATTTGCCCACCATATGCCATCTAAGATTTTCAATCTAGCAAATGCTTCAGTATATGTCTCCATCTTTCAGTCTTATTTGCATTACAATAGGGCCAAGGACCAACTGTGGTAAGTTCTGAATAGATATAAAAAAAATCCTACCTTAAAGAGCTTACAATGTAAGTAATTCTATACTTCTCTGACTCTAGTTCTTGCAGGACTGTTAAGACTTCAACGCAGGGAAGTTCCAAAGCTTTTAGGACTGCCAGTGTGTCTTGAAAATTATTTACGAGGGACTCAATGACCTCACATTGTAACATGATGGTGTGCCTGTGATAGCATCAGGTTGTGTTACATGATGACTTGATGGAGTTATGATGTGATGAACACCCATCACCACATGACAATGCAGTAGGTTTCTCTTACTTGACAAAGAACTGTCTTCATTTAAAGACATAGGGTCCAACATGCCACTAGCCACATGTAAGTTATTTGGCCGGTTGAATGTGTCTAGTTGGCTCACAAAATTATTTACATTTTCAAAATAATGTGGCTAGTTCACTACAGTGGCTACTGCTTCAGAACTGGTTGGACACCGTGGATTTAAAAGACTTCAGGTGACCCTCTCCCCCCCCAAAAAAACCAAAACTCCACAATATCCTTAAGGATCAGGCAAGTAGTTACTTGCCCAACTTAAAAGTTGCACCGTATTGCTAGTCTGTGTTATTTATCTTCAGATGCCAGCTGTTGGATTTTGTTGTGCTTTGACCTGCTATGTTAAAAGCCTTCTACAATCAGAAGTCTTCTCCCCATGCATCTACTTAAAAACAGTGACCAGGAGTTTATCCAAGTGAAAGCTTCTTAGCCTTCTCTTGGATAAACTAAAGAGTCAGATTTTCTTTAGTCTCATTGTCAAGCATGTTAACTCTCGGAACTCTTTTTAATGCTCTTCCAGCATGTCGACATACTTAAAGCCTGGGCACCAGAATGGAGCATGGTGTTCCAGTCATAGTCTCTCCAGCATCATGTGCAGTTATAAGAACCCCTGTTGACTTCAACTCACTAGTCCCCTGCTTAGACACTTCAGTTGTGTGCTAAGCTTCAGGAAGCTGTTGAGATGATTCAAAGGAGAATGGGAGAGTATGGATCAGAGATTACAGAGCTTTAACGAGAGACCCTTCTGTGGAAGGGAGAAAACAACCACAAGTAAGGAGCAGCCCAAGAGTAGTTAAATTTGCTGTGGGGACCCAGTGCCCCCTGGTGGAATCAAAAAAGGAGATGGCAAAAGAACATCCCCTGTAAAGAAGTCACACCCAGAGAGGCTATAGATGAGGCCAGGCAAACTGAAGGGAGTTTGACAGAAAGGACAGTTCTGATGAAGAGTTACAGTAGGATGATGGAGAGCAGATCTGGCTCCATGGCTGTTTTTATGTATGAATGCTCATGAACTAGAATTGCTCTTGAATATTCAAACAACAGGTTAAGAGGTTTTCAAAACCCCGATCCCTCTCTGGGCTCTTGCATTCCAAAAGACTAATGCAACTATTGCAGCTTTTATAAAGCAATGCAGAGACAGCCAGATGATGACAGGGGCCAGGGAAAAGGGGATACAAATATTCTAGTGATGACCAAACTGATGGGCAGGAATTGCAGGTGGCAGAAATAAGAGGCAAATACGGATAGAAGAGAAGAATGCATGCACACAGCACATGTAAGTTAGCCTTTGGAATTGGTACCTAAAGGATAGACTTGGAAGGGGTATTCAGAAGTGGGGGGGATGGGATGGCACTAAAGAGGGTCCAAGGACAAATTTGTTCAGCTTCAGCAAAGGGAAAAGAACAATTGATGGGGCAAGTTTTGTGTCATTTTCTGAAATAACGTTTCCTTTTAGGGGTGCAACATCCCACCATTTGAAAACAATTCAACACAGATGGACTTTCCCCAAAAAGGGGAAATGGGCTCATCCTGGAGTCAGCTTACAGCAATACCAAACAATAGACCATTTGTAAAACTGAAGCCCAATACTCCATCCTTCTAGTCAAGAGGAACCATTTTACTGGCAGCCATGCCAGTGCAGAGCCAGGAAAGAAGGAGATAGGCTAAGGACAGCTGGTTCCAAGGCCATCCATCCAGATATGGTGAAGCCATACTTTCAGCTCAGAGATAGTCCATAGGAAGCTGGAACAGCCTTCCAGCATTCAGACCGCAGGGTACTTTCAAATACTGTAATGCTGAAATGAGCTAACGGCTACCAGCAGGTGAGTCTTAGATCCAAAGACACTCACAAAATCTCAATATGGCCAAGCACACACCTTCAGGAGCAACAGACGGCACGAGCAAATCCTTTTGTGTAGTAGTAAAAACATCTAAGGTTACGTCTATACTGCATACCAAGCAGGGGTCTACAGGCCCCTCCATTGTAAATGCGACCTCCCTAATGTGCTGGAGCATCCATACCACACTACACAGACCCGAGACAGAGCTCCTGCCTCTGGGCATGTGTCCCCAGGTTCCTACTGCCCTTGTCAACTATAGCCACTTTACGGTTTGGTTTGTTTGGTCCATCCCACCAGACTGCACCTCAAGACCATTTGGCCTGCCGATAGATCCAGCTGAGTCAACCCAATGGAAGAACCTCTCCAGCTCACGGTCAGTCCTATGTCAGGAATCGGGGTAAAGTATTGGAGAGACACTGGCAGGCATTTGCCAGTGCTATTTGATCTGCAGGAAGCACCTCTCAGAGGGAACACTGGTATGGTGATGCCCTGATGCTCTGTTGCCATAGTCACATAATATCCATATGAAGTCTGGCACTTCTGAAGCAGAGTCACAAGCAGATTGGGGTCGGGGAGGAAAATCAGGAAAATTAGCAGGCTGACTTGGTGTGACCAGCAGTGCCTCCAGAAAGAGTGCATGAAGAAGCAGACCTCCTGAGGATTGTGATTAACCTGCCTCCACCCTTCTGTTCCAGGATACATATGGAGGCCATGCTAATCCAGAAGCAGGTTGCTATGTCTACCTGGTACTCAATCTGCCGAGACTCTCTTCTACACAGGCCCACCAATGGGAGAGGGGAACAGAGAGCCCATGTATTGTTCTGTCCTGGGGGCCAGAATTGCTGTTGTGGGCCTGGTCCTATGCTTCATCTCAAACTCTTTCTCTTTTCCCACAGATGGTGGCCCACACTCCTGTATTTCCCGTGTAGAGATGGAAGGACCTTGAAAGAAAAATGAAAGAGCAAACTATCTGATCACAATGAATAAAATTACATTTTCCACTGTGTTTCATGGGGGCTTGCTTCACCTCAAGATCTACAGATTATAGTTTTTAACCAATTAGCTTTACATTATTTTCACAAAAATACTGGCCACTGCAGGTGTTCTTTGGGACCACACTGCAAGCCATCACACCTCATGATAAAATACACGTACAAACCTCAAATTTAAATAATGAACACAGAGTGTTGTCACAAGCTGTTGGTTTGTACAAGCTCTAATAGCCATTGATCCTCTGGAGGGTCCTGTGTGGAAGCATACATTTCTGTTTCAGGCCACTGTTCACAGAGAATAAGGAGATTTCTAGGAGCAGCGTCATGAACTACTGAGGTGACCCAAATAAGTAGGCTCTGCCCTGGAATAAGTCTCAGGGAAGTAGCTATATTTGTTTGTGAATTTTTAAAAAAATAGTAGTCCTGTGGCACCTTAAGGCACAGCTACACAGCCGGATTAAAGCCGAAATAAGCTATGCAACATGAGCTACGTTAATTGTGTAGCTTAAGTTGAAATAGCTTGTTTTGGCTTTTGGTGCTGTCAGAAAAAAAGAGTCCTCTTCCTCAGACTTTCCTTACTCCTCAAAAAATCAGGGTTACAGGAGTCAAGAGTAAGAAGTCCACCAGCTCAACATTATTTTGACTTTATATCGAAATAACTGCTTGTAGTGTAGACGTGGACTATGTTATTTCAGAATAACACCAGTTATTCTGAAATAACACTGCTATGTAGACCTACCCTTAGGGTACATCTGCACAGCAGGGCTTATCTCAAAATAAGCTATGGAAATCGAGCTACATCAATTGCGTAGCTTATTTTGAAATTGGGAGCATCTACATAGCACTCATTTCAAAATAGAGCCCTCTTCCTCCAACTTCCCTTACTCCTCGTACAATGAGGGTTACAGGAATCAGAGTAAGAAGACCTCCAGCTTGACAGTATTTCAACATTCTTTTGAAATAACTGTCTGCTGTGTAGATGTGGACTAAGTTATTGTGTGCAGAAGTATCCATATATGTATATATATATATATATATTTGTTAGTCTCTAAGGTGTCATAGGATTACTTGCTGCCCTGGAAAGTAAACCAACCATATGGAGTTCCTACTCTGTGAGAAGTTTGCATTTATTGCCAGCCAGCAAGGGGTGACAATGCATGCTAAAACCAACAGGATGCTGATTTAGCATGGAGAAACAATGCAGCTTTCTCACAAGCATGCCTCATTGATGGACAACACTGACTGGCAGTCAGCCATCGGTTTGCCTAACACAGACAGGCAGCCACTTTGTGCTGTAATTTGGACTCATTTCAGGCCAAATACACAGTCTGGTTTTGTTTGGATTTATTACAACTAGCTCTTGACTGGCAGACCAGAACATTGCAAGTGGGGTGGATTTATAAGATTCATCGATTCAAAGATCACAAGCCCTGAATGGTCATTGTGATCATCTAGTATGACCTCCTGTAAAACACATGCCAGACAGCATCTTCCCAATAATTCCTAGAACAGATCTGTAGGAAAAACACCCCATCTTGATAAAAGCTCTCGGTGATGGGAGAATTGTTCCCATGGTGAATTACTAGACTGTATGCCAATAACTCAGGTGCACTGTTTTAGCAAGGATGGGTAAGTGAGGTGCATAATAGCTGGAGTACTGTGTCCAGCTGGAGTACTGTGTCCAGTTCTGGGCGCCACATTTCAAGAAAGATGTGGAGAAATTGGAAAGGGTACAGAGAAGAGCGACAAGAATGATTAAAGGTTTAGAGAACATGACCTATGAAGCCAGGCTTCATGAACTGGGCTTGTTTAGTTTGGAAAAAAGAAGATTAAGGGGGGACATGATAGCGGTTTTCAAATATCTAAAAGGGTGTCACAAGGAGGAAGGAGAAAATTTGTTCCTCTTGGTTTCTGAGGACAGGACAAGGAGTATGGGCTTAAAGTGCAGCAGGGGAGGTTTAGATTGGACATTAGGAAAAAATTCCTAACTGTCAGGGTGGTCAAATATTGGAATAAGTTGCCAAGGGAGGTGGTGGAATCTCCCTCTCTGGAGATATTTAAGAACAGGTTAGATAGACATCTGACAGGGATGGTGTAGACGGAGCTTGGTCCTGCCTTGAGGGCAGGGGGCTGGACTCGATGACCTCTTGAGGTCCCTTCCAGTCCTATTATTCTATGATTCTATGATAATGATAGTGCTCCCATCTACACATCTGACAATCAGTGAGTAACTAGCATAAATGTAATCACAACTGCTTACACAACTTTTCCGCCCTTATTTCCTGGTATCCATGCGAACATAAGAACAGGCATATTGGGTCAGACCAAAGGTCCATCTAGCTCAGTATCCTGTCTGCCCATAGTGGCCACTACCAGATGACCCAGAGGGAGGGAATACAATAGGTAATCCTCAGATGATCCCTCTCCTGTCACCCATTTCCAGACAAAGAGAGGCTAGGGATACCATTCCTACCCATCCTGGCTAATAGCCATTGATGGACTTAATCTCCATGAATTTATCTAGTTATTTGTTGAACCCTGTTAAAGTCCTGGTCTTCACAACCTCCTCTGGCAAGGCGTTCCACAGGCCAACCTTTTGCTGTTTGAAGAAAAACTTCCTTTTGTTTGTTTTAAACCTGTTACCTATTAATTTCATTTGGTGACCCCTAGTTCTTATGTTATGGGAACAAGTAAATAACTTTTTCTTATTCACTTTTCCCACACCAGTCATGATTTTATAGACCTCTATCATATCTCCCCTACCCCCAGTCTCCTCTTTTCTAACCTGAAAAGTCCCAGTCTTTTTAATGTCTTCTCATATGGCAACGGTTCAAAATCCCTAATCATTTTGTTGCCCTTTTCTGAACTTTTTCCAATGCCGATATAGCTTTTTTGAGATAAGACAACCACTTACGTACACATTATTCAAGATGTGGGCGTATCATGGTTTTATATAGAGGCAATAAGCTATTTTCTGTCTTATTCTCTATCCCGTTTTTTAATGATGCCTAACATTCTATTTGCTTTTTTCACTGCCACTGCACACCGAGTGGATGTTTTCAAGGAAATATCCAGAGTGACTCCAATATCTTCCTCTTGACTAGTTGTAGCTAAATTAGTCCCCATCGTATTGTATGCATAACCTGGGGTTATTTTTCCCGATGGGCATTACTTTACATTTATCAACATTAAATTTCATTTGCCATTTTGTTGCTCAATCAGGGTATGTCTACACTACAGTGTTATTTTGAAATAGCATATTTCAAAATAATGCATCTACGCACAAAATGCATTTCGAAATAGCATTTTGCTGTTTTGAAATAGCGCATCCACACTGAGTGGACTCTGAATCGCATTTAAGGCTGGCTGAAAGCTGTTCCAGCAAGGACCAGGTCAGGACTTACTGTGTGGGGCTGCTGCCTGAGGCTATCTGAGGTCTGTGCTTAAAGGGACCGCTCCCCAACCCCTGGGCAGCCAGTTCTCAGCTTTCCCTGCTTGCTTGTCTGCCTTGATGAGGGATAGCAAAGCATTTTGTCTCTGCGTTCTCTGGTTTTCCTCACTCGGGACACCACATCACTCTGCAACATGGAGCCAGAGCTGCCCCTTGGCGCTTCTCTTGGATTTGTTGCTGTGAACCTGGCTGCACTTTCTGCAGGCTGCCATCTGGGAGGTCCATCGGGGGTCTATCAGTATCCAGGAGGCCCTGCAGGAGAGCTTCCACCCTGAGGAGCACTCAGAGCTTCCCTGGTTTGCCCCACTCAGGGCTTGTGCCTCCTTCCTCCCTCACATCCTTCCATTTACCCCTCCCTAAGCCCCCTTCCTGATGTCAAATAAAATACACATATTTTCATGAACACAAACTCCCTTTATTTAACAAAACTGTGGGGGAGAAAATGAAACTCTGGTGAGACTGGGAAAAGGAGTGGCTGGCCAGAGTAGCCCCTGTCTGTGGTGACCCTGGCCCAGCCCCCCGCCACAGTATAAAAAAATCCCACAGCAAAGTCCCCCAGGAGCGGGGCAGCAGTATAAATCCTATATACTGCAGAGCCCACACACGTGTAACTGAGTAGCCACTTGGATTTTTAGCGGTTATATGGTTAGGTTTTTAAACGACTTTTTACATCCCTACTTCTTGTGCTCAAGATGAAGATGACTGTCTTACTCGCCTCACACCAGAGGGTTAGCAGGAATCTGGCTCTATCCCTCTGACCAGCGTGCAGCCTTGACACAGAACGCTTTGGTTAATGCTGACCACGTATAAAGTTGCATTAGCTAAGCAGTGCACGTGAAATGAAGGGTTAAACGCTGAGCAGCTGCATTTGAACTAGGAGGTTATTTCCAGCTCCTCTTTCTCACACATCCCTGACGAGGCTGACCACATTCCCCTCCGTTGAACATGGGACTCCTGATAAAAATGACTTGTATTTCAACTGAGTTCACAGGCAATCAGTCATACAAACATTGAAATTAAACCACAGAGGCGACACATATGCACACACTCCCATATACTCTCACACAGGGAGGTGAAGCAAAATCTGACAGTATTGGATGGGGGAAGTGGAGACAACACAGGACAGGAGAAAATACAGGGCAATTTGCTTGTTTTTAAGAAAAAAATCAGGACACCCACAGGAGGGCTTAAATAAAAGGTTAGCCTCCTTTAAAACTGGGATGTCGGGTCACCCTATACAGGACTGAATGTACCAATTAGTCATAGAATCATAGAATAATAGGACTGGAAGGGACCTCGAGAGGTCATCGAGTCCAGCCCCCCGCCCTCAAGGCAGGACCAAGCTCCACCTACACCATCCCTGACAGATGTCTATCTAACCTGTTCTTAAATATCTCCAGAGAGGGAGATTCCACCACCTCCCTTGGCAATTTATTCCAATATTTGACCACCCTGACAGTTAGGAATTTTTTCCTAATGTCCAATCTAAACCTCCCCTGCTGCACTTTAAGCCCATTACTCCTTGTCCTGTCCTCAGAAACCAAGAGGAACAAATTTTCTCCTTCCTCCTTGTGACACCCTTTTAGATATTTGAAAACCGCTATCATGTCCCCCCTTAATCTTCTTTTTTCCAAACTAAACAAGCCCAGTTCATGAAGCCTGGCTTCATAGGTCATGTTCTCTAGACCTTTAATCATTCTTGTCGCTCTTCTCTGTACCCTTTCCAATTTCTCCACATCTTTCTTGAAATGTGGCGCCCAGAACTGGACACAGTACTCCAGCTGAGGCCTAACTAGTGCAGAGTAGAGCGGCAGAATGACTTCACGAGTTTTGCTTACAATACACCTGTTGATACAACCTTAGAATCATATTTGCTTTTTTTGCAACAGCATCACACTATTGACTCATATTCAACTTGTGGTCCACTATGACCCCTAGATCCCTTTCCGCCATGCTCCTTCCTAGACAGTCGCTTCCCATCTTGTATGTATGGAACTGATTGTTCCTTCCTAAGTGGAGCACTTTGCATTTCTCTTTATTAAACCTCATCCTGTTTACCTCTGACCATTTCTCTAACTTGCTAAGGTCATTTTGAATTATGTCCCTATCCTCCAAAGAAGTCGCAACCCCACCCAGTTTGGTATCATCTGCAAACTTAATAAGCGTACTCTCTATCCCAATATCTACATCATTGATGAAGATATTGAACAGTACGGGTCCCAAAACAGACCCTTGCGGAACTCCACTTGTTATCCCTTTCCAGAAGGATTTAGAACCGTTAACAACAACTCTCTGACTACGGTTATCCAGCCAATTATGCACCCACCTTATCGTGGCCCTATCTAAGTTATATTTGCCTAGTTTATCAGTAAGAATATCATGTGAGACCGTATCAAATGCCTTACTAAAGTCTAGGTATATGACATCCACCGCTTCTCCCTTATCCACAAGGCTCGTTATCTTATCAAAGAAAGCTATCAGATTAGTTTGGCATGACTTGTTCTTCACAAACCCATGCTGGCTATTCCCTTTGGCATGACATATTCATCCAAACAGAAAAAACACTGTGAAGTCCTGGGCTGTGTCTACACTGGCGCGTTCTCACGCAAAGCTCTTTTGCGGAAGAGTTCTTGTGCAAAAACTCTTCCAGAAGAGAGCGTCTACACTGGCATGTGCTTTTGCGAAAGAGATGTGCTTTTGCGCAAGAGCATCCATGCCAGTGTGGATGCTCTCTTGCACAAGAAAGCTCTGATGGCCATTTTAACCATAGGGCTTTCTTGCACAAGAAATTCATGTTGCCTGTCTACACTGGTCTCTTGCGCAAGAACAGTTGCACAAATGGGCTTATTCCTGAGTGGGAGCATCATAGTTCTTGTGCAAGAAGCACTGATTTCATACATTAGAACGTCAGTGTTCTTGCGCAAGAACTCGTGGCCAGTGTAGACAGGCAGCAAGTTTTGGTGCAAAAGCAGGCACTTTTGCACAAGATTGCGCCAATGTAGACATAGCCCTGGAGTTTGGCTACTCTCCAAACCCAAGAGGCAACAGTACTTTGAACTACAGCTACATCCCTGGACTGCGGTAACATTATTTGCAGCCAGGTTACCAGCCTGTAACTGGTGCCCAGTTT